>NC_072482.1:11575000-12175000 GCF_027574615.1 Eptesicus fuscus | reverse complement strand
TAAGCTCCTCGCGTATTGTGAGGCTCCAGAGCACAGCGCCCAGTGGTGGCTGTAACCTCGGGCACTGCCCAGCCCCTGGGAGAGGGGCCTTGAGCCTGGGGAATGGGTATATGAGCCTTGACTCAATGCAAAGGCTTTAGTGACCCTTGCACCTCCCTGTTTGTGCCCAAGGCAAGAGGAGTTCTCTGAGCTCAGCAAGTGTGAACTCGGCTCCACTGGATGAATACAAAGAGAACTAACTCATTGTGTGAGTTCCTCCCTAGAGAAAGCAGGCAGCCCCAAGGTTCTGGACCGACTTCTAGGGCCTTTGATTACGTGGTTGCTCAGCTAGGACGGAGGGAGGGATTGGCCGAGAGAACAGTTGGAGGGTAGGATCCACCGGCTGGAGGGAAGGACCCTGCGGGGGGGGGGGGGGGGGGGAGGAGAGGGAAATGAGGTTGGGTGGGGCGTCTGACTGAGTCAAGGCCTGTGAACCAGCCAGAGGCCTTCAGGCCCGGTGCAGTGGGGCCAGGTTTTCTGAGAGCTGTGCTTAGCTGTGACATTCAGGACAGCTGGATTAGGGTGGGGGGTAGGAAGGAAAGGGGGAGTCCTCCTAGGAGTGAGAGCCCATGATGCGGCCACAGAGAAGTACAAGTCCGGTGGGAAAGGAGGTAGGGATGAGAAAGTGGGAGTGGCATGGACACAGGCGACTCCCTGGGTGTGGAGGTGTGCACAAGAGACTAGGGGGAGGCCCAGTTTTAGGGCGATGACTGGGAGTTGGTAGTACCACCAACAGGGGTAGGGAGGAGCCAGCAGAGACAAGGTGGAGGGGAAGATGTGGAGCTGAGCTCACCTGGGGCATGTGGCGTTTGAGGAACCTGTGAGAACCGACTTCTAGGGCCTTTGATTACGTGGTTGCTCAGCTAGGACGGAAGGAGGGATTGGCCGAGAGAACAGTTATAGGCAGGTGGAGGTGTCTGGTCAGAAGAACGTCTCGGCGGAAGTTGGTGCCATCTGCAAACAAATTCTGCACTTGAAGCCCCAGGTGTGGGGGGGACCAGCAAGCAGAGTGTGGGTGGCAGAGCAGGTGGATGGCGGAGGCCTGGAGGGCACTAACAGGTATAGGACTGGAGTCTGCAGATTGGAAGGCCATACGCTCCAGAGAGATTGCTATAGAACACCCCACCCTGAATGTACCCCACTCTGTGCCTTAAACTCTGCACCGCAGGGTGCAGGGTGGAGTCCAGACGCCTTAACCCAGTGTCTAGGGCCCCGCCAGAGCAGGCCCTGTACGAGCCTCGGAGGTTGCATAACGAGGTCCTGCAAAAGCTGGGTGACTTAAA
Source organism: Eptesicus fuscus (assembly GCF_027574615.1). Taxonomy (NCBI): domain Eukaryota; kingdom Metazoa; phylum Chordata; class Mammalia; order Chiroptera; family Vespertilionidae; genus Eptesicus; species Eptesicus fuscus. The sequence continues at coordinate 12,173,678 of NC_072482.1, read as the reverse complement.
ACAACAGAAATGCATTTTCTCACAGTTCTGAAGGCCGCAAGCTCGAACTCAAGGTGTTGGCAGGCTTGGTTCCCTCCTGAGGCTCCGCGGGAGAATCTATTCCTTGCCTCTCTCCGAGCTTCCGGTGCTACCGACAGCCCTTGGCTTGTGGACGCATCACTCCAGTCAGCCTCTGTTGTCACATAGCCCTCTCCTGTGTGTGTTCGTGTCTCTGTTTTCTCTCCTTAGGAGTCATTGGATCAGGGTGGGCTTAAGATGACTATGGCCTTATCTTAACTAATTACATTTGCAAAGATCCTATTTTATTTCTTTAAAAAAATATATATTTTTATTGATTTCAGAGAGGAAGGGAGAGGGAGGGAGAGAGAGAAACATCAATGATGAGAGAGAATCATTGATTGGCTGCCTCTTGCACGCAAGGATTGAGCCCAAACCCGGGCATGTGCCCTTGACCAGATTTGAACTCGGGACCTTTCAGTTTGCAGGCCGACGTTCTATCCACTGAGCCAAACCAGCCAGGGCCCCAGCACTCTCTTTATTGTGTGTGTCCCCTCCAGGCTTGAGCTCCTTGACATGAAACAGACCTGCCCGTCTCCCCTTCCTGCAGGGTAACTTGGGGTTCGAGAGCCCAGCTCCAGAGTGCCGTGGAAGAGGCTCTGTGTCCTGGCTTTCCACTTAATTAGCCATGTGACCCTGCTGTAACCTCCCAGCCTCCGTTTCCCCATCTGTTAGATGGAGCTATTAAAGGAGAATTTCATCAATTAAATGAGAAAGAAAAAAAAAAGCAGCTAGTGCAAGACTCAGGACGCCATGGGGTAGGTAGTTGTGGTGTCTGTCTGCCTTTGTGCACCGGGCACTTCGGAGATGCTCCGTAAATATTTGTTGATTGCGTGAGGAGATGTAACTTGATGAGAAGTGACATGCCTGTGTTTATGGAGGTGACCCTTCCTTAGAAACCCCCCTTCTTCCTGCCCTCCGTCCCCGGGAGCTGGGTAATTACAGTTGGGTTTCAGCTAAGTGCTGACGAGTGGCGGTGAGCAGGGGGAGTGGCGGTGAGCAGGGGTCGCAGTTTGAGTCAGGCTCGCAGCCCTGCACCCAGCGTTTCTCTTTCATGTGGATGGAACAAACTTCGGCTGATTACATTAGCGGTACCTATGGTGGCTGCAATGGATGAGTCACCATTTACTGTAAAGCTTTCAGATGCCCGGCATACACATGCCAGTCGGGAGAGAGAGGCCTTCTGCAATCTGGCAGTCCAGCCACGAGTGGCTAAAAAGAGGCATAAAACACTTGCTGCGATTCCGGCCGTGGGAAGGCTTGGGTGAGGGTCCACAGCCTTCAGCTGCCTCCTCCTCACATTTCCTCCTGGAGTTTTATTTCCATCTATAAAACAGGAGTAGTCATATTTTGAAGTCAGTTAAACAAGTCTGTGCAAATTTGTGTTTGCTTGTTCCTAAACTAGAGATTTATGCTTGAGTCTGGTTTTGTTTTTGTGTGGAATGTTAAAAATAAATTTAAAGGACCTACTCTTGTTTGTTTGTTTTTTAGATACATTTTTTATTGATTTCAGAGAGGAAGGGAAAGGGAGAGAGAGGTAAAAACATCAGTGATGAGAGAGAATCTTTGATCGGCTGCCTCCTGCACCCCCCCCCCCGCCCCGCCCACTGGGGATTGAGCCCGAAACCTAGGAATGTGCCGTTGACCGGAATCGAACCTGGGACCCTTTAGTCCACAGGCTGACGCTCTGTCCACTGAGCCAAACCGGCTAGAGCTTGTTTCTTGATTATGAGCCACTAAGAGCTATGCTCCAAAGTCGGAGACCTTTTTTTCCTTTGAAGTAGAAACATCTTTGCCTCTTCCCTGCCTGCACGCCATGGTTTTCTTTTCAAGAGATGAACCTGTGAGCCCTGGCTGGGTGACCCAGTTGGAGCGTCGTCCTGTACACCAGAAGGGTTGTGGTTTGATCCCTGGTCAGGGCACATACCTAGGTTGCGGGTTCGATCCCTGGTCGGGGAGCGTACGGGAGGCACTGATTGATGTTTCTCCCTCTCTCTCTCCAAAGATCAGTGAAAATATTTCCTTTGTGAGGATTAAAAAGGAGAGAGAGATGAACCTGTGACATTCCATTTGGTCTCCACTGGTAGACAGGGCTTGGGGCATTGTAGTCTGTGAGAACGAGCTCGGTGTGAAGAGCTGAAAAGACTGGTAGGTGCAGTGTGTTCCCTCTTGCAGGGCGGGCTGGGTGGGGCAGGGTGTGGGGAGAGTGAGCGGCTGGAGAGGCACACACAGTGTGCCCTGTACGTGCCTGGCACCTTGATAAAAACCAGGTTCCCTGCATGAGGGCTATGTGGCAGGGCCTGGGGCTGTCCTGTAATTTAAAATCTGACTGAATGGATAAAGCGTCTTTATGCATGTCTGTGTGCATGTCTGTGCCATTGGGCCTTGGGTAAACTATGTAACCTCTCAGCCTCAGTTTCTTCATCTGTAAAATGGGCCCACTGACACCTTAATTGGGTGATTTTCAAGGATCTGATGAGATATCTAAGGCACCTATTACAGGCCTGGTCCATAGTAGAGCTCAAAACGTGGTCGTTGAAATGACAAGAAGTGCTTTGAACCTGTTGTTCTGAGAGCAGGGATGGTGGAGGGAGCCCTGTGGCGAGAAGAGGGGAGTGAGGTTGTGCCTTCTAGGTAATCAGTCAACTCCCTGGTTGTCGATGGAAACAAAATTAAAATCTTAAGTTGGCCTCTGTTTTCACTGGACTCGTTTCTGCCTCGCCATCTTGGATTTGCTGTTGGCCCACGTGCAACGCCCCCTTTCCCATCCCCTGGGCCCGTCGCCTCCTCTTGGGCCTCTCCTCACTGGCCACGGTTTTCTGGTGTATTTAGAGGATGGCCATGAGCCCCTGCAGTTTAGTTCACACCCTCCCATTGTGCTCTGGCCAGTCAGGCAGAGGAGGTGATCCTAAGGCCCTAGTCAGGCCCTGGGTCTCCTGAGATTTTCATCCCCCTCCAACCCCGGAAACAAGGGGCTGTTCAGGACATCTATTTGGGATTCTGAAACTTGGGGCTCTTTGGGACACAGCCAAGGTATGTGGGGGCAGTGGTGACAGACTATTTGCAACCGAGACTTTGGGGGCATTCAGAATAATGGTGGCCAAGGTTGGATGACATCTGTGGTGAAGGCAGTGGGGTTAAGGGCGGTCCTCCCTTCTCCCATCCCCAGGGCACACACCCCTGCCCCCTGTGAGCCAGCTTTTGGAGGTGGAGGTTACTGACTGACCTGGAGCAGAGCACCCTTGCTCCTTGAGTTTGCCAGTCTCACACCACCCCCCAAAGTCCTTGGTGGGGGCCTTGGTGTCTTGTGTGCAGCAGCACCCTCAGGGCACCCCTCAGTATGCCCATGGCGAGGGAGGGAGGGAATGAACGAAGGGCCAAATGAAAGCCCCTCACAGTGAGGAAAAATCCCGACAGGGCGAGCTTGCTGTCCCCTCCCCCAAAGAAGGGGGAGTTACAATTCGTTGTTCTTTCTTCTTTGTACATAGGTGTGTGCTGGGCTGTGTAGCATCATTTCAGTTGTATCTCGGTGAGCCCTAGAGTTCCCTTTGCTTGGTTCTCCCTCGTGCAGTAACCATGTGGCCTTAGGGTGAGCCAGCTTTTGGAGGGTGTGGCTGGCAGGGGTGAGGGGACAGTCCCTGACAGGGACCAGGAGTATTTTCCTTGCCCAGAAGATGTGGTTCCTAAGACTTCTGTTTCATGCTAAGTGGGTCCAACAGGAGGAAGAAAACCTACTCATGTCGTGTAGGCAAGAGAGGTCAACTGGCCCCTCGTATGTGATGCTCGGGATTCTGACTCCAAGGAAGGTGTTGCTTCTGCAGCATCACACGGACTCCTGGGACACTAGGATGCTCTCCCGTGGGCAGCCCAGTCCACCCGGGTCCTGTGGAACCTGCATGGAGGACAGAAAGAATAGTCGTGGTCACCAAAAGTGATGGTCTCTCCTCCCTGCCACACGGGAGAGGATCTGACTGTGAGGGATGGGACTCAGAAATGGAGACAGAGAAGCTGGCCCCGGTTCCCAGAGTCCTCAGGGACTACCGAACGTGTCCCGAACACCCTGGTTCTGGTCTCTCCTCCCTACTTCCCCGACCTCTGACCCCTTTGTCAATCTCCGGTGCCTTCAAATCAGCATTAGGCCGGGCGCGGTCTGCAGCAGCGATTTTCAGTCTTTCCCCTGTCATGGCACACATGAGCTCATTACTGAAATTCTGCGGAACACCAAAAATATATATTTTGCCGATCTGACACACAAAAAGAACAGGCATGATTTTGATTCATTCACACCGGACGGCTGTTGTTGTGTTGGCTGTTGTCACTTTGCTAGTTGACAGCCTGAGGGAAAAGAGGCCGGTGCCCCTGCCTAAACAGTCAAGTATGGCGTGTCTGAAACATTCTCGTGGCACGCCGGTTGCAAATCGCTGCTCTACACATTCCTTTTCTAAAAAGCCTTCCGTCTGCGAGAACTGTCTTGTCCCGGTGTTTTTAATATAAAGCAACGTCAGCGTTGTGCTTGCTGGGCACCCCGGCGCTGTGGCCCCCCGGAAGGCCTGGGCCCTTCTCCGGGTAAGTGTGGGCACTTGAGCGTCAGCTTCCCTCCAGCAGCGCCTCTTCTCTCCCCGCAGGCAGGTGCCTGAGGACACCCAGGCCCCCAGGTGGCAATTGGGAAAGATAAGACCTCTCTGTCCCGGGGGCTTCTGGGGGAGGAATCTAGCTGCCGTGGGGCCTGTACTTTCTCTTTGATCGTCAGGTTTAATATACTCTTACCTGTAATGGAAACCATAACACACACTGATTACTAAAATTTGACTATTGGTTGAATGAGAAACCTGTGAGAGGGACCCACTTCCTCTTGATTTTTGTTTTATTTTAAACCATTCTGTGCAGTCTGTTTCATTTCTCTTCCTCTGGACTTTTTGTTTAGAGGAGTCACAAACAACATACGATAAAAACCAAAACCGTTTAGAAAAATAACACTGGACCCTGGGGAATACACAGCACTTTCCCTCCAGGGCACCTTCCTTCCTGCCATCTGGTTGTGGCTCTGTGTGTGTGTTTGATGGGGCGGCAGGTAGATGTTGCCATGGAGAAACGGGCCCATAAGGGGATGGGGACCGACTGAAGTCCACACTGGAGTGACCCTGCTCAGGCTCCAGGCCATGCCTCCGCTCCTCCCCGGGGTGCTGGTGTTAGATTCGGGGTAGTCTCCCTGTCGGTGTACATCCTTGGCCTGTCCCCCCTGTGGTTTCATTGGCTTCCTTAACCTGCGCTCTCACTAAAGCATTGTTGTAATAACGTGTTGTATGTGCGGCCGGGGCAGTCTTGAATGGATTCCTTCCCCATTCATCCATTCAGCCGACATATTTCTTGACCTGCTTGCACAAGGCAGTGTGCCAGGCGCTGACGGTGTGAGGGTTGGGAGGGACAAAAATCTCACTTTTGAGGTATCTTTTCTTCGGAGTTGGAGGACAGGACTATATTACAACTATAATATGAAACAGAAATAAGTCGGTACTATAAGAAGCATACAGGCAAAATGGTAGAGTGGAAAGGGGTTAGTTATTTTAAAATATGTTTTTATTGATTTTGAGAGAGAGAGAGAGAGAGAGAGAGACATTAATTAGTTGAAAGAGAGAGAGAAACATTGATTGGTGGCCTCCTGTATGCACCTCGACTGGGGATCGAACTGGCAACCTGGGCATGTGCCCTGACTAGGAATCGAACCAGCGACCTTTCGGTGCACAGGACTACGTTCCAACCAACCGGCCAGGGTTAAATTTTGCCGAGACGCATGGGGCTGTGTTTTGAAGGATGAATAGAATTTTGGTGCTGGCAGTCTATGAAAAGGCACTTGGGGAAATAGGGAATACGGGCATGCCGTGGCCACACTCTTGATTCCTTAATCCCACACTGCGCCGATAGAGGTGATCCGGCCTGGGTTTGAGTGGTACTTGCCCAATATGGTTTTGCAAAATGCTTGGACCTGCTTTTACTTGGGGGTTATGGCTGGAGGTGGAAGTTGGCAGTAGGAGAGGGCTAGTATTTACTGAGTGTTTCCCTCACATTCATCAAATTGACATACATCATCTACTCGAGAGACAAAGCTAGCAAGTGCTGGAGCCGGGACTGAACTCAGAACTCCGACTCCAGGGCCTCTGATCTTCCCACACTGGTGCCTTATCACCTTCTTCTGGGAAGTTGCTGATGCCAAACAGTTATTCCCAAACGGTAGGATTCAGGTTGAAAGTAGAGTTGGCTTCTGACTGGTAGGCATGCTTGTGAAAATATTTTGCTGTCTTAACTCACATCCTGCAAACTTTCTGTGGTTGGTGGAAGGAATATTCCCGCTGCGGTCATGCTTCGTGGAGGCCTCTCCGCAGCGCCCCGCTTGGCCCTGTGCTGTTTGACCAGTTTCTCGGGTGATTGCCATACATATTGTTTTCTGAGGAGCAGTATTTTCTGACCTCTGTGACCTGCCCAAGCTGGCGAGTCACCTTCTGTGCCTGAGTGGGTTGTGAGTATATTCCTCATGGGGACAAGCGTTGGAGCTGGCAGAATTGGCCCGATACCCTTTGGTGAAGTTATTGTTGGACAAACCGATGCCGTCCCATGAACTTTAAAAGGAGAAACAACCAGAGTGAGTGGGGTGAGGCACTGGCTGGGTAGGAGGTGGGACTTCCTGGGGCAGAGGCAGTAGACTGGGCTTTGGGAAGTCTAGACCCATTCCCCAAGGATGTCTTGAGACATGAAGGGTGTGTCAGGTAGATGACTGTCTTTCTGGGAGTAGGGTGGATGTTTGGCTCTTAGAAAATAATTTGGCAATAATGGAATAATACTGTAATTCTAGAGCATACCTCTGTGGTGCCTCTGTCTTCTCATTTTTGACCCTCAGCGAGGGCTTTGTGTCACGAGCATGTCTGAGGAGGGTGTCCGAGGCTGTCAGTTTTGTCACGAGTGAAGAGTGAGGTGCCACCCCCACGGCAGGTCCCAAACCCCGTTACACAGCTCATTTCTTGTCCCCACTCCCCTCTGCTGACGCCCTCTGCCTCCTTCCCTTCTTTCTCCATTACAGTACAATTTCAGTTTGCAAGACTTTCCCAGGGCTGCGGATCAGTTCATCTTAGAATCTGCTTCTCCAAGAACATCTTGCCTTTTACCTTTATTCTCTATATTGGGGTCTGGGATTCGGCTGCTAAAAAAGCACGTTGGAAAACCAGATGCCTAGAGCATTTCTGCAGTGTTCCTTGTCTGCAAGGGTGGCCCAGGGGGGTTTGTGAGTGGGGGCTGCCCCTCCTGCTGCCGGGTGCACGTGGGGGTGTCGGAGATAGGACCTGGGCCATGGGCCTGCCCTGTTGCTCTTGCTCTGCTTGGAATTGGGGTCCTTCTAGTTTTTTGGGGGGCATATCACTCTTCCTCTTTCATTCGAGCCTTCAGAGGAACACAATTTGTGGGTGAGTAAGTTCCAAGTTATATAGACTCTCTCTTATAATGCTCTTTCACAGACCAGAAAGCTGAACAGAGTTGAGTGCCTTGCTTGATGTCACACAGTTTATAAGTAAAAGGGCCTAGATTTGAATCCAGATCTGATTCTAGAATTCATGATTTTTTACTACCATGTGCATCAACCGCGCTTTTACCCATAGTTAAAAATGTTTATTATTCTGTCATTTCTTCCTCTTGGGGAGATGGGCTGGGTAAACTTAGCCCTGTGTGAAGCAGTGTAATATATGGATCTCACTTTTATTCACCTTGAAAGTACTGCTTTCCAGTGGTCAGGCATTCTGGGCTTTGATGACTGGTCGAGGTGGGAGGGTTGGGGTTCAGGCTCGGTTTCCTCGGTTCCGTGAAGGTCCGGGTGAGGGGAGAGGTCTGGAGGCTCACCTCCCAGATCCTGAAGCTGGACAGTCCAGTCACACACACACCAGAGAACTAAAGAGCAGTCAGGCCATTGGTTGGCCTCTTCTTTCTCTGAATATTTCTCTCTCTTTCTGGCCTTCTGCTGGATTTCTGATGGAGTCCTTCGGGCATGGCTCAGCAGATGAGGAACTGGGAAGAACCTGCCTGGAAGGTTCTAGATGTGGAGGAGGCAGGCCCGAGGAAGACGGGAATTGAGTGTGTATGGAACTGAGATCTGCATTGCCTGTCCATTCATTGCAGAGATTGGGGTCCCAGTTTGGTTGAACAGTGCACTCAGTCCATGGGTCTCAGCGGTGACAGAGCGGTTGCTGCTGCCTCCAGTAGGAGCTGGGAGCTATGCTCTGCTGAGGCAGGACTTCCTGAGTTGTGAATATTCATTTCAGTCGCTTTTTCCAGGGTGTCCTGCTTCTGCTTGAGTGAGTGGGGACAGACCTAACTCTAAGGGCTTAGCCACATGTAATGAGACTCTGGAAGTAACCTTGAAAAGAAATCCACGCGTTAGGTCGATGGCAGAAAAATCCAGCTAGCCCGTGGCCCCCCCAGCCTCGGAGTCATCCAGAACACCAGAGAGTGTTTCAGCAGCTAGGTGCTCCCCTTTCGCCGGCCTGATCTCATTGAAAAAGTCAAGTGTGAGGAGGAGAGATCAGGGACTCCTAGTTAGTTGAGTCCCAGCAACAGAATCTCTGCCGGTTTCGGCGGGTGGAGGGGACGAGAGGGTGACTGGCCACAGAGCCCTCCTTACTGAAGCCTTCCCCGCAGCTCAGCCCTCTCTCCAAACATTTACTGAGAACCGAGTCCTCCAAAGCCGGAGCTGAAGAACTCCAACTCATTCAGCCCCAGTCACCCCCATCCTGGGTGGCTGCTCATTCGTTCTCTGGGTGGTGGGCGGTGGGTCGGGGTGTGCAGGTTGCTCCCAGTGGGCTGCCCTCTGCACGGCAGGTCTTGGGAACCAGAGCTGTGACTGAGACGGGCCTTCGAGAGGTCCCTTTCATCACCCCACCCCTGACTTCGTAAAGGGGAGGCTGAGACCCACAGAGGGGAAGCCACAGGGCACACAACTCCCGGCAGAGAGGCAGCCACGGAACCAGCTCTTTGCTACGGGGTCTTCCGAGGCCCAGCCCCCGACCGCCCGCGATGCCGGCCCTGTCTGCCCCGCCCGTTCTCCTGGGAAGCGATGAGGACTTCACGACTTCATATCAGATAAAGCAGCTGGGTCCCGTGTGCCTGGTGGTTGGCTAAATTTAAACGAAGTGGGTGGGGTGGGTGGCAGTGAAGAAGATGGGCTGGGTGCTTTCATTAAAGCTCTGTGTTGGGGGAAGGCTCGGTTTTTATTTTTGCTTCACTGAATGAGGGATGAGCACAGGGCGGAGGGGTCCCCCCGCCCCGACTTTTCCTTTTCTTTCTTTTTAAAATTGTTAAATGTCTATAGAGTCTCAAGTCAGGACTGGTGGTGCATTCCACTTCCAGCCTGAGTATACACGAAAGCAGGTTGAGCTGGGATACTCTGCGTTTCCTGATGGTTAAGTACAGTTGTTGGGCAAGCCGCTTAAAGATCTATAGACCGGTTCTGGTTAGACTTGGGTTTCATTCCCAATCCTCGGCCGTCGTGGGCTGTGCGACCCTGGATATCGGTTCTGAACTTCATCCTCCCCCTCTGTAGAATGTGGGTAGGAAGACCTGTGCTTTAGAATTGCTGTCTATCTGAATCCACATGCGAGAAGCTCCTGGCATGCTGTGTGGGACACGGAGGGCACTCGCGAATTATTACTGCTTGTCCATCCTCCTCTGTGCCTTCCATGCCGTGCCTCCCACCAAGCTGGACATGGATGAGGGATGAGGTTGAGAAGAGGGGGCAAAGGGACGGTGTGGAGACTTGTGCTGGTGTGTGTGTGTGTGTGTGTGTGTGTGTGTGTGTGTGTGCGTGTGCGCGCGTGGGCAAGATGAAGTTTGTGGGGACCCGGCCTGGCTCATTGAGGGTCTGAGGAAAGTATCAGAACCCTGAACACCTGGGCCACTGCCCCAAAAGAATGTCTCCCTCGGGGCTTACATCACGGATTCTTGGCCGTTAGTTTTCTCAGCCTTTGAGAATAAAATGTGATCCATTCATCGTTTCTCTGGTTATAAAAGCAACATGTTAGAGAAAAGTTGGAGCATGCAGAAAATCATAGAGAAGAAAATAAAAACCATCCCTAATCCCACCCTTCTGGAATTTGAAGGATTTTGAAATCTATGTCTCCAGTCTTTTTTTGTTTTTTGTTTGTAATGCATATATACACAGGGTGTGTTTGCCTGCTTGTTAAGTTTTACAAAACTGGAGTCAGCCTGCACATAGTATTATGTAATGTGCTTTCAGAACAGCATTCTGCTAGAATGTCCCGGTTGTCAGCGGAATGACTTGGGTGGTGGCACACCGTTCCGTGATGCGGATGTTCCCTTACTGAGCCAGCCCCCTGTGGGTCGTCCTTCGCACGGCCTGCCACGGCTTCTGCTCCTTCACCCCGTGCGGCAGCGAACTGGGGCAGGCAGATTCAAACACCTGGATCGCCGTTTTCGGAAAGCTTTCTCTGGTGAAGCATGCTGAACCGAGTGGTTTCGTTAGTTTCGAGTTTGTTCGCGCCTCGCACGCTCCCTAGGTCTTCGGGCTGTTAGTGTTTCCTGCCTGGGTGAGCCCTGTCCCTCTCCTGCATGTCCGCCCGTTCTCCACCCTTCAACCCCTGGTCCTCCAGGAAGTCCTAGTTATCGGGACGGTGGTATCGTGAGAACTCACAGCTGCCCCAGAAGATCCTGGTTCCAGCCCTGTCCGTGTCATTCACTAGCAGAATGACCCTGAAAACGTTTCATGCTTTTGGACACTGTTTTCTTATATGGAAAATGTGGGCAATCCCTTTCTGACCAGATGGTGAGGGTGAAACACAGCCATGGCCTCTGGTGTGCTTTGTAACCTGAAGTACCATGAAGATGTTAGTCGTGAGTATTGACCACTGGGCCCATGGCCCTTGACCTTGAGGAACAGGACCCAGTGGAGTGCTGCAGCTGGCTCACACCGGCTCATGAGAGTCGATTGTGCATCTCTCTTCCCGACTCCTTGCCCACTGGCCCTCACATTGGTCGCTTGAGTTTGGCTCTAGTGAGAGTATTTACACCATGAAAAGTGGCATGCACTAAAATCAAGACTTTTTGAGAGAGAGCTTGTTGTTAAGCATTTACCAGCACTTGGCAGTCCTAGTCTCCAGTGCACTTATTTGGCAGTTGACATATGTTGTTTTGAATTTGAGTTTATAGTTCTCCTTTCATATACAGGCATACCTTGGAGATATTGTGGGTTCGGTTCCAGACCACTGCAATAAAGTGAATACCGCAATAAAGTGAGTCATAGTCTTTTTGCTGGTGGAGGGTCTTGCCTTCAGTTTGTTAAAAAAAAAAAAAGTACATAATCTGTGAGGTGCAATAAAGCAACACACAATAAAATGGAGGTATGCCTGTATTAATGTCTCATTTTCCCCAGCTGGACTCACAAGCTCTTGAGGGCAGGAATTGGATATTTTAAGCCATTAAATTGCTTGGATGATGGCTATGACAAGGACCCATAAAGCAGCATTTACACAAATGAGCTCATGGCTTTAAACTATATGAAAACATTTTCCACTAAGACTTAAGCTCTGAGGGATCCACAGTATCTATGCGGGCCCATGGCCCAGTCCTCTCTTAATGATCCTTTATGGATGGGTCTGACATACACAGAATCTTGGTTATTTAGCCTAAAAACTACCCGGGGTATAATAAAGAGTCTTTATTTCTCTGCGTTTCCATCAGTGACTGTAATAATAATGGTTAACAAGTAATAGCTAACATTTATTGATTGTTTGCCGTGTGCCAGGTGCATTCTAAATGCTTTTACAATCATTTTCTTGTTTAATCCTCACTCCAGTCACATAAAGACTACATTAATATTATCCTTGTTTTAGAAATGAGGAAAACATGAAACTTAGAGATAGTAACTTGGTGATGATTGAGGAAGGTCCAGGACTGACTGCTCATTCATGCATTCACTCATGCATACGTATATTCATTCATTCATGCATGCATTTCATTCATTCATTTGACATCTAACTCCTGCCATGTGCTGAGTGCTGCTCTGGCTGCCAGGATGAACAAAACCAGCCCCTGTCCTCATGGAGCATTTATTTCTTCCAGTGAGCAAAACAGATGATAAATAAACATATAAACATATAGTACCATGCCAGGTTTTGCCAAGGTCTACAAAGAAAATCAGCCAGGGAAGGAGATAGAGACTCATGGGGCAGGGCTGGAGTTTTGCTGTGTAGATTCTAACCCTTGATGTCTATCTCACCGCCCTTGAAACGCAGCCCACCCTGTAGCTAGAGGAGCACCCTGCACACAGTAGCTTCTCATTACATTTTTATTGGCTGGGTGATTGGGAGCCAAGCCTTATCCATGGGGATGATACAGGAAGGCCCAGTGAGAGCTCCTGGTGAGCTCAAATCAGGGACAGATGCTCACAGGACCCTACTAATGTACATGCTGGGGGTTCCCAGTTGTGCTGGGCAGGTGGACCGGGCAGGAGGGCTGAGCAGTGCAGGTGGGAGAATGAGCTCTGTGGTGGTCAGGGGGTTGAGAGGTTATGCAGATTTAGAATCAGAGACCCCAGGGCTAGCGGCAATTGGAGGTCAGTGCTCTTACGATACACAGGGACATCGGAAGGTGCAGAGAGCAGGAAGACTCCCCCGAGGTCACCCTTCATTTCACTGAGGGTGGGGCCCACTTTTCCATTCCCAGTCCTGTGCCTTGTGCAACCCCACCGTCTCCCAGATTTTATTTTCTATCCCCAGCTGGGGAATAATGGCAGATGGGTGCAGTAAGCCAGTTTAGGGCAACCCCTACCTCTCAAGGAATGCAGGGGCCAGAGTGGATTATGAGGACAGGCTACCGTACCCCCCCCCAAAAAACGTACTTCTAGAAGGTGGGACAGACAAAAAGTATTTGGAGGTCACTCTCCTCTCCCCCTCGCATGTGGCCCAGCCAGTGTCCAGCGTGGTGGAGACATGGATGGCGCATCTGCTCTCTGTTCATTTGATTAGACTCTGAAAACCCCTGCCTGGGCGGTTAGAGCTGGGCTCTGCTCTGACGGTAATAAATGGGCTCTGATGCAGGTCATGTTCTGGGCTTCCTCCTCTGTCACAGGAGGGGGCTGGTCAAATGGCCTTCGCTGTCCCTGTTTAAGCTGGGGATTAGACCGGGTCCCACCCACAAAGCATTCGAGCCTTTTAGGTTCTTTTCCAAGTGGCCATTGCTCCCTGGGGTGCAGGGTTCGGGGAAGGCCTTCGGCGCTGGAAAGTGTCTCCTTCAGGGAATTCCTCGGTCTGTGGGTGCCGAGTATTTTCCGGCGCGGTTCCCAGTTCTAAGCCACCTGGTATTCGCTAGTGGTTAGGTGGCCGTTGCCCACACAGGACGCTCCCCACAGAGTACAGCTCGCCCACAAGTGTTTTCCTATCACACCCACTGTCCACGGGAGGGGGTGAAATTTCGGGCGTACTTTCCTGATGGTCGTGTCTCAGAACAGGATAGTCCTCCTCCTGGTCCCCCCGAGGGGCCTCCCACTGAAACCTCACCGTGGCACCGGGGCGAACACACAGGCTGCAGAACTGAAAAGTGATGAGGTGAGGAAGCAACAGGAAGTGGGGACGTGAGCAGAACAAAGCCTGCGAGGTGTACCCAGAACGCTGTTGACCTTTTTCTTTCTTTTTAAAATCACACAGTCCTCTTACATTGGGGAGGTGCAAGTTCTCGTTTGTTTTCAAAGGTTCAGGCCCCGAAGAGGCCTGTGGAGCGCGCGTGCCGTGGGTGTAACGCGTGTTTAGGGAAGATGCAACCACATTCCCCCTGGGCTCGGCGAAGGTATGCAAATCCCGTAGAGTTCTGGGCGCGTGAGGCCCGCTCCACGCTACTGAGGGCCGGGAAAGTTATTTAAATTGCTCCTCTTTTAGCCCTCGCTTCGTAGGACCGATTTAGCTCTTGTGCTGAATTGAAGACGGTGGGGAAAGTGGAATTCTGCCCCCACACTCTTTCTTTTTCTGCCTCTACCTTCGTTTCTCATTTCCTTAAATGACTTAAAAGAGGAGAGAGGGCAGATTCAGTCATTAGCTTCTGGTGTGGTGAGGGCCCACGTGTGTTGACTTGGGTGCGAGAGCTGTCGCTCCCTAAGATGCCTCCCACAGGGAGGGCACACTTCACACCTTCGGGGACACACTTCACATGGTGTGTGTGTGGGGCGGGGGGAAGGGGGGGTCACTGGCTGGCCAGATGGAGAGAGGGATTGTTAGTTTGAATAAGTAACTCTTCATTTGAAGAGCAAATGTGGCCCTGAGGATTGAAGCTACTGATGGTCAGTCCCTCTTTGGATGTTAGAGCCCCGTGAGCTCAGGTTGCCTTAGCTAGGCTGGGGCTTTGAGGGGGTTGTGCTGGTGATAAGAGCTGTGTGTTTGCAGAAGCTTCGCCTGCATTTCCACAACCCGCCCTCCTCCCAAGCTTATGAAGTTGGAAGGGAAGAACCTATAGGCACTCAGCCAGTGATGGCGGGTAACCCTAATAATGAAATAAGGAAAGCAGGAAGGGTGAGCCAGTACTTGCTGGGTACATTCTTTGGGTCCCAAGGCCTGGTGCTAGGTCACAGGTATGATCTTATTTAATGCCGGGGGAACTCCATCGTACGGAGGGGCAGCGGAGGCCTGGAACGGTACGCTCAGTGACCCGAAACGATGGCCCAGGTATTGTGGCTCTTGGTGCGTTTGTGCCGCCACTTGGGTCTCCTGTGTCACCGTCTGTGTTCACTGGCACCGTTTCTGAAATGGCTGGGTTCGGGGTGTGGTCCGTGGCCTGGCAGTAGACTGTCTCTCTGGGGGAAGCTCGCTGGTCCAGGGGACGCCCAGAGCCTGACTCCATTAGCTTTGCTGTTGGGTAGGCAGCCTTGCCACCCGGACACAGGCGCACCTCACCACCCGCCACAGCCGCGCAGATTTGTGCCAACTGCATTCCATTGGCAGTGCACCCGGCACAGGCTATTTCAAAGGAAAGTTAGGTTCCTCTTCCCGCCCCTCCCCTCCCCGCCCCTCCCCTCCCCTCCCTTCTCTCCCCTCCCCTCCCTTCTACTCCCCTCCCCTCCCCTCCCCTCCCCTCCCCGCCCCTCCCTTCTCTCCCCTCACTTCTCTCCACGGTTCTAGTTCATGTTGAAGGCATTTTGGCTTTGCCATGATCAGGTCATAGGTAAGGCCTGCTCTGAGTGTTTAAGTCTTGGCAGAAGGGTTATGGGACACTCTTTCCACGTGTGAGACTGGGGCACCTTCCTACCTACCTTCTTGTGGCCTCATTTCGGTTTTGTTTCTTTCCTTTTGTTGGACCAGAGACATAGCAAGCGGGATGGTCAGCTGATTTTGCAAACTTGTACACAGTGAATGGAACCGATGGGGCCTGGGACTTAAACGGCTTTAAATAAAGCCGAGCAGGGCGGCCTCCGGTGGCAATCTGGCTTCGGGGGTCATGTTGGGAGTTCTAGACAACCTTCCGGTGGAGTGCCACCTTCAGAGGAGCCCAAGCCTTAGGCGTCTCTTACTCTGGCGATTCCACCAAGCTGTCTAGAGTCGAGGATGATAGTGGCATTTTTCAAGTGGGTGGAACTTTGGGAAGAAAGGTAGAGCTTAAAGCAAATCTCACGGCAGCGTACTTTTCAGTTTTTTTTTTATGAATCAAACATGCAGAGGGTGGTTTACGGGAGTGAGACCTGTTCCACTTGACTGTGCTCAGTGGCCACAGTGCGGCCCTGATGTGAGGCCACCCGGCCCCGAGTCCAAGGCCATGGCGGTGGGTGCGGCTCCTCTCGCTCCCATTCTTCCGCTCTTGGGCGTTGGGCACCATCTAACTCAGTGGTTCTCAACCTTTCTAAAGCCTCGACCCTTTAATACAGCTCCTCATGTTGTGGTGACCCCCAACCATAACATTATTTTCGTTGCTACTTCATAACTGTAATTTCTGTGTTTTCCGATGGTCTCAGGCGACCCTGCTAGCGACCCACAGGTTGAGAACCGCTGCTGTAGAGCCTAAGACCATCGGAAAACACAGAGATATTTACATTACGATTCATTAACAGTAGCAAAATTACAGTGATGAAGTAGCAACAAAAATAATTTTATGGTTGGGGATCACCACAACATGAGGAGCTGTGTTAAAGGGTCGCGGCATTAGGAAGGTTGAGAACCACTGATCTAACTGATAGATGAGTCTGTACAGATGAAAAACCCTCCTAAATCTTTGGTCCAGTGTCATTTTCATGTTTCCCATCCTGTTCCAACTCTTCCTTGATAAAGTTACTTAAAAAAAAAAAATCCACGGTGAAATCAAAGCCGAATCTCTCAACCACACGTATCTGAGTTCAGCCCAGGTTTCCTTGTCTCCCAGTTGGTTTTAGTGCCTTGAGAGCTAGACAGCTCCCTGGGCCGGAGGTTGCAAGGTTCAGTGTAGCATCTTGTGTGTGTTGATTGTAAAATCCTTGTGGGAAATGTGGCCTGGAGCGTGAATATATGAACTTGGCTCCCCCCACCCCACCCCCCCTCTAAAAAGTGGTTCTTCTATCTTTGTTTGATTATTTAAGTTCTGTGAGGGGGTCCGTGTTCAGCACTGGGGAGCGAATGCCTCCCCCGCTCACCCTGGAGCAGTTTTAGTTAATGGTGCTTGTGGCTTAGAAACCCACCTTGTCATTAACTACCAGTGAATGCCAGCCCGAAGCACCCTCTTGTGCCAGAGTAAACCGCAAGGTTGTGGGGACACACAAAGGAAATCGAGGGCAAGCTAGAAGTAAAAGCTGCAGACTGGTGGGCGGGGATATGTGGGAGGGGGCTGCAGAGCAGGGGAAGCGGGGAGGGAGGCGCAGCCTGGCTGGGTACGCCTGGCCCGCAGGCAGGTTTAACTTGGCTGTGAGAGAAGGAAGGTTAGTGTGTGAGCGAAGCATGGATGTTCTAATGGCTGCATCTCCGTAGATGGGTAGTTTGAAACTGCAGAGAAAAAACACCATGAAGGAACATTCCATGGGCTGGAGTGGAGTGGATTTAGCCCCATCTGCCCACCTTTGTCGAGTTAGACTTAAATTCATTCAGGACAGTGATTCCCAACTGGGGGTGATTTGCTCCCGGGGACAGTTTTGGTTGTCACAACTGTTTGGGGCCGTGTTACTGGCAACTAATGGGTCGCGGCCTAGGATGTTGCTAAACATCTCACAACGCACAGGACAGCCCCCCACAACGCGGACTTGCCCGCTCCAAAGCTCTGCAGGGGTCCCTGGAACTGGCATCTTGGCCCAGCTGTAATAATTTTGCAGCCTAGAGTCATATTTCACCCTTTCCTTCTAACGTTTTTCCATCTTGTTGCTCCATGGAGCCGTCCCCAACGTGAATTCTCTAACTGAGTGTATTTTGCCCCTGCCGCATACACAGTGCTATCATTTTAATTTTTCTGGCTTTCCTGTCTAAACCAACCATCTTAAGGCTGATTGGACGCGTCATCGGTCCTCTTTGGGGAATCTGCTTTTCTCTGCCCTCAGCCAGGGTGGGTCCTGCACAGGGCGTGCCCCCTGTGCCATCTCCCCCGCCCCTCCCACACACAGAGAATTAAAAATGTGAACTAGTTCACACACGGTGGAGTTATCGCTAGCCAAACTGTACAACACAGGCCTCGTTCAGGCCACTTTTTGACAAGTTGCAGGTAAGAGTGATAGCATATTAAATTATTAGGCAGTTTTATGACTCTGCAGGGAAGACTTATCCTTTGATGAATAAATATTGCTGTAGCCCAATTTAGAACTTGACAAATGCTGATTTACGGCTTAAAATATATACGAGGGTTATTTTATGATGAAGTGGCAGCGGGAGCGGGGCAGGTTGAAAAGTGATGGCGGTGGCACCTTTGAGCTACACGCCATTAAAACACTGCCGCGGGCAGGGCCGCAGGGGGTTCCCGGGGCTGCTGGGGCGGCAGCCACTCCCCACAGGAGCGCACAGTCCCCGCTGGTGGTGCTTTGAGGCTCCGTTAGAAGCGTGGGTGCCCCGGGTCCCTGACAGTTGATCCTGCCGTCCACCTTTAAGGGATCCCACTCGCCTGCATTTGGAACTTCAGCGGGGGGCAGTGGTCCCAGGGTCCACGAAGGCACCTGTTTCAGATGAGGAAGGTAGCTTTGAGGATGGATGCTGTCCCAGGCGAATGGAGGAGGGGAGCGTGGTGAGTCTCTGGTGTGTTCTGGGTGTGGGGTCATCCAACTTTTGAATTAAAAAAACACACACCTGGAGCACTTGAACTGACAAGCGTGGGTACTTAATTGGAGCGGAGAATTTATCATCGAAAGTGACCTGTGATTTCTGCTTCACGCACACGTGCGTAACGAGGGTAGCGCTAGATCCGTTACTTGCAATCTTTTCCTGTTGGTGGGTTGATTGGATAGTTCACGCGCGCACATGGTATAAAAGTTGAAAGTTAACGAAGGGTCTAAAGTGTGTGTAGTAATTCTCCACCTCCTTCCTGCCCTCGGCCTCCCAGTTCTCCTCTCTAAGGGTAACCAGATACTGGCTTCTTGGTTATCTTTTTCGCAGGTACCCTGTGCATCTCAATGCGTGCATGGACACGGTATTTTCAGCACCTGCTACCATGCCACATGGTTCAGTGCCTTGCTTGTACTACCTAGCAGTGCACGTGGGAAAGGATTCGATACCCCGGCATAGAGAATGCCCTCGCCGTTTTCCACAGCTGCGTAGCATTTCGTGTTACGAACCATGATTTATTAAAGCCATGCCCTGACAGTGGCTGTGGAGGCTGTTTCCAGGTTTCTGTCATCACAGATCACACGGCCGCGAGTGTCACTGTATACACACCGTTTTGCACATGTGGGAGCATGTGTGCAGATTCAATTCTTAGAAGTGGAATTGCTGGTAAAGTCAAATGGGGAGCTGTGATTGTGGTAGGCATTGCAAGTGTCCTCTAAGGGGGTTGTGGCAATTGACACCAGCACCCTCCATGAATGAGACGGCTTCGCCAACACGGAGTTATCACCCTTCTTGATCTTCGCCAATCTGATAGAGGAAAACTGGTACCTCAGTTAGTTTTCATATGCATTTCTCGTACGAGTGCGGTTCAGTATTTTTTCCACAAGTTTAAGATCCATGTGTCTTTGCTTTTCTTTCCGTTCCTGTCAGGCTGTTGGTCTTTTGCCGTCTGTCTGTTCAGTCGGTCTCTCTTTGACCCATTTCTGTCTAGCACAGCTCACTCCTGGGGTTGAGGCAGCCGGTGTCTGGATGCGGCGTTGGAGAGTGGGATGAATGGTCAGCGCTGGTCAGGAAAATGGGTCCATTTTTCGGGTGGCCGTGGCCGCCTCCGAGGCTGTGGAGTCCCCGAGCCTGTGGTTTCTGGTCTCACCCTGCAGGCTCCTTCAGAGACGGCAGCGCTGACTCAGGCAGAGAGCAGGTGCCCACCGGTGTGCTGAACACGAGGGTGGGTTGGTGTGTGGGATGGACGCGGACGGGACGGGGGAAGTGTGGGCGCCCAGGGTGCTGAGCATTGAGGCAGACTCGCGGGAAGGAGGCATGGCAGCTGCACAGAAAAATGTCAAATACATGGTGTCTGAGACGTCAGGAAAAATGGGATGCGCTTATTTTTTGCTACTATGTCAGTTATACTTTCAGGGTTATGCTCAAATATGTGTTTTTTCCAACCTTCAGACACTTCTTCGTTGAAGTTTATCTAAACATAAGGCAGTGGTTCTCAGCTGAGAGGTTCCTCTCCCCCCAGCGGCCCCCTCCCCCTCGGCACTCGGCAATGTCTGGAGGCCCTTTTGGCTGTTGCATTTCGGGGGCCGAGGAAGGGGGATGCCCCTGGCATTTAGTGGGCAGAGGCCAGTTGCTGCTAAACATCCTACAATGCCCAGGACAGTCCCCACGGCAAAGCTTTTCAGCCTGAAATGCCAGGAGTTGTCGAGTGGAAAGCCCTCGTGTAGAGGAGTGAGGTCTTGTCAATCTGAAAATAAAATCCAATAGATCCGCCATTTCTTCCTGTTCTCACAGCAGTCACATTTGGACTCACGAAATAGTAACACTGAGACGAACTTCCCCTGAAAAGGTGTGGAGGTTGAAGAACTGCACTTGGAGAATAAAACTGTTTCAAAACAAGTCTCTCCGATGTTTCCTGAGTTCTCAGACGCCCTGTGGGATTCCGGTGGGAGCTGAGACCTGCCACCCCTCCCCGCCTTGTCCTCCTCCTGCTTCCACTCTTGCCCCCACGGATGTGCCACGTACAGAAAAGATGGAAATTTTTAACCTGAGATTCCTGGAAGGAGAGAGTCGTCGGTGCCAGCAGGGTGGCGTTTTCAGGGTGTGGGCGCTCAGCACTGGGGAGAATAGCGCGGGGACCCTGCCGGGCTCTGTCTGAGTCGCCAGCACCCCAGCCTCCCAGGCCCTCCGGATGCCTGTTGCCAGGGGGCCTTCAAGCCCAGAGGTTCGGAGGCACCAGCAGAGATACCGGAGGATTCCCCCTCTGTTTTCAGAGAGGGAGGTGGCGAAGAGCGCGTGTTGGGGACCCGAGCTGCCCCCCTGAAATCTTTACTCCTCACACGTGCGTGACGTTGGGCAGGCCTCAGTTGCGTCATCTGTAAACGGAGAGTAATGTTAGCATCATTCCGAAGATCAGCTGAGCTCGTACATACATGGAAAGGGTTTAGTGCCTGCAAGGGTTAGCTGTTGTTGTTGTTGTTGGTATTGTTACTGTTGTTATTGGTTTCAGCCTTTGGAAGTTCTTGCCCCTCCTCTGCAGCTCTGTGGAAACCCGTGGTTGGGAGAGCCAGGGTACCAGAGTCCAGGGGAGCCCGCGTGCACACGAGTGCCCTCCCCGCACCTGCTTCTCCAGGAGCTCCGGCAGCTGGTGCTGAGCTGCCCTGGTGTCTCCGTCCCCGTCTCTGCCCACCTCCCGGCCGCCTCCGCCTCCGTTCCGTGCCGGCAGGCGTGGGCCTGCCTCTCCGAGATGGGGCTCCTCCCATCCCCCTCTTCCAATTCCAGTTGCCACAGCCACTTTCCCATTTCCCACGACATCCCGGGGGTGACGGCCTGGGGGAAGCCCGAGGTGGCAGCTGGCGGGTGGTGAGTCTGGGCTGCAGGCTGCCCTCCCGCGTAGGACTCGGCTCTGGTCAGGCCAGGCCGGTGGGCTCCCTGCTGTTTGTCCTCAAGGTGCATTTCACCTGGGCCTCAGCCAGGTCACCAACAGCCTACCACAACGTTGTTCGGGGAGGCCAGCTGTTAATTGTGTTTCATTCAGCTTGGAGGTTTGTATTCAGATAGTTTTCACGGATCCTTTAATGGCTGGGGTCATGGGTCTCGCACCTCGGGAGAGTCGTTCAGTCTGGGTCCTTGTTTTACGAAGTCACTAAGTAGCCCTGGCCGGTGCGGCTCTGTTGGTTGGAGCATCGTCCATGCACCGCAGGGCCTTGGGTTAATTCCCTGCTCATACCCCGGTTTCAGGCTTGATCCCCCATTGGGGCCTGTGTGGGAGGCAACTGGTCAATGTTTCTTTCTCACGTCAATGTTTCTCTCTGTTTCTCCCTATAAAATCAATAAAAAGCATATCCTCGGGTGAGGATTGAAAAAAAAAAATCACTAAATAATAGAAGTTTATAATATACTAGAGGCCCGATGCATGAAGATTCATGCAAGAATGGGCCTTCCTTCCCCTGGCTGCCGGCACCGCCTTTCCACCTTTGCTCCAGCCAGAGCCGCCTTCCTGCCTTCCCACGCTGCCCAGAGGCCTGGAGCGGCTGGGGCGGTGCAGAATGCCTGTGTCCCGCCCCCGGCCACTCGGTGCCTGTGTATGCAAATTAACCCACCAGCTTTGTTGGGTTAATTTGCATACTCACTCCTGATTGGATGGTGGGTGTCATGAAGGTTTGGTCAATTTGCATATTTCTCTTCTATTAGTGTAGAAGTGAGACGATAGAGGGGAAGGGGCAGATAAACTTTCTCCCCCAGGGAGCTTTCCGTCCAAGGGTCTGGGGGGTAGCAGAGCCCCTATCTATCTGGGGAGATACAGCCTCAGCCCTCATGGGACCCCCAGTCTGATGGAGGAGGCTTAGGAAGAGGCATAGATGAATTCACAGTCTGGTGGGGGAGAGACAAACCCTGCTTATCCAGCCTGATGGAGGAGACCTGAGTCATGCTTTCTGACCCAGTCTGATGATGTGTGAACAGACAGAACCCGCAAGGAAATGATGGGATGGAACAGCCTGAACCCCATAACTTTCTTTCTTTCTGGCTCCGTGTTAGAGGAAGGGGAGATAGGAGAGACTGTGGCGGCCACCGCAGAAGCGGTTCAGCCGTGCCCTCTGCTTCGGCTGTAGCAGCGCTCTGAGAGGCCCAGCCCCACCCTGCCACGGTGTGGAGGCTGTGCCGTCTTAGGTGGCCGCCCTTCGTAACCTTTGGAGGACGCTGCTTACGTGGCTGCTTCCTGGGCTGGACCTTGCTCCCTAGAGAGCAGTGCCTTTTGCGGGGTGAGAGTTCGGTGTGGGCGGAAGAGGCCGTGGGGAGCGCGGGGGGCTTCCAACACTGGGCTGCTGTTCCTTGCCTTCTCCCCAGTCAGTGGGTGAGACTTTGAGACGCTTTCGGCAATTCTTGTCAGGAAATGTCATAGAGAGGGCCTTAGACATCATCTCGTCACATCTTCCCATTCCCCGGAGTAGACTATGGAGGCCCAGAGCAGGGAAGTGTCTCTCACACTGCTTAGAGGCTGTGAGGGTCTGGCTTCGGAAGCTGGTTCCCCAGCACAGGTGGCCTAGTAACAACAGCGATCCAGGTGGTTCTGGTGAAACCTGTGTTCAGAGCAGTTATTCCCTGGCTCAGAGCCATCCCACTTGGAGTGTCACCGAAGGCCTTACCATGGCTTCTGTACTGGCCTGATTTAGCCCCAGACCTGCCGCTCTCCTCCTCCTTCCTGATGCACCAGGACATTCCCACCTCAGCGCCTTGGCCCTTGCTGATCCTTTTGCTTGAGATGTCTCCCCCGGGTATCTGTATGGCTCAGTCCTTCCCCTCCTTCAGAGACCCCTCGTCTGGCCATTCTAGTTAAATTTCCTTCTTCCCTGACATTTTAAAAATATATATATTTTTAAATTGATTTTTAGAAAGAGGAAGGGAGAGGGAGAGAGAAAGAGAAACATTGATGTGAGAGCTGAACATCAGTCAGCTGCCTCCTGCACGCTCCCCAGTGGGGATTGAGCCTGCAACCCAGGCATGTGCCCTGCCTGGGAATCGAACCAGCACCCTTTTGGTGCACGGGACGATGCCCAACCAAATGAGCCACACCAGCCAGGGCCTCCTGTGCCTTTTCAAATCCTCTTATCCTGCTGAGTTCTTCTACAGAGAATTTTTTACCTTCTTACATGGTATCTATTCATTTACTTGTAAACTCTTTCCTTATTTCCTCCCTCTGTGTTGTTCACTGCGGCGTCCGAGCACCCAGAACATTCCTCGCGCCTAGGGAGTGCTCAGTATCTATTTGTGCGAGGAAGGAGAGGGGGAAAGAGAGGAAGGGAAGAATACAGAAGAGGAAGAGGAAGGGAGGGAGGGAGGCTGAAACACAAATTGAAACCAAAGGAATCCAGGCGCTTGGTGTTCAGGATGGTTTGGTTCGTCTGTGCCGTAGGAAACGTGACCGTGTGCTGAGTCCCGTCCCGTCCCAGTGGCCGTCTGCACCTGCCTCTTTGGTAAGGTGGGCTGGCAGCACTTCCTGTCTGCCCGAGCTCCATCCACCCTGCGTGGTTCTTGTACCTTTAACTGGGAAAAACCCAGTTAACTCACTCTTCCCAGAAACCCCGTGTGAACAGATACCCTGGACACGGAAAGGCTGCGGGCCCTTCATTGGCGCTCTGGCCCTTCGCTGAAGGACGGACTAGAGAGCGCGCTGGCGGGAGGAAGCCGCCTGCTCTTCCTTAGGGTTGGCGTGTCTTCCATCTATCTGTATGACCTCACTCTCTCTTCCAGGGACAAGTACTCAAAGATAGGAGCCGAGGACCCAGGAGAAAATGGGGGGTCGGGGGCATACACCCCGTGTGTGAGTTTTGGTCGGGCTCATGAGATTGGGAGGTTGGAAGGGGAAGCTGCAGGCTCCGGGCGCTGGTCCTGCCCCTTTTTTGTGGGTGGCCGTGGCCAGTTACTTCCCCTCTCACAGCGTAGCTTCCTCATCTACAAAATGAGAATTGGACTAAACCTGGGGGGCGGGGGGGGGGGGCAGTATGAGGGGGATGGAGCCCCCTGGGGACCCACGGGGATGGGCTCTTCCTCAGGTCCCTTCTAGCACTGACATCAGCTGAGACAGCTGTGTGTTCAACTCACCCCTCTCTGGGGTTCGAACCCCCGGTTTTTTGGTGCAGCCATGACTTCCTGGCTATGCTGGAAGTAAAAGTGACAGTTTAGAACGTAGTGGCTATTTGAAAAGTTTTCTCAGAGCCCGTTATTTCAGTAAGTATGGGGTGTGTGTGTGTTTTTTTTTTCTTTTTAATTTTTCTTCCTTCTTGGTTTTAACCTGTAAGCGATGACAAGATCAAACAAGTTTCAGTTTGAGTCTCCCTGCTTTACAGTCTGAGCCTGTCGACTTATCACGTTTACTTTCTACCAGACTGGCTGTTCCGGGAGGCCTTATCGGCCAACTGCTAGCCCCGCGGGAGGAGGACGGCCCGGCCCGGGGCAGTGTGGACGCTGCGGCCCTGGCCCCGCTCCTGCTCCTGCTTCGGCCTGACCCGAGTCAGCTGTTCTGTAGCCATCGCTTCGGGAAGAGTGTCAGGTTCCAAACCCTTGCCTCTTGCCCCGTTTGCTGGGCTCCGTGCACAATGGAAACGCGGGGCCCCTTGTTTGAAAAGTATCAAGACTTTTGAGGAGGAGGCGACGGCAGCCCGTTAAAGCCAGCGCGGGGCCCTGTGAGCCCGCACGCGCCGCGCCCGGGACGCCGGCTCCGCTTTCTCATCTGCCATTACGGGGACCACGGAGGTCTATAAAACACATTTAAGAGTCATTACAAATCCCCTCAGCAGGAATCTGAGTGGTTTCTGTCACGGCCTGGTGATTCAGGGCGGCCGTCCTGAGCCACCGCGTGGCTGGGAACTCCCGCCAGCCCAGCGGGGCGGGTTTGGACCGCGTCTACCCAGCTGGTGGGAGGAGCAGGGAAGAAGGAAAGTTTACAGATGGCTGCGGAGGCTGCTGGGCGCTCCTTGCTGCAGGAGCATCCTGTGTGTTGCCCTTTAGAATGTGGGCTGTCCATGCAGGGGACTCCAGCCACAAGAGAGGAGGGAAGCACTGCCCCACGTCCCCCAACATGGGTGATCCCTGAGAATGTGATGCCAAGTGAAGGGAGCCAGACACAAAGGCCACGGGTTGCAGGTCCCGTTTATGTGAAATGTCCAGAATGGGCGCGTCCACACAGAGAGAAAATGGTTGCCAGGGGAAGAGGGAAGTGGGGAGAGGCTGCTGAGGGGTATGGGGTTCTTTGGGGGTTCTGAAAATATTCCGAAATTAGATAGCAGTAAGGGTTGTACAACCTTGTGAATAGATAGGCTAAAACCACTGGATTGGGCAGTTTAAAGGGTAGATTTTGTGGGTCGTGCCTTACCTCTCAGTTTACAAACGACTAGCGAGCAAACTGAAGGCGTGGCACTTAGTTCTCTAGTCCTTGCCCTTGGGGGGGGTGTTTGTGTTGCTTCACTGCAGGAGCCCCCTTCTCCCCATCCTGCCTCCCCCTCAGTCACAGCTAATCTCCTGAGCATCCTTTATGCAAAGCTTGTTTTCCAGGAAAGATCTGGAAGCATTCATGCTAAGCGGATATGTGGCGGCTACACTTAGCCTCTCCCAGGGCATTTGCATATTAGCTCATAAAGGGAGAAAGCTGTGAGGGGAGAGGAATGAACATTTAATTTTTAATTTTAGAATTCCCAGTAAGAGCAAGCGAGTGTGGACGGTTTCCGTTGGTCATCGGGCGGGGTGCTCTCGCTGGCCCTGGATCGAGGGCTGGCTAGGCCCAGGGCAGGCCAGGCTGGTGGCGAGTGGCAGGCCGAGAAACATCCCTTCAGGACAAGCACCTTTGCCCCAGATCCAGCCTGGCTTCCTTTAAACATTTTCCAAAGTGGGGGCCTTCTAACTTTGGAGGCTGCTGGGAGGAAATATCCTCTGGTTAAGTGACATGTCTGCTGTTAACATGCTTGGTTTTTGAATCAGGGAGTCCCAGCTTGAGACAAACTCCTTGCCCAGCTCTTTGCTGCTCTGGTCCCTGTCCATGTAGCCCTTCTCGTCCTCGTCCCGTGTTCCTCCACCTCCCACCTGCTTCTTCCCATCTCCTGCTGCCTTCTCCTCTGTCCCCATTGTCACACCCCGCCCTTCAACACCCAGTGTAGTTCAAGCTTTATCTCCTTGGGAATCCCCTTGGTCAGTAGTAAACCTTTGTCCTTCGTGTGTGTGTGTGTGTGTGTGTGTGTGTGTGTGTGTGTGTGTGTGACTCTTAGATCCCGAGACCTTTATCTTTTTAACTAGAAGCCTGATGCACGAAGATTCGTGCAAGCATGGGCCTTCCTTTCCCTGGCTGCTGGCACCACCTTTCCGCTCCGGCCCTAGAGCCGCCTCTTTCTGCTCCGGCCCCACCTTCCCACACTGCCCAGAGGCCCTGAGCAGCTGGGGCAGTGTGGAACGCCTGCGTCCCTCACCCCTCACCACTCTGCGTATGCAAATTAACCCACCATCTTTGTTGGGTTAATTTGCATACTCCTGATTGGCTGGTTGGCATCGTGAAGTTACTGTCAATTTGCATCTTTCTCTTTTATTAGTGCAGATCATCTTTGGGTCTCCAGTGCCTGGCACAATACTTGTACACAGTAAGCACTTACTAAATGCCTTTGCATTGCACTGAGCCGAGGGTGAGTTTGGCCCTGTAAGGGAGTGGGAGTAATAAACACGGCCAGAGAGATTCAAGGAAACCATAAGCCTCAGGAATTACTCTATGAGAAACAAGGAAATAGCATTTGTGGAATGAAGGACTGGAATCTGAACTCCTGCTGGCTGGGGATGGGGCATCTCAGTGCTGTGTGTCATGTGACAGGATGAGCAACGGGCATCTCGGAGCCGCCCTACCGAGTAGCTGCTTCCATGGGAGGCCTTTCCCGGGAAGGTCTCTTGGATTTCACCTCCTCGCCCAGAAGGACCTGCACCAACAAATACTAGTTGGGCACTTACTCTGTGTACCGGGCACTGATCTAGATTCTACCACTTTGTAGGAGCTCCGCCGTGTGATGGCCTTGGAGGAGCCAGGGCCTTGGAATATGCCACGCCTGGGTGGGGGGAGTGGCTTTTTCCTGAGCCTCTTGAGTTACATCTAGATTCCCAGGGATGTTAAATTCCCACGTGATTGATTGCCCTTGGGTAAAACGCATTGGTGCTTATATCTCTCTTTTTTTTTTTTTTTTTTTATCGATTAAGGTATCTTAAACACTGCCATTTATGCTGCCTCCGAGGAGAAGAAAAGAGTGAGAGGAAGGCAGGTCTTCACTTCAACCCCTGCATGTGGTGGGCAGATGCTAAGGGTTTACCTGGAGAGACGCTAATGAAGGGAGTAGTTCTAGAAGTGTGCGTGGGTTGGAGAAACCCAAGGATAGCCAGGCACCCCAGGGCTGGCGACAGTGGGAAGCTGTCATCTCCAGGAAAGTGACCCATGACAACAGAAGCTGGAGGAGACAACCACTCCCAAGCCGTGGAGAAGTAGGAGGAAAGGGAAAGAAATTTGTAGTTCTTGTGAGGAAGTCGGTGGTCCAAGAAGGAGAAGAGAGAGAGAGAGAGTGATGTGTGTGTGTGTGTGTGTGTGTGTGTGTGTGTGTGTGTGTAGTTGAAAGTGCCCTGGGCATTTCAATGCACAGCTGGCTCTTACACTCCTTAGGTTACTCAGAGTGTAACCAGTCAGCCAGTGTCCCATTCTTCCCAGCATCATGGCTGTTACAAAGAAGAAAGGGCCTTGTCTGCGTCAGCGGGATGGGCACTGGGTAGCTTTGACTGTAGCAAGAATAACACAACAATCACCGAAGGCCCTGAGCATGCTAAGCATTTTACATGCATCCTCTCATCACAGCTTCCCAATAACCCCAGCAGGCAGGTCCCATTATTATCCTCGCCTTCATCACGTTGCCGATGAAGAATGTGGGACTGAGGTAAGCTCGCTAACAAGAGGCATAGCTGAGCTCAGAGCAAGTCTGCCTGACTCCTCAATGCACACTCATAACCTCTCACTGCCTCATGGCCTCGGTCCCCCACACAGGGTGCTCCCCACCCTGTGGTCAGACCCACGTGTGTGCTGGTCCCACTGCCTGGGATGGTCTTCCCACTTCCTCTCCACTTGACCCAATTGAACCCTTTTTAAAATACCCAACTCAGATCTCACTTCCTCTATGAGACGACCTGCCATTCCAGCCCCGCTCCTCCACCTCCCACACACCGTTCCCCTAGCAAGCAGGTAACTCTCCACCCCGGGTGTTACCCATCTCTTCTGTGTGTGTGCATGTCCTCCGTCTCCTAGAAGACCCCAACTTGGTAAGAGCCAATGCGTTTGAGGATTGGTTTTCGGCTTGGTTAATAAATGCCCACTGAGAGCCAGCATGGAGAACTTTTTAAAAAGAAAGAGAAGCAGCAAGAGCTGAGCCCGGTAGGAGCGTACAGTGTGGCTGAGTGTGTGGGGAGAAGATGGGAGTACTGCTACCTAACACAGCCGGGCCCTGTTCCGGAGCCGCTTTCCCCGGGGAAGACGAGCGTAGCATCAACCAAGCCGTCAGGCCCAATGGAGGTGGGCAATCGAAGAACCAAAATTGTCCAAGCCTTCCTTCCCACAGGACAGGAGGTGATGCTAGTCCAGCGCCCTCCACGGGGGTTACCCCCCAGTCCTCACAGGACACAGCGACATCAGAGTGGAGCCTGGCCAGTCATGTGTTTCGGCCGTTGAGAGGTTTTAAAGTTCTTTAGAAAAGTCTCTTGGGGGTCCCTGGAAGTTTGGATCATTGACAAACGTCCTTCACATTTGGGGGTGACATCAAGAAGAGGCTTAAGCACCAGGTCCCCTGACCCCTCAAGATCACCCAAGGTCAGTCGCTTCGGTTGCTCTGGGAGGACCTCAGCCTACTCCGTGTAGTGTTGCTTCATCGCATTTATGTTTGCTCTGTTCCTTTTTTCCACCCACTCCTGCTAGCCTCGACCCAGCTGGAGGCTGGAAGGGTCGAGTGACTGGTGGGGAAGCAGTTGGATGGGAGTAGCAGATGGGAGGCTGATAACCCTTCGCTCAGGCCTCTCCTTGCTGTTAAGTTTCGTTGGAATTTCCTCTCCGCCGGGCCTCGGACATGCTAGGACACGCTCCAGATACCCCAAACACCTTTTTCTTCTGTGAGCACATCACACCCGCTCCGACCCCCAGGCCTTTGAGCCCGTGGTTCTTGTTGCCAGGAAACCTCTCTCACCCTTGTTAGACATGAGGGAGCAGTGAGGACTGTGGAGAATTCCATCGTTTACACGTCATCCAGAGAGTTTCTTGGCTCCTGATCTACAAGTTGCGGGTTTGAGTAGGTGTGGCTGCTTGCCCTGGCGAAGACTCGGGAAGGAAACACGCCGGGGTGGGTGGCACAGCCTGGGTAGGAACGTGGAGGCAGGGACCAGAGGAGATACTTAGGAGGGAACAGCTGATCCACATGGCAGAAACGGGGACCAGGGGGGAGATGAAGCTGAGCAGGCTTGACAGCTGTCTTAGGGCATCTCTCTACCTCTGTTCTCGGGGACTGGTGGGGCCTGAGGTGGCTCGGGGTCAGTCATAGAGGTAGACTCGGCTCTAGGCAGGGCGCAGAAGCCAGGGCCGGACGGGAGAAATCTTTCATTTCCCGTTGAAAAAAAATGCATGCTTGCCCCAAATTCAAACTGAAGGGTGTAAGGAGAACCCCCTTTGCCCTCCTCCCTCCCCTCCCTCCTTTTATCCCTCTTTAAAAGTTTCCAGTCTATCCTTGATTATTGGGAAATGTAGAGGGGATAATATGTGTGGGATAACAAGCTGTAAATACTGGTTGTGGTCACTTGTGCAAATATTAGCTGTCACGTGACAGCCAGGAAGAAGGTGTAGGGTGGGTTTGGCGGAACTGGGAAGTAGTTTGTGGGTTAGGGAAGGGACTTTCAGAAGTGGATATTGTGGAGTTAGGGAAAGGAGGAGATGGAGAATTTTCGAGGCCTGGGTTTTGTTTGGATTTGTCACGTGGGTGCTGGTGAGGAGCAGGGTGAGGAGAGGTGAATGAGACTAGACCAGGGCCTGCTATAGTCAAACCTCACCTCCTGGGCGGGGCTCGGGGTGGAGAGAGTGGTGGGTATGCAAATGAGCAAGAGAGCCATCAGGAAGCAGTGGTAGTAATTGGTAGTTATTTATAAAAAGACCTTGCTTGGCCCTAACTGGTTTGGCTCAGTGGGTAGAGCGCCGGCTTTCGGACTGAAGGGTCCCAGGTTCGATCCCGGTCAAGGGCATGTACCTTGGTTGCAGGCACAGCCCCAGTAGGGGGTGTGCAGGAGGCAGCTGATCAATGTTTCTCTCTCATCGATGTTTCTGGCTCTCTATCCCTCTCCCTTCCTCTCTGTAAAAAATCAATAAAAAATATATATATATTTTAAAAATACCTTGCTTGACAAAACAAAAAGTCAGCAACTCTGTGTGAGTCCCCCAAATTAAAAAAATAAATAAATATTTTAACAAATCTGTGAATACTAGAAATATGAGCAACACTGTAGAACTGAACCGGGCGTTGTACATGTCGGATTTGGTTCTGGTTTTGTGTCTGGCTGAGCATTCTTGGACTGAACCTTAATTTTTTCAGATCTCAATTTCTTATCTACGTTAGATCAGTGGTTCTCAACCCTGGGTGCATATTAAAGTTACTGGGAAACTTAAAAAAACACACACACACACACTGAGCCCCACTCCAGTCCACATGTACCCAAATCTCTGGGGGTGTGGCCGGAGAGTTTTTTAAAAGCAGCCGACAGTGAGACCCCTGGATTCTCTTAATTGCTCATTTGAGCCCCACCGTGTTAGGATTCTATGTATTGTACTATCCAATTTTGTTCCTTTCACACACTATGCACAGCTGTTGTAAACATCTTACATAGCAAGAAATCTTACTATTTATGAAAAACTCCCCATAATTCACATTAAGGCCACTGAAATAATGCCAACATTCTTTCTCCAAGAAGTCAGAATCGCAAACGTAATCATAGAACATTAAATAATTCATTTTTGACCCAGGAGTTTAGCATGGACTTTCATTTCTTATTCCCTCATTTTGAAAAAAGCTCCTGACTGGAGGCCTGAGGCCACTCCTG
The DNA here is from genome assembly GCF_027574615.1 of Eptesicus fuscus. NCBI lineage: Eukaryota > Metazoa > Chordata > Mammalia > Chiroptera > Vespertilionidae > Eptesicus > Eptesicus fuscus. The sequence continues at coordinate 12,142,251 of NC_072482.1, read as the reverse complement.
TGTGAGAAGGAGGGCCCGAGGAGGCCTTACTGGAAGTGTTTTTGCTAGAAGAACTGCGTGCGCCGTAAGTTCCAGGTTGGGGAGTCCAGGTTGGGGGGTCCAGTCTGGGGAGGCGTTCTCAGATCTCAATTCTGCACGGAGTAGGAGGTGTTTAAAGAGACTCGGTGCTGTTTTATCTTTACCATTGAAGTTTTTGGTTTTGTCTCTTCCTAAATGAGTCATTTTTTTTTTTAAGGAACATGACTTAGAGAGGGGGGAAACCACTGTGCGAGGTGCTGAGGGAGGGGGCGGGCCGTGCGGCTGACCGCCGGGGGACTGCGTTTACCTTTGGGCCGTTCCCCCCGGAGGGGTGGAACCAGGGACCTGTCCGCGGAGGGTGGATCCAGGGCAGTGGGACACACCCGGGTGGGGGTAGAAGAGTAGAAATGGAATTGATGTCGTTTATTCATTTACCAGGTATTTTCTGGAGCCCACCCACCAGACGTGGCCTGGGACCCAGGCTCAGTGCACAGGTGCTGAGAGATTGTGCACACAGGGGAAGGGACCGCCTAGTTTTCACTCTGGTCGGGGTGATGGGACACGCATCATGGAGGTTAGGAGTGTCCACCTTTGCCTGCACTTGTGAACTGAAGTCCTAGCGCCTCATACCAGTGTGAGCAGTCCGCACGCAAATGGCAGGGCCGGGCAGGATTTCAGAGGTCAAGACGCTGGCAGCGTGAAGACCCTGGTGTGGAGCCGCAGGTGGCGGGTGAGGAGCCCTTGTGGGACCCCCGCCCGCCCCTCCCTCCCTCCGTGCTGAGTTCTTCCAGCCAAAAACGGATTGCACACACCTGTGTCACCCCAGGCCCGATCGCTGCTCCGAGTGCTCAGGGCCCCTGGTGCCTGAGGAGCCAGAGGAGGGACCAAGAGTGGGAGGAGCGGCCAGACCCCGCCTGGGAACCCAGAGCAGCTCTTGGGATTGGGCCCAGGGCTTGGGGTGAGGAGCTCCCTGGCTCCCAGGAAGCGGTCTGTGCATTTGCAGAACATCAGCCAGGCACGCTCCTTTTATCCCACACAGACCCCCACCCCCACCCCCAATGCTGGTTTTCGTCTTTTCTGAGCGGTGTGCACCCTCCTGCCGTTGTGCATGCGTGTTTGCTAAGTTTGTCACAAACTTCCTGTTTGGGTTTGGTCTGAGGCTCGAAGCTCTTGTGTGTTTTGAAACCCGGGCGTTCGCAGAAGTCCAGCGCTTCTCTCCCAGCGGCCACGGGGCGGCCCTTTTGTTTCCCTCCCTTTTGCTGGCTTTTGCCATCCTGGGCAGGCCTTCTGGCTGGGAAATGCTCTGTGGCCTCGGTACTTGTTCCTGTTCGTGAGGGTTGAGAGCTGTGAGAGCTGAAAGCTGGAAGGAGGGAGGGAAGCAACCCTCATGGAGCCCCTTATAGAAAGCCAGGCACTGTGCTAGATGTTTCTATATATTTCTTGTTTTGTTAAGGCCTCACCTTAGCACACGCAGAACCAGGCTCAGAGAGGTTGAGTGGCCAAGGTAGGACAGCCTGGAGGTCAGGATTTGATCCCAGGCCCGTCTCCAGAGCTCCTGTTTTCTCAACGATGCCCTGAGGCCCACACTGAGCCTTCGGTGCCATTGTCGGGGAGATCTTGATTTCTTATTGGGTATCTGGGCAGACAGCGTCCTCTGGACTCCCAGACTCTCACTGTTCAGGTGCTGCCCGTTCTGTCCATGTGGGGTACAGTTCGATGGCCCGAGGGCTTTGCTGACTTTCACGTTTCCCGACCTTCCGCCGCCTGTGGTTCTGGGAATCCCAGAACTGTCGTGCGGTCCGTGCTGACAATCGAAGTGAGTTAAGGCCAACTCCCAACTCCCCGGAAATGGGGAATCCTTTTTCCTACGTCTGGGTACCCAGCACTGACCATTCTGCTGGTCACCATGACTCCCCACAGCGAGACGTCTGACATTTCAAGCTCTTTCCCTGAAGAGGGAAGGAGCTAGGATCTCTATCTACGCCCATGAGGGTGTGTGAAGGGGTAGCTGAGGAAGAATACCAAGACCTGGAGTGCGTAAGGGCAGGAAGAGGAGGGGAGGGCTAAATGCAGCCACCCTCCTTGCTAGGAGAGCTGGTCCAGGGTGCCAGACTGTGGGTGCTCCTGCAAAGGGAAAGCAGGCATGCTCCCCAAACCTTCGAGAAGGCCGTGTGCCCCTCCCCTTGTTCATCCCAGGTCTCTCATATTTTCTGAGAAACTTCTAGAAGTACGTCAGCGGAATTTTATCAGCATTGTTTTGTGGACCAAGTAACGTTCCCCCGTGTTGAGTAGTGGGCAATTCCAGGTGTTCCCAACACAGGTTATTAATTAGCCTCCAGGGGTGTGCAGTCTATATGGGCAAACGGAACGCTTGCCACGAGACGCTAAATGCAGTGAGCACAGAAGAGCGGGGAAGAGCTCGGCAAACTGGGGTGACACTGCTCAGGGGACTGCAGGAGGGCAGGGCGCTCAGAGGGGTGCAGCTGCAGGGGCAGGAACGTGCCCCACCTGGTGTGCCGCCTCCCGCAGTTGTGCATGCGTGTTTGCCACGTTTGTCACCTTGGGGGTGATGCACGGGGAAGGAGCACACGGGATGGAGTGGGGCGGAGGCTGCTTGTGGGAAACGAGCTTGAAAAGGGGGTGTATATCGTTTATGAAGGATCCCAAGGGATGGCTGCAGAGTTTGGAATGTTCCCGTATTGGCAGCCACCAGAGCCAAGCTAATAGGATGGGGACAGGTGAAAACAGTGCTGGGAGGAGGTTCATCGGGGGATGTGCACTGTGAGTGGGGGTGCTGGGGGGGGGAGTTAGAAAGCATCTATCCCGCTGAACTTTAGGAATGAAATGTTGAGGGCTTGGACTTGGGTGGAGACATGAATATAGAAAGGAGGACAGAGAGACGGAAGGTCTCAGATCCCAGCTCTGTCACTTGCTACCCGTGTGACCTTGAGCAGGCTTCTGAATCTCTTGAATCTCAGTTCATCATCTACAAATAGGATTGTTGTATGAGGATCTTAACTTGTGTTGCACCCTGCACACAGTAGGTGCTCAGCCAACTCGGGGTCCTCTCATTGTGTAAGAGGCATGGTTGTTGATTGACCGGGAAGAACTGGAGGAGTGGAGAGGGAGGCCTCAAAAGGCTTCAACGCTTTGGGCCTGGGAGCTGGGAGAAGCATGCAGCTTTGACGGAAATGGGTGGAGCTATTTGGGGTCCCTGAATTCAGTCTTCAGGTTTCTCCTCCTGAATCAAGGCTGCCAAGGTTCTGTCACTGAACCCCCACAGTCATAGGGATTGTGCCGCCAGGAAACCATGGCTTCTAGTTTCAGCGGGGCCCTCCGCGGTGCTGGCCGGCAGCCAGCTCTCTCTCCAATCAGGGCATCAGGGTGGGCCCTGGGTGAGGCAGGCGAGTGAGGCACTCAGGCACAGAAGTTAAGGGACCCTCCATTCCAGGGCCACCTGCACTCGCAGGTTCTCCCACAGCAGTGATCCCACTCGGGTCCCTGCCTCCCCTCCAGGTGGTTATTGGCATCTGGCCTCATCCCAACCTGGTTTCCTTCCACTCAGAGAAGGACATGTTCCCTCCCCGACCCGGAGAACCTCCTTCCAGCACCGGAGTTCCTCTGTCTCCTGTAGCTCCTGGGACCTCGCCCCTCCGTCATTCAGCACCCAACGCTTTCCTCGCACGTTCAGTCCCCTCCACTTCGCATTCCCTTTTCCCCTCCCCGCACAGACGGAAAAGGTCCGGGAGCCTCTGTCCTCGGGTTCTGCTCCTGCGTGGCCTCGGCCCACTCAGGCTGGCTTCTGCCCCCGGGAGGGGTGCCTGGCACAGGGGAGGGACCTGGTGCGTTTGCTGCCGAGGGCTCCCGCCTCCCGCAGGAGCTGCCCTCTCTGAGGTCACCTGTGGCTTCCATCTTACCACACCCAACGGACACTTCAGTCCTTATCTTTCTGGACTCTTTGCTGCTTTTGACACTGTGGACAACTTCCTCCTTGGGGTAACTCTCTTTTCTCTTGTCTTCTTTCATTCCACAAATCAGTCTTCCAACAACTACTATGTGCTGGCCTCTGGGGCATGCCATAGACGATGTCCTTACTCTCAGAGTTTATGGTCTAGTGTGAGAGGAGAGGGATAAAAATAGGGACCAATGGCAGGTGGTGATCAAGCTACACAGAAAATGTCCACATGGCAGGGGGTGGGAGGCGGGCCGTGGTGCGGTGGAGGGCCTCCCTGAGAAAGGGAAGTTGGAGCAGCAACCTGGAGGGAGTAAAGGACACTTAGTGGACGAGTGTTCCGGGCAGAGGGCAAAGCAGTGCAAAGGCCCTGAGGCAGGAGCCTGCGCGGGATGTTGGAGGAGGCCATTGTGGCTGGAGGAAATTGAGGAAGAGCAGACGAGGAGAAGAGGTCCGGGAAGAGGCTGGGCCAGGATGTGTGGGCCTCGTAGGTCATTTCAAGGACTTTGTCTTTTACTTTGAGGGAAATGAAACACGACAGGAGTGTTTGGAGTACAAGAGTGATTTTTAAATGGTCCCCGAGGCTGCTGTGGGGAGCATTGTGTAATAGTGTGCGAGGGCTGCAATAACAAAGTACCACAAACAGGACAGCTTAACATGGAGATTTATTGTCTTACAGGTCTGGAGGGTAGAAGTCTGAGGTCAAGGTGTTGGCAGGGCCACGCTCTCTGTCAAAGTGCTAGGGAAGGATCTGGCCCGAGCTTCTCCCCTCACTTCCGGTAGCTCGTTGGCTTGTGGCCGCAGAATGCCAGTCTTCACATGATGCTCCCGTGTGGAGTGGGTGCTGGGGTCCAAGTTTCTCCTTCTTACAAGGACACCAGTTATGCTGGAGTGGGGACTCACCCCATTCCCGTGTGATGACCGCATCTTAATGGCTGATTACATCGGCAATGACCCTATTTCCAAATAAGGTCAGATTCTGAGGGACGGGGGTTAGGGCTTCAACACAGGGATTTGTGGGGGGTGGAGGGGGCACCGTTCGACCTATGACACAATGCAGCTCACATCATATCGATTGTAGAAAGGCGAGGGTGGGCGTAGGGAGACCCGTTAGGAGGTTACTGCCATGGCCTAGAGAGAGAAGCAGCTGGCTTGGACCAAAGTGGGAGCGGTGGAGGTGGTGAGAGTCTGGATCTGTTTGGAAGATAAAGCCGACATCATTTGCTGATGGGTTGAACGTGGAGCGTGGGGGAGAGAGTCGCAATGACTTGGGTTTGGGGCATGAATAGCTACAAGGACTGAGCTGGGTGTCTTTCTCTCCTAAACCCTCTCCTCCCTCCAGGACCCACCTCCACAGCCTCTGCAGGGTCCTCCTCCTGGGCAGGTCCATCAGCTGTTGGGTGTTCAGGGCTCAGTCCTTGGCTGCTTCTAGTCTCCCCGATGGGACGGTCTCTTCCCATGTTGAAGCCATGTATCCTGAATGTACTGTTTGGGTCACTCCCACAGGCCCTGGCTCCGGAGGATGCTGAAGGAGGAAGACACGAAAGCAGGACGACCCTGAAAGCCTGAGCCTCTTCATCCTGAAACAGGTAGCGTCTCTGGAAATTCCTGGTATCTGAATGGCTTGTGAAGGGGCCATGCGATCATTTCTTTGACGCCTGTGGTGTGGGAAATGCCCCAAGCAGGAGGGGAGGGCTGCTCTGGGCCTGGACAGCTGTAGGTTTCTGAAAAACTTTGGGAAAGGACCAGTGATCGTGGGGTCACACATTGGGATTCAGCGTCCCTGGGAATGGGGCTGAGGGCGTCCTGTCTTGTCTCTCTGGACTTTGCAGAGTTGTTGTGAAGAGTAAAGGATGTTCATGAAGGCCACCTCTGGATGATTGGGAGGGAATTAGACGTCTTTGGAGAATGGTAGTACCGAAGGCCGCTCTGGGACACTCCGCAGAGCCTGTCAGAGGCAGATTCCTGGACCAACGAGCCTTTGAACTAGCCCGGGGGCATTTCCCATGTTATTTATCAGCTCTGACCCTGTGTCTTCTTCCAGGCTCCGTTTGTCCGTCTAGAAAATAGACACAGAGCTGGGATTCCTCTGCCAGGGTCCGCACAGAAGCTGTCCGAAGGATCAATACGTTTGTGTGTAAACAGATTTTTTTTTTTTTCTTTTGAGGTTAAAACCCTGGTCTAGCAAGAGATGGCTGCTTTCCACAAATTCTCAGTGACGGTGGAGAAGGGGGGTAGTGATTCATGTCTCATTAGATTCTTTTGGTGCGTGTGGGTTTTTTTTTCTCGCCAAGTGCCACGCTTTTCTCCTCTGTGATGTGAACTGATTGCTCCTGTTTCTTTTTTGTTGTGGCTGGCTGTGATTTAACTGTTAAGCCATGTGTCTTGGGGTTCCAGTAGGAAACAGATGATTCACTCAAGTGGAGAACCCCGAGAGACTCTACTGATGGGACTGTTTATAGTGGCTGAGGCCGGGTAGGAGAAACCAGCACCGCGATACGGGAACTCCTCAGGGCCTGCGATGTCAGGGCGCTGTTCCCTTGCCCAGGCCTGGAAGGAAGAGGGTGGGATTGGCTACTGGAACTGGGAAGGGAAGCCCTAGGGAGAAAGGGTTTCTCTGGTAGAAGGATGACGTCAACCTACGCCAACATGGCAGGAAAGAGCCACGAGAATAAATACCCTCGTTGAACACCCCTCCGTTCTCCTGTCTCCTGCTGGGGCCCCCCCGTTAGGCACGCCAGCCGGAAGCCAGAAGGCAGGGGGTCATGTTGATGCTGTCCATAGAGATCAGAACCTCTGGGGGCGCAGAGCTGAGTGGAGGAGGGTGGAGGGGTGGATATGGAGTTGCAATTGGAAAATATTTGACCCAGCAAGAGCTGCAGATTGCTTGGATTGTGTTATAAAGGCTATTTCTACCTTGGAATCAAAACTGTGGGCTGTCGGGGCCAGAAGGAACAACAGAAACCCTCTAGTCAGACTTAGACCTTTTTATAGTTGAAAAGGGAGGTGACTTGCCCAAGGCCATTCATTAGTTCATGAAAGTGTTTCTTTTTTTTTTTTAAAAAAATATGTTTTATTGATTCTTTACAGAGAGGAAGAGAGAGGGATAGAGAGTTAGAAACATCGATGAGAGAGAAACATCGATCAGCTGCCTCCTGCACACCCCCTACTGGGGATGTGCCCGCAACCAAGGTACATGCCCTTGACCGGAATCAAACCTGGGACCTTTCAGTCCGCAGGCTGACGCTCTATCCACTGAGCCAAACCGGTTTCGGCTGGAAGTGTTTCTTGAAAGTCCATTACATTTTCTTGAGAACACTTAAAGCGAGAAACAGTGTAAAGCAAAATCTGAGGCAGTGCTTGGAAGAGGCTGTACATTAGGACTTATTTCTCACTTGTCCGTTTGGATTCTTTGGGGTTGTGACTGTCAAAAAACAAAACAAAACTCAGAGGGCCTCCCACAGCACAGGGGCTAATGAATCCGCTCATGGGATGGACGGCAGGGCAGGTGAGAACCGGCAGCTCAGCACGCCATCAGCTGTCCAGTTTCTTTCCATCTCTCTGCTCACTCTTCAAGGGGGTCAGTTCATTCTCAGGTTGGCTTCTCTCAAGGAGGCAGATGGCTGTGCAAGTTTTTGGGCTCTTTGTCACACATCCCTGTGGCCAGAAGTAAAGAAACATTACTTCTTGTAACTCTTAAAAAAGGACTGAGAAAGCGTCTTTTCCAGAAATCCCTCCCCAGAAAACCAACCCTGGCATTTCATTGGCCTGAATTGAGCCATGTGCTTATTCCTTAGCCAATCCCAATGGCCAGGCAAATGCCCTCTGTGGATTGGTGGGGATGGGAGATTTTTTCCCCCCTTTCTGATTGGCCTATTCCTCTCCCAAGGGGAGTGTGTCAGCTTTCTCCAAAGCACCAGGATGTGGAGAGGAGGGGGGGTAGGACCACAAATAGGCGGAGCTCTGGGTACTGTTCCAGGAAGAAAATGGATTCTGGGAGAGTGGCAGCTGACACCCACTGTATTGTATGTATCATCTGTAGCCATACTACTAATTTGGGTTAAGTGTTGGGGATAGTAGTGAGAAGAAACCTGCTCTTAACTAGGAAAAGTCTGAATTTTAAAGTGTTTTAACACAGTGTAGTTTCAGACGGAATCTTCCCAAACCATTCCTGTTGGAATGCTTGCAATTAGCTTCTGCTTTTCAATATGTCTTAAAACCTAGGACCTTCTCGGAGATTAAGTATGCCTTCTGCATTTCTGTTTAATTTCTAATTTGCTTATTCAACCTTTTTATAGCCAGAGTAAATACTGACCTCAAGTTTTGGGTCTGTGGAGATTAAATTACAGTCATGATTCCTCATTTATAACCTCATCTATAAAGTGGGAATAAGAACAGCACCTACTTTATAGACTAGTTGTAAGGATTAACAGCGGTAATTTAAGTAATGTGCCCAGTGGCCCAGTGGCTGGCCCCATAAATGTTACTTTTATTAGCGTCATATATCTCAAAATATTGTCACAGGTCTATGTTTAGTGCATATTTAATCTGGGAAATTAACTCTCTTCACAACAGATATATTATCTGTTACTGATTAACTCTGTTAGAGACGAAGGAAATAAAGGTGTTAAAAATTTAGTGTTTATGGATTTATTTATTTATTTATTTTGCTGAAGTGTTGTTTTTTAGAACTTATTTTGGGGAAAACCTAAATAAAGAAAATTTTAGGTAGCATACAGTTAAAGGTAGGTATAGAATCCCTGGGAAAACAGGGATTTTTAATTTTACTCTAAAATATTAATGCATTCTTAGTTGAGAAATCTTTTAAATAGTTGATGGCCTGTCATGACCTATCCCCTCTGATTTTCTTTTTTCTTTTTAAATATGTTTTATTGATTTTACAGAGAAGAAGGGAGAGGGATAGAGAGTTAGAAACATCAATGAGAGAAACATTGATCAGCTGCCTCCTGCACTGGGGATCAAGACTGCAACCAAGATACATACCCTTGACCAGAATTGAACCCGGGATGCTTCTGTCCATGGGCCGACGCTTTATCTACTGAGCCAAGCCAGTTAGGGCCCAGCTGATTTTCTTGCCTTTGTTCTCAGTTTGGAGACCTAAAGGGGCAAGTGACCCTCCTGGCTTTGGTTTCTTCAGGCAGCCACACAGTCGGGCTCTTCTGAGCGGATGGATTTTAGGGTCACCTGGATTGGGTGAGACGCTGCTGAAGCCAGAGCTAGTCTTGGGCATTTATTTCATTGGCATTTCAGTGGACAAAATACTGTAACTCATTCTCTAGAGCAGTGGTTCTCAACCTTTCTAATGCTGCGACCCTTTAATACAGTTCCTCATGTTGTGGTGACCCCCAACCATAAAATTATTTTCGTTGCTACCATAAAATTATTTTCATTGCTACTTCATAACTGTAATTTTGCTACTGTTATGAATTGTAATGTAAATATCTGTGTTTTCTGATGGTCTTAGGCGACCCACAGGTTGAGAACCGCTGCTGTAGAGTCTAAGACCATCGGAAAACACAGATATTTACATTACGTTTCATAACAGTAGCAAAATTACAGTTATGAAGTAGTAATGAAAATAATTTTATGGTTGGGGGTCACCACAACATGAGGAGCTGTATTGAAGGGTCGCGGCATTAGGAAGGTTGAGAACCACTGCTCTAGAGCCTTTGGTGCCATAAACCTCTCAGGATCCCAGGATGGTCTTGATTTGGGGTTCCCAGATTCGTGATGGGGAGAGCACAGGTTGTTACAGAATCCCCAAACTCTTATCAGCTGTGTCCCTAAACCAGGCGGAGATGGCTTTGTGGGTCGGGGTGGATAGGGTGCCACGAGGGGCCTGTGGGTAGAGGAAAAAGTTCTAGAGCAACCAGGAACTTACAGACCAAAGATTTCTAGACCATAAAATTTTTCGTCCCCCTCTCCCCTGAGTAATGATTAAAATTAGGGTTAAATTTCCTATAGGTTGTTTGTTGCCCCCAGGGCTGGCCACCATTGTGATAACTAGACGGTTCAGAGGGAGCTGTAGACAAATGGTTCTCCCACGCAGATCCGCAGATCGCAGATCGCCTGGGCCAAGAAACTACCAAAATGAAAACATTTGGAAGGTTGGCTTAGGGCTACCAATTTTCTGTTTTTCCAAGGAGTGATGTTTTTAAAAACCTAGCATCTATCACCACAATTTCATAACAGAAAGGACTATCTTGATGCTAAAATAGAAAAAAAAGGAGAAATTTAAGACTAAAACAGGAATCTTTACATTGACAACAATCAGCTTTAGGAAGAATTTACTACATTGTTCTTATTTTTCTGACTACACCTGTGAAATCTACATCCAGGGTGGGTGCTGCCCTGCCATCTATCCATAGCAAGTACTGGGGAGATCAGGAGTTACCTACTTAATGTGTAACTGTAGGGGGGCGGGGGGGGGGAAATCATACTTTTTTTAAGCCTCTCTTCGAGCCCAGGAATCCTCTAAAGTCACATCTTTATTTGATTTAAAGGTATGGGAGAAATTCACTTGAACACAAGTCTTGATAAATCTAATTCACTTTATAAGGAAGGAACTGTTTACTTCCAGTCATTAACTTAGAATTGTTAGTTTAATTTTCCACCAGTAGGAAGAAAATCTTGCAGTACTGAAATTGTTCCGATTTAAACATATGTCAACAGCTTTTCTTTTTTCACATTTTAACCCTGAAAACCAAAATATCTGTTCAGTTTGAGTTGGCCTTCAGTTGTGTGGTATGCCTCTGTGCATGGGAAAGTACAGGTGCATTCATGAGATCCCCCCCTTTCCCCCAACCTGTGCTCGTATGTGTACACACACACACACACACACACACACACACACACACTCACACACACACACACACACACACTTAATCTGGTCTAAAAAGTCCCAGAGAGACTAGGGTGTTTTTGAGAAAAGCAGTGTGTACATCAGTCAGTTCCTGGTAAGTGTTGGTATTTTAGCAACAATTACATTTTGGAACTGACAAAAAAAAAAAATGACTTTTAAAGATGCCATTTGGAGTCGTTAAAAAAACCCCAAACAGCCAGAACACTAATAAAAATGTTCCTCATTCTGCTTCACTTCACATGCCTGCTTGGCTTTGCCACAAACATGTTTTGCCTTCCAGCCAGGGATTAAGCTTCTGTGTGAGGCCATGACTGGTGTGAGAGCAACTTCCCTGCCCTGGGAGAGGGGGGGAAAAGGCTGCCTGTGTGGAATTCGGATGGAATCGTGGGATCCTTGGACCTAAGAGGGCTTTGAGGTCCCTGCCTTCCTGCCAGGCTATCCCAGTGCTCATTATCTTCACTGTCCCAATCCTGAGTTTCCATTGAGCTCTCACGTTTAAGGGATTCTCTGTGAACAAGGACACGAGCTAGGACATGTCTTTCTCGAGAAAAAGCAGACTGGTCTGTGGCCCACTCACATCCGCAGGTGTTGCCCTGTTTACAGCTTCATTCTTGGGCATGGTGTCCTGTTTATAGTCTCACATATGCTCATGTGGCACCTGCGGGTTCTAGTGGACACTCCATCTCAATTTTTGGAGACTCCTTACCACTTGTTTCTCCTGCAGTGTATCTCACCCGACAGCAGGCCAAGTGGTCTGCAGAGTGCTAGCTCAGCATTCTTTTGGACAGACATTACCACAACCCCCTTGTCTCAGCTCGGGCTGCCTTCACAAACACCATAGACGGGGTGGCCTAGACAATATACATTTATTTCTCACAGCTCTGGAGGCCAGGAAGTCTGAGATCCCGGTGCTGGCCAGGTACGTTTCATTGGGACCTCCCCTGGGCTTGTAGGTGGCCATCTCCTTGCTGTGTGCTCACAGCACCCCTCCTTGGGACACTCTGGAGAGAGCTCTGGCGCCTCTTCCTCTTCTGATCCCCTCAGGGGTCTCCACCCTTGTTACTCACCTTAACCTAATGAATTCCCAAAGGGAGTTTAGGTTAGGACCTAAACCTATGAATTTCGGGGAGTGGGTGACACCCACGTTCAGTCCGGAACATTCTGCGTATTTATTTGTGGCTCCTTGGAGTGCCCCCAGTGCCCTCGGTCCCGGAGCCCTGCAGGGAGTAGAGAAAGCCTTGGGGTTGCAAGCTTTTCTGGCTGCGGAAGGGGTGTAGTGTCCTGCACCCGGAGAAGATGGCTTGGTGGGCCAAGAGTCGGAAGACCTTTGCCACAGAAAACAGAGGTGGCCTGCGGTAGACTGATGACCTGCTCGTCTTTGCAGAGCTGAGGTTTCCTAGCCCCCTGTGCAGGTGATGAGTTGTGGCCGCTAATCTTGGTCAGCTGCAGCGAAGCTTGGGGGGTTCAGTGCTCACTACTCCCTGACCACCCTCTACAGGCTCCGTTCCGGGCCTCTGAAAAGGAGGCTCTCAGAACCAAAGCCTGGGAAAATAGTTTCGCTTTCAGCATTTTATTATCTTGGACATTTACTCCCTTTTCATGAGGGAAAGAAAGGCATTAAATTATAATAAAACCATCCCCCCCTGTTCCATTAGAGATCAATATCTTACAGTGTCATTTTACAAACATAGAGTGGATTCTCTGTGAACATATACAAACATGGTAATGGACACAAGAACAAGCCTGCGTGCATACGCACACACATACACATACACACATGCCTGTGCCAGGTGGAATATTTTAAAATATTAAAAAACCCTTTGAATATCATTTTAAACTTTCAAGGAACAGATCATTCCTGTGTTGTATCAGCCATTCCAGGATTTATAGAAATGATGGAAAACTTCCAGATCCTCTGTCAAGCAAACGTGACCCTGATAACAAATTTGGCAAGCCCCCAAGGGGAGGCTTTATAGCAATCTTGCTTAGGAATGTAAAAATTTTAGATAAAATTCTAGTGAGTAGATTTCAACAATAGAGTATGTGAACGTCTCATGTTACCCAAGTGGGTTCTATTCCTGGAATGCAGGATTGGCACCATAAACATATATTTTCATAGGATTCACATAAATTGTTTAAGTATAACTATATAATAATCTCATTAATTCCAAGAGTATATTCACTCAATTCAACTTCTATTTTTACAAACTACTTTAAGAGGGACATCTAAAGTCACCCATTCCTTAATGTGATAAGAAAGACTGGATGCATACATTCACTGGCATTATCCTTACTGGGGCTTCAAAAAGGCATCATGGGATATGATGGAGACAAAAACAAAGAGCCAATGCAGAAAGTTACAAAACAGTAACTTGAAGACTAAATATAAAGGAAGGATAAAATGATCATTAACCACAGAGTGCTCAGTTGTAGGCCAATGAGGGTTCAAGAGTTTAACTGAAAACCCTGTTTCTAGATGGTGGGATTGAAGTGAAAGATTTGGATATTTCTGAAAATTAGTTCATGAGTCTAATGCCATTTCTCTCAAAGTCCCATCAGGATTTTTAAAATTTCACAAGATAGTTTGAAGACTACTTGGAAAAATAAATAGACGAGAACCTTAGGGGAATTCTTGATAATGGTTTTAGGGGAAGGGAGTTAGATTTATCGGAAAGAAAATATATAGCAAACCAGGTATTAAAATGCATTACGAAGCCTTGGTAATGAAAACACGGTGGTGCTGGCATTAGAGGAGGAGTAGGTAAGCTAACTAGGGTGCTCAGAAATAGACCCTCACATAAATAATTTAATAAATCACAAAGGAGTCATCATCAATCAATGGGGAAGAGAAATTATTCAGTGAATAATTTTGATGCCTAGTTAGCAATTTGGAAAAAATCATTTTGACTTCCTCAAAATGAATTACAGATAGATTAAACAATTAAGTGCAAAATGTAGAGGCATAGGAAATCTATAGAATTGAATATTGCTTAGAAACAATATAAACATTTAAAACTGAAAAGAATAGTCAATCAAACTACAGGAAAATCAAAGATTTCTCCATGTTAAAAACAAACAGGGCAACAATAGGTGCGAATATTTGCAGTAACACGGCAGAATTATGTGTTTTGTTGTGAAATGCTCAAACAAATTAAAAAGAAAGGTACTAAAACCTTGGTAGAACACTAAACAAATATATGGAAAATGTTCAGTTTTGTAATAAGAGATATGTAGAATAAAACAGCAGTAAAGTACTATTTTAATATATTAGCCAAAAAATATATTTTAGTGATTATCTCCAATTCTAGTGATATCACAATATTGTGAAACAATTTCACAGTGTATTAAAGAGCCAAATTATTCATTTATACACTTTGATCCATTAATACTACTTCTGTGAACCATCTTGCCACATTCTCTCATGGAGGAAATAATACAAAATATTTAATAAGCTATTTAGGCAAAGATGCTCCCTCATGCATTATTTATAAAGCAAACACACACACAAACACTATTAATGTCCAACAGTTGGGTAACTATAAAATAAAATAGTCTTCTCTCAGCATAGTACTCTACTATAATTGTTAATTATTTTGAAGATGTGTAGCAAGGTGACAAGATATTTACAATATAATTTTATGTGCAGAAATTGCAATATAAATTGTGGCATAGTTTCACAGTGGAATAGAGCTATATGGCTATACTGTTAAAATGAATGAACCATAGCTGCATTTGACAACCCAGAAGAATCTCAGGAATTACTAGTATAATGTTAAATAAAAAAGCAAGTTGTAACCCTAGCCAGTTTGGCTCAGTGTATAGAGCACTGATCTGCGGACTGAAAGGTCCTGGGTTCAATTCCAGTCAAGAGCACATGCCTGGGTTGTGGGCTCGATCCCCAGTAGGGGGCATGCAGGAGGCAGCTAGTCAATGATTCTCTCTCATCACTGATGTTTCTATCTTTCCCTCTCCCTTCCTCTCTGAAATTAATAAAAATATATATTTTTTAAAAAGCAAGTTGTAAAATAGCTATGGTGTGATTCCAATTACATGAAGTTCAGATGGATGCAAAACTAACGATATAGTGTTTGACATCCAGATGCAAGACTTACGAGACCAAATGAGCAAAGACAACATTTCAGGTTAGTGGAGAGAGCAGAGGATAGGATGAGGGAGGAGCCCACCTGGGGGTTTACCTGGGGGATTGGTCAGGTTCTCTCCCTCAGGCTGAGGTATAGACATGTGTATATATTATTGCTACTTTTTAAAAAAATATATATTTTATTGATTTTTCACAGAGAGGAAGGGAGAGGGCCAGAGAGTTAGAAACATCGATGAGAGAGACACATCGATCAGCTGCCTCTTGCACACCCCCTACTGGGGATGTACCCACAACCAAGGTACATGCCCTTGACCAGAATCGAACCTGGGACCCTTGAGTCCGAAGGCTGACGCTCTATCCACTGAGCCAAACCGGTTAGGGCTATTGCTACTTTTTATACCCTTAGCATAAGCTACAAAAATTTCACATGTTTTTTTATGTTAACAAAAAATATTAAAACCCATTATTCACTTATTATAATTAGGTATAAAATGTATATCCCTAATAAAGATGGTAAGGAAGTATGGATACAGGTAACATTATTGACTATTCTAGAGGGGTGACATTATGGTTGATTTTTTTTTCTTTCGTTTGTCTCTCATTTCCAAATTTTAAATTATGTGCTCACACTATAATTTTTAGGAAGAAAGAAAAGAAAGGAATAATGTTAAAGACAACTGAAATCATAGGATGACGTAAGTGTCCCGTGGAGGGGGTGCCATCGCTTCAGAGGGTGCTGAACTTCACCCCGGGGCCAGAAGGGGAGATGGACTTAAAATGCAAAAGGCATGTGTTTGGAAAAACAAATCAGTCCGTGAAGAGTCACTGAGCATCTTTCTTGTGTGAGAAAGCACTGACCTCGCCTGTATTCTGAAAAAACCTTGGGACCCGAGTTTTAATGAATTGCTGAAATGGATGAATTAGCAAGGTCAGCATTTCTTTCGGTTCCTTTAAAATAATTTTTTTAGCTTTATTGTTTTGTCTCCTTATAAAAATAATACGATTTACTTGAAATATTCTTACAGAAAAATAATAGACCCTGAAGTTGATTAGACAGTAGAGGTAAATCTTAGTTGAAAGAGGAGATACAGGGAATAGAGGAACATGTTAAACAACATCAAGGGGATGCAGTCAGGAAGTTCTTAGGACATATGACCCATATGTTCAGTACATTAAATGGCCTGGAAAAGGTCATTATGTAATACATTCAGAAAAACTCAAGAGACATAACCAAATGCAAACGTAAATCTTGTGTGAATCCAGATTTAAACGAACCAACTATAAAAAGGTAATATGGGATAATTGGGGAAATTGGGACACTGGATATTTTATATTGAGAAATTGTTAATTTTTAGGTGTGATATTGTTATTAGGGTTATCTTTTAAAGAGACATGCTGAGTATTTATGGGCAAATGAAACATCATATATTTACCTTAAAATAATCCAGTAGAGTGTTTGAGTATTTAAACATAAAAAAAATCCTTAATGGATTGAATGAATGATATATCCAGAATTTATGTTAAAATACTCCAGGGCACAGAGGAGTACAGATGAAACAAGCTCAGCCAGGTATAGCAATTACAGCTGTTTACTGGGCACATATATTTTTGCTACTTTTGTGTGTGTGTGGAATTTTTTATCATAAAACAAAAAAGAAAAGTAATATATGTTTATAGTTGAAAATGTATAAAATATAGAAAAGTATAAAGAAATGAAAGTCACTCATAATACCACCCTATTGGAGATAACTACTACCAATCCTATCTAATGAAGAGGAAATATGCTAATTGACCATCACTCCATCACAAAGATGGCTGCACCCACAGCTGAGGCCAGGTTCCCTTAAGGAGCCTTAATGAGCAATCAGCAGGGACCTGAGACTATGCCCTCCCCCCGCCCCCAGGCTTGACAGGGGACCTCAGGCTGCGACCCCCACCTGGAAGGGCTTGACAGGGGACCTCAGGCCGTGCCCCCCGCCCTGGTGTCAGGCTGGGGGACCTCAGGCCACACCTCCTGCCTTGGCACCAGGCTGGGGGACCTCAGGCCACGCCCCCTGCCCCAGCACGGGCCAGGGACCTGAGGCTGTGCCCCCCCACCTGGCGGAGATTGACGGGGGACCTCAAGGTGCACCCCCAGTGCTGGGTCGGGGGAACTCAGGCCATGTCCCCCACCTGGCGGGCTTGATGGGGGACCTCAAGGCATGCCCCCCGCCCCATCTGGGGGACTTCAGGCCATGCCCCCGTCCTGGCACTGGGCCAGGGGACCTGAGGCTACGCCCCCTACCCGGCGGGGCTTGACAAGGGTGGGATTGGCTGGGTTTGGATCTAGCCCAATGGTGGGGGTGGGGGGCGGCTGGGTCTGGGTCTCACACGATTTTGAGGCGCATGTGGGTGGGCGGGGACTTGACTCTGGGTCCCCCTTTTAATGTGCATGAATTTCGTGCACCGGGCCACTAGTATTTTTATAAAACTCTTTCTATACTTTTTTCTTCTGCATTTGTAACATATATTCTGTTTTTTGTTTTTTTGTTCTTTTTTCCCCAACACATATTCTTATACATATACACAGTTAAACAATTAAGAAATTAGACTGTCTGTATTGTTTTGTACCCTGCCTTTCTATATGGTGGGCATTATTGTGCTTTTAGCACATTTAGATCTTCATCATAATTTAAAATTATGGCTATGTATTATTCTAGTATGTGAATACATACACTCCATAATTTATTTTTCTTACCAGTCTCTTACAGATGGTTATCTAAGTTGTTTCATTTTTTTCTATTCAAACAATTTTTTGCATAGTTGTTTATTTCTTTTGACAAATAGGTAGAATGTCAAATGGTTTTTAAGACTTCTTTTCCCCTATCATGCCACTGCTTGTTAGAAATGTGATACCATTTTGATCTCCTTCCTGTAGTGTGTATGATTACCCAATTTATTGGATGCTATAGTCACAATATTTTAAATGTTTGCCAATCTGATAGAGAGATAAAAATATCTTATTTTCATTTTTATTACTAGTGAGTTTAAAAATCTTTTCATGTATGTATAAGTTAGTATTTCTTATTTTATAACTAGGTGTTTATATTTTTCCCCCAATTTTTGTATTTGTCCCTCACTTACTGATTCATAAGGGCTCTTTACATATTAAAAGATACTGTAATATATATAATTGTTGTTGTTAATCCTCACCTGAGGATATTTTTTTCCATTGATTTTTTTTTTTTAGAGAGAGTGGAAGGGCCGGGGAGAGAAACATCAATGTGGTTGCCTCTCTCACACACCCCGATCAGGGTTCAGGGATCAAGCCTGCAACCGAGGCATATGCCCCTTGACTGGAATCGAACCTGAGACCCTCCCCTCTGCGGGCCAACACTCCAACAATTGAGCTAAACTGGCTAGGGCCGGATACTAATATTTCATATATTGTATAAATTGCAAATTTCCCCCCTACTTTGTTGTTTGTTGTTTAACCTTAGGTCATTTTTGGAACAATCATTTGTCTGGAAATGTATTTAAAGGTAATAAATCTAGACTTCCCTCCCCCACTTTAAACCTTTGTAATTCTCTACATTTTTATTTTTGTAACCTTATTCAATATTTTACTAAGAAATTCATTATATAGCACTGCCCTCTAAAGTTTGCTTTTTTTATTTTCAAAATGTTATTGGTTATCAACTAAGACATGTTTGTGGTAGGAAAGAATACATTTAAAAAGTTTACCTATAATTTGTCTATCATACAGTGCAATGGATAAAATTTGGTAGTTTTCCTCAGTAATTTTTCTTTATGTGTATATATTAGTTAGAGTACCACTTGCTGAAGAAATAACAAAACCCTACATTATAACTTAACACAGTACTAAGTCCACCATTTGGTGCTCCTGATTGACAGTCCTCTGTGAATGATTCAGTGGCCAAGGCTCCTTCCACCTTATGGCTGTCCTATTCCAGGCTTTGGAATCCTCTGTATCTCATTGGCAGATGGAGGAAGAGAGCATGGAGAAGACATTCCACTTTCTAACTACTTCAGCCTGAAGGTGTCTCTCATCCCTTCCACCTATATTCCATTGGTGGGAATAGTCACATGGCCCCACCTAGATACAATGGATGCTGGGAAATGTAGTCCATGGCTAGGCAGCTGCCTCTCAGTGAAAATTACGTTCTGTAAAAAAGAGCATGAATATTTGTTGGACATTTAATTGACTCTGTCACCATTTATTATAGTTATAATATGCATGATATGTATTTTCTTTACAAAGTGGAATCATCCTATTAAAAATTTTGAATTTTAACTTCATTTTGTGAGCATTCCCTGTGTCTTTAAATCTTTCTCCAAAACACGAGGTTTAATGTCTACGTATTATTCCTGTATTGATAGACCATAATTCATTTTTTATTATGGTACAGTTAGGTTTTTCTGGATTTTTATTATTATGAGTAGTGCTGCTATAAATGTCCTTGTGCATAAATCTTTGAGTTTTCCTCTGATTATTTCCTCAGGCAAAATTCTTGGGAGAGAACTTGCTCAGAATTAAGACTGGTGATACATATTACTAAATGGCCCTTCAGAAATGTGGACTAATTTACAGTCTCATCAGTAGTGTCTGAGGAGTCTCATTTCAGAGCACCCTTGAGAGTTGTTTTGCGTTTTGTCAATTTGTTAAAAATGGTATTGCATTGTTTAAATTTGCAAGCTTTGCTTCGTAATGCATTTGAACAGTTTTTCATGAGGCCATCAGTAATCTTCGTGTATGTGTGTGAATCGCCTCATTGTGTCCTTTCTCGTTTTTATTTTTTAATGTTCCACTTTTCAATCATTTATGAGATTTTTATGCAGTATATTGTATTAACTTGTCACATTGTAACTATTTTTATCTAGCTTTTCCTTTCCTTGATTTTGCTCCATAACCTAATTTTTTGGATTACTGGTAAAACTCTACCTTAATGGGTGATATATCACATCCACTGAATCTGCCTAATTACAGGACTACTGAGATTAATACCATTTTTAAAAGCAAAGTAGATTCTTTTTTCTAACTGATCATATGGTTTGAATGTTCTTCTTCTTTTTTTTTAATCCTCACCTGAAAGGATGTGTTTTTATTGATTTTTTTTTTTTTTTTTGAGAGAGAGCGAGAGAGAGGCAGAGAGAGAAACATCGATGTGAGAGAGAACATCGATCGGTTGCCTCCTGTATGCACCCCAACCAGGGACTGAACACACAACCTAGGTATGTGCCCTAACTAGGAATCGCATGCACAACCTTTTGGTGCACACGATGACCCTCCAACCAACGGAGCTACCTGGCCAGGGTGGTTTGAATGTTCTTAATGTGCATTTTAGTTATCTAGGAATGAGGGAGTTTAAAAGTACTAGTAATCATCAAGAAAATGGGTTTGACAAGAAGAATTTGGGGCACTAGTCTAAGCTGCCACATGGCGATAGTAAAATCAACTTTATCTTCCCCGAGATACTTAAGACAGGCCGGGAGATAGGACGTCAGGTGGTTTCTGAGGACCTCATGGCTTTAGCTAAGTGAGTAGTGGCAGGGACTCAGGGACCCTCTGGCTGTTTTCATGTTAGATCGTGGTAAAAACACCTGCGGTAGAGTGGCAGGAACCCACACTAGGGGTTAGGGAGCTGAAGATAGTCTCGGCTGTGCCATTAACTGACTGTGACCCCGAGCAAGTCGCTTGCCACCTGAATCCTCAGTTTACTCATCAGCAAAACTGGAAGGTGTGTGGTAGGCGTTGTTCTGAGTGCGTGGATTCCAGAGCTGTGCGGTGGGGTTCTCCGGGGGGCCTCGTTTACGTTCACTGCCTGCTCTGACCTGTGTCAGGTGGGCGGGGGCGCGGGGGAGGTTAGTCTGTTTGGTCTCCTGCATGATTTATGAAAGAAATCAATCCAGTATATATATCTGTTCTAGATATAATGTGATCTAAATGTGATATTCACCTAATAAGATTAGATGAATGTAATATGGTTTTCCTCTAAAACACAAATACTGTGCCACTTTGAATTGTAGTAGCCAAATTAAATTACTCATCCCAAATTAGATTTACAGCAAACTTAATTTGAACATGAGCTCAGTGCTGCAGGCCCTGAGTAATTTTTTAAGATATAAAAATAAACCAGAAGGATACTGGTATTGCTCTTCTGGGCTCTTCGGTGGTTACCATAAAGGAGAATGGGTAACTGTCTGGAGGAAGCATGCAGAAGTTGAGCTGAGGCAGAAATTCTGATTCTTCAGCTATCATTTAGGGTGATTGTCCACCTCCCATCGCTTAAGTCTTATTGCTTATGATTGCCTTTCCTCTTTTTTTTTTTTGTTAATCCTCACCCAAGGCAAGGATATTTTCCCATTGATTATTAGAGAGAGTAGAAGGGAGAGGGAGAGACAGAGAGAAACATCGATGTGAGAGAAACACGTCAATTGGTTGCTTCCTGCATGCACCCCGACCAGGGCCAGGGAACCTGCAACCAAGTTATGTGCCCTTGACTGGAATGGAACCCCGGGACCCTTCAGTCCAAGGGCCGATGCTCTATCCACTGAGCCACACCGGCTAGGGTGCCTTTCCTCTTTTGTTCCTTGATTGATCTCCTTAATGTCTGCACACCCTCAGGGGGACACTCGGTAGGAATTGGCTCCCTGGGTAGTTAATGGAGCCCCAGAGATTTGGTGAGGTTACTAGAGAGGTTTATCGCATGACATTAGCTATATCTCCTCCCATTTTGTGTCAGGTAACAGATGAACTGAAAACCAATTCAAACTGGTTTAAGCAAAACCAGAAAACATGTTGGCTTGTGTGACCAAACAACCCAGGAGTGTGTCCTGGCATCAGGGGGACTACCCGAGGCCCAAGTGAAGAGCCCGAGACCCAGTGCTTCTCCTTTAGTGTCGGTTCTGTTCTCAGGGCTGATCTAGCCTTCGGGCCCCGAGAGGCAGCCCACGGTCCAGGGTTGGCCTGTTCCTTTGTTCTCATCCCCTGGGAGAAAAGAAGAAGCCTCCTTGGTGAGTCTGGAATGTAATCTAGTTGCCCCTGGTGGCTTGACTTGGCTCCTGTGCTTTCCTGAACCGGTACTGTGTGGAGGGGCTGGGGCACACTGACTGTCTGAGAGATCAGGAGACGGCTGGGAATGTAGGGTAGTGAATGAAGCGGGGGCTGGGGGGGTGGGGGGAGGTGTACCTCCAAACCTCCACGGGGCATTATCCAGAGCCTCCTGTTTTTCCAAGCACCTGGGCCAACGTTCTCTCAGCTGAACTGTAAATGGCGCTAAGAGGTGGGGAGGACGTGTTCACGGATGAGGGAGTGAAGTTCCGCGTGGGATCAGCTTATCCAAGGCCTGTCAGTGGTGGTGCTAGGACCAGACTCAGTGCCTTAGGGGTCTTCCATTTCTCTTCTGAGATCCCGCCTACCATTTCCTCCTTCTGCTCCCCCCGCCCCAGCACAGGTTCTTCATTACGGAGACAGTCAATAGTTGTTAACTTGTTACTGACGGACCAGTGTGCCATCAGACCGAACGTGGCCTTTCTGCTCATCCTTTGTGAATATCATTATAGCAAAAAAACCAATGTGGTCGATTCCTAGTTACAAATTGTCCCTGGTAATTCAGTTTCTCTTCCCCTGAATTATGAGATTTCTCTAACAAAAAGACGGAGTTTGGATCGCTTGAGGATAGATATACAGAAAGGTGTGTGTGTGTGTGTGTGTGTGTGTGTGTGTGTACGTATGTACCTGCGTTACAAAAATATGTTTCAATTCCTTGCCTCCTTAGCATGGACTGCTGAAATTAGATTTCATGCCTGTCTTTCCACTTAAACTGTAACTTACATGGTGAAAGTCACAAATGGCAAGGTCCCCATTTACTCAAACCAAAGGCCTGTGAGTAGGTGTGCCCTTCAGGAACATTCTGAGTGATACCTACACATTTGTTTTTCATTTTTTGAGAAAATCCTGGGTACCTATTGTCGTCTCCCTGCCTGGAAAACCCTTCCTCGTCAAGTGGTTTGACTTCCACTTCCTCTTGGGAGCTTTGCGGACTTTCTCCAGCTCTGCCTCTCTTGGTGCTGAAGGCCTGCGTCCCACAGTGAGCACTTCACCCCACTTCCTGTGACACACTCTTTGTTTCATTTGTGTGGGTTTCGTCTCCTTAGTCATTGTTAACTCTTTGAAGTCCGTGTTTGGCCGCAGCGCTGGATGTAGTCCTGCACAGCACGTACCTCCACGCTGCAGGGAAGTGGGGGGAGCGTTGGTGTTCGGTTCAGTGCCTGGGTTGGGTGCTCCTCCTGAGTGCTCCCATTTCACCACCCCACTTCAGTGGCTGTAGTTGTCTAGTTCCCTGTCCCCATTTCTCCAGGACAGCCCTTGGCACATTTTAAGAGCAAAGTAAGCCTGTGTTGACTGATGGATGATTTCCACCTTCTCTGCACCACTCCCACCCTCTCACCCTGCCCCGCACCCCCCACCCCGGAACCGAAGGCAGAGACCGTATCTTATTGTTCCTTGTGTTCTCCATGGTACCTAACAGGGCCTGTCACACAGTACACGCTCCATAAATCCTTGTGGAGGGACCGGATTTCGTACGTGGGGAGAAGCATCAGTACCCTCTTGGGACCTGCCTTGTAGAGCCGGCAGGAACTGAAGCTCTGAGGGGGAAGCGGGGTCTGAGACTGGACGGGATGGGTTCAAGAGCTCGGCGTGCCCGCCCCCCGGCTTCTTTTGATTTCCAAGTACAGATAAGGCCCTTCTCGAAGGGCAGAGTGCTGTGTCATCTCCCAGCTGGGCCGCTGGTGAGCTCAGGGCTTGAGAAATCGTTGAGTAAGTTTAGTGGCTATGATTTTAGGGTTTATTTTAGCAACAACAACAAAGAATTTTCTTTTCTCCCTGAACCCCGTCAGAAATCTGGGCGGCTGAGATGAGAGGACGCAGGCCAGGAGGGGCACACGGCACCTCCCTGTGGTGATCTCCTTCTTCCCGATGCCCTGGGGTATGCTCATGAGTCACAGAGGACGGGAGAAGGAGACCAGCTACCCCTTAGCATCCGTGAGGGGCATGGCACCGCTGGCTTGGCCAGTTCATCCTGGTTTGCCTGGGACTGTCCTGGATTTAGTCCCGAAGGTCCTCAGTCCCTGAAAAATCAGGACAAGTGGTCACTTTAGATGCCACTTGCCCCCTCCCCTGCCCTGGCCAGCTCTCTTTCTCTGTTCCTTTTCCCTCGCAAGGTCCTCGCTTTGGCCTTTTCCCTCCTGTATTTCTGCCTCCACCCTCGCTCTTTCACCCTAACCTGCGCGAGCCCTGTCTGCATTTCTCTTGGCGGCCTTTGCAGGGCAGTGCTCTGAGTCAGGGGGGCTGGCCAGGGTTCTGGAAACTAGACGTAGTTGTAGACGCTGCCTTCTCCTCCGGCTCCACTTGGCTCCTGAAATCCACGGAGCTGTGAGGGCGGCTGTCAGAGTTAGAGCTCACCTGCCTTCGGGAGAGCCTGCCCGTCTGCGGGAGGCTCTTCGTACACACGAGGCACTCAGTTGGTGGGGACAGCAGAGAGCAGGCTCTGCCAGCAGCACCGGGCGGCGGGCACTGCCGCCCACCCCTGTCCCGGCCTCGGCCCCCAGCTCCTCTCCTCCGCGCACCTCGGCCCCCAGCTCTCAGCCAGGCCTGCCTCTTCCCCGAAGCCTCCTGGCCCCCACTCACCTCCTGTTCTCAGAACTCGGATTTCACAGACAGCAAGCACTGCTCCACGAAGGGAGGGTGCTGCTTTCTTCCGCGTTTGTCAGGTGTTCGTGCTTCTTTGAAGGCAGGCTTCTGCTGTTTCCTTTCACTCCACCGCTCAGCACCTGGCCTGCTGGGCCCACAGCTGGCCCTCACTTGGTACATATTGTGATTGACAGCCCTCGGGGACTTGTAGGTGACAGTGGGCTGTCGTGAGGAGGAGGAGGGCAGGAATTGAGGCTGTGCCCCGGGCCAGGCCAGCATCTTGGATGGATTCAGTTCCTCCGACTTATTCTTTAACACCTGACACTGGAGAATGAGGCTTTTAAAATCCACAGTGGCATTTTAGTTGCAAAATGCCTCGCTTTATGTATTAGGTTAGCTTTACAGTTTCTGGAACATTCAGATGTAAGTTCTAAACAGTCACAGTTCTGAGACTGCTCCAAGGGGGCAGGGAGGGGGTTGATTTTTATAGTTTTTCTTTTTTGATCCACTCGTTCCCTTTTCGGAGGAGTTTGGAAGGAGGCGATGCCGATCCCAGACCCTGTCGATCGTCCGTCCTTTCCCTCGGCGCAGCCCTGGCCTGCCCCCAGGAAGGGGGGTCTTTGAGCTGTCGACGTCCTAATCTCGTGCTTGGGTCCTCAGTAGCCAACTGCATGCCTCTGCTGTGTGCACACATGTGTTTACTGTCAGTGTGAATGGCTTTAGGAACTTACTGAAACAATACGTGGTCTTTGTCCAACTTTTAGAAGGAAGTTAATTAAGTCTCTCTACTCCTCTTCCTTAGAGTAATCACAATGAACCTTTCCACGCGTACCTTTCTAGATGTTTTCTGTGCTCTCACACATGTGCTCAGACACACACATACTCACACACAGTAGTACATTTACACACATGGGGTCATTTTCTGTACAATTGAGGAGCCTGCTTTCTTTTGCTTCACAATATCTGATGGACGTTTTTCTCTGTGCAAAAAAAGATTAATTTATCATTCGTTCATTCGTTCATCAAATCCTTACTAAATGCCTACCATGTGTCCAGCAATGTTCTGGGTGCTGAGATATAACATTAAAAGAAGAACAACAAAAGGTAAAACTCTTTTCCCTGTTGGAAACCATAGTCTAGTTAGAGTGACCGGCAATAACTAATAAACACAGTATGTGGTAGGCTAGAAGGTCACAGGTGTGATGGGGAAAATGAGATAAGGATGGTGAGTAGGAGTGACGGCGGGAGTGCATTTTGCAGTGTAAACAGGGCGGCCAGGTGAGGGGGGCCGTGGGCCAAGCCTTGAGGCTGTAGTGTTTAGCGAACAGCACGCACTGCTTCGGTGACTGCTGGGCTGAGGTCTGCAGCGATGGCTGGAGGAGACATACAAGCTAAGTGACAGGAGTGCTGGCAGGAACCACTCAGATCCCTGTGGTGGCAAACACAGAACTGAGCATCCCAGCACTGTCCCGTGTTGGTCCTTAACAGTAATGATGAGCACCACGGATGTCACGTGTTCGTTTCCAGAGCAGCCTTTTCTCTATTATCCTGGCCCCGCTGCTTACTAGCTGCACAACTTCCGGTGACTAACCCACCCTTTCGGGCCTCCGTTTCCTCGCTTGTGAAATACTAGGATTCTCGTACAGTTTAAATGAGTTAATCCACGTGCCCAGAACAGTGCTGGAAGGGCTGTTGCCAGGAAGTACAGCCGTTACGTTACCGCCTTTCGTGGATCACTCGGGCCAGCCCTGCGGGGAGGCTGCTGTGCTCAGTTCATCGATGAGGAGGCTGAGGCTTGAGGAGGTTAGCAGCACTGGTTTCCAAGTTCAGAGCGCTAGTGGGTGCTGGAGCGGGGTCTCCAACCCCGGGCTTTAGACTCCGCCCAGCTCGGTCCATGCAAGCACCTGCCCTCCTCCAGGTGGGCACAGCTGCTCCTACAGGTGATGCCCCGGGGATGTGGCCACGAATCCATTCAGTTCCTTCCTGATTGCTCTGCAGACTCCTCAGGAGAGATGCAGCCTCTGGGGTGGAGGCGGCCGGGCTGGTCTGGGAAGGAAGGAGGAAGGAGATGGAGCTTCCACAGGAAGAGCGGAAGCTCAGCAGCCTGTGGGCATCCCCACTGCGGGCACGCTGGTGCCAGTGCGTCTCCACCCCCTCCTCCCGTCACCGTAGACACCAGCTGTACAGAGCCATCTAGGGCAGCGGTTCTCCACCTTCCTAACGCCGCGACCCTTCAATACAGCTCCTCATGGTGTGCTGACCCCCAACCATAAAATCATTTTCGTTGCTACTTCATCACTGTAATTTTGCTACTGTTAGGAATCGTCATGTAAATATCTGTGTTTTCCGATGGTCTTAGGCGAACCGCTGTTGTAGAGCCTAAGACCATCGGAAAACACAGATATTTACATTACGATTCATTAACAGTAGCAAAGTTACAGTGATGAAGTAGCAACGAAAATGATTTTATGGTTGGGGGTCAGCACAACATCAGGAGCTGTATTAAAGGGTCCCGGCATTAGGAAGGTTGAGAACCGCTGAATTCTAGAGGATCCAGAGAGGAACATGACAATCAGGTTGTAGGTTTCTAGTTGTAAGTTTCTGGTTTTGAGAAATACCCCTACGCTCGTGTCTGTAGTAGATGGTTGAAAAATACCACTGCCACCAACACAACCAAACCCCAACCGTGACCACTGGGCTTCTTCCAGCAGCTCTCACAGATCACCGGGTCCTAACACACTCTCGTGTGCGTAGTTTGTACCCTTAGGACAGGGCACTTTGAAGGATCCATGGGTCTGAACGGAGTGTGGGGGACTAATGTCCAGGGTCATTTCTCCTCTGAGGTCAACATGTCCTGCCCCCCCAAGCCATGCACACTGGCAGCATCCTGCCCCCCCGCCCCCCCCCCCTCCTTGCACCATGCACACTGGCAACCTCGAGTAATACAGCCTATCATATACCTTGTGTCTGGTTCTCTGGAATGGAACGCAGAGCGTGTGTTACCGTGGAAACTGAAATGTAAATGGTGGCTACGTGTAGTTCAAATAGCACTCTTGGTTTTATGCTGCAGGTACAGTGTGAGTTCAGAAGGCTTTTGTGGGCTGGCCTGGGAGTCTAACCATCATTTTAAATATGGCTTCTGTGGCTGCCTGCTGGCAGGATTCTAAAGAGATTGCTGTTAAGCAAACTCTTGCGGCAAGTTGTTTGTAACAGGGAAATTGGCAGTCGGCAATTTACAGTATGTTTTCTTAACCATCTCGTGGGGTTTCTCATATCCCGGGATTCCAGATGGAGTGTACGCTCCCGGGAAGTCCTGTGGCAGACGGATGGCATTGTGGCTCAACAGTAGCACGTTCAGAAACAGCATCGGGTGGTGGGATGAGTCAGTGTGTGGTGGGGCTGCCAGCTGCTGAGGCAGAGCAGAAAATCCACCAGGAGCAAGGTAACTGGCATGGGGGGGGGTATCCCTGGGTACCAGACCCCAACAGGGACTGAGATGGGGTATTATAAGACTGGGACAGGACTCTAACTTTAAACCAAGCCACGTGAGTAACGGGTGAAGAAACTGGGCCTGGAAAATAGAAGATTTGGGAGGACTTTGATAGCAGTGTTTCACTATTTGAAGCATCATGTGGTCCTCAAAAAGAGACTGATAAGAGAGACATTGGATGTTGGGCAATCTGGCTGCGACATCTGTCACCCCATTGATCGCCAGGGTTGATTTGGCTGATCTGGCTGGCCAGGCGGGTGTCCCCTTCCTCCCTCACCGATCCAGCTACACGCTGGGTCAGAGAGGACAACCTTCCCTCCAGAGGAGGGGACCAGTCTTCAGTCAAGGCCATAGGAGTAGCTGCGCTCCCCTGCTAGAACCTCCAGACAAGCTCTCAAGGTCCACCTGCAGGAGAAAGGAGGGTAGTCAAGCTCCCAAGTCTCCAGGAACATCCAAGTGAGATGCTGACGTGGCGGTCTGCCTTTCTTAACAAAAAAACACACAACAAAACAAAAACAAACAAACAACAAACAAAAAAAACACACAGAGAGCCCTAACCGGTTTGGCTCAGTGAATAGAGTCGGCCTGCGGACTGAAGGGTCCCAGGTTCGATTCCAGTCAAGGGCATGTACCTTGGTTGCGGGCACATCCCCAGTAGGGGGTGTGCAGGAGGCAGCTGATTGATGTTTCCCTCTCATCGGTGTTTCTAACTCTCTATCCCTCTCCCTTCTCTCTGTAAAAAATCAATAAAATATATATTTTTTAAAAAACAGAGAGAGAGAGAGACATTTTAGTAATTACAGAAAAGAGTTTAACAGCCCAAATCACTAAAGATCGGAGGAGTTGCTTTAAGAGACAGTGAGGTCCCCATTATTAGAAGTGTGCCAGGAGAGGCTAGCAGGCCACTTGTAGAGGAGGGTACTCGAGAGGGAATTTAAGCTCAGACTTCGAAGGTCTTTGCTAGCCTAGAACTTTGGTGACTCTAGGGCATAGAGGGAAAATTGACTTTATGGGCTTCCTATTCAGGGTGATTAACAGTGGCTGCGTGGAGCAAGGGTGAGAAGGGTTTGTGGCCGGCTCAGTCTGGGCTAAGGAGCTCCTGAATCGATTAGCAATATCTGACATGATGGGGCCAGGTTGCAGGATGGCCAGTGTTCGGCACCTCCTTTCCAGTGGCGATTGTTGGTGAACCTTGACTCGGGTCAAGCGGAAGTAGGGTGACCAGCCATCCCGGTTTGCCTGGGGTCAAGGGACTTGGGCTTTTAATTTTAAAACTGATAATCCCCGGGAAACCAGGATGAATTGGGCGCCCTAAGCAGACGGGATGGTTGTCAGTGACTGCGTATTGGTCTTCTGTTTCTACTCATAGTGTGTCTTGACCATCGTTTCTTTTTTTAATCCTCACCGAAGCTATCCTTATTGATTGTTTAGAGAGAGGGGGATGGAGAGAGAGAGAGAGAGAGAGAGAGAGAGAGAGAGAGAGAGAGAAACATCGATGTGAGAGAGAACATTGATTGGTTGCCTTCCATATATCCCTCAACCAGGGATTGAACCCACAACCTAGGTATGTACCCTGACTGGGATTCAAAACCGCCACCTTTTGGTGCACAGGACGATACTCCAACCAACTGAGCCCCACCGGCCAGGGCGCTCCCTGACCGTCTCTCAGAGAGTTGGGCTCTGCCCTCAGCAGGATCCTGGTAGACACATGCAGAATAAATGAGGTGAATGCAGCTTCCGGGAAATGGTTGCAATATCCTTGCAATTAATTAATTTGTTTAATTAATTAAAATGACTTCACTAATTATATGTACAGGAGATTGCACATTTCATTAGGCTGAGCAGATGGCTCCACTAATAGTTACCAAAGCCTGGGGTTGCACGTGGGAGGGGGGATGTGGGCACATGAATTGGTATTGAAGATTTAAATGCCATCCTACAAATACCGTTGAAACTCCTATCCCCATCGTGTCCAAGATGGATTGAGGAACAGGTTTTCCGTTTTCCTCTGGTAGTGCCAGTAGGTTGTGGGGATTCGCTCTTTGTGGCTGGTGATCATTTTCTGCATGTAACAGCTGGCCATGGAAGGGTGTGGGCTCTGTGGTTCTAGGGGGGGAGGAGGGCAGGGAGTCACATCAGGGTCAGACCTGGGCCCCAGCATCATTCAAACAGTTATCTAACCGGTGAATTGAGATCTAACCAGATCTCCCGGAAAAATAACAGCGCCTCATCTCCTTGCTCTGCTGTGTTGTCTAAAACTTGTCCTGCTCTCACCCTCTCCCATCCCCGGGGGCTTAAGACGCTAAGGCAGACCGCAGACCAGTCCGTACCTGCACTTAAGCGATTCAGCGGCACCTAGGTGAGTGAGTGTGTTTCTGGCGTGTTCTCACTACAGTGATAAGTACGTTGATTATTGGTAATTGACCAGTGCTGAGCACCCCCTCTGGGCCAGAAGCATCCCACACAGTTAGTAATCCTTGGCACTACCCTGCAGGGCAGGGTTAATTTACTGATGAGAAAACCGGGGCTTGGGGAAGTTAAGCAATATGCCAGGGGCCACCCAAAGCTGGCTTCATACCCAGAACCTTGTGTCTGTAAAGCCTCGTGTTCCTCCCACCCCCTGCTCTGCTGGTAAATGATTTGGGGTCATGAAAGTCCCGCACCCAAATCGGGAAGGACGTGGGGGGAAGCCAACAGGCTGGGCTCACCACTGCCGGGGGGGCGGGGTAGGGGGGGCGGAGTGCTTGGGAGCCTGCCCCCCCCACCACGGGCTCTCAGCACCTTAACTGTCAGGGGGCCTTGGAGTAACTGGTTCTGAACAATTTCCCAGCACTCACAGCCCTTAAGAACCAGTCAGCTGGGTGTGTTATGGTCAGAGAAAGTTCCAGAAAGAACTAATAGAGCATTTCAGGAAATCTTCAGAATGTTCATTGTGATCTGATGAGAGAGTTTTTTGGTAGTTTTTTTTTTTTTTTTTCTTTTCTTCTCATTTTTATGATTGGGGAAAGGTGATCCTTCCGAAGCTTCATGTGTGTTGTGTGAAGAAGAAACGGAGCTAAGAAGTGTGTGTGTGGGGGGGGGGGGGGGGGCGGGGGGCGGATACCAATTGTAAAAGAACAAGAGACTGGTCCATGTGCTGATGAATCGATGTTGAACACAGAGCACTATTCCTGTTTGGGCAAATTGGGCGTGGCAGTGAGAGACACGCGGCCTGCTGTGACGGACCTGGCGCACTCCCGTCCCGCGTGCGGCCCACCTGCCCCTGGGCCGTCTTCCACTACTCGTCCCTCCCCTGAAGCTTCCAGTCCACACTCCTTAGGAACTAGAGTGGGAATGGGGTGGTGTGTCTGAGTCACACAAAATTGTGAATCAGTCTTGAAATGAGAGAGCCCTGAAAATGTGACTAATTTCTGGAGCACGTACAGGTAAGAAACGGCTGTTTGGTTGTGACTGGCAACTGCCGTGTAATTTCTAACTGACTGGTTGCTGTTGTTTTGGAGACGGGATCAGGCTCGGCCCTGGCGTGAGTGCCATCGGAAGGACATTGTGCCACTTGGACACACTCCTGTCTGTGAGCACTTCACAGCCGGAGGGAGGCCGAGGCGTGTCGGTAGTTGCAGAAAATATGTCGTCTGAACATATGTTAAGTGGTCAACTGAAAGATGGAAATCTTAAGCTTAGCAAAGATTTTAAAAAATGTATTTTCCCAATCACATATCCAATTAAATGCTGGAGGGAGGCCCTAGGGCCCAACCACGTAGTGTTCAGATTACAAAGAACATGGAGCTCATTCACAAATTGTGTTTCTGTTCACACGTGTCCTCGGGCATAGTTAACAGAAACAAGGCCTTCTGTCTCTGTTGTCGTGCCAGCCTGGATGAGTTGGCTGAGGCTGGATACCTGCTATGAAATTCAAGGTGTGTTATATATAAACGCACTTGAAAAATATCCTTATGTACTTTTATTAGCTCATAACGGTAATCCAAGAAGTAAAGAAACATGGTGATGGGATTTACTCGCTGCTCTCACAGCTTTGGGGAAAATCTGTAGCCATGCTAACGTTTCCAGAGGGTGGGAGAGGTTGCTGCATGAGGACCAGAGAACGGACGTTCACACCTGACATTTCAAGCATGGCATCTGGCCCCGCTGTCAGTCGAGGAGGTGAAGCAAGTGGAGGGAGCGGAGTGAGGGTAGGTAAAGGCCACGGGCGTGCTCTGGCTTTCAGTAACAGAAAAACAAAGCGGCCTGAGGAGTGCATTTTCTCATCACAAGGAGTTGGATGGAAGCAGTGATCCTCTCTGGTGGTGGTCGGGCAGCTCAGCAGTGACATCCAGGGTAGGAGTTTTTCCTGTCTTTCTGCTTTGCCCTCCTTAATGTTTCGGCTTTTTGTCTTCGTGCTTCTTGTCTCGTCAGCTCTAGGAATAAGACGTGCTCGCCCCTAGCTGCAAGGGAGACTGGTGAAGGGATTCTGTAGCTTTTCCCGTCTCGGTAGTGGAGGTGAGCAAGTTGGGTTAGGAATGGGTGGTGGGTTATCCGGTCAATTATTGTCCGGGCACAGACTAGTTGTGGGGGAAATTAAAAAAAAAGAAGCAAAACACAAATATTCATTGAATCATCACCGCAAAATAACCCGATGGTCCCGGGAGTTTCCTATGTGTGGGCTGTGAGTGGGGTCCCGGATAGTAATCCCGGTGTGAGGGTGTGGAAGGGCCTCCTCAGGTCTCACTCCGCAACGTGGCTGATCACCACCAAGGTCTGTGTGTGGAAATGCAGCCTGGACTCAGGGAGAGCGGGCCTGGTGCTCAGAAGGCGGGGCCTCTGTGGGTAAAAGGTAGCACACTGTGGACCTGCCTTGGCTCCAGGTTCCAGCCCTTCATTCTCAGAAGCAAGACTGCGGCTTTCGGAAGTTAATACTAGAACACCTGTTAATCTCTTCTTAAGTTCCGTTTTAATAAACAGATGCATTTAATTTAGGATACTTGGCTTCTGGTAGTAAGTAGCTCAGAGTCCGATACATCTCTAGTGCCATTTTTAATTTCATGCCTCTGTGTGTGTGTGTGTGTGTGTGTGTGTGTGTGTGTGTGTACACACCCTCTATTCACACCCCTATGACCCAGATCCCATTTTCTTCCCATTGCCTCACGGAATCCCAGCCTTGTCAGAACACTGCTTCCCGCCCCCCAGGGTCTTCCTTCCCTCTTGCCTCTGTCTGTGCCATATGGTGACCCTCCTTCCCCCTGTGCTCAGTGGACGCCAGCTCTCTGATACGTAGGTCTGGCTGCCTTTGGTCATTTGGTTATCGTCGTATGGGGTCCTGCCACTGCCTCCCAGCAGTGAGCCAGATGCCTTTGATAAAAAAAAAAAGTTGTAAGCTGCTGATGTAAATGTAACACCTCTCTCCCTCTAATACTCTAGAGCAGGGCTTCTCAGCCTTCAGTGTGCACACCACTCACCCAGGCAGACCTCTTGTTACAATTTAGATTCTGATTCAGGAGGTCTGGGGCGGGCTGGAGACCCTGCATTTCTAATAGGCTCACAGGGGCTGCTGATGCTGCCGGCCCAGGGAGCAAGGATCTCAACCCTGGGGAGCTTTTATTTTTATTTATGTTTTCTTTTCTTTTCTTTTCTTTTTTTTTTTTGGGGCGGGGGGGGAAGCTTTTTTAAAAATATATTTTATTGATTTTTTTACAGAGAGGAATGGAGAGGGATAGAGAGTTAGAACATTGGTGAGAGAGAAGCATCGATCAGCTGCCTCCTGCACACCCCCTACTGGGGATGTGCCCGCAACCAAGATACATGCCCTTGACCGCAATCGAACCTGGGACCCTTCAGTCCTATCCACGCTCTATCCACTGAGCCAAACCACTCAGGGCTTGTGGGGGAGCTTTTCATGAGCACTGATGTTGGGACTCAGGGGTGAGTCACGTTGTTCCTGGGCCCAGAGAACCCGCAGGGACCTCAGACCTTCCACAGCTCATTTCTCCCACGTCTCCCTGAGTAGCAGGAGGGGAATAAGGACGGGAAACCCAGTTTTCCCAAGAGGAAAAGTCCACGTGGGGAGGTTGAGGACGCTACAATTCACTGCCTTTGGGCTGCTCATGGCTGGTCCAGCTCAGTCTGCGATGGTCGCTGCCACCTGCCCATTGCCCCTCTCCGCCCGCTGCCTCCCCGCTGGGCCTGGGGCAGCATCTCGCAGAAAGCCGGCCCCAGGCTTCTCAAGCTCACACTTGCACTGAGCTCGGGGTGCCCAGAGGATGCATCGGAGCCTGGGGTGTCTCTGGCACCCTCCTGCCTCCCTTACTTCTCTCCCTTTTCCAGATACCCACTCTCCCACCCCCCAGGACCCCACTGCCCCCAGCTGCCCTCCTTAAAGAAAACCAGCATGTACTTTTCTTCTTTTCGTACCAGCAGGAACCATACCACCTCACCCCCACCACACCCGGAGTTCCTCACACAGCCTGCATGCAGTGGGGCTTACTAAACACGAGCTGAGCGAACACTGAGCACCAGCTGCTGGGACGGGCCTGTGGGCTTCACCAAACTCGGTGACATGTGAGTAGCAGAACTGGAGTTCCACCCCAGCTGCTCACCACTCAGTCTGGGGGGCTGGGAATTTGCCCTGAGCCACGCGAGCCACTCTTTCCCCAGGTCACACTTCTCGGCCGGCGGGAGGGCGGGTCTGATGCAACAATCTCACGTGTCCCGCTCAGTTCTGTGCCGGTGCGATGGGAGCCGCCAAGAGCACGGGAGATGCAGGGCTTAGGGGGGGACGGAGGGCTCGCGATCCTGTCTTGCAGAGGATGGCTTGTTGGCTCCAGTGCACCTCCAATAGGTGGAATAAAGCACCCTGCCGAAGACACACTTTCTGAGAAACGTGAGGAGGGGTAGAAATGGGCATTTAGGCTCCTGACTCCAATGGACATTGGGAGAAAGTGGGAGGTGGAGCAGGAAGCTGCTCCCGGGAGCCTCTCTAGACCAGGGACAGGGTGTGAGGTCAGGGGTGGTGGTGCGTGGCAGGGGAGCAGGGCAGCTCCGAGAGAACGGGAAAGAAGGCGCTGCCTCCTTCGTCTGCTTCTTTCCTCCTCATCGGCTGCCCTTTGTGTGTTTTTGCATTCATTCATTTGCTCACTCCTCACTCATCCATCTAAGTGTCCATTGCATCCTCTGGGGACATTGCAGTGCAAATAGACCCTCAAGGGGATTAGGCCTGCATCCTCCCATGTGGTAGCCACCAGTAACATGTGGATATTCAAACTTAATTAAAACGTAGTGAAATCTAAAATTCAGCGCCCCCTCTGGACAAATTAGTCACATTAGCCAGATTTCAAATGTTCAACAGGCACGTGTGACTTGGTGGCTACCACATTGGACTGTGTAAATGTAAGGTATTTCCACTACTGCAGAAAGTTCCACTGGACGGCGGAGAGAAGCATTTATTAAGTAAATAGACATGCAAATAACATGGAGCCACGGAAGGTGATAGGAAGGTGAAATAGAGGGGGCCGTGTCAGCCAATAACGGGGGTCAGGCCGCGTTGGGGGAGCCAGTTTCCCCAGGGAAGAGATGGTTGAGTTGAAGGTGGCCCAGGTTGTGACCAGGTCGGCAGGGAAGTTGGGGAGGAGAGCAGAGGGAGAGAGAACCAGAGTCAGCGCAGACGTGGCGCCTTGCTGCCTGCGATGACGGGCAGGCCCTCGGCGTGCTCTTGTTGACGGTTGGTCCTGAGCTGTGTGAAATCACAGGCCCTGGCCATCCCCGAGTCCACGGGGCCTGGCTTCAAATCTGTTCACTTCAGCTCTTGGTGCCTCCGCTGCCTCCACTATCAAATGGGCAAAATAATACGTACACGATAGGGTTTTGAGATAAGATGAGTGAATGCCTGTAAGACAGGCAGGGCACCTGGGAACTCTGTGAGTGTCGGTGGTTGTGATTGTTACCGTTGTTCTCAGTGGCCCTGACTTGTCAGCGGAGGGACCTCGAGCTGCTTGTAGAATGGAGGAGTGCCTGGAGCTAGCCCCCAGCACCTGCAGGCAGGGTTTCCTGGCTCTTGGCCCCCACTGCCAGGTGAGCTAAGAGTTCTGGCTCCCTGCTGCCCAATTCCCTCCTCTCTGCTCCTAATCCTCATCACTGACCCCATAAATCACAGCAATTGTAGTCATTTCTGCGGCCGCTTGCAACACACAGCCTGCTAACCGTCCAGCACGGTCAGTGCTGACCCCAATGTGTCAGATCCACGTCACTGTGAATGTAAGGGCTCTAGAGATGGAAGTTCTCACGATGAGGAAGCCAAGTGAGCCAGGATTGTCCCTCAGAGGGAACCCCAGTCCATTCCTGCCCTCCACAATGCGTCATTCAGGTGCATGTGGGGCGTCTTGATGTCTGCTACTACCACGACCGGGTCGCTCACTTGCAGCTCTGAAAAGAGAGAGCATCCCGCCTGCCTCCCCCTTTCACCTTGTCTCTGGGCCTGTGGTGTGGGGCCCTGCCTGGCTGGGATCTCAGAGTTCAATCCCTTTTCCCACTGGGAAGTCCATGCCATTCCCCTGGCCCCACTCTCAGGCCTGGCCTCCTGCCAGCTCAGAACCAGCTCTGGGCAGCATGGAGCATGGCCGCTGTAAGTGGTCAGGCCTGGAAAGAGGACTTGCTGCATAGGATCCGTTCCCAGAGGGGCTTTTTCTAACCAGATCGAAACATCACCATGACTTGGCCCACCCAAGCTGTCCTTTCCTATAATGAGTCTTGCTACTTGAGAGTGACCTGGATAATGCTGCTAGGTGACGTAATGGTTGAGAGTATTAGAGTTGGGACTGAGTTGCTTGCACATTTGAAAGAGGGTCATGATGCGGAAGTTGCTCTGGCAGGAGCGAGTGTGGCAGTGGCCATGGTGGGTCTTGGGTTCTGCCCGGAGCCTGCCGTGACCCCGCCACTCGGCCGCCTTCAGATCAGTGGTTCGCTTGCCTTTCGGAGTTCGTTTCATTTGATTTTTAGATTTCCACATCTATCCCTCTTGGCTTCTTGGCTTGTCTATAAAATGCATGCACACATGCATATGTATGTGTGTGTGTGCCCCTTTGAGTGTGTGTGTATATTTTGTATTAACCTCTACACATGTGTTTGTACATTATAGTTTGTATTATATGTAATACTATATACAGTATATTAACCTCCATATACAGGGTGTCCCCCAAAATCTATACACACTTTGAATAATTTTAAAGGCAGTGTTAGTTAAAATACATTTCATTTTCAAAATGTAATAGGATCAACTGTTAAGTATGATACTTCTTTTTTTTTTTTTATACCCTGCGTATACGTTTGTTTTAGTAGCTCCAGCCTAAAAGACAAAATACGTTCGCTGCATCCTTGAAATGTCCCATCTTTATGGAGAGAGGGAGTTGCATGTGGCC
Organism: Eptesicus fuscus; assembly: GCF_027574615.1. Classification (NCBI taxonomy): domain Eukaryota; kingdom Metazoa; phylum Chordata; class Mammalia; order Chiroptera; family Vespertilionidae; genus Eptesicus; species Eptesicus fuscus. The sequence goes on along the minus strand of NC_072482.1, from coordinate 12,104,708 downwards.
GTTGGGATTCGTCACTGCCCTTGGCCTCGGCGACTCTGCATCCGTTGGTGGGTGTCTGTGGGGCAATTTCCTCTTCACGTTAAGTAAGCACTGGAGGGGCCCATGTGCCCCAGGAGGCGCCACTGTTTTCCTCCCGTGGAGGCTAACGTCTGTAACGGGGCTGGGATCTTGTGGTCATTTTCCGCCTCTTGTGCCAGTCGGAATGGGGGGCGGGGGGCGGGCTTTACCCAGTGGTGGCGGGAACTCCGCATCCTTGTTCGGGGACCGAGGTCAGCACCAGCCGGGAAGAAGCTTAAGGGACCAGCGAGCCGGGTACCTGAGAGACACACACGGTAGGACCTTGTCCCCTGGGACGCCTGCCCACCGCTCACCAGGCGATGGCGACTTACGCATGCCAGGCCATAAACGCTGACTGGCGTGGTGAGCTCCCCAAAACGTTGCGTGAACCCAGCTCCCCAGTTTATGTGGAACCCGAGAAAGATACAAGCGAGGCGTGAAATAAGCTTCGGAAAATGAAGGCACGTTTTCATTTGCTGATGGCTTTGATCGGGAGCCCACTGCGTTAACCCCCGCCAACTCGGACTGGCCGCGGAAAGAAGCCCTTGGCCGAGTGTGCGCGTCTGTGCTGGGTTCTTTCTCTTCGCTCACGCACTGGCTCTTGTACTGACCTCCAGCACCCCCTACCCCCACCCCCACCCCACCACCCCCCGCCCATGGGGGCCTCCTCGCAGGCAGCACTGGCCCTTTGCCGTCCAGCAGTCCCCGGGCCACCATGGGTGCCCTCTCTGTGCGGATGTGATGGAAACGTGACAGCAGGCCAGCTTCCCGCCCTTTGCTCTGCTCGGCAGGAAGGCCTGGCGTGACTGAGGCAGTGGCTCCTTAGGGGACCCTCCTCTTACCCAACGGGAAACATGTCCCCTTCTTGACCTAGAACTTCATGGCCAGAACACAGCCCCCTGGAATTCTTAGGAAGAGTGATCCCTGTGACAGAACACACACACACACACACACACACACACACACACACACACACACAATACTGCCCGTCTCTTAGAAGCCGTGGCAGCAGGCCTCACACAGGCCCCTGAGCACATTCACAGTCGGGTTCGTGGAGATGGGGAGGGAGTCTAGAAAGGGAACAAGGCTTGTCTCCTTGCCTGCGAGGGACTGCCCCATCCATCCATCCGGAAGCTGAGCCGGGGCAGCTGACCTGTCGCCTGCCTAAGTGGCTGAGGAGAGGTGCGCCAGCCCTCAGCCCCACCCGCCGGAGGTCTCTGTCCCTTTCCGTTCTGCCCGCAGCCCCAGGAGGGAAAGTGGCTTTGCTGGGACCTTCACCCCTGGGAGAACCTCGAGTCCAAGGGAATCCTGTAATGAAGTGTTTTCCGAGCCCTTGTTCCCTCTCTGCAGAGATGTGAGAAAGAGCCAGAGTGGGCAAAGCTTCCTTGGGCTCAGCCCCCAGCACCTCACCAACACGCCCCCCGCTCCCCTCCCCCCGACACACACACACGCACACACACACACACACACACGCACACACATGCACACATGCACACATACACACATGCATTGGGCCTCTTCTTTGCAAGGAGATCACACCTGGTTTACAACATGTCCTGACTCTTCAGGAAAAGAGTGGCTGCTGACCCATCTTTTACTCACCTGGGAAGTCCCCCATTTCCAACTCCTGCAGAGCTCATGGGAAGGAGAGAGTCTGAGGGCAGAAGGGACTGTCCATGTGGGTGGTGGCCTGGGGTGCACATGCCCCCGGCAGTGCTGTTAGTCCAGCTTTACCCAGCATTCAGAGTGGCCCCGAATGTCAAGTCTGGGAGGGATGCACTAGCCCAGGGCCCCTCAGAGGTACCCTCCCCCCTGCCCTCAGATCCCACCCCACCCCGGATTCCGAATCCCACCCTTCCCTGCTCAGGATCGCAGCACCCAGGGGCCCTGCACTCTCCGTGTCTCTGCCTTTGCCCCTCTGACGTGGTGGTTTGCAGCTGGGGAACTACTTTGGAGACCCACAGGCATCTGGTCACTGCCCGGGATGGCCTGTTTGTCATTCATCCGGAAAAGGAGCCTCCGGCCTCCTACCGGCCAGGTGCCTGCAGGGGGGAGGGGGAGAGGGAACGGGAGCACGTGTATGTCTGATTGTGACGTACGGGGAGCCCCCATTCTCAGTCTTGTTTCACTCTCCACCCTTCACCACCCCGGCACCCTTGCCCCTCTCACTCTCTGGACCTTCCCCAGCCGAGCCCACCTGCTCGCCCACACCCTCTCGCAGCATCGCGTCCTGCTGCCCCGTGTCGCCGCCTGTCCGTGTGCTGTCTTCCTACAGTGTGTTGCTGGTTGCCTCTTCTCTGTTCTTGTCAATGTTGTACGTTTATACAATTGAAAAATTCCTTTACTGTCACTTTTGTGGAGTCTTAGAAGGCAAAGGAGATAAAACACATGTTTGCCATCTACTGATTTTTAACCAGAAAGCCCACGGCATGATTTGGAACAGCTTCGTAGTATTCCATCCTCTGTCTGTATCTCGACTTACCCAGTGTCTCATTTTACACATTTGTATTGCCCCCTCCACCTCCCATTAAAACAGTGCCTGAGCCCTGGCCGGTGTGGCTCAGTTGGTTGAATGTCATCCCAGGAACCGAAAGGTCATTGGCTCAATTCCCGGTCAGGGCACAGGCCCAGGTTGCAGGTTCGATCCCCAGTCTGGGTGCATGTGGGAGGCAACTGATCGATGTTTCTCTCTCTCTCTCCATCTCCCTTCCTTTCTCTCTAAAAGCAGTAAAAACATCTTTTTAAAAAATGCAACTCCTGTCTCTATGCTTATAACATGTATCAAAGAAATAAAACAGTGCATGAGCATCGTTTGTCGCTAACTCTTCCGGCGTATTCATGACGATTTCCTAAGGGTGAGTTTCCATACGTAGAATTTCTGGGTCAAAGGGTAGGTAAAACTTTAAGACGTTTCTCGTGCGTCGTGCTAAATTTCTCTTCCTAAATGTGATACTCGTTTGCATTCCCACCACGAATGTGCCTGCTCCTCCACACTCTTGTCCGTGCTGGGTCTCTTTGAACATGTATGTGTGTGTCTGTAATGGGCACACTCTGCAGGCCAGGCTCCTGGGTCAGAGGGCATGCATGTGTAGGTTCTGATAGACTCTGGTGAACTTGCCATCAGGGTGTGAGCATGCTCGTTGCGCCACGTTCTTGCCAGTGCTGCAGTGTGATATGAGAACCTTTTCCGATTTGATAGGTTATTTTCATCTACGTTTTATTGATTTCTCCCGAGGCGGACAACTTCTCATGTGTTTGTGCCATTCCTGTTTTCTCCTTTCACGGGTTGTCTGTAACTCGTTTTTTCCTTTGTGTGTTTATCATTTTCTTATAGATTTTTTAAGCTTTCTTTATATATTAAGGATATTAATAATGCATATGGCAAATAACTTTTTCCTTTGACATTTAACTTTGTTCGCTCTTTTTTGTTTGTGTCCACATACAACGGATACGTTTCAAACAGTACACTCTCCCAGCCTTCTGCCCCTGTGGTGTGCTTCCAGAATGGCTGAGCCCGCGGCTTCCTGGCTTTCCTTTCCTTCCTCTGCTGGGGCCTGAGTGGCGGCTGGTGCAGGCCTGGTCCTCAGGTCCTCGGACGAAGGGCAAGCTCGCCATTTATAGATCTTCCTCAGAGGGCTGCTGACCCATGGTGGGGGTAAGGGTGGGGAGGGCCCGAAGAAGAGGCAGCCCAGCCTGGGACTCCACATCCTTGCCCTGCTGCTGGACAGAATGTTCCAGCATCCCCCTCCCATTGGGGTGAACCAGAGGCGCGGGTGAATGTCATGGAGGTATGCACACGCTGTACGCCCCTCGGGCCACTCGCAGCTGGCCTCAGGGGGCAGTGTTGACTACTAGGGCCGGTGGTCCAAGGAGGGGCCGTTCCTGACCAAATCCATTGTCCCTGATTGAGCCTGAAAGGAAGTTAGGACCAGACAGTTGGGACCAGCACTTAAAGGGCCCATGACTCGTGCTGGCTCCGTAGCTTAGTGGTTAAAGCGCCTGTCTAGTAAAGGGCCCATGACTTGGTTCAGGCCAGGCTTCCTGTGACGATGGCGGAGAGCAGCCGGGGACGACACAGGCCCGCGTGTTCAGTACAGGCTTCTCCTCCAGCGTGTCTCTCCCCGGGGCACGGAACTGGCGCCTCCTTCCTCCGCGTTTACCAGACCTGCTCCTGGTGAGACCTGCTGGGCAGGAGGCGGCGGGGGTGGATGCTGGGAAGTCGCTCGCAGCGGCGGCTGCTGAGCGGAGCGGGAACTTCCCGGATGGAGATGACCTGGAGCCTCGTTCTCCCCAGCTTGTGTCGTCCGTGGGCTAGACAGATCGGTTTTAGAAAAGTGTGAGCAGTGCTGAACGAGTTTTTAAAAACTTTCAGCAAAGGGGGTCCTTCAGACCTGTTTGAGGTACTTTGACCAAACCTTCAGCGTGGCCAGTAAGACCGCCTGGTGGATAGTTCAGGTGGGTAATTCCACATTTCCTCCTGAAAATTAGAACTAGGAATCGGGACATAAAACCACAATAAGGTGGATTGTGATAAACAAAACTGCCTCTTCCTTCTGCTCCTCAGACACTCCGAGTTCCTTCCCATCCCCAAGCCTTCGCCCTGGCCTTGCCTCCCCGTCCTGCCCTTCCCCAGCCCCCGCAGCGCTGACCCTTTCGCTCACATGGGTCTTGCTCCCACGCCGCATCCTCAGGAGGGCCTTCCCTGCAACCCCAGCTCAGGTAGGGCCGCCCGCATTCCTGCCATTTGTCCTCACACAACCTCACTCTTCTCTTGGGAGCGATCCTGACACCAATGATGGTGGAGCTAATATTGGAGGACCCGCCACGTGCTCGGCAGGGTGGGAAAAGCTTTGCTTATATGAATGCGTGTGAGCCTCACAGTAACCCTCTGAGAAGAAGACTCTCATTCCCCTTTTGGGGATAAAGAAATCCAGTCCCGAGAGAGGTTAATGTAGCCGTTTGTCACTGGGAGTCCTCTATTCCGTCAACATTGATTGAGCACTGTTTATGGCCCAGGCCCAGGCTCTGTGCTGGCATCTGGGGATACAGAGATGAGTAAGTCGCCATCTTTGCATCCAGGTCATCAGGAGACCAGTGTTCCAAACCAGGCTGGATGAGTGGCTCCTCCCTGAGACCCGGGGGCGAGTTGCTTGCACAGATATATGTGCTTTAATTTTCCCATCTGTGAAGTGGTACTAAAGGCACCTGCCCCAGCGACTCCTTGGTAAACTCACTTTGGGAACGCACACGATGGTACAGAAGCCAGGAGTCACTGGGCCCCCACACTCTGAGGCTAGGAGACGGCAAACACATTCCCTGGAGGAAGGAAAGGTCACGAATGAGCCACCACTCATCTGTGTCTTGGTGATACTAAGTTCTTATCAGATTCCACCCCCTTATTTGTAGTCACTTTATAGTACCGGGGAATTCTTGTTTTTAAGAATAGTTGATTGAGTTTTAGAGCAAGAGGAAGGGAAAAGAGAGAAACATCCATTTGAGAGTGCAACCTCTATCGACTGCCTCCTGCACGCCCCTTGCCCGGGATCAAGCCACAACCCCGGCAATGCCCTGATAGGGAACCGAACCAGCAAACTTTCGGTGCGCTGGACGACACCCAGCCAATTGAGCCACACCTGCAAGGGCCTGATTTTAATGAGGATCTCAAAATCCTTTTTGGGTCCACTGATGAAAACGACACTGTACTTACATAACAACTGGTCTATAGGGTTATGATATTTGGGGCAGCATCCATCTGATTGGAAGTGGTGGGTTTTATTGTCCAGGGAACCAAAGTCCCTCCTTGCCCACTCATGGCACTTTGTGAAGGAAGTTGTTCTTATTCGTCTCGTCATTGGGCTGCCAGCCTGGCCGTTGAATTCCAACAGCTGCTGTTATTCTGGAACCTCGTGTGGGAGCACTGTTTTGCTTTCTGTGATTTTTGCCAAGACCGTTAGCTGAAAACAGGCCCGTGGTAATAGATGAGATGTTGGTGTGGCGGGGAAACGGCTCTGTGGAAAGGGATTCTTACTCCTTGTCATCCTCTGGAAATGGACTAGAAAGAGTTAGTGATCAAACCTTTAAAGAAAGCAAGCCACCACGCCTGACCCCATCCCCTTAAATCGTATGTAAGAGCGCTTTGGTCTCTGGTTCTTGCCCTGGGTCCCACCTGCCTTTCTCTCATTCACGGTTTGTTTCCTGTGTCTTAATGTGTTGTACAATCTGTTAATAACCAAACATGCCCTCACAAGCTGGGCGTGTTTGTTGAGTGATAAAGCAATTGTGACTATTTGTTGAGTGATAAAGCACTTATGTTATAATCTCCCACTTGCCAAGAGACAGGCATCAGGCCTGCCCACTCTGGGAAGCATCCAGGGTCAGATCCTGTTGATTTTGCCATTTCATTCGTTTGCACTGTTACCCACGAGGCTCCCCTGCTCAGAAAAGCCCGGGGAGACGTGCTGCCTCCTGGTTTGTGGCTTGGAGCCGTGTGCGGTGGTACTTTTCTCTGGATGCTCATCACACCACGTGTGTCCTCCTCTTTCTGTGCGGGTCTGTCTCACTCCCCTTTTTTTAGTTGTTGGGATTGTTGCTTCATATATCTTATTTCTCCTCTGACTAAATGTAGAGCCTACATATGAAGGTCATTCATCTATATTCACTAATAAAAATTGGGGGGAATTACATGTCTTTTAGGCAGTCCTTTTGTTCTGCTGCTGAACTAGAGAAGATCAAAATGACTGCTCTGGGCAAATGTGTGCGTTATCTAATCCACTTTTTCATGATTCGATAGAAGATAATACGAGAATATGGGCTGGTTATTCTCTTCCTGCCCCCTCCTCCCATTCTCTGTCCTCCCGCGTGCTGGGAGCCTGGCCCCGTGGCTTTCATCAGCTGGCTCCTTTACTTGACCTGCTGGGCTTGGGGCTTGGCCAGTAGGAAACACCAGCAGGAGGTCCAAGAAAAGGAGGAAGGAGAGAGTGGAGTATAAATACCTCCTGCTCCACGGGGCTCCGGGAACTTGGGAATAGCAAGGCCTTGCCCTTCACACTTGGAAACAGCAAAGGCTTCTTGGTGTTGGTGTCTGGGTGCTGCACCATCGATGGCACCTTGACCTTCCCCACACCCCTGTAACTGGTCCATTTGTCAAATTATTTTCATTTAGACCCTTATGGAGTGGCATCTGTAGTATCCTACTGAGAGTCACTTTGCAGCCTTAGTTATGTGGCCCCGTAACCAACCCCCTGAATGGATTTGTTTCATATTCTTGCAAAAGGTGTTTTGGTGTTTTGTTTTTTTTCTGGAGTGGGGTGAGGGGACACATTCAGAAGAATCCTATATAATAAAGAGGTAATATGCAAATTGACCCTCATGCCCTCACACAAGATGGCTGCCCCCATGTAGTCAAAGATGGCCAGCAGGGGAGGATAGTTGTGGGCGATCAGGCCAGCAGGGGAGGATAGTTGTGAGTGATCAGGCCAGCAGGGGAGGGCAGTTGGGGGCGATCAGGCCAGCAGGGGAGAGCAGTTGAGGGGGACCAGGCCTGCAGGGGAGGGCAGTTGGGGGCAATTGGGCCAGCAGGGGAGCAGTTAGGTGTCGATCAGGCTGGCAAGGGAGTGGTTAGGGGGTGATCAGGCTGGCAGACAGGCAAGCGGTTGGGAGCCAGCAGTCCCAGATTGTGAGAGGAATGTCCCAGATTGGAGAGGGTGCAGGCTGGGGGTCCCAGATTGGAGAGGGTGCAGGCTGGGCTGAATTTCGTGCACCAGGCCTCTAATTTATAATAAAAACAACAGTCTCCTGGCCCCTTCTCTGCCTAACTGAGTCCCACTCCCTTGGGCCAGCCACTTTTAATCCTTCCAGTTATTTTTCTGGCTCCATATTTTTAAATAATGTGCTTTTATCTTACTCCTATTTTAGAAGTTATCAGCCTACTTCCTGTTGTGATAAGTGACGATTTAGCTCCCTTATACCACCCTCTACCCCTCCCCACATCCTCACAACATAGTGGTATTGTTATTTATATTTCCTCAGCTTGGTTAGCCTGAGAAGTGAGATTCTTCCTGTCATATTTCTTGTTCATTAACAACCGCATCTCTTGATTCCCTGTTCTGGACGACGTTAGTGTCCTTACCCCAGCTGCCTCCCACTTTCCAGTTTTGTCCTCTCTATCTTTACTTATACATTGTTTTGGTTTTTAATATTTTTATTGACTTCAGAGAAGGAGGGAGAGGGAGAGAGAAAGATAGAAACATCAGTGATGAGAGAGAATCATTGATCGGCTGCCTCATGCACGCCCCCTACTGGGGATCGAGCCCACAACCCTGGCATGTGCCCTTGACCAAATAGAACCCAGGACCCTTCAGTCCACAGGCTGATGCTCTATCCACTGAGCCAAACCGGCGAGGGCTTTACTTGTGCATTGTTAAGGGTGATAACATCCTTATTTTGTAACTGCCGTTAAATCTGTAGGTTGATCCTAAAGACTGGAGAACCAGCAGATGGAGTCTGTGTTACTGTGAATGTATAAACAAGTTGTGCATCTATAGTTAACTCTCCGACATACTTGTTTGGTTTGCCTAGTGATTTTAAAAAAAACTTTTCAGCCAACGTTCTTAAAAAAGGGAGAGTTTTCACAAAAGGTTGAGAGTTTGAGATATTGTTCTAAAGGTTGGGAGACCTGGCACATACGGTGACACTGCTGGAGGCTGCCCGCTTTCCCATGGGGGGCCCACTCCAGTGTGCACAGTCCCTGCCACTCACGCAGTGTGCGCCCGCATGCCTAGCCTGAGTGGCTCATTTACTTACTGGCCTGTCCCCAAAGACTTTTAAGGGTATGAGGTTGATGACTGACCTCTTATCCTCTTTGGAGCCAAGGAGTATGTTATGAATCCCTTTTTTTTTCTTTCCTTGTAAACAGCTTTTTATTTTTCCAAGAGTATCTCATTGCCTTTCTTCTTTCTCATTTCCTCCTTAAACTCTCTAGCCAGTTGGGTCTTTTATGTATTCTCCCTTCCCTCAAGTTTGACCTGGTTACTCCAAGCCTGATACCCAACTGTCGTCTGGGGTTTTCCTATAGTATTTCACTAGGTGAGTCCCACTGCTTCCTGCATCGCATGCCTTCTCTGTGGGTCCATTCGGTTTCCTCAGAGGAGGGCAGTCCTTTCTTTTGCTTGGGAGAGTGCCTACCTGGCTGCCCCATGCGTCTCCTGTGGCGGACTCAACTGCGTGACTTCAGATTTGATAGACTCCCCCTGTCCAGCCTCACATCTGATTCCTGGCATCTCTGAGTCACACGCCTCTTGGCCGTTCTGCCAGCTGACGGACTCCCATAACGTCCGAGCCCCTTCCAGGCTCAGGCTTCCTGTGGGCAGCGTCAGTCCTCGTCTTCCACAGTCTGTCTCTTCCCATAAAGTTGTTTCAGTCTCTTCCCCGGTAGCCCTCACCTGTTTCCTTTGCTGTTTGAAATTACGTCTTTAAAAAAATTCCTCCACTCTCATCTTGGTGATGATGTGTCCAGACGGAGGGGATGTACGTGAATGCAGTGGGTTTGCTGTCCGTCTTTCATAGGCTGCTCTCATGAATTCATCTTGAACCTGTTCTAAATTTTCGCCTGCATCACTGCAAGAGCTGACAGGCTAACCTCTCCCCCATCTAACGTAGGGGCTTTTCATCCTAGATGGACCTTCTTTAGGATTTAGGCGAGGTTCCTTGTTGTTTATAATACTACATGCCTACCCATTCCTATCCAATTTGTACTTTTTGGAAAATGATCAGATTTAGATCTTGTATTAACTTTGTTAAGGCAGTGTTAGCTGCCAGGACCATCGCCTAGTTTTGGGGTCAAACAGGATAGAAGTCATTTCTTGCTCTTATAGCAAATGCAGGTGCCACTCAGATGCGCCCAGCATGTCCCACAAGGTAATTTAGGGACCTGGGCACCTCCCACCTGTGACTCTGCCCCGCTCTGGAGGGCACACTCTCGCCGGGGCAATATTGCACTCAGGGGAGGGAATCCTACATGATATGCACGTGGGATAGACTCCCCCTGTCCACCTAAACAGACAGATGTTAACACCCAAACAGACAGATGTTAATCCCTGGCATTACAGTCTCATGGAGGAAGGAGACTGGGGGAAAGTGTCTAAAAATGCACCTTTCAGGGGGAATCGTGAAAAAACGATGAGAAACGTGACTGCAGGGCCCAGGAGTTCCGTGGGTTCGGGTGGAAGGGCAAAAAGGAAGCGGCGGAGGATCGCCCACTTCCCAACCAGTTTGGCCCCAAAATGACACACGGCCCTTGGCCCACCTTTTGTTGGTGAGAACTAGTCACGGGGCCCCGCCTGCTGCAGGGGGAGCTGGGAGATGGCGTTCCGGCTTCTCAGTGACAACTCTCAGCTAAGTAAGGAGCACGGGTTTGGAGGGTGCTTGGTTGGCCTCCAAACACAGGGTCAGCGAACTGCCTTGCAGAGCCAAGTAGCACATATTTTAGGCTTTTGCGCCATATGGCGTCCATCACAACTGCTCTGCTCCTTGTGGCGGAAAGCAGCCACGGACAGGAGCATTGAAATGAATGGGCGCGGTGTGTGCCTCTAGAGCTCTGTTTACATAACCAGGCGGCTGATGGGCCTGCAGGCTGGGGTTGACCAACATGTTCACATCCTCCCCGTACCTGATGGCCATTTCCATTGTCCACACTCCCTCTGCTTCTCAGGACCGACGCCATGTTTTCTCCATTCCCTGGGCCTCACTAGGGCCTGGGGCTTCCCCTCAACCACATGGGCAGGGTGAGAGCTGCTCTGCCTACAGGAATAACGGGGTGGGATATGACCTTCGGCCACGTGGAGTATAGAGGCCCCGCGTCTGGAGGAAGGGAAAACGTTCTGCATGTGACAGTATGACATCAGGTCGTCCCCACATCGAGCCCCACCGCCACCTGACACGGCAGGAGGCAGCGTACCTGCACTTTGTAGTAAATACTAGAAAATGGTGGCACCTCCCTGTGTTCCGTGCTCCGGGGTCCCGGACAGGACCTGTGCCGGGTGAAACAGACCCTTGGAGGAATGCTTCTCATGACGTGAGGGGATGCACCATCATTTTCGATGGGTTGTTATTCAGTGACTAAAGCTGGTATTCACAAAGAGCTTTTAATAACAAGACAAGATGCTTATGTTAGAAACAGGACGCAAAATTATGTACACAACGTGATCTCAGCCGTAGTGTCTTAAAGGTTTAACAAAAAACGGGCGGGTGAGGGGAGGAAATATTCTCAAAGTGACAGGATTATGAGTGGTTTCCCTTCTCATTTTGTAAATGTTAACTAAAATTTTTATAGTGAGCGTGCTTTACCGGTGGAGAAGAATGAATGTGATTTTAAAACGAGAGGAAGGGAGCGCGCACGGAGTGGGTGCCGGTGAGGGTGGCCCCTCCTTGTGCCCACACACCCTCGGGCTGACGGTGCCACCAGAAATGCTGTTGGAACAAAGTCCCTCCCTCTCACCTCCCCCCAGTGAGGAAGGCCTCCCTGCGTGGTGAGCGCGGCCTGTTTCTACACCGAGGAATTTTTCTCGTTTCTAAGTGATGGAAACCTCATCTAGAATCTCTTTCCACTGGGGTGGGCCCAGCTTCTCCGGATGACTCATCGAGGTTATCAGCAGGGCGAGGAGGAGGGGCGTGCGTGCGTGGGGTTAGCTGCATGTCAGAGTCCTTGGTCATCGGGGCCATTTCCCCGTCCGTGGACTTACTTGACTTCGGGGAGAAATGAAATCGCTGTGACCTGCAGTGCCGGCCGTGTTGACCAGCAGCGAGGAGGCCTGACTTCCAGGTGCCTTCACTCCCAGTGGAGCAGAGAACAGCCCATTCTGTAGTTTTTAACCAAATTTGAGATCTAAGTGCCCCATATTTTCTGGGCCCCTCTTAGTTGCCTCTTCCAGGTATTGTGCCGCTGGGTTTGGGGGTCCTCCCCCCGTGTCACACCTTCCCGAGTCCCTTTTCTTCAACCCATGGCTGTTTCGCTTGGTAATTTCATCCTTGAGTCCTGGGTGTCTACACGCTGGCCTCGAACTGTGCTGTCCGCGCCTGGAGCATTCTCCGGCCCTTTGCCCTTTCACAGCAACAGAATGGCTCCTCTCCCCATCACCCAGGGCCCTGCCTCGACTCTTCAGCTACATCGACGGCTTGAAAACAGCCACGGTGCCATCGGTGGGCTTGCGCGTGGCCCCTGTGCCCCCCCCCCCCACACATTCAGCCTCCTTTCTCTCTGCTCCAGAAGCTCCCTCTGAGCTCCAGCTTAGGCTGGAGTGAGTGTCTGCGTCCCCACCCTGACTCCTGTGTCCTCAGAGCTGATCCTCGCATCCTTCTCCTTCCTCTCCGCACACGCACCCGGGACCGGATGGGATGGATGTGAGGACGTGAGGCACAAGCATTCGTTAGTCCTCGGTCCGTGCGTCTGTGTGCACACAGGCTTCCTGTGACTTGTAAGGCCCTACACCGGGCTTCTCATCCTCGGCACCACTGACGTTTCGAGGCAGATCATCCTGTGTCCTGGGCATTCTGAAGGGTTAGCAGCATCCCTGTCCTCCGCCCACCAGATGCCAAAGCACTTCCCCAGTTGTGATGACCACATATGCCTCCAGGCAAAATCCCTGCAGGTGAGAACCACTGCCCTCAATGGGAAACCCCCCGCCCACCACCCCCTGCCTCTGTCCCACCCCCTCACCCCCCCACCCCCCGTGCACCTGCCATGTGCTCGCTCATCCCTCCCTGCTCAGGGCTGAGCTCCTGCTGCCCCTGTTGCTTTGAATGTTCTCTTCTCAGGTCTCCTCTAGGTCTCAGCTCAACTGACATCTCCTTACCAAGGCCTTTCCCAGGCGCCCCCTGTGAACAACCTGTTTGTGTTTCTCCATTTTATTCATTTTAAAATCATCTGTAGCCCTAACCGGTTTGGCTCAGTGTATAGAACGTCGGCCTGCAGACTCAAGGGTCCCAGGTTCGATTCCGGTCAAGGGCTTGTACCTTGGTTGCAGGCACATCCCCAGTAGGGGGTGTGCAGGAGGCAGCTGATCGATGTTTCTCTCTCATCGATGTTTCTAACTCTCTATACCTCTCCCTTCCTCTCTGTAAAAAATCAATAAAATATATTTAAAAAAATAAATAAATAAAATAAAATCATCTGTAGACTCTCTGTGGCCACATTTCCTACTACTTCCTCCTCCTTCTCCCTGTTCAGCCACACCAGCCTTCTCCTAATTCCTCCATCACATCTGGCGTGCGCTCACCTCGGGGCCATGCCTTGCTGTTCCCTCTGCCTGGGATGCCCTTCCCCCACACCTACCCATGGTTCCCTCCCCTTCAGGTCGTTTTTCAGAAGATGTCACCTTCTCATAGAGGCCTTCTTGGACTACTACCCGTTTCATTCTTTATTTCTGTCCATGGTACCTAACAGACTGTGAGTTTTATTTCTGTTTCCCCGTATTAAAATGAAAGCTCCCGAGGGCAGGGAGTTTTGTCTTCCTTGTTGTCCATAGTGTGCTGATCACATGGAACAACACCTAGCACATAACAGACACTCCACGGGTACTTTTTGGGTGTATGAGCTTGATTTTGCAAGGCTTATTAGTGTCTGTGCCCTAACATAACTGTGGACATTTACAAAGCAAGGTGAGCCCAGATGGTGTGGCTCAGTGGTTGGGTGTTGACCTCTGAACCAGGAGGTCATGGTTCGATTCCTAGTCAGGACACGTGCCTGGGTTGCGGGCTCAGTCCCCAGTAGGGGGTGAGCAGGAGGTAGCCCATTGATGATTCTCTCTCATCATTGATGTTTCTCTCTTTCCCCCTCCCTTCCTTTCTCTGAAATCAATAAACTCATTAAAATTTGTTTATTAGAAAAGAAAGAAAACCGCGGTGAGGTTGGCTTCTGGTTGTGAAGCCAGACACTTAATGTTCTTGTGAATAGGGGTGTTTACAAAGCACAAAGCGATGAATTTGCTAGTAGTTCTTTCACTGGCATAAGGCAGAGCTCTGACTTTGGCTGTGCCTTACATTTACCACGCCTTGGTTGAGGTTTTTACTTCCTAATGTGCACGTGCGCCTGTCTAAAAGCAGTTCTTAGTTCTTAATTGTAAGCCACAAGAGGTCGGGACCACCTCTCTCCTGGCTTCCTATGAAGGGCGGTTGAGTAGGCGCTAAATAAAAGCGTGAAGGCCACGCCTCTGCCTGTCCCCCTCCACCCAGCGTCTTTTTATTTCTCCCCTCTCCCTGCTCCCACCTTGTTCCTTTGCTTGTCGTCTTACTGGGCTCTCTTCCTTGTCTCAAAATCCCCATCCTCCTCTCCGTGACCCCCAAAGACACACCTTCCAGAAGGCTGAGTGGAAGTGAGCCACAGCACCCCCCACCCCCACCCCCTCGGAGCCCAGGAAGCCCTGAAGATGACCAGTGAGCTCCCGCGGCCACACCTGCTGCCCATCCGAACATTTTTACAGCCATGGTCTTCCAAGGAAGCTCCCCACCTGTGCCATCAGGGATCTGGCCAACCCTGCTGGTGTCCCCCAGAGATTCTCCCTCGCACGGTCATGGCCCCAGAAATCCCACCCCTGGGGCTTGGTGGAGGCTCTTGGGGCTTCAAGGGAACCCCTATTTCGTGGAAGACATCAGAGAAGGCACAAGCGAGCCCTCTGGATCCTGGAGGGGCTCCCCGGAGGCTCAGATTGGGAGGTGACAGATGAAGAGGGGTGGGTGGGAGAGTCAGGAGGTCGCACAGAAGACCCTCTCCAGCTTATGCAATCCCTCCGAGGAGCGAGGGAGCGGGAGGGAGGGGGGAGTCAGCCAGTGTGTTTCTGGCAGCCTGTCATGTGAAGAAACTGATGGGAACGACACTTTCCTCCTCTGCTTCCTGCCCTGCTTTTCAGTTCTTTGTGTCTTGAATAATGTGAGCACAGGAGCCTCACACTTGGAGTTATTTTTACAAGGTCTCCTCTCTGCTCCAGATGACTCAGAGCTGGAGCCTTCTCCGGATGATCCTCGGGAAGCTCTGGAGAGATGCTGTGCCCCAGGAGCTGGGGGTCAGGAGTGGCGGCCCTGGCCCCTGACCCCTCCAGGCTTCTCTTTCTCCTGGAGCATGTCCCCTGGAGGGAGGAAGTGGGGGCTGGAAGGAGGCCTTGCTGAAGACAACGGCTTCTCCAGTTTCCCTCTGCCCGGCCAGCCCTGCCTTTTCCTCACTGTCCTTTGCCACGCCAGCAGAAAGGACCAGGCCTGCTTGCCAGCCTGGAGAGGAGCAGCGGTCCCTGCCCCCAGGGTGGAGGCCACAGGCTGCTGGTGGTCAAAGGGGCGGGAGGTTGTGGGCCCGGTGGGCTCGTGGCTCTGGTCAAAAGGCATACAGTCTACCTGGGTGGTGGTTCCCATGCACCGCCCATGTGTTCTTGGAGAGCAGGGGCTGTCTCTTCCTCTCTGCTTCTTCCAAGCACCGTGGCCGGCACTAATCCCGGTAAATGAGTGCTGAATGGATGGATTAGTGAGGGGTCAGCTGGGCTGCCCGGCAGGACAGCACAGACCGTGTGCCTGTGACGAGTGCACCCTGCACCTGCTGCAGGCGACGCGCGTGCCCAGCGTCGCACCGGGACCGGGAGTGCCATCCCTGCCGGCACAGGCACTGTCTGATCAGACCTCATAAGCACCCTGGGAGACGCGGCCTGTTTCCATCTTACAGAGCATCGGGAGATCGATGGTGTGCCCAGTGCTGTGCGGTTGGGAGGAGGCACGCGTGCCCTGAATCTGCCGGCTCTGTGGCCGTTTCCCCGACGTGGCTCTGTTGCCCTGAAACCTCAGAGACCGCAGAAGTAGAGTCGTTCTTGCTTTTGGAAAAGACTCCCACGCCTTCCTCCCCTGACAGCTGCCGTGCCGTCTGAGAGGACCCGTCCTTTCCTTTCTGCTCTGCCTGCAGCGGGAGAGCTGGGCCTCACCCAGCCACTGCCCAGGCGCCCTGAGAAGGAGGATGGGAAGGCCCCTCAGACGCCTCTCCTCTGGTGACTTTGGAGAAAGGGGGACGATTGGCTCCACCTTCCTTTCCCTCTGTCTTCTCCCAGATCTCACTGTCCCCAGCTTAAAACCCAGCATGACCATTGCAACCCAGAATGCATTTCTCCACAGAAGTAGCTTCAACGTGACGCGTGGTCTACCCATGATATATCTGAGATGGACTACGGACAGCACCAGCCAAGTAGAGACCTAGTTTTGATATTCATGGTTTCGTTAATCAATTTGTAACAAGTCATCACCATCTCTTGTCTAAAAGACTGCAGCAGCCTCGTCACTGGTCTGGCCTTTCTACTCGTGTCCTCCTATAGCTTGTTTTCCACGTGAAAAGTCAACGAAGCCCATCTCTCCTCTGCTCAGAGCTGCCCGCGGCGTCCTGTCCCCGCCGCCAGGCCCCTGCCTGCCTCATTGGCCTCGGTGTCAGCCCTCTCCCCTCCACCAATCTCCTTTCACCGAAGGACCCGGCCCCTGCTGTCCCTCTGCCTGGAATCCTCTCACCACCTTGAATTACCTGGCCCAAGCTCAGTTCATTCAAGTCTCTTCCTAGATGTCACCTCTTCAGGTGGCCTTCCCTGGTCGCTCGGCAGATAGGTGACCTCAGACACCTGTCCCCCATCATCCTGTCCCCTCACCCTGGTTTATTTTCCTTCGTCACACTTACCCCACCCACCGTGCCACTGCCGGTGTCCTTGTGGACTGCCTTCGCCTTCACAAAGGCAGGGACCTGGGTTCGTTTATTTACTGCCGCTTCCAACACGAAAGAGTACCTGACACGTCGTAGGTGCTCAATAAGTACTTTTATTTTTTTTAATATATTTTATTGATTTTTTTACAGAGAGGAAGGGAGAGGGATAGAGAGTTAGAAACATCGATGAGAGAGAAACATCGATCAGCTGCCTCTTGCACACCCCCTACTGGGGATGTGCCCGAAACCAAGGTACATGCCCTTGACTGGAATCGAACCCGGGACCCTTTCAGTCCACAGGCTGACGCTCTATCCACTGAGCCAAACCGGTTTCGGCTGTACTTTTAAATAAATAGATGCGTGAACCAGTGAATGAATGCTGTCTCCTCCTAACCAACAGGCAGGCTGGTTTCCCGTGGAGCTTACCAGACACTCCACACTGCAGTGCCGACAAGGGATGTCTGCCTTTCCCAGCCCATGGCTTTGAGGTGTAGGGACTTCATTTCCGTGATGAGTTTGTAGATTATTTTATTTTATTCTGTATTCTTGGCAAAAATAGACACCTGTCCGCTTAGGAGTTCCGAATTGGTCAGAGGAGCGGGGGCGGGGCACCATGGCGTCCTGAGTCCCCTGCCTCTGTTTTACGGATGGTGGCTGTTTCCTTGACCACCCGAGCAGGGCTCTCACCTGCACACTCTGACATTTTGGGCCAGGTGAGTCTTTGCGGTGGGGCTGTCCTGTGAGTGACAGGGTGTTTAGCAGCAGCCCTGGCCACACCCATTAGATGTCAATAGAGTCCCCCAGCTGTGACAGCCAACAAGTGTCTCTCCATTGCCGGGTGTGCCTTGAGAGGCAGAGTCACCCCAGATTGAGAACTGCTCCTGTTCTGGCCTGTGCTGGAAGCCCCACACCAGAGGGTGGCCCCCTCCCGACGACAGCGGTGCCAAGATACCCGCCGGGAATGGCACCGGCCGGTGGAACTCTGCCGTGAGGGAACTGTTCTCTTCTGCACTGTCCCATGTGGGAGCCCCTGTGGCTAGTACAGCTAAGGATTTGAGTTTTAAAGTTTGTTTCATCTTAACTAATTTTAATAGTTACTTGTGGCTAGTGGCTGCCCGCCCATACTGCAGTGCGCACACGGATATCTGGGGATGGCACAGACAGAGTCAGCGAACCTGTGCGGACCGGCAGTCTGCATTTCTAGTAAATTCCCAGGGGATACGGAGGACCACACTCTGAGTAGGATGATGGAAGTCTCTAACAGAGAGCATTTTGCACCTACAAACACAACAATGACAGTTCTGCCACCTGGAAGCCTCGTTAAAGGACACGGTGGCGGGAGTGTAGGGTGATGGGGAAATGTGGTCTGTGGAATTAGACAGATGTTGGCTCAAATCCATTTTAATCAGCTGTGTGCCCTGGGCAGCCTCCTTACCCTCCCTGAGCCTCCGTCTCTTCATTTCTGAAACAAGACCGCGATCATTCCTGCCCTGCAGTGTGATTCTGAGATACGACGTTTGCAAGCACCAAGCCCAGTGTCTGGCACATGCTTGGCACTCAGGAAATAGCAGCAGTTCACCTCCAGTAAAGGCATCGTTGACACAAATCAGCCCTGACCTGCAGGCCGCGCCGGGGATCCCCCGCGTCAGAATCACCCGCATATTCTTTTAAAAAGTAGGTCCTTGGGCACAGCCTACTGAGTCAGAGTGGGGCTCAAGAAGCTTTTTTTTTTTAATTGAGGTACATTTCATATAACATAAAATGAACCATTGACCATTTAAAGTGCCTAAGTCTGTGGCATTTAGTGAATTCACGGTGTGGGACCATCACCTCCTCCTGTTACCCACGCATTTTCATCAAAGAACATCTTGTACCCATTAAGCAGCCACTCCCCCATCCTCCCTCCCTCTAGCCCCTGGCAACACTGACCTGTCTCTATGGACTTACCTGTTCGGGGTGTTTCAGATGGAAAGAATCAGAGCGTAGGTGACCTTTAGTACCTGACTTTCTTCACTTAACATAATGTTTTTGAGGGTCATCTGTGTAGTAGCATGTGTCAGTACGTCATTCCTTTTCGTGGCTGAATAATATCCCATTGCAGGAATACGCCTGAGTTTGTTTATCTGTTGGTCGGTTGGTGGACAATTGGGTCATTTCCACTTTTGTGGCCATTATGAACAAAGCTGCTTTGAACATCCATGAACACGTGTTTGGTTTGGGGTACCTGTTTTCAGTGATTTTGGGCTGTGTACTTAGGAGTAGAATTATTGGGTCATGTGGTCATTCTGTGTTTAAGCTTTTGAGGACCTGCCACACTGTTTTCCAACGTGGCTGCACTATTTTCTTTTTAAATCTTCATCCAAGGATATGTTTTTATTGGTTTTAGAGAGAGAGGGAAGGAGAGAGAGAGAAACATCGATGTGAGAGAGAAGCATGGATGGATTGCCTTTGTAAGCACCCTGACCGGAGTCAAACCCACACCTTTGGGTGTTCGGGACAATGCTCCAACCAGCCGAGCAACACAGCCGGGCACGGCACTATTTTCCCCTCCTACCAGCAATGCGTAAGGGTTCCAACTTCTCCAATGCGTATTTTTGTGTTTTTTTTTCACTATTTTGGCCAATCTAGTAGGTTCAAAGGGAAGCTTCAGTTCTCCGGGCGGTCCCCATGGACATGACTCAAGTCACCGCCTGAAGGAGCTCACCCTACAATGACTTCAGTGACAGTCTGCTTCGCACAGGGTCGTGGGACCCCGTGAGCATGCTTGGGTGGGGCCTGTGACACCATCAGGAATGGGAGCTGTCCGTGAGCTACTGAAGAGGTTGGATTTTTTTCACCCATCGTACCAAGTCCATTCGGGCGGCTGTCGTGAAATAACACCGACTGGGTGGCTTAGAAGCAACGGAAACTTGAAATTTGTTGCTCGCCATTCTGGAGGCTGGGAAGTCCAAGATCAAGGTGCCAGCGTGGACGTGTTCTGCTGAGGCTGTCTTCCTGGTTTGGAGCCAGCACACCTGGCTACCCTCACGTGGAGGGAGGGGCTCGGGAGCTCTCTGGAGTCTCTTTTATAAGAGCATTAATTTCACTCCTGAGAGCTCCACCCTTGTGATCTAGGCACCTCCAGTGGGCCCACCTCCCAACACCATCACTTTTGGGGGGCTAGGATTTCCACAAATGAATCGGGGGGTGGGGACACAGGCCATCAGACCATAGCACTTCCTCCCTCCCCATTAGGAAGAGTCGCTGAGTAAGTGGGGACAGTTTGCTCTCTGCTTGCCCTGGAAGGCCAGATCAGCTGAGATGACCCACCCCATGCATGACCCCTCTGCCCCCATGAGTGACCTCCCCCACCCAGTGCCCCATGGGCGAGTGTTTGCAAAGCACCTACCTATGGCCGAGGGCTGGCCTGGAGGGTCTTTTCCCAGCGCGAACTGGCTTTGATCTCTTCTGTTTAATGACATTTAAGGTGAAGTTTTGCATTCGACTGCATGGTATAGCTGGGGCTGATTTAATTTTTTATAAAAAAGGGATTTCACCCCCAAATATGTAAGTGTTAATCCTGTGGCCTTGAGGAGAAAGGTGATAAACCAGGGTCAGTGGACAGAGGAGTGTCGGGGGAGGGGCTGCGGGAGGAGCACTTAATGAAAGGAATAGTATGTCTGCTAACAATGAGCAGTTTGTTTCCCTCTTCAGGAATTTCCTCACGTTGAATCTCTGGGGTGGAAGAGAACATTTAAATTGTACATTGTATCCACACAAGCAAAGGGAGCGAGGTCCTACGTAACTGTGGGCTGATGGCTCTAGGACAGGAGCCCGGCAGCACCCAGGCCTCCTGAGTCAGCTGTTCTCGGCCCCGGCCACGTGTTACAACCACCTGGCAAGCTTTAGCGCTTCGTTAGTAGGTTTGTGGTGGAACCCGGCATCTGGGTTTTTAAATCTCCCTAGGGCAGTGGTCGGCAAACTCATTAGTCAACAGAGCCAAATATCAATAGTACAACGATTGAAATTTCTTTTGAGAGCCGAAAACCGACTTCTGCGCATGGGCCACGAAGTTTCAATCGCACTGTACATGCACGCCCGCACGTGGTATTTTGTGGAAGAGCCACACTCAAGAGGCCAAAGAGCCGCATGTGGCTCGCGAGCCGCAGTTTGCCGACCACTGCCCTAGGTGATGCTGGTGTGCAATCAGGATTGAGAACTGCTGTGCTTTTGATGGTCTGTGCTATGCTTAAACCTCAGAGGAGACGGGGGGGGGGGGGGGGGGTGGTAAGAGATCAACCAAAGGACTTGTATGCATACATATGAGCATAACCAATGGACACAGACAGGAGGGGGGGGGGGGGGGAGCGGGAGCAGCCAGGGAGAGAGAGGTCAATGGGGGGAAAAGGAGACATGTAATACTTTCAACAATTAAGAATTACTAGTAAAAATAAAAGGTTCTGTGTAAAGTCATTTGGAATTCATACAAGGCTACAACAAATGTTATCTATGCTCCTTTGTTTGAAAGCTTTTAAACAACTGTCTATATAAATATAGGCTTTTGATTCAAAAGCTTTAAATTTCAGGGCCTGTGTAAAATAATTCAAAAACTTAAAGAGAGAGAGAGCTGCTGTGCTAGCGCATGGGACATAATGGTGAAGAAAAAAAAATCAGCCATTGCCCATGCCATAGTAGGGCTTACAGTCTGGGACACCAACTTGTTTAGCACATAATTAATTAATTGCAACTGTGATAAGTGCTTAAATTTCTGGAGGGCCAAAGAAATCTCACTGATGCTATCACCTGAAAGCTGACATTAATGAGGGGGGAGCTAGGAAAAGAGCATCCTAGTCAAAGGGACTAGCATGTGCAAAGGCCCTGGGGTAGGAAAGAGCTTAGTGTGTGTGAAGGCCTGGAAGACCAGCTGGTTGGAGCTCTTGAGCAAGGGGCTGAGGCCAGAAGAGGTTGCAGAGTGGATGGTGGCCTGCCATCCATTATCAGCCTACAGGGAGCCCAGCTGATGTGCTCACAGAGTGTGAGCTGCTCTGAGACTGATGTGAACGGCCCGGCTTCTGTGTGTTCTGGAGCACTCGCTGCAAAAAGGCCTGACTGAGTGGTCTGCTTCTATCTCTGAATGGGCTGGGCAGGAATCCCCTCTTCCAAAGAATGGGAGAGGAGATGGGAGTTCCCCCCACAGCTATAAAGCTTTCGGGCAACCGGGGGGTTTTATTTCAGGTCCCCGTCGTCCCTACATAGGAGGACTCATGGGACAGAACGGTTGGCCCCCAGGGACTGCAGTCTCAGATTTCTCATTGCATTGTTCACTCTCCCCACTGTTCCTTGGTGTTCCTGGATTAAATCTACAGATGTAACTCCTCCTCCAGCCCCCTGTCCTCCACCTCCTCCTGGTTTTCCTTCTCTTCTCCCTCCTCCTTTTCCTGCTTTTAAAAATCTGTGCCAACTCCTAATGCACTGTGGGTGGCATGGGGAATGCTTCACACTTCATTTGGTCCTGCTCCCCATTTTAGAAGCTCCACAGTTTACATCTTACACCCACTCCCTCCCCTGCCTCTACCCTCGCCTCAGCCTGGTGACCTGTGACCATCAGAACGGCCCTCTGGCTGAGGAGCACCCTCCTCTTTGGCCTGGGCCTCTCAGTACCCGTGTAGCGTGTTCCTTTCCGTATATTGATTGTTCCCCTCCCCAGGACTCTTCAATCTTCATTTCCTCCTAAACCCTGCAAACGGCGTGGTGTGGAAGGCAGCATTGGTTGCCCCCAGTGTGCAGAAGGGAAACTGAGGCCCGGACTCCCTGGTGGCTTACCGGCTGTGGGTCCTTCCAGGGCTGTGTCCTCACTGGTCCTGTGGGAAAGAGATAAGTAAGATTTCCATCCTGCACGCCTTCCAGGCTTCCTGGTCCAACCCCCCCACTTGGGTTTGTGGTGTTGGATAAGGCAGCGGGCCTCAGTTTCCTCACCTGCTGATTGTCTTAGCTCTGTGCCATCAGGTCTGAGAACTGCTCTGCTAGCCCATGGACACAGTGGTGAGAAAAAGCAGACATTGCCTCGGCCGGGTGGCTCAGTGGGTTAGAGTGTCGTCCTATACGCCAAAAAGTTTCCAGGTTCAATTCCTGGTCAGGGCATATACCTAGGTTTTGGGTTCAATCCCCAGTCAGGGCGTGTACGGCAAGCAACTGATCAGTGTTTCTCACATCAATGTTTCTCTCTTTCTCTCTCTCTCTCTCTCTCTCAATCTCTCTCTCTCTCTCTCTCTGGTATTTTTTTTTTTTTTTTTTTTTTATCAGACATTGCTGACGCCCTAGTAGGGCTTGTAACTGTCTATGAAGTCATACATGCCTGGGCTGTATGAGGCCTTCAGGATGGCGTAGCCGTTACATCTCCTCTGTCATCTGGGACTCGGCTGTTTGTCCAAGGGAACCCCGGTCATTCCTGGTGGAGCCAGAACTAGAGCTCTGCTGGCTGCCAGCCTGGCTCGTGGGGGACCTATCCATAAGTCCCCAGGGGTGGCATCTGGATTCCTCCGGGGAGACTGAACCTGGGAACATTGAGGTGTGACTCGGTGAGGGACAGCGCTGCCTCAGAGTTGGGGACCCTTGAGGGCACACACCGAGGAATGGTGAGTCTTCAGGCCCCTCGGTCAGTCAGTGATGGCTGTCCCCTGTGCCCTTGCCACGCTGTCCTGCAGCCCCTGTACTGGATGGGAAACCATTTCATGGATTTCTGGTGATACTCCAGTCCAGGGAGAGGCATGGCTGTCCCCACCCACTGGTGTGAGGTGACAGTAATGCGGCCCCATGTCCAAGGCCTCCTGGGAGCCAGGCAGTGTGCTCAGTGTGCGACCTTTGTGCTTGCTGCGGGCCGGGGACCACTGCAGGGAGGGCGCTGCTAACCCCGTCGTACACAAGAATGGCCAGTGAGGGGCAGGTCAGATTTGAACCCAGGTTTAATGTTCTGTGCATTAAATTGTATGACCTGTCGAGTCACAGCCATCCTGAGGCTTTTCCCGCAATGAGCTCAATAATAGGATGCTCGCCCACACTCACTGTCAACCTTAGGTCAGCGCCGACCAGCCAGTTTTACCACTGGCCCAGTTGGGTTTAGCCAAGTTACTGCCATTGACGAGAACATAGATGAGTCCCAACACGTGTATAAAGGGGATGCCAGCCTAGGATAAGGGAGGACGGAGCAGACAGGCACCTTATTCTCCTGGTATCGTCTTAAGCACTTTGTAAAGAACTGCACGTCGTTAATGCTTGTCCTGACGACAACAGAGACGGAAGCGTGGCCTAAGGTCAGGAACCTACTTGGACCTGTTAGAACCTCCTTTCCTGGCTGGAACGGGCCATGCTTCTCGTCACAGGACCTTTGCCCAGGTTCTCTGCTGCCCTCCCTGTTTTGTTTCGCTAATTTATTCTCGGGGCTCAGATTAAAGACTGATTCCCTAGGAAAGACCCCTGGCCCTTTTCCGTGCTTGATCTATCAGATGCTTTTATAGCAGTTTCCCCCCCTTTTTAGGGCATATCACTATTGTAGTTAGAGCCCTTTTTCATCTGTAAATGTTGGTTCCCCCCACTAGACTGTAAGCTCCATGAAGGCAGTGGCCGCATTGGTCTTGACTGTTGTATGCCTAGCGCCTTGTACTTGCCTGGTACATACTGGCCTCTCAGTCAACATGGGATGGACGGATGGTTGGTTGGATAGGTGGATTGAGCTAGTTACCTTCCTTTCCTTTTCCTGAACCCCAGCCAAAAGACTCTTCTTAGCAGGGGTGGGGGGCCGTAATGACCTGTTGCTATGTCTCCCTTGGGCATCTTGAGAACCCTGAGGGCTAGCCCAGCGCCTGACACACAGCAGACGGCCAATACAAGGCGACGAAGCCGAACGCTTGCCCTTGAGACTAGTTGCTGCTTGGAGAGCTACTTCCCCACGTTGAGGGTAAGGACAGCACAGTTATTCACGGAAGCGCAGGGAACTGCATTCCTGCTTCCCACCAGGCCACGGTCTGCTATTCAGGTTGCCGATTACTGTATTGACTTATTTGTACATAAATAGTTATTTCCATAACCTTCTCTTGGCCAACGTTCAGAGATAATGATATACAGTCTTTGTAACGTCACAGACATGGCTTCAAAAGCATTCTGTTGCTATTGGAATGCTTATGATGTGCTTATCGCTCGAATTTCATGAGCAACAAACTCCCAAATTGCAGATGAGTTAGCATTTGAAGCCGGGAGTGAGAGTGTATGTGTGTTTGCATTTTTTTAAAAAGACTTTGAAAAGAATTTTTCTTCGGTAGAGTTATTTCCTTATAAAGTTTAAAATAAGGACTACTTAAAAGCTGAGAGCTCAGAGGAGTGAGTGCTTTCTCTTAAACATTCAAAGGGGTGAGAATGACTTGTAATCTCTTCCTTAAGTATTAAGGCAATAGGCACTCACAGGCTTTTTTTGGAGCTGGCTGTCACAGACAAAGGATTTCTCAATTTAAAAAAAAAAATCACTTTTATAGCATTAAACAGGAGGAACGAACACCAGCAGCTGCCCTGACATTTTGGAAATGATTACTTTCAGGCTGGGCTTGTCACGGAGGGTTGGAAGTCCCGGATGGAGCAGGACAGGGCTGCAGGCTCCGCTCTGACCAGGGTCCGTGAGCTTCCTGCTCTTGTTCCCTGAACCCACTGCCTCTGTCCATCACCCCAAGCGCACA
Organism: Eptesicus fuscus; assembly: GCF_027574615.1. NCBI lineage: Eukaryota > Metazoa > Chordata > Mammalia > Chiroptera > Vespertilionidae > Eptesicus > Eptesicus fuscus. The sequence goes on along the minus strand of NC_072482.1, from coordinate 12,079,241 downwards.
CTTTCCCAAAGTCCCTGCCGTGGCTCTCCTTCCTCGCTGAGCTCTCTGAAGGCGAGTCCAGAGGGCAAAGTTGACATTTTTCTTTCCAGCCACCCTCTTTGAACCAAGATCAGCCAGACATCTCGGGAAAAGTGGCACTCTATAAACTCTTATTATGGTGATGCTACTCAACTGTGGTTCGTGGGATGGCGCTGGCCTGCAAACGTCACTGGCCCATAAAAAAGTACAGATATGGGGAGTAAGCACTTCGAAGCTTTCATACTGATGTGACAGAGTCATTAGTTGAATCAAACAATTAAAAAGTAGGCTTGTGCTTTGAATATTTTTCATTTTATTTTTCTAGTGGTTCATTTTCATTATCCTATATAATAAAAGACTAATATGCAAATTGTCTCCTTGACACCAGGAGTTCAACCAGGGTCGGGGCCAGCCGGCCAACAAGTCCGCAGCCCTTGCCCCTGTGCACAAATTCGTGCACCGGGCCTCTAGTGTTTTATAGAAGTATTCATTTATGATGGGTTGGAAATTAAAGACAACTGGTCCTTCATCACAAATACAGTAGTTTGAGAAGCCCTGTGCTGTCGACGTGTAAGCTGCCTCTGTCCTCCTCCCCTGTGGGACAAGTGAGCTGTTGAATGAATTTGGGGAAGTCACAGCACTTGCCACATTATATTGCAATGACAACTAGTCTTGCTGGGCTGTTTCTTGAGAGTAGAGACTACATGTTGTTCATCTTCATAGCCTCATCCCTTAGAGCCCTGCCTGGCACACGGAGGGCGTGGGAAACGTTGTCCAGCGTAGGCCTGCCTGTCCCCAGTGACCCGAGAGTGGCGAGGCCATCCTCGGGAAGTCCCGGGGCTTCTGGATAGTGTCCTCTGGGGCTGGTGATGGAAAGCTGGGAGCAAGCGATGAAGAAGTGACCTCTCCTCCTCTTTTTCCCACAGAACCAGGTCTCCTCTTCCCACCTGCCCAGCAGCATGAGAGCAGCATGACCGGCCAGCCGCAGGAGAAGCCCCCAGAGCCAGGCCCCCAACACAACCATCGGCTGCGGAGGGCAAGGTGAGCGTGCGTCCCTTCTCCTGGAAGCTGTAGGAATGTTCGTCGTAACGTATTCTATATGCTTTTGTAATCTTTCCCCATGCGTGGGAAAATGCAGTTTCCAGGGACTTGTGGGTGTCATGCCCAGCCGGTGTGGCTCAGTGGTTAAGCATCGACCTATGAACCAGGAGGTTATGGTTTGATTTCCAGTCAGGGCACATGCCAGGGTTGTGGGCTCGATCCCCAGTAGGGGGCATGCAGGAGACAGCTGATCAATGATTCTGTCTCATCATTGGTGTTTCTAGCTCTCTCTCCCTCTCCCTTCCTCTCTGAAACCAATAAACATATATTTAAAGAACAAAACAAGAGAAAGGAAGTGGGTGTCCGCCTAATTGGACAGAACATGCTCGTTTTGGTTAATGGAGAGGCCGATGGTGGAGCGGGCAGGACCCTGAATTGAGTTTCCAGGGACTGAAGCTCCCGTTATTCCTCCCCTACCTCCTGAACTGGGGTCTTGGCAGGTCTTTTAGGGACTGGGGATCCAGGGAATTTGGGGTGCAGGAATCTCTGGAATAGGATGGCATTGGAAGGACAGTCAGTCTGTGGTCTGGGCCTCCTAGAACGTTCTGGACAGAAACTCCTATCCCGCGCAGGGCTGTATGGGGCCTTTAGAGGATCAGCCAGGCTCGTGGTCGGCAAACCGCGGCTCGCGAGCCACATGCGGCTCTTTGGCCCCTTGAGCGTGGCTCTTCCACAAAATACCACGGCCTGGGCGAGTCTAATTTGAAGAAGTGGCGTTAGAAGAAGTTTAAGTTTAAAAAATTGGCTCTCAAAAGAAATTTCAATCGTTGTACTGTTGATATTTGGCTCTGTTGACTAATGAGTTTGCCGACCACTGAGCCAGGCCAATTCCCAGCCAATGTTGAACAGTAACTGTTAGAAAATTCTTCCTAATATTGGGACAATTTCTTTTTCCTTTTCTTTTAATGATAAGGGAAAGTTTATTTAGAAAGTTAAAGAAGTAGAAGAAGGGCCCTTGGAGCTTAGGAGAAAGAGGGAGAGTGATACAGGCCTTGAGCGATGAAAGAGAGAGAGCACGCCGAGAATTTCCCTCCGTAAGCTCTCCGTCTGTGCCCTGCCATGTGGAACCACAAAGACAGGCTTTCGGAGACTCTTCCACAGGACTCTCCCTTCCGGTGTGAAGGTGGATGTCCTGGCTCTGCTTTCCTTTTTTGTGTAAATTCTCCCCAGAGCCTGACGCCACTCGCCTTGTCCTCTTGTTCCCTCCGTGTGGGAAAGGATTTCATTACCTGCGGTTGCTCACTTAACCCGGGCTGTTCTCCAGAGAACCCTTTATTCACTAGTCATGGGTACAGCTGACCCTCGAGTGACGTCATTTCCTTTAACACCTTTTCAATATAACCTTGCTGAGATGCTGTAGTAACTTAACTCCTGTTTATATTAATTCGCCTCTGGTAAAATCGGTTTCATTTTACTTCGTTTCACTTAAAGTCGAAGAACCTGTCAATGACGTTAAGTGAGGACTTACTGTGCGCATTAAGAGCTTCCTCTGTGACCATCACTGTGCTAGACTCTAGATGCATCAGTGAACAAGACAGAGTCTCTATCTTTTTTAAGACAAAATAGGTTTGGATCATTCGAGAGCATTTGAAGTAAGCATTAAACCACTTCTGGGTGTTCCTTTTTTATATTTTGTCTCTTTCCAATTTTTTTCTTAAACGTTTCATGAATGAAAAGCATGAGTATTCTGTAATTATTAAATACTAGAGGCCCAGTGCACGAATTCGTGCACGGGTGCAGTCCCTCGGCCTGGCCGGCAATCAGGGCCTATCAAGGCCATTTCGCCCAGGGTGGGGGAGCGAGGGAGGGACTGTGGGAGGTTGGCCAGCCACGGGGGTGGGGCTGATGAGGGACCGCAGGAGGAGGGACCGCCACGGGAGGTTGGCTGTGGGAGTGCACTGACCATCAGGGGGCAGCTCTTGTGTTGAGCATCTGCCCCCTAGGGTCAGTGCGTGTCATAGTGACTGGTTGACTGGTTGTTTGGTTGTTCAGTCATAACAGTCGCTTGGGCTTTTATATATAGATATAGATATTTTTTTATATATGAGCATCTAAGTTAGTTCACTGTACTGTTCAACTCATCTATAATGTGTTCCTTTCTGATTTTGTTTGATTAATCTATCAATTATTAACCTTTTGCACTCGGATGTCCAGTGTGACTCAACACGGTTAGCATTAGAATAAAGGAATCGAGAAAAAAGCAAGCGAGTGCAAAGGGTTAAGGGAAATGTGTTAAAAATCTCCCACTGGATTTGTCAATTTCTCCTTGCAGTGCTGAAAATTTTGCTTTATGTATTTTAAGGCAATTTGGTGCAAAGATGTTTAGACTAAGTGTATATCTTATTGATGAATTGGGATTCATTTCTACTATCTTTACATACTTTCCATTGTTTCTGCTTTTTCTTTTTGCTTGAGGTATTTTCACCTCGTATTCTATTTTTTCCCCCCCAGAATCATGTACTCATTTATTTTCCATTTAAAAAAATACAATAAGCATTCATCTGTCTGGACATCCATATTTAAGTGTGTTTTGCATTTTCTGAAATTAGAGTGAATTTTTTTTAGAGATTCTATCATTAAAAAAAAATTCAATGTTGACATTATTGTAGGTGTCCCCTTACCCCCCCTCTGTTTGCCCTCCACCCACCCCCACCTTATCTTCTTATTTGGAAGTTATATGCTCTGTATCTATTCTTTCAGTGGTTACCCATCTATTTTAACAGATAGGTGGGTGACAAAGTCTAAAATTAATCGGTGTCTTTACCTTCCTCCCAGACAATGCAAGAACCATAAATGGCTTTACCTCTAACCAGTGCCTCTCCCAGTGTGTACAGAGTTATTACCCTGTGTCTTCATTCTATCCTGTTTTCACCTACAAGTTAGACATCATTGTTTCATACAGTGTTTGTATAGATCTGCCCACACACTTAACAATACCTTTGTCACCATTCTTTCATGAATCCGAGATCCTGTTCCTTCCTCCTAATATAAATCTATTAGCATCATCCTTTAGTGAGACACTATTGGTAGCAAAGTCTCAAGCTTTTTTTTCTTTTGGTTTGGCTTGGTTCTGTTTTTTGTTTTTGTTGGCTTGAAATATCTTATTTTGCTCTCCGTTTTGAAAGGTAGCTTTACTGGATATATTCTCTTAGGTCATTGAAGCCATTAGTCCACGGCCCTGGCTCTGAATACTGCTGCTGAGAAACTGGCTGTCCTCCTGATTGCTGCTCCTTTGTACCTGACCTGGCGTTTCTCTCCGGTTATGTTCAAGAGACTTGTTTTCTTTGGTGTTCTGGAGCTTCACTGTGGCGTAACGAGGAGTACACTTCTCTGTCTTTCTTCTGCTTGGTGTTCGTTGGGATTCCTGGAGCTGAAGATGGGTATCTTTCAACAATTCTGGAAAAATTCCCACCCTTCATTTCTTTGAATATCACGTCTTTCCCATTCTCTCTAATATCTCCTTCTGGAACTCCAGTTAGACTTATGGTAGACCTTCTCATTCTATTCCCTATGCCTCTTATCCTTTATTTCATATTTTAAATCTCTGTCTTTCTGTGAACTCTGAATAATTTCTTCAGGTCTGTCTTCCATTTGACTGATTTATTCTGTGTCTCAAATGCTATCTAATTCATCCATTGAATTTTTTCCTTTCAGCTCCTTTTTTATTATTTCTAGAAGTTCTGGTTCATTATTTTTCAGATCTGCTTGGTGATTTTCTGGCCTCCCATTTCTTGTCCACATTGCACATTTCTTTCTCTATTTCTCTAACATATTGAAGTAGCTGTTGGAAAACTGTAGGATTCCATGTCCGGTAATTCCAGAGTCTGCCGTCTTTACAGGCCTGAGTGTACTGTCTGTTGTATCTACGTCCTCGCTGTCTTCTGTTGTCTCTGTGAGCTGCTCGTTTTCATTGCAACTTTATCTTTGAGAATTCTTTGAGGTCCGGGTTGACATTGACTTTTCCGGAGAGGATTTGCATTAACTTCTGCTAGTCATCTGGGGGCACTATCAACCAGAAAGCACTTTGATTTTTTTACCTGAGGCTTTTCTGGCTACAGAAGTGGCGTGAGTTCAAACTGCGAACCCGTGCGGAGTCCAGCTTTCGGCACACAATTTCAGTCAAGACTTCCCCCAGCCCAACGCCAGCTTTCCTTGCAGCGCCCTCTGTGTTGCGCTTGGTCTCTCGCTCACGGCGGGTGGAGAGCTCCCCTGGGAAACAGAATGTCTGGGAACCTCAGGACAAAAGCCAGCTTCGCTTCAGGATGGCCTCCCAAGGCTCCTGCTTTCGGTTGGTTTTTGGTCTTTGAAGAATCCTTCCATTTCTACCGGCTCAGCAATGTGTGTACAATTTGTATATTTTAAATTTTATCCTGCATTTTATTTGCTTCTATTGGGAAGGTCAAGTAGGGTACCTGGCTGAAAAGTGTATCTTTTTTTTTCCCCCAGCGTGGCCCTGGGGGCAGAAATGACTATTCCTTGTTCACAGGAGAGCAAACCCAGGCGCAGAGAGGACCTGGAACGGGCTGCCGTCACAGGTTCAGCAGGTGCAGCCTGGGAAGGAGTGTGTCCCCTTCCTATCTCCTTCCCCCCGAAGAATTACCACTTTTTGGGGGATTCGCTTTATGCTCACCAAGGATATGAGTTCCTACCAGAACGCTTTAAATAGTTGGACAGCTTTGTAAAATTTGTTTATGAATCTATTGTTTATCTTCCTTGAGAGAGGAAATGGCTTCTGCATATTTTGTGGCTTATTTCTCTGGCGGTCACCAGCACTTTTCCTGCTTCATTCCCGCTCTGCACGCCCTCCTGGACCCACAGCCAGTCCCGTGTGCACCTCCCCCGGGCCCCAGCTTCTTCCTGTCCTCATGCTCCTCTCCCCTTCTTCTTCTTGCCTGTGTCCCCAGTCCTTCCTGCTGTTGGATTTTCTGTCTCGCGGTCCGAGGGGCGGCCTCAGGGCACGGAGGTGAGACTTTGGGGGTCTGGGGGCAGAGAGAAAAGCTGAGTTTGAACCTAGCTCTGCCACTCACTAGCTTCGTCTCTCTGAGCTTCAGTTCCTTCATCTGTAACATGGGGACAAGGACCAAATGAGCCGATGTACATAGAGCTCATGCCATGAGCTCGGAGCATGGACGCACTCAGTCCACGGTGTAACGTTGCTGTGACTGAGGACAGGTGCCTGCAGGCCCTGCGCTTGTTGAGCCGCGCTTTCCCGCTGACAGAGCTGGTGGGTGAGATGTGATGAAGCCCATGGTCAGTGTGGGATTCCCAGCCTCACTGTTCTGTTCTGCAAGCTGTTTTTAAAAACAATACAAGGGAAAACAGAACACACTGGCCTGGCCGACTTGGCACGGGTTCTAGAAAGGGGGCTCCCAGCACCTCGGCCTCCCTTCAAGCCCCTCTGTCACGGAGCCATGAGGGGGCTGGCGCCTCATTCACCGGGGCGTTGCCCTGTGGAGCCCCTGGGTCAAAGGACAGCACAGCCACACTGCTGGACACCTGTCTAGTGGCGGGGGCGGGAGGGGTCTTTCCTGTCCATTTTACTTCATTCTGATGTGGCACCTCACTTCACACGCTCCCTTCTAGCAAGTGGCTTTATGCTGCTCAGGTTTGCATCACTTCCTGATCTGATATCTACCAAGCAACAACTTTTCTCAGCGCTGCTATTTGTAGCTCCCTGGCTGTGTCAGTGGGTAAGCGGTATAGAAAACGCATAGGGTGGCCGTGACCCTAAAACTGCTCTAAAAAATAAACTCCGTTAATTTAAAAAAAGACTTTCTGACCAAAAAGTGCACAAATGATAAACCATCTTCATAAGGTGAGGTGTCAGGTATTCAGAGTGGGTGTCCAAAGGAGAGCACCATACCTCTGATGGTCAGGGACGTGGGGGAGGGAGATTAGAGCTGGCCCGACGGGGCAGGTAGGATGAGGCGGCTGAAGAGGAACCTGGTACCTTCTGGGTGGAGAAGTGTGAACCGAGGCACAGAGACGGGCTTCCTCCTGAGCCGGTGAGACGCGCTGGGGTCGTCCAGCCCCACAGAGGACCTCGGGGCCCCGTTGGACAGCCACCTCCACGAGCAGACCAGAAGCCCGGAGAAGCCCTGCAGCTAATGTCCGGCTGTTTCCCCCGGTTTCCCCAGTGCTTTTGACCTCATGGCCCATGAACATGGTGACCTTGAATGGATTTGCATTTGGCTTCAAACAAATGCTTCCGTTCATTCCAGACCAGTCGGCAAACCGCGGCTGGCAAGCCACATGCGGCTCTTTGGCCCCTTGAGTGTGGCTCTTCCACAAAATAACCACGGCCTGGGCGAGTCTCTTTTGAAGAAGTGGTGTTAGAAGGTTTAAGTTTAAAAAATTTGGCTCTCAAAAGAAATTTCAATCGTTGTACTGTTGATATTTGGCTCTGTTGACTAATGAGTTTGCCGATCACTGTTCCAGACCACCAACTCACTTTTGTAAAACAGGGGTTGGCAACTTTCTTTAAGGAACATTCAGGCTGTGATAGTATCTGGAGGCAACCACTCATCTTCCTTTCCCAAGGGTTGCTCAGGGATCCCGAAGGGGGAGGGTTTCTGGGAGCCTGAGCGCTGATGGTGCTAGCCTGGGGGCGGGGGGCGCTGCTTTCTCCTCATGGCTCCCAAGATAATGTCCGGGATGTTCTGGACCCACCTGGAGGGCCCCTCCCATCCACCTGCAAACCTCAGTCTATGAACAGCCTCTCTCCTCCCTACGATGCCCCTGCTTCCTGTCCCGCCTCCGCTCTCATTACTCAGAGCTGTGAGCCAAGGTTGATTACTTACTCCATCTAACTGGCCTTGCCCATGAGGAGCTTAACTGGTAGATTATCGGTGACGCCCCCACATTGTTGGTTGAGTCCTACACATCGAAACAAAGGATTGTCCTAAACTCAGATGTGAACTTTTCCAGAACCAGGAAGTTGGGACACTTGATGTCGGGGCTCTCTGAGGAGTTTGGGGAGCTGGGGTTATTGTGGGTATTGAGACAGGGGGCTCCCGGGCAAAGGACTCTTGCTTGCACAGCCACGTAAAAGCCAATGGAATCGGTATTAACCTAGTGTTTACGTGCTGCTTGGAGACTGACCATTAGCTCCTTCTCGCTGTTGGGTGGTCTCCCTTCGAGAAAATATTTTTTAAACTTTTATTATACTAATCGTATATTTTCTAAGTATATAAAAATATTAAAACACTCTAGCTGGAGCTTACGGTGCTCTGATAAGCTCTTGCACTCACTCCGTTGGATGGCAGAGCTGGGACTGAAATCCACATGTCCTGACTCCCACCGCTCTCCACCACGAGGCTGGGATTCCTAGAGGTCAGGGGTCAGTGGTGGGAAACCGTCCTATCCCAGCTCCTGGCTCAGGATTGTGGGGTGTCCCTGAGACAGGCAGGGTCTGGGAAGGTTCCTTCAGCTGAGCCTTCACAGGTCAGAGCCAGAGGGACCTCCTTGGGGGCCCATCGGGTCCGAGCCCCTCGTTCTGCGGAAGCTGAGTCTGAGGTGTAGGGAGGGGAAGTCATTTGCCCAACAAGGTCACAAGGCCGGTCTCCTTTTCTGCGTGGTCCGGGTTATCTCTGCTTTGGGTTTGCATTTCCTGAATACACAGCAACTGGGTGGGGGCGGGGTGGAGGGCAGGGGAAGTGGGCTTGAAAGAACCCCATCTGAGAATGTTTAAATTTCCTGTGAGTGTCCCATGAAGAGGGAGATGACCTGTGTGCACACAGTGAGGGGACGGGGAGGTTGGTTTAGGTCCAGGGGACCAAGAAAGGAGGGAAAAGGAGGACAAAACGAGAGCTATTCAGGTGTGACGGTTTCGTCGATAGAAGGGAAATAAACAGGATTTGTTTCTTTGCCCTTCTGGGATGCCTTCTTGCTTGTATTTCTGGAGAACACTCAAGCCACGTAGAGGCTCTGGTCTCATTGGAGTGGCAGTGGTTTTGTGGTTTCTGGGGGTTCTCTGGCCTCGGGCTCTCGTCTCCGTCGGTTTTCTTCTCACCAGCTCGTGTGATCCTTTGGAGAACCCTCCCTCCCTCGGAGCTTCCATAGCTTAGTCCCAAGCGGCACTACAACCAGTGGGCGTGGGAGTGTCCCCCACTGCTAAGGGTTAGGGTGGCCTCATTTTTTCTTCTCCAGCGTCTGTGAGGCTGACGTGAGCTCTGAGGGGGTTCGGAGCTTCCACCAAGAGGGCTCTCGTTTGCCCATCAGGTCAGGTAGCAGATGTGGGCCACCACACACACCCCCCCTCCCCACAGCCTGCTTCCCTGGACAGCCTTGCCTGACAAGTGTCCTAAGTTCCTTAAAGGGGCCGTTTGTGTGTGTTTTTCAGCAGGCAGAGAGGCAGATGTGGACAGAGTCACTGCCAGTTTCCTGGAATCTGAGAGCTGGGGGCCCCCTCGAAACAGGAAAGGAAGTAGACTGTCTCCTTATCTGGTGTCATGGAGGGAATGAAATGACTCTGGCCAGGGAACCGGGGCGCCCCCCTTTAAACTTCGTTCTTTCGTGATAACCACAGAGATTGTAAGCTTTAGATGGGCCCTGGATGATGACTTCTCCTTTCCTCTCCTGGGGTCTTGAACTGCTCGAGAGCTGGGCCCCCGAGAGCAGAACAGCGTCTTCGTTACCAGTCACCACGCTGGACAACGTGGCCCGACCCGGGCCACACTCACAGTTCCTCGTGGGCACCCCCGGAATTGCACGGGCCCCTGGAGAACCGCGGGGCTCTCTCGCCGAGGCTGACCTGCCCCAGAAACCTCCTCCAACAATGGGCAAGCCACGCGGCACCCACACTCCTGGTGTCTCTCTGCCTAGTGACCCATGCACGACGTGCACCGTCGTCTTTCCCTGGTGCCTCGGGGTCTCTGTCATGGAGACCGTCAGTGTCCCCTGATGCAGCAGGGCTTCCAGGGGGCGGGGCAAGGGGTTGTTGGTCCTGCCCCAACGGGCCCAGACTACTGAGGTCTTCCTCTCTTCTTTCCTGTGTCCACTTCTACCAGTTCCTGCCCCCAAGCACCGTTCTGCTCATTGAAATAAAGGGAGGGCTGAAGGTTGCCCAGGAAACAAATAACCAAACTGATTCATTCACAACTGAGTCATGGAGCCGGATCCACACTGTTCCCAAGTCAAACCCAGCCACAGGAGCCCCACCCGCGCGGTGAGCCTCTGGGTCCTCACTGAGTGCCACGCTGGTCCCATGCAGTCTCTGGTTTAATCGTCTCCAAAAATCTGGGCCAGTAGGTAGTGTTATTCCCCTTTTACAGATGTCAGAACTGAGGCTCAGAAAAAAACATTGGATTGGCCTGCCGGGTCTCCCTGTGCTAGTGGAAGATTAAGATTTGAACTCTGATCTTCTGACTCCAGAACCGGTGATCTTGGTACTTTTGTGAGGATGGTGCCTGCCACGTAACCCCATGGTTTATCTCCAGTGACAGTTCCTAATGAGTAAAAAAAACACCGTGTTCCAGATAGCTGGAGCTCAGCCCTTGATGCCTAGAATGTTTTTTGAAATAAAATACATCAGTTTCTTTTTCATAATTCCAAGTTCATGGCTATATGCTAGAGCAAGCATGCCAAACTCAAAGGCTAACACGGGCCAAATGAACAAGGTCTAAGTTTATGTGGGCCACAAAAAAAACAAAGGCTTCAATTTTCATAGAAACGTAGGTTTACTTCGGTAGAGACATGCTGAATACAAAGGGCTGAAATAAATGAGTAATTGTTAGCATAAAATAATAGAACATTTTAATAAAAATTAATATTTTTTCTTGAACATTAACTTACCAGACACTGAATAACTGCACAAATTAATAAGCGTAATGCAAATAAACCTATTTTTCTTGTTCTCCGAAAGGGAAATATTTCCTGTTGCGCACCCCAAACAAGTCAGTCCAAGACTAATGACGTGGCAGTCGGCTGCTAAAATATTCACTGCTAGTATTAGTGGAGAGAAATGGTGCGCCTGCGCGTAAGGCGCGTAAGGGAAATGAATGCAACACGATTATAGTAATCAGTCGTTAGCGAACGTTGTAGTTCATTATTAATAACTGGTGGCCCGGTGCACGGATTCATACACATTGAAAGGAAATCAATTAGAAGGAAGATTTGTGCGGTAAACGTTTATTTTTAAATTGCCAGTCTGTGTCATATGTACCGGCCTGTCGGTCAGATGGACAGTCGATCACAGCCTTTTATATATATAAGATTATGTATAACAGGATATTGTAAAAATTAAGTTACGAAATTTTTATTAAAACGTTTCTTACATACCATTGTATTGGCTGGACTGCAAAAATATTTGTTGTGGGCCGCATGGGGCCCGTGGGCCGAGAGTTTGACATGCTTGTGCTAGAGGGTTGAAGGTTGTTAGGAGCTGATGGCCAGAGTCCCAGGGTGTGTGTATACTATGGGATAAATTAGCTCTCTGCCACCCTTCAGAAGTCAAGGATAGAGCTGGGAGGGTCCACCGCGGGGGGAAGTAGCTTCATGCTCCTCAGTCCTGCAGTGGGTGTACCAGGGACGCTGCAGAGGGTCAGAGTATCATCCTGGCATCAGAGGGTCGCACCCTAGCCCTCTGTCACTGATTGTGTGACCTTGGGCAGGTCATCTCCTGCATGTGAATTCCCTCATCTTTCAAATCAAATAATTTTGACCTCACCGGTTTGTAGTGGAGCCAAAATAAAATAGTGGATGTCTGTGCTTTGTGCAGTGCTTTCCAGAATGTTCCTATTGGCTGCGAGGACACACACATCCTCCCATGAACTCCTCAGTGTCCCTGTCAGAGGCTCCACATTGGGCCAGAGAGGGGCTGTCTGCCCCGGGGCAGGCCACGCGCCATCTCAGGATTGACCTCCTCATCCCACAGCTGTTAGAGAGGGAACCGTGAGCTTTTTACTCTTCTGTTCCAGAAAGAAAGAAAAGGGGGGTCGGGGACAGAATGACTTCCTTTAACCTGTATTTTTTTTCTTTCTCCCTTCCTTGCTACAAGTGGGATTTCCATTTAACTTTTTTTTTTTTTTTTTAAATTAGAACAATGATGTTCTGGGTGATGGAACATAATATTTAGACATGTTGACTGACAGCTGATGGGTGTGTTGTCAATACAGCATCACCACAAATCACGTTCCCAGGGCTGGTGGGGAGGAGATCTGTGTGTGAGTGTGTGTGCACACACGTGGGTGATTTAAAGTGGCCGGGAGGGGCATTCAGGGGGCAGTGGCCCTTTTCGTAAGCAGTTCCTATGGAGGGTCAGCCGCAGGAGATCATCAGCCCTTGAGAGCGGAAGTGGGGAGTCAGCTTCCATTGGGAGTTGAGGGGGTCTTCCTCTCTGGTGTCCTTAGCACCCAGTGGGTGCCCTGTTTATGCTGACCCCTGAAGACAGGGCTGATGCTGCACTTCTCAGAAGAAGTCCCAGTCTGATGGCGGAGGCAGATGGAACTGGTGGGAGCAGGGTGCTGGGTGGTGTAATGCAGACCTGCAGGCTGAGCCCTGGCCCTTTCTCACTGGCTCTGTAGGCATTTTCCTCGTGTGTCTGCCTTCATGTGCCGCCTGCTGTCGGGGGACTCAGGCCTCTCTGAGCCTTGGGGTCCTCGGTGCCTCCGGGACAGCTCCTGTCGTAGGTCTCAGAGCAAAACTGAGCATTCACACCGCCCCCATCTGCACCGGTGTGAACCGGGCATCATCGTGGCTCCTGCAGCCCATGCCCACTTCCTCACGACGTTCCCTCAGAGCCACCTTGAAATGCATTCTGTACGCTGTATAGCTCTGTAGGTCGGGAGCTCAGGGGGGGTGTGGGTGAATGGTGGGGTGAATGGTTGGAAAGGTGGGTGAGGCCAACCCCTGAGGAGCCGCCTGTGCCAGGCTGAGCTGTTCGGATGCTTCTCCTGCTGGCAGAGTGAGCGGTGGCGGTTTTAAGCTGAGGGGTGGGAGGGCTGGAGGGGTCGAGGCCGCCTATGAAGAGTCTGTACCATAAATCAGACAGCGGGGATGAGAGGAGATGGTCAGGGAAATGCTGTGGAGGAGAGGTCAACAGGAATTGAGAACCTGTTAGAAGAGGGGCCCTTGGGGTCCCAGGTTTCTGATTCTTAGGATGAGTGAAGAGCGAGGGCAGAGGCGGAGGGGGAAGTGTGTTCGGGGGTGGGCCTCCGTCTTCTCTGCAGCCTCCGTCTTCTCTGTGAAGTGGCGCTGGGGTCATTCGCGAAGACAAAGCCTGTTGGCTCAGGTCATGCGTGCACGATGGTCTCTCCGCTCTTTTGCCAGCAGAGGCTGCCACTGGTCCCTAAACTTGTGGGGGGTTTGCATCAGCCAAGAGCCGCTGGGGAGTCAGACTGGGGGCTTACCTGCCAACCAGTTCCTCTGGGGGTTAATAGGGCCGTGAGGACATCGTACAGCCCTGCCTTTCCGCATCCTTTTCCTAAAACCTGATGTCTCGACGTCAGCTTTGTCAGAAACCCTACTAGGAAGGCCTTTGGGGAGAAAGGTCCTCTCGCTTCAGAAAATGTTCGCCGAGGGCCTACCCCACCCCAGGTCTGCTCTGAGCACCCCGGCGAACCCAGCTTTCTGCCCCAAATAATCCTGGGTTATTCTACTCGGGATTTAATTTTTTAAATACCCCAGATTTTACAAAGCGCGGCAGTAGAATAAAAAACTGGAGTTTCTTTTTATACAAACTTACTTATTTGGATTTTTTTATATTTCAAATTATTGATACATTCAATACAATTCGACATACGAGCTGCTACCGATGCTAACTGTGTCGAGTCACACTCGACATCCGAGTGCAAAAGGTTAAGTTGCAGAGTTGGGATCCAAACTGGCTGCCTGACTCCAAGCCCCGGGGAGTCTGTGCCGGATCCGTAGACACACAGCCAAGATGTGGAAGGACATCACGCGCTTTGCAGCGTGCCCACACTCCTCAGCGATACCGCAGGTTTGCTTCCAGACCCCCGCAACAGAGCGAGTAGCACAGTAAAGCAAGTCACACGAATGTTTCAGTTTCCCAGGGCACACAGAAGTGATGATTGCACTATACTGCAGGCTACTAAGTGTGCAGTAGCATTATGTCTAAAAAAAGCAATGTACGTACCTTAATTAAAAATACTTTATTGCAAAGAAAAATGCTAACCCGCATCTGAGCCTTCAGAAAATCGTAATCTTTTTGTTGGTGGAGGGTCTTGCCTTGATGTGGATGAAGAATTAGGGGTACTCATGTTAAAGTCCCCTCGGCGCATTCACACACCAGCAAATCTGTCTTACCCAGCTTCTCCCTAATGATGGCAGCTGACCGCCCCGCAGACTCCTGCACCGGCTTATGCCTGTCATACCCGCTGCCGTAACGGCATGAGTTCAGTAACTGTTATGTCAGCTGATGACCTATGGATGCAAAAGAGAAAGGGAAATGCTATTTCTATGAGAAGTAACCTGAATGCTCCGGAAAGAACTTAGAAAAGCAAGGCACCCAAAGGACATTGCTGCCACGTTGGGTGTGAGCGGGACAGTGGTTGAGGAATGGCCGTAGGAGGGAGAGAACCTGAGCAGGTCAGAGGAGTGTGCACCCACATCCCTTCACCACGCCCTGGCTTCCGGCTCTTTCACAGAACGGTCCTGGAAAGGGGTAGGCTGTGCGTGATGGAGGGTTTTATGCATAAAAGACAAATGCGGAGCTCTGTTCCAGAGATCTGTGAGCAAAGAAAAGGCCTGGACCTGCCTCCGAACATCACTGAGATATTTGTGTTTTAAGCTAAAATAAAATGTTAAGGCATGAATGTGCTGCTTTTAAGCGTATATGCAGGTTTTTCCACGGGTTTATTAGATCTGTGTTTTTTGAAGAAGTCATAGATTCTGTGGCTCAGTCATTTAGAAAAATATAAAAAGCTGTAAAGTGAAAAGTTCCCTTCCCGCTCTTCTTCCCATTCAGCCCAGAGACACCCCCTCCCCATGGACAACTATTACTAGCTTCTTGAGTCTTTCCAGGTTTTCTTTATGCATAATAAGCAACTATAAATATATAGCCGACCTTCATTATTCGCTGATTCCATGTTCACAAATCCTCCCGCTCTCTAAAATTCATTTGTAACCTCAAAATCAGTACCCGTGGCGCTTTCGCTGTCCCTGGCGGGCATGCACAGAGCAGTGAGGAGCTCCAGCCGCCGGACACCCCGCTGAGGCTGACCCGAGGGGACACTCTGCCGTCCCGTTTCAGCGTTCCCGCTGCCAGCAGGTGTCCTTCTCACGGTCTGTGTAGTGACACACTGGTTTGTTTTTCACGTTTTTGCTGATGATTTCGCTGTTTTCAGTGGCCCCCACGCGTCGTGCTGAAGTGCTGTGTAAGGTTGCTGAGGGCAGGAAGGCTGTGATGTTCAGACGTGGGTTACAGTGCTATCCGTCATGAGTTCAATGCGAATGAACCGACTGTATACTAGTATTAAATAAGGTGTCTTTAAACAGAAACACACCCAGACAAGATTATGTATTGATCGGTTGATGAAAATGTTACGACCAGGGGCGTGTAGGAACCTAACCCTGTGTTGCCCCTAGAAGCAGTGGTACAGTGCTGGCTAATTTAGTGTTCGTGGCAACTTTATAGAACATAACTACCCTGAATAATGAGAATCAATTATATATATATATATAATCTCCTATTTTAACCTTGAAAATCTTTCCACACCAGTTAATAGTTTCTGTGTTCGTTTTTAACAGCTGAATAGTAGTCCATCATGTGGTTATTCCATGGTATGGTTAGTCCACGATTCCCTTGAATCGATCCCTTATTGATAGGCATTTGAGGTATTTCCAACCTTTGGCTATTCAAACAATAATGCAGTGTATACATACTATGTCTATAAATCGTTTGTATGGGTCACACGTTATGAGTCCCTGCTGTAACCCGTTTATCAGAAAGGGGACTCTGAACTGCTAGGTGTATGCCCTAAAGGAATTCTCACAGGGGTGCATGAGGGGACACGTCTGAGAATGTTCATCACAAGTAGGCAAGGTAGAAAAGGGGTTATTGTGAGGGGCACGTGAAGGGCTCGGCTCCATGCCTGGCCTGGGGTTAGCGCCCATGAGAGCCATCGTTCTTATTCTTCCTTCCGTCTGCTCAGCCGCATGGTCGCCCAGCTCCCAGCACAGGGCTGTTTCTTTCCTGCTGGGCCCACCCCTCGGCATTCATCGCCACACAGGCCTGGAGGATGCCTGAGAGTGTCGGTGACATTCCTAGGCGGGTGCCCTCCCCTAACGCTGGGCCACTCCCAGCTCCCTGAAAAGGGGATTGGCTCCTTCTCGCCCTGCTCTTTCTTCATCCTCGTACACAGGGTTGGTGTTTGACAGACTTGCCTGATGCATTTCATAAACATTGAGTGAATCTGCTTCGGCTTAAACACTGCTTGTGGCACGGTGGGGCAGGGAGGAGAGGCATCACACGGCGGGATTGAGACAGTGTACGCCTGTCGAGCCTGCATCTAGTGTTGGTTGAAAAACACAGCACCCCAGGTGACCGGCCTGGTGGGGTGATGTTTCCCACAAATAAAAGCGTGCGTGCCTGGGCCTGGGGAACCTTCCCCGCGGGTTTGGTCCTCACCGTGTCGCCACAGTCTCTCTGCAGGGCCCCTGGGGGATGCATCGTTTCAGCCCCAGGTTTGTAGCAGCAAAGGGAAGTTGTTTTGGCAAGAAATTGGGACAGTGAGATGATGGGGGCCAATGACCAACAGGATATGTGTCTGGAGCAAGTCCGGCCAGGTTTGGGGCTTCCCGGGGAGCAGGTAGATGGTTCCAGAGGAGGGAGCAAACCCGGGGAAGGGCAAGAATCCCTCTTGCTTCCCCGAGGCTTCTTCGTGTGTGTGTGTGTGTGTGTGTGTGTGTGTGTGTGTATTTATTTTTTTCCCCAAAGATTAAGGGAGAGGGAGATAGGAAGAAACATCAATGATGAGAGAGAATCATCAATTGGCTGCCTCTTGCACGCCTCCCACTGGGGCTCAAGCCCTCAACCAGGGCACGTGCCCTGACTGGGAATCGAACCGTGACCCTCCACCACCGAGCCACACCGGCCGGGCCCTGAACGAGGAGCCCCTCTCTGATGAAGAAGGCTGCCCAAAAGCCTTAGAGCTCTGAGCCCGTGGGGCCTGGCACTGCCCGCGGGTGGGGCCCCTGGTGCTGCCGCATCAGAATGCCTGGGGGACTTCCCGTCTGCCACGCAGGCAGGAGAGCCAGACACCCACAGACACCCGGCACAGGCAGCATCGCAGACTGCTGCCCAGTGAACCTGAGCTGTTTTCCAGAAGGAGGGGGGTGGTTTCCCGGAGACACCCAGCCCTCCCTGGGGCCCGGGTATCCAGGGGCTTTGATTTTCATATAGACTGATGTCTCCGAAGGCTGCAGACCAAGCCAAGCCTTTTGCTCCATTTGGGAACTGAACCCCTAGAATCTGGGGGTGGCCCCAGGTGACGGTGCTGGCCTCTCCCTCCCCGGCGCCCTGCAGTAGAAGCCAGTCTAGCCTGCTGTAGGCTCTCTCGGCAGCTCAGCAAGCAGGTGTGGGCTTGAGTGACATCACCAGCGCCCGCAGGTGCTCTGCTTGTGTTTTCTTGGGTTTATAATTCACTCTGATGCTGGGGGTGGGGCCACGGGGGCCAGATCTACCTGCCAACCAGCACCCCTTCCCCTCTGTCTCCCCCCGCTCCCCCCCCACCCCCACCCCGGAGCTTCATCAAAGCGGCTGGAGGGAACTCGCCCAGCCCAGCCCCGCCCCGCCCTGCCCAGGACAGCCATGGGAATGAGCATCCTTTCTTTGGCCGAAGTCCCAAGTGCTGATTCATGGGACCTGAGCCCCAAGTCCTCAGGGACAGGCGTGGAGAACCCGCCCTGCAGGCCCAGACCCCTCCAGCGGGCACCCCACTTAGGCCCTCCCTGAGTTCCTACCAGACGGGGTCTGTCCACTGTGCATCCTGGTCCCTGGCTGGAGTGACCTCCCCCGCCTTCGAGACCCTGCTCCGCCTCTTCCTTGTGAAATGTCTTGGAATCTTCAGGAAGGCCTTTCCCTGCGCCCCCCAGACCGTGAGCTTAGAGACACAGGATTGCGGGCTTTATCGCCCCTAGCAGCGTCCTGGCACAGTAGGTCCGCAGTGTGAGTTTGTGTGAAAGACGAGACAGGGCACGGATGCCCGGCTCCGGGCCGTGAGGGCACTGGCCATGATCTAGTCAAATGTGGCACAAATCGGGTCTTCCGTGTGGTTGCTGGTGGATCCTGAGATTCTCCTAGCAGCTCCTCCTTAAGAGAAACGTGTGATTATGAAGTAGCCAGGGTTTGGGTCACCCTAAAACTCACGTGTGCATTGTTCAGGTGTCTCCCTGCCTCGCTCTCCAGCGCCCCTCTCACCGCACACGCTTCAGAGTCAGTGCCACAGCCTGACCTCCCTGCCCCGGCCCAGCCATTTGTGGAAGGGGGCGGTGTGAAAAACTATGTCCAGGAGTATATCGACAAGGCCCCCTCGGACCATGGCTCCTCCTCCAGGAAGCCCCCCGAGACTCCTACAGTCCCTGCTTCTCTCCCCATGTCCTCAGCTTCCACCCTCCATGCCAGCGAGGAGGGGCGAGGGGTGGCATGTGGCAGTCACCAGGGAAGACGGTGTTAATTCCCGGGTAGGGAAGGACTGCTAGCGAGGGGAGAGCGCAGTGACAGTGAGGACCAGGAGCTTGCCACCAGGAAGTGAAATAGCGTCACTCTTCATTTCTTGATGGAGAACAGGCCCCTGGAAGAAAAGTCCCGACTCCCCACTCGGCGGGTTCTCAGACTCCTTCCCGATCCCTAGGCTTGGAGGGAGCAGTGGATGCCACAGAGTGAGACTGAAGGTCGGAGAAACAAATGCCCCTTGCTGCCCAAAGGAAGCCTTGAAAATGCCCCCAAAGCCCGGCCGGTGTGGCTCAGTGGTTGAGCGCCGACCTATGAACCAAGAGGTCATGGTTTGATTCCCGGTTAGGTCTCATACCCTGGTTGCGGGCTTGATCCCCAGTGGGACGTGCAGGAGGCAGCCTATCAATGATTCTCTCTCATCATTGATGTTTCTATCTCTCTCTCCCTCTCCCTCTCCCTTCCTCTCTGAAATCAGTAAAAAAAATAAAAATGGAGCGAGAGTCCACATGAAATGGGCGCAGGGAGCAGCGGGGCCACGAAGGAGCCAGGCTCAGCCGTCTCTGCGTGGAGGGAGGCCCTGGCGCCGACCGCTGCCATTGGCAGAACTCCGGCCTGGTAATTGGGTTACTGGATTGTAAACTACCCACTGGCTTCATTTAGAAGACTAATCAGAAAGCATGTAGAACAACATTCTGGCTCCAAAGGAGACCACGGACCATGAACCCATGTCTTGGAGAAGTGCCTCGGCTTCCGCCTCCCTTGGGGAGCTGGGGAGAGAGAGATGGAGTAAAAGACTCCCAGCCCTAGCCAGTTTGGCTCAGTGGAGAGAGCATCAGCCTACGGACTGAAGGGTCCTGGGTTTGATTCCGGTGAGGGGCACATGCCCCGGTTGCAGGCTCAATCCCCAGTAGGGGGCGGCAGGAGGCAGCCGATCAATGATTCTCTCTCATCATGGATGTTTCTCTCTCTCTCTCTCCCACTCCCTTCTTCTCTGAAATATATATTTATATATATATATATATATATATATATATATATATATATATATATATATATAGTCTTTTAAAAAGACTCCCAGAGGCATCTAACTAAGGTCAGCTCCCGGACAGACCTGCGAGGCAGGCTGTTCCAGAACCTAGGCCAAGTTATTTGGGAACTGTGTATACAGTCTCTGAATGACAGCCCAGTGTCGGAAAAGGAAAATCATTTCGGTTTTTCTTCCTCTAACCAGCGGTGGTGGTCTGGCCGGAGCAGGGTGTCACCCCTTCCGAATTGTAAGCAAACAAGTCCTGCCGAGACCTTGGCCAAAGTCAACTTCCTCTCTTTCTCTCGCTCTTTCTGGTTCAAAGGATGGCCCTTTGGACGGTCTCCTCCTGGCAGCCTGTGCTCCGTCTCCTGGTGCCCCGGGCAGGGGGGGGGCGGGGGGGGGGGAGGGCAGAGGGACCTCCGTGCGCTGGAAACAGGGGGCAGCAAACTGGCTCTGGCCAAATCCCGCCCAGGCCTGTTCTCGTACAGCCTGTGAGCTAAGGCGTGTTCCTGCATTTTTAAATGGATGAAGAAAAATCAAGAGAAGAACACTATTTCTCGCCGTGTGGAATTATATAAAATGTCTGTGTCCATAGATAAAGCTGCGTGGGAACGCAGCCACGCCCATCACTTACCTATCGTCTGCAGGGGCTGCTTTCCAACTGCAACCACAGAGTCGTGGCAGAGGTCCGATGGCCCTGGACACAAAAAACTCTGGGCTGGAGGTCTGCCTGCTTTAGGGCACTGCCCACAACAGAAAGGAGCAGCCTCCAGGCCTCAGACCTCGTCAGGAGCCCGGAAACCTGGGGGTGAAGTGCCCGTTCCCGCTCTCTTTTGCCCAGCTCGGCATTTCCATTCAGCGCGTGTTTACTGAGCATCAGCTGGGTCCCAGCCACTGGGGACACGAGGCGGGTAGGATGCTGCTTCTGTCTTGGAATGACTGGACCGCTAGAGGGGAGAAGGACACAGAAGCAGGAAGCAGGTCATTTTTCGGGGGGAGTTAGAGGAGCCCTCGGCTTGTGAGCAGGCGTTTGTAGAACCTACTCCAGGATCCCCGAGTCTTGCTCTGAGGAAGGAATTGACCAAAGGAATGTGCAAGTAGTAGTTCTGTTCCTTAATTCCTGAATGAAAAAGCTCTGGTGCTAATTACCCAATAGGAAATGGGCATAATGAGCAAATGCTGCCCTACTCGGAAAACAGTAAAGCTGTGGGTCCTGGGTGGGTGTTACAGCAGTTGTGTGAGATTGATTCATCCACCAAGACGCCTCCAGGTTTCCAGGGTCGTGTTTAAAGAGCCTTTTGACAAGATGCTGACCTGTGTAAAAGGGGTGGGACTGGGGGTTCGTACAAGCATTGTTGTACGAGCGGAAAATGTCTCTGGAACGTACAAGAACCTGCGTGATTGTCCCAGGAGGGGTGCTGGGAGTTGGGAGACAGGCGAGAGGAAGCAAAACCTTCTGCATGTACCCTTATTTTGAAATTTTGCTCTAACTTTCCACTTTATTTTCAAGCATTTATTTTGGTTAATTTTCACTCTTTTGTGTACTCCCTTGTGCCTTTTGAATTTTGAGTGAATATAGTATCTATTCAAAAATGATAATAAATTTAATGTAAAATAAAGAGCACGCGGTTTTGCCATAACTTCCTTATGTCATTCTAGGGAGGTTATTTTGTTGTTTTATAGGGTTTGTTGTTGTTAATCCTCACCTGAGAATATTTTTTCCATTGATTTTTTTTAGAGAGAGTGGAAAGGAGGGAGGGGGAGAGAGAGAGAGAGAGAGACATCAATGTGAGAGAGACACATCAATTGGTTGCCTCCTCCTGCATGCATCCCTACTGGAGTCGGGGATTGAACCTGCAACCCAGGTACATGCCCTTGACTGGGAATCAAACCCATGAGCCTTTGGTGCGTGGGCTGACACTCTAACCACTTAGCCGCACCAACCAGGGCTAACGTATGGTCCTTGATTGCCCACTACTGTGAGCCGGGCACTGTCCTAGGCCTGGCAGTTGCATGTCTGGGCCTCAGTTTCTTCATCTGTAATGTGGGGAGACTAGAGGACCTCTAAGGCAGCCTTCAGCTTGGGAGGGCATCAGACTCAACAGGAGGGCTCATTAAAACACAGACTGCTGGGCCCCACCCCCAGGGTTCTGATTCAGTGGGTCTGAGTAGGGCCCAAGAATGAGCATTTATAGCAAATTCCCAGGTGCTGCTGATTCCGCTGGCCCAGGAACCACACTTGGGGGACCCACCTCTGACTTTCTAGGGTGCTGTGCGTGTAAACAAACGACCTTTCCAGTTCTGAAAACACTGATGCATGAAGAATAGTTCTTGTAGCTCAGAACACAGAGTGGTCCCTCTTGCCCAGCAGTTAGGAACAGTTCACAAAGCAGACACGCCAACAAAAGTAAAATCATTGAGCTTCCATTCCACCCCAGGGACAGGGAGGAGGGACACAAAATCAGAGCACGGTCAGAGACTGGTGAGGCTCAACAAGTTATCCTTCCGGGAGGAGGTGGCTTGGTTACGAGAAAGGTTACATAGCAAAGGTTAAGCCTGGCAGGGAACTGTGAAATCCCCAGGCCTAATGCCACAGAATAACCCTGATGGACGTCATTAGAAGGCTCCCATCATTTATCCCCACCTTACAAATCCAGCCTGGTCATCGGTGTATTCCTGACCAGGACATGGTGCCCCAGCATGGACCCCTGCACCTGACTCCATGCCTCCGTGCATACTGTTCCCTCTTTTGGCATACCCTTCCTGGTCCTCTCACCTCTGTAAGCCCTATTTGTCCATCAGGACCAGAATGAAATTCTCCAAGGAAACATACCATCCACTCAGCCTACACTAAGTGTTTGTTTTTCTTCTATTCATATCCATTCATTGGGGCTCCTGATCATCTTACTTTTTTCATTCATCAACATGTAGCCCCTTCTTGGAGAAGCTACAAAGTGCTGGGCTTGGGGATAGGATCCTAGACAATAATAGATGGGATCCCTGCTCCAATACAGAAAGATCCATGAATCAAGTAATTGCACTGGTGGGAGCACAATTACAAACTGAGAAGAGTGGTCGAAGGAAAGGAAGATGGTTTTAAAAGAACATATAAGAAAGGCCCCTGATGCACACTTGAGGGTGGGAGGTTGGGGATCAGGGTAGACTTTCTGAGAAAGTATAGTTTGAGCTGAGATCTGAAGGATGCCCAGGACTTGGATAGATAAAGCGGGGGATTGGGTGGGGCTCTCATAATTGGGGGAACTAGCATGTGCAAAGTTCCTACCATGGGAGGCAGCCTGGCAGGTTCAAGGAACTGAGAGAAGACTGGAACAGCCAGCGGTGAGGGATGGGAAGTTTGTAAAGAACGGAAGAGAGAACCCAGCCAGAGTTGCTCAGTGGTTGAATGTCGACCTATGAACCAGGAGGTCACGGTTCGATTCCTGGTCTGGGCATATGCCTGAGTTGCAAGCTCAATCCCCAGTGGGGGACGTGCAGGAGGCAACTGATCAATGATTCTCTCTCATAATTGATGTTTGTATCTTTCTCTTCCTCTCCCTTCCTCTCTCTCAAAATCGATGAAAACGTGTCAAAAGAAAGAAAGAAAGAAAAGAACAGAAGAGGGATTCATTGTGAGGCTGGGGACCTTAATGATCTTGATCTTGACCTGAGAGCCCTAGGATGCCAGGATGGGTTTTAAGCAGTGGCATGACGGGGTCAGAGTCAGGTTCTGAAAGTTCATTCTGCTGCTGTTGTCTGGAGACCGGGCAGGCTGAGAACAAGGAGATGAGTTGGAAGGCTGCTGAAATAGTCCAGAAGATGAACGTGATGTCTTGGACTAGGGTGATGGTAGTGGAACCAGAGAAACGGTGGATGGAGTTAAGAAAATATGGGGAGGTGAGTTGATAGGTTGTGGTGGTCAGTTAAGGGGGAGGGAGGAGTCAATGGTGAGACTTTGGACGAGTGTCCACTTTGGAGGAGATGTTGTTGAGTTTGCCTTTGAACCTGGAAGCGGTGATGTGGAGTAGCCTTGGGAATAGGATCCTAGACAATCGGGACCTCAGCCCTCTGAGCTGGGGTAGCCATTGGGTGTCACGGGTATGTGTGGTGGGTGCAGATGTCAAGGGAGAGAGCATGTGTGAGAAAAGGAGGGGTGTCTCCTCAGACTGGGTCATCAGCCCCTGAAGGGCCGGGCACTTGGAGGAAGGACAGTCACATCCCACTGGCGGCATGGGGGATGTTTCATTTCTCATCTCTTCCTGCTCACCAAGTTCAGGTCTTCACTATGTCTGACCTGGATGCAGCCAGAGCCTGCTAACCCACTGCTTCTCAAATTTCAGTCTGCACACTAGCAACGTGGGGGTCTGGATAAAATGCAGCTTCTGGTGAATAGCTCTGGGCTGAGGCTCCGGGTGATACGGCCCACACTGTGAGCAGTGAGGGGGCGGGTCTCCCTGCTCCTGACGCCCCCTGCCCTCACACCAGAAGCCCCGGCCTCTGCTCCGAAGCCTTCAGTGGCCATTCCCGGCTCACGCATACCTTCCCACCGCTTTCCTTCATCCACCCTTCATTCCGCCAAACCAAAGCCCTCACTCTGAACTCATCCGTCTCCTTTGTTGTTAGAAGGGTCTGAGGCCAACGGAGGCCGCCTGCAGTCGGAGTGGCACCACTGCCGTGTCTTCGAAGTTTTCTGCCTGAAATCCCCTATCAAAGGAGTTTGTAAAACTACATACCCCCTCGCACATCTTTAAGCTTACATCTACATTTTTAATCATACAGTTGTAGAAGGTGCAATTCCCAGTATGTTATAAGCATTGATATTTTTAAGTAAAACTATTACATCACTGTTTGCAATTTATCCAGTAAAATCTAAACACCCTAGCAATCTGATACCTACCATTACCCATTTTAAAAATGCATGAACACACTCTTTGTTAATAGTGCTTCTTTTCTCCTTGAAATTTTATTTCTGTTTCACTTCCCCCATGGAATTTTATCCTAATGTAATATATGTAATATATTTTTATGCTTAAAGTTCTTTCATTTGTTTCCCTATCATATTTCTCTGTAACAATTTTATATGAAGTTAAAAGTTTTTTAATTTCCTGAAATCATAAAGCTCTGAGTATTAACATTTTCTTCTAGTGTGAGTTATTGTTACAATTATTAATAGTGTATAGTTGATCAAAACGACACAAATGTATTACTCATTTCAATAAATAATTAATAAGCATAAAAACTAAAATTATATTGAAAATGCATCTCTTAGTGAGATGGTGATGCTGGGTGATTTTTTAAAATAACTTTTTTATTCCACGAATATTTTTAATCTAGTTGTATTAAATGCTAACAGAAGTACATGGAACAGGTAATGCAGTGGGTTCTGAGGGCAGGGACATGTTTTAGAAGTGGTTGTTAGGGTCAGAGTTGCAGAATGTGCAGCAGTTGGCCACGTAAGGAAAGAATGAAAGAACATTCCAGAGAGAGGGAGCAGCATGATAGAGCTAGGGCCTAAGTTGGACAAGATGGTAAGAGAGGTTAGACCAGTGGTCGACAAATTCATTAGTCAACAGAGCCAAATATCAACAGTACAAACGATTGAAATTTCTTTTGAGAGCCAAATTTTTTAAACTTAAACTTCTTCTAATGCCACTCTTCAAAATAGACTCGCCCAGGCCGTGGTGTTTTGTGGAAGAGCCACACTCAAGGGGCCAAAGAGCCGCATGTGGCTCGTGAGCCGTGGTTTGCCGACCACTGGGTTAGACCATAGTGACACAAAATAAATTCCTTTTAATAATTTTTTTTATTGACATACAATATACACACCTGTATGTGACCAGGTCGGAGTGTGCTATTTGGGTTATCACGTGGTGAGCACCCCCATGTGGTTATCACCCAGGTCCCGAAGTACAATATTGCTGGTTCTGGGCTATTTCTTCAACTTGTTTATGTATCCAAAGAAGAATATTGTTTTATTGCATGAGACATGGGACAAGGATCAGCACCGATTGTCTCTCCGTTTTTTATTTCTATGCACTGAAAACCCACATTCATATCAACTCGTAGATAGAAATAAAACTTGGAGTAAGCAGGGTCACTCCGTTCTTGATCTGCTTCTGAGTTATACGCCAAAAATCACATAGTGATCCCTGACAATTTCATTTTAATTACTTCTGTTTGGCCTTCCAAATAAAAAAGGAATTGGAGACCACCCAGCATGAAAAGAATATATATATTAACTAGCTTGGATCAGAGTTGCTTGCTTTCTCAAGTTTCTAAGTGTCTTCTTGTGTGGTGGCCAGGAGCTTCATCCCTGGGCAGCGAACTCCGCTGAGACTCGGATGGGAGGGTGAGAGGTTCGCCTTTCTCTTGTAAAGGAGGAGGTCTGCTGTGAAAGAGCAGGTGTGAAAGGACAGCTCACATTTCTGTCAGCCATCGTTCTAGAAGAGTTTCTACGGAAGTTGAAGATCTGGAAATTGATTCTCTGGAAACTTGGAAGGCGTGTGTAGCTTATAAAGTCTTCGTCTACTCCCAGGGGTTTGCATACCCCAGTTTGAAGTTCACGAAAGAACGTGTATGGACTCAAACCAGACTAGCCCAGCCTCTTCACGTTTCCTAGTTGGTGTTTCTCAGAGAGGGAATCTATTGGGCCAGACTGGTTTCTGTGCCAGGCCACATCATAGGCTTCTGGCCAGGTGGCCAGCCCTTGCACAGATGTTTCCCTGAGCAGGGACCACAAGGAAGCAGGAACTATGTTGACCTCACAGGCAAACGAATAAGGGCAGTACTCTCACAAGTACTGTCTCCAGCTCTGTTCTGCTGGAAATATGCTCTCCAGTCTGTGAGGTCCCACATTGTGATTTTTACCTTTGATTTACATGCGTCTCTTTCCTCCTTGTATGGTACTTATTCGTGGACCCATCACCTTTTCTAACTGTAAGCTCCTCAAGAGCTGGCCCAGCTCTTAATCATTTCCTAGCATTGTGCCTTACCCTGAGGAGGTGGCTAATAAGTATTTGTTGAGCAGATAAATTGATTAATGAATGTCTTTGAAAGGTTTGCGACGCAGGAAACAAGACACAGAGTCCAGGCGATGGAAAGGGGGGAGGTTTTAATCTTGCGCTCCCGGGCGAAACTCACCGGTCCGAGAGTGGGCCAGGGAAGTTCGCGCCAAAACGGGGGGCTTAGGTACTTCCTTTATACAGCTGTTTAGTGAGGGGAGGGTGGAGGGCATGAGAGGTGTGAAATTCCTGCCTTGGGCAGGGGTCTGGGAAGACTGGCAAGGGTCTGGGAAGGCGCCAGTTATCTTTGTCACCATCTACCTTGCGGATGCTTGCATGGCTGTGGACTTCCCCCCTGCCTCGACCTAACAGTCTTAAACTTCTTCCCATCTCCCACACGGCCTCAAATAATGCTGGGATTGCCATAGCAGGGTCCCAGAAGAATGGATGATGAATTAATTACTCAGTGAGCAAAACAATGACTTAACAGATCAATAAGCTAATGAGCCAGGGGATAATGAATGGCGTCAAAGTGAGGGTCAAGGTGTGTAGAATCAGTGGAAAGGGTGTGGTGTGTATGACACTGTCTCTAATCGAGTCTCCGGTTTGTCTTTATTTCTGTAACTGGTCATGGTCGGTATAACTGCTCACTGTAAAACATCACGTAAATCCTTTCCTGTTCTTTGCCTCTGTCTTGCAGGTGTGAGCGGCATCTCCTCACCACGGTGGTGTTTGGTCCGTACCTAAGCCCGGGCGGGGATGTAAAAGCCCCCACTCTGCACATGAGTGGTGCCGGTCAACAGGAACACCTGGCTCCAGCCACGGTCACACACATGTCAGCCGTGGAGTAGTGTGGACGCTTTCTCGAACCTTCTCAGGGTTTCCGTCCTTTTGGGTTTGTTTCACTGACCTTTTTTTATGGTTTTGTGGCTGGACATTCACCACCAAGGCAGGCACCATGGGGGATCAGCAGCTGTACAAGACCAACCACGTGGCCCACGGCAGTGAGAACCTTTTCTACCAACAGCCACCACTCGGCGTCCACGGCGGGCTGAACCACAACTATGGGAATACAGTCACGGGGGCTGGAATGGATGCCCCTCAGGCATCACCCATTTCCCCCCACTTCCCTCAAGATACTCGGGATGGTCTAGGCTTGCCTGTTGGCTCCAAAAACCTTGGCCAAGTGGATACCTCGAGGCAGGGAGGGTGGGGTGGCCACGCAGGGCCTGGGAACCACGTCCAGCTCCGTGGCAACCTGACCAACTCAAACATGATGTGGGGGGCACCAGCCCAGGCTGAGCCCACCGAAGGCTACCAGTACACCTACTCCCAGGCCAGCGAGATCCGGACCCAGAAGCTCACCAGCGGTGTCCTGCACAAGCTAGACTCTTTCACCCAGGTGTTTGCCAACCAAAACCTGCGGATCCAGGTCAACAATATGGCCCAGGTGCTGCACACCCAGTCAGCAGTGATGGATGGAACCCCTGACAGTGCCCTCCGCCAGCTGCTGTCCCAGAAGCCCATGGAGCCCCCAGCACCGTCTGTCCCTTCCCGCTACCAGCAGGTGCCCCAGCAGCCTCACCCAGGTTTCACTGGGGGGCTGTCCAAACCAGCTCTTCAGGTCGGGCAGCTCCCTAGCCAAGGGCACCTGTACTATGACTACCAGCAGCCACTGGCTCAGATGCCAGTGCAGGGAGGACAGCCGCTGCAGGGCCCCCAGATGCTGTCCCAGCACATGCAACAGATGCAGCAGCACCAGTATTACCCGCAGCAGCAACAGCAGCAAGCGGGGCAGCAGCGTATGTCCATGCAAGAAATGCAGCCGCCGCAGCAGACTCGCCCGTCACAGCTCCAGCCGCAGCAACAGCAGCAGCTGCAGCAGCGGCAGGGTTCAATGCAGATACCTCAGTATTATCAGTCCCCACCCATGATGCAGCACTTGCAAGAGCCGCAGCAGCAACAGATGCACCTGCAGCCCCCTTCTTATCACAGGGACCCCCACCAGTACACCCCGGAGCAGGCACATGCTGTGCAGCTGATCCAGTTGGGCTCCATGCCCCAGTACTACTACCAGGAGCCCCAGCAACCCTACAGCCACCCCCTCTACCAGCAGAGCCACCTGTCCCAGCACCAGCAGCGTGAGGACAGTCAGCCCAAGACTTATCCAGGCGAAAGGCAGGCCCATGCCATGCTGAGCTCCCATGGGGACCTGGGGGCATCTGATACAGGAATGGGAGACCCAGCCAGCTTGGACCTGAACCGGGTTAGCGGTGCCCTCCCCCATCGGCCGCTCTTGTCCCCCAGTGGGATCCACCTCAACAACGTGGGGCCTCAGCACCAGCAGCTGTCTCCCAGCGCCATGTGGCCCCAGGTATTCTCACAGTGGGCGTTTTTCCTGGCATCTCGGCTACAGGGCCAGCCAGGGCCGAGTCTACACAGTGCCCAGTCCTCTCCCCAACCCCTTCAACCCTTTTGTTCTTTATTCATTCCACAAACCTTAACCTACATGCGCTACCTGTGCCAGGCACTTCTATGTCAGGTACTTGGAATACAGAATCAGGTTTGACTCAGTCCTTTGCCTATAAAACCTTCCAATCTCACTAAGAAAATGGTCAAAACACCACATCCGGTCCTGAATGATGTATGTGATGACGAAGGCCTTGAGTCACGCGCCCGGGGACCACACCGTGGGGGTGTCTGGCTCCCCTTGGATCTGTCATTGGGGCTGTCCTGTGAAATTGTCCCCCTTTTGGGAGGGAGATCACGTTATGAGAGCACTTCTCAAAGTATATTGCTCAGAATAGGAGTTCCATAGAATGTTCACTGTTTAATGGATATTGCTGGGGCCGGGGGAGGGCTGGGTTCTGTGGGTAAATAAATTTGGGGGTTCTTCAAGTGAAACCGGTTGCAGTGCTACAGGGCTTCTCGGTGCCTTTAAGGTGCTGATGTGCACTGTGACCCTCCCAAAGGGGAGCTGCCTGTGGTTTACAGAGATGAGCCCTTAGCGGCCCAGAGGACCCAGGCGGGTAAAGTGAATGAGTAAAATGGCCTGGGATGAGATCAGAGGCAGTGGGGTGACTGTGGTGGCTTGGAGAGCATGTGCCCCCTCTGATGGCATTCTTATTCAGTATTTTACCGAACAGTCTGGCCAAACAGAACATGTCCGTCGGCCAGACCTAGGCTGTAGGCCACAGTTATTTAACCTTGCTTGTTTCCCAAATGTGTTTGACCACAAAGCAGCCAGCTGTGAGCTGGGTATTGTTCGTGGGTTGGCATAGTCCAAGTGCCACACTCGTTCGTATGACAGTGCGGTCAGGGGAGGGGAGGACCGTGACGAGGACAGGTTATATGGAGAGAGGGCTCTGACGGAGGTTGAAGGCCAGAGATGAGCTCCCCTTGATTCTGTTTAGTCAGGGGCTCGGGCCCAGTAGTACCCGAGAGCCTTTGTGATAGAAGAATAAGATGACATGGTCAAGGCCGGGAAAGAATTTCCGCAGCAGGTCTCTGATATGGTTTCCTACAGCTCTCCATTCTGTGTCTCTCCCGGGAATGGGGCCTGGCTGTGCGAAGTCGGGAGTTGGGTCCTGCTGGGCTGTGGCTGGTGGCAGCTCCTAGAGTGGGCGTGGTTAGGGAGCAGGCCCGGGAAGGAAGCCTCAGGAGTGGAAGAGTGCGGGAGTGAACAGCTGTGAGCATGGCCAGTGCCAGGCGGAGAGCGGGCAGAGTCCGGGAAGTACGGCCCCGGGGTTCCCCTGCTCAAGGACTCCTCCCGTCAAAAACATTCTTTTTTTCTTTTCTTTCTTTCGGTGTCCTGCATGGCTCAACATTAGATGCACCTACCAGATGGCAGAGCCCAGACAGGGTCCCCTGAGTCAAGGTAGGATGGATGTGAGGTGGCTCGTTGGCATTTGGGGAGACTGGGGGGGTTTTCCTGCATTGCCCCTCATGATTCATTTCCAAATTCAAAGTCAATTCCTCAAAGAAGTTTATAGGGATAGTAATAGCAGCTGTTGAGCACTTACTATGTGCTAGGCACTCTATATTCTGTGTGATCAGGTAACCCAGCGAGGGTGGGCGTGATTACCATGTGCCTAGATAGATCGAGCATGCAACCACGGTTAACTATTATTTCACAAACGTGAAAACTGAGGCTCAGAGAGCTTAAAGGTGCACATCAGGTAAACAGCAAAGCTTGTGTTCTGTCTGCTGTCCATTCATTCCGTCAGTGGGTATGTACTGAGTACCTACTGTGTGCCAGGCATGGAGCTAAGCTTTGAGAATGCCACCGTGAATAGTTGACTTGTTTCCTCCCCTCGTGGGCATGGTAAATAATTAAAGACTTAGCCAGAACCCGGTGAAGCACTAAAATGTGCAGTCTGGAAGCTGAATCAGAGGATGCGTCTCTAAGGGAAGGTTCTGGAACAAGTGTGCCAGCTGACCCTAGAAAGGTAATAAGTCACCGTAGGTGGGAAAAAACTAGCACCTGAGACCTGGGATGAAGAAGAACATTTTGTTCAACGATTGCATGACTTTGAACAAGCCCTTTCCCACTCTTGAGCCTGTTTTCCGTCTGTAAATTGGGCTTCGCTCTCTGAAGAGTATTGGGGAGATACAGTTGGGGCCTTGGACATGGGAGCACTGAATGAATAAAATGGGTTTGTTGTCGGATGTGAGGTCCTGAGATAAATCAGTTCCCCTTTCTCATGTACGTGTCGTGTCCCCCGTT
This sequence comes from Eptesicus fuscus, assembly GCF_027574615.1. Classification (NCBI taxonomy): domain Eukaryota; kingdom Metazoa; phylum Chordata; class Mammalia; order Chiroptera; family Vespertilionidae; genus Eptesicus; species Eptesicus fuscus. The sequence continues at coordinate 12,047,739 of NC_072482.1, read as the reverse complement.
TGTCCCTCCCCCGGAGCAGCGGCCAGCCGAAAGCAGTGTTTGGGGAACAGATGGATGCCAAGAGCAAGCTGACCTGCTCCATCTGCCTGAAGGAGTTCAAGAGCCTGCCTGCCCTGAATGGCCACATGCGGTCCCACGGGGGAATGAGGGCCTCCCCCAGCATCAAACAGGTTAGCCGGTGCCAGCCCCCCGCCTTTCCCCGGCCATGTGCTGCTTGCTTTGCTTTGCTGCCATCAGAGAGCGAGGTGAGCCCTGTGCGGGCACCTGGGGAGGCACAGTCCTTTCCTAACCGGAAGGCCTAAGCGTAGACACTGGGAGCCCGTCAGGTGCGGCAGCCCCCACTTCCGCCGGCCCCGTGAATGAGGGCCAAAATCAGAAGTGCTGGAAATCCTCTTAGGGAACCCAGCCTCCCACCTCCTGGAGAAGGCAGCCAAGAAAACATGTAGATGTCATATTATTTTTAACTTCTGCTTAAAGCAGCCAAGACCAAGGTCACGTGGGCCTTCCAGATCAGTAGTCGATGGCCAGCATGTGGCCACCGGGCTGTCAGCCAGCTTCTTCTGTTCTCCAATGCAACAGTGTGAGACTCGAGCGTCCAAAGGTCTTTAAAGACCTTCAGGATTATCCAGGTAGGATATCCATGTCGTGACCCATCCAAGCAGTTTTAGAGTTAGATTAAAATTCAAAGAATTTCTCAATTCTTTGAACATTGTTGAGGGATTAACTCCCTGTTCATCAAAGTTTTGCATTACCCACGTCACTCCATCTCCTGACCATGCCAGATAAAAGCTTTGTCTTCCATTGAACAGATGAGTAAACTGAGGCCCATAGGCTGAATTCCAAGGTCCTACACAAGAGGGTGTGTTGTTGTTTTTGCCTGATTGCAAGTCCATATATTTTTCTTTAAAAGCAGTGACAACCACCAAAAAATTTTAACATGTTTTAGTATACAAGTGATACATAATCGAGATTTTTAAAATGTAAACAAGAGCGTGCATGGCCTTGTCCGCTGCCCGCTGGCCGAGGAACGCAGGGTTGCAGGAAGGAAGCCGCCCTGCCGTGGTCCTCGGCCCCCTGCATGACGTCCTGGACCCTGTCAGGAAAAGCGGAGTGATTCCCCCGGTGAGAGCTGCTCTCAGCCCAGGATCAAAGCCTTTATTGTCTGTGTAGGAGGAAGGAGAGAAGGCCCCGCCACCGCAGCCCCAGCCACTGCCGCCTCCACTGCCACCGCAGCTCCCTCCTGAGGCCGAAAGCCTCACGCCCATGGTCATGCCCGTGTCTGTCCCTGTCAAGCTTCTCGTGCCCACGCCCAGCTCTCAGGGCTTCGCCAGCAGCGTCGCCGCCGCCCCCTCCGCCAGAGACAAGCCAGCCAGCGCGATGTCGGACGACGAGATGCCCGTGCTCGTGAGGATGACCCTCTCTCCCCCACACTCACCCCCGGGGGCTGTCCCCTGCACGCCCGCTGTGAGTCGCTGCTCTGCCCCTCGTGCCTGGGGCGGGAACATCCCTTTGCTTTCTTGGAGATGGGGGCAGATCTTCCAGGGTCACTGGCCTGAGCTCAGAGATGGGTTGGCCTCTCAGGACTGAGCCCCCAAGGCCACCTTGAGAATCCCAGCCTTGCTCCTGTTATTTCTACCCGGCTGATGGTCTGGGTTAGATCCTAAGAGACCTGAAGGCGTTCCCAGATTGAAAGAGATGATAATTCAGCTCGTAACCAGAGTTATTAAAATATGCAAATACTGTCCCAGACAATAAAAAGCTGTTGCCCAGGGCCCTGTCCACCCCCAACCCCCTTCAGGAGCTCTAGACCTCTCCAAATCCAGCAACCAAAGATATAACCCCTGGCACAGCAGGGCCTTCAGGCAGTAGCCCTGGCATCCATTGTGATGGTCGGCCTTACCAGATACTTAACATTTTCAGTATCACACCTGTGTAATATACCTTTGGAGGAGCTAATTGGTTATGGTTCCCAAAGTAATTCCACTGACAGACACCCACCCCCAACCTCAGGAAAGCAAAGAGATTTGTGTTTCTCACTCACTGTCAAGTTCTCATTCTCTTTCTCAAATTCCAGTGCTTCATCCAGGCAGCTCAGCTTGGCTCTGGAGCAGAGATCTCGCTGTCTCTCAGTTTGTCTCCCCCGGGGGTCTGTAACACCTGAGGTTGACTACATCAGATTTGTCCCCTCCCCACAAGTGGTTTCTGGGTCATATTTGTCCTTGGGAGAATAGATAAGTTACTGGGATTCCAGGAGGCATGAGGGTGGGGCTGACCAGATTAGTAGGGAGGGTCATTAAGAGAGCTAGAAAAGTCCATAAAGAGCCTTTTTGGTTCTCTGTGTAATAGCAAAGCCTCAGAAGAGGAGACTGATGGGGAACTCTGGGGGTAAGGAGTCTCATCGCTGGCAGGACTGAGGTGTCAGCCACAGGCAGGGAGATGAAATGCACAGCCAAGCTTCCCCTTTGCCCAGGGAAGTTCCTGATTTGGTGGGAGAGGCACTGTTTCTACCCTTGGAGAGCTCTCAGCCTGAAGCTGGAGACGGTCAGGTTCCTAGTCACCCTGGGGTCAGAGCCCCAGCAGCTCAATTCCAGACAGTGAGGTGAAGACCAGGGCAGATGAGACGCAGGGAAGCCATGGGTGCAGGGTAATACACCTGGGAAGCCACAGTGGTTAGGGGCTGGGGAGAGAGACAAGGGAGTTTGGTAGGAGTTTGCTCAGATCATCATGGAGTTCTGAGCAGGGTTTGAAGGCAGAGATAAACGTGGCTTTGTGGAGAAGGTGAGAGAGAGGTCGTAAGTGGGGAGATAAGCTGAAGTGGAAGCATGTAGGTGATATTGAGGAAATGTGAGCAAGGTCCTGACATTTGCTATAAGGAAATGAAAATGTCCAGGGAGGAGCCCCGAATTCTAGTCCCAGCTCTGCTTGTAGCCAGCTGGGATGCAGGCAGCTACGACCCCTCCTCTCTCAGAGCAAGGGTTGGCCTCCCGGGAGAGCTTTTGAAATCTCTCAGGGCGTGGCCCCACCTCCAGAGCCTCAAGAGCCTGGTGGGGTGGAGCACTGTCAGTGCTTCCTCCCAAGTGACATCCAGGTCGGACGTTATGGGTGGCTTCCCGGGCCCAGCGTCTCTGGAGGAGAGCAGAACCAAAGGCTCAGTAGAGGAGCCCCAAAGGGACCTTCGGCCCTGTGATCAGAGGTCTGGATTCTGGTGCAGGATTGAAGTCTGTGCGTGCTCAGATGCCCTCATTAGTTACCCAGGAACGGGGTGTAAAATGTCAGGATTGCTCCCCAACAGGTTTCCTCTCCTCATTCTACTCAGCCCCCTCTCACTGCCTCAGCCTCGGGCCCGAGAAGAGCCCTCTGGTGTGGAGAGGAGGCAGCTTGAGGCGCTCTGACCTCAGGAGAGCCCCTTGGGAATGAGCTGGGAGCCTTGGGGCTCTCTGCTCCTCCTCCTCTCCTCACCTTCCCGCTTCCCTAGACTGCCCCCCAGAGGCTGGGAGGGCACCAGGGGCCAGACCGAAGCTGAGGGAACGACGGGAGGGCGCCACCTGAGTGCTGAAGGCAGCCACCGGGGCCTAGAGAGTAAGGAGCCCAGGACTGGGGACGGGGGCAGGCCACATGGCCTGGAGGCAGTTGGTCACATGACCATGACCAGCCCTTCCCATCAGCCCCTGCTGCCTTCTACTCAGGCACCACCCCGGGCTGAGGAATTGCCAGGGGCTGCAGCTGGGGCAGGCACTGGCCTGCAGGACCGGGGAGGGTACCTCAGACTGCCCCCAACCTTCCTGCAGGTACCTCCACCGTCCCTCCCGACCTCACCTCTGCCCGCCCAGCCCCACCCAGCCCTAGGTTTCCCTGGGCTGTTGCTGGCACACCACCCAAGTCTGCCCGTCCAGCTTTGGCATGCCCTGCTTATCTATTTACGTGCATGTGTTTACTGATTACTATCCATGTATCCGTGTGCAGACCTTCCAGACGGGGCTCGGTTCCGCTGCCGAGACGTGAACTCCCCTGCTGACAGGAAGCCGAGCGCGGAGAGGGCTGCCCCAGATGCGCCTCGGGGCTGGGGCAGCAGTGGGGGGCGGAGGCGGAGGGAGCTTTTAGGGGAGCCATGAGATGGGCCTTAAAGAGCACCCATGGCTCTTCAGCCCCAAAGGCACCTCGAAGGGGAGCCCAGGGTGGCTGGCTGGCGCTGGGAGCCTGGCTAGGCCTGCCCCCCTCTTCCTGCCCCACAGGCTGCCCAGCTGCCCTCAGTAGATGTGCCTGTCCCCTCCTCGGAGCGTGTTATCTGTCCCCCAAGTCTGCCCTCAGGGAGCCTTGGGGCCTTAAAGGGCCACTCGCTGGATTCCACACCGCAGATGGGAATGCGGTGATAAGCCATAAAGAATGCGAATTTATTCCTTCTTGCCCAACCACTGCTCCTACCAACCCCCTCCTGCTCCAGACGTTCGGGATTTCCTCCGAAACCAAAGGCTTCTCCTCCTCAAGCCACCAGAGCTCGCCTCGTCCGAAAATGGACGTGGCTGTTGGCTTCAGATGGAGGGTCCCGGGGTCGGACGGTGGAAGGGGGTCCCCGGCTGCATAGAAGTTGCCCCTCCCTCAGGCTGTGGAAGCGGCCTGAGGGGAGAGCATTGACCCGGCTCCTTCTCCCGTTTCAGGACGCTCCCAGGAAGCCCCAGCCCGGGGTCGCCAAGGCCGAGCAGCCCGCGCCGCCGGCGCCCGCACCCGCTCCGGCTCCGGCTCCGGCTCCGGCGCCCACACCCGCACCCGCACCAGCACCCGCACCCGAGAGGAAGAAGTTCCGGCATCGCCCGCAGCCGCTCTTCATCCCGCCGCCCTCCCTCCACCCCGGCCCCGCCTCCCACTCGGGCGCCACCCTCTACCAGAGCCAGCTGCGCTCCCCGCGCGTCCTGGGGGACCACCTGCTCCTGGACCCCGCCCACGAGCTGCCCCCCTACACGCCCCCGCCCATGCTGAGCCCGGTGCGCCAGGGCTCGGGCCTCTTCAGCAATGTCCTCATCGCGGGGCACCCCGGCGCCCACGCCCAGCTGCCCCTCACGCCCCTGACGCCCACGCCGCGCGTGCTGCTGTGTCGCTCCAGTGAGTCACCCCTGCGCCGCCTCGGGGACCCCGGGGGTTTCGCCCCGCCTGTGCTGGGCATTGCACTGGGGGAGGGGGGGTCTCACTTTCTGTAGTTGTCTCTGCGCCACGACTTCTGTGGCGCGCCTCCTCCTCTGTGTCCCAGGCACTGTGCTAGTTGCTAGAAATACTTACAAAAGCATGGAATATTTACCCTCAGGGAGCCCCCGTCTAGCCACGGGGCAAATGCAAAGAGGGTGATAATGACAGCCTCTGTGGGATAAGGAAACGGTTGAAGTGTGCGTACACTAAATCAGACTGTGCCCTGGATAATGGAGGAAGACGCCCCAAATAAATGTGCTAAGATGTCTAAATAGGACTAGGTAGGATATGCAAGACCAGGCCTCCACATTTTAGCAGGAGGGAATCAGAGGGAAGGCGGGGTGGGTGAGTGGGAGGGGAGAGATCAACCAAACAACTTGTGTGCATATATGCATAATCCTTGGACACAGACAATGGAGTGAGGAAGGCCTGGGGCAGGGGCTGGCTAGACAGGGGTCAGTGGGGGTGGGGGGGCGGGAAGAAGACAAGTAATACTTTAAACAATAAAGATTAAAAAAAAAAAAAAGATGGAGAGACCCGCGGCCAGGATCTCTTTCTGGATCTAGAATAGTTTCATAGAAACACACAGCTTAGCCGAAACCGGTTTGGCTCAGTGGATAGAGCGTTGGTCTGCGGACTGAGGGGTCCCGGGTTCGATTCCGGTCAAGGGCATGTACATTGGTTGCGGGCACATCCCCAGTAGGGGGGTGTGCAGGAGGCAGCTGGTCGATGTTCCTCTCTCATCGATGTTTCTGGCTCTCTATCCCTCTCCCTTCCTCTCTGTAAAAAATCAATAAAATATAAAAAAAACAAAAAAACAAGAAACACACAGCTTAGCCCTTACCCTGTGTGAGAATGGTTACCCTAAACCAGTTAGCACCACACTGCGTCCCGCTCCCTGGAGGCCACTGGGAGTAACTGGCATGGGCGGGTGGGAGAGGGCTCTGCTGTGACTGCGTAGGTAACTTATTTGCTTGAGTTTCTTCAGTACCCTTCCCCTGCTGACCAGTGACTCTGGTTTTTGTGCTTCAGACAGCATCGATGGCAGCAACGTGACAGTCACCCCCGGGCCTGGAGAGCAGACCGTCGATGTTGAACCGTAAGGAAAAGCCAATTATTCTGTAGAACAGAAGCCTCAGCTGAGGAAAGGGATGAGGAGCTTTGAGAAGTGGAGTTAATACTTCCGGGGTCCGAGTGGCCACTGAGGGAGAGGTTGTAGAAATTGTAGGATCATGATTATTTCTGGAGTACTCTTGTCTCTCTATAATTGCGTGTTTCAAGGCCTTTGCCAAAGATTAAGTGCATAGTAAAGCATGAAGCCCTGGATTCAGAGAACCTAGCACCCCATCTCTGGCTCCATGGACCATTTGGATTGTGGTCACATGCTTCCACATCTCCAGTGACATTGAGACATCGCTCTCCGGGTGCCCAGCTCTCTACGAGGCTTCTTCCCAATGTCCTTGCTTCCCCCATCCCCTCCCTAAGATTCTTGGCCAGCCCTCCCATGGGCTTGTTGAGTAGTGGGTGGGAGGAAACGGTGGTTATTTGCATGGAGAAGCACAGAAAAGAGGCCCTGAGGTGGAGTGGGGAGTAGATTGAGTCGGGAATCAGAAAACCTGAGTTCCAGCACCATTGTGCTACTTGATCTTAATCAGGTTAACCTTTGTAGGCTTTAGTTAACTCACTCATTAAGTGGGAATATTTTTCACTGCCTTGATTATGTCACCGAACTTGGATAGTTTCAGATGAGATAGATGGTGTATGTGAAAGTGATCTGAAAGAGATAAAAAGTGAAATAAGCACTTTGTATTTGTCCCATTTCTCCTGGTTAAATGGCAACATCCGTATGCTCTTGGCAGCTGTTCCCTTGGAGTTAGCACCCTCCATCTTTCAGTCAGAGAGAGATGAAGCCCAGCTGACTTCTCCCTTGCTTCCCGAAGCATCGCTCCTCAATCTTAAAGCTGTCCCTTACCCCAGTGAAAAGGCCATGCCTGGAATCTTAGGATCACACTTAGGAAATGCCCCGGCATTCTTCTTGCAGAAAGAACTGGTTTCCTTCTTTTTCAAGCTCCTAACAGTTGCCCTTGGCCTCAAATTGAAGACCACACTGTTGTTTTTCTTGTCATTAAAGGCGCATCAACATTGGCTTGAGATTCCAAGCAGAGATCCCAGAACTTCAGGATGTCTCTGCCGTGGCCCAGGACACACACAAGGCCACACTGGTTTGGAAGCCCTGGCCAGAGCTGGAAAACCACGACTTCCAGCAAAGAGGTACAGTCAAACCTCGGTTCTCGAACGTCTCCGTTCTCAAACAGTTCAGTTCTCGACCAAGTTATTCCCTGTAAAAATGTCTCCGTTGTTGTGACCAAAATTTCAGTTTTTGACCTGACAACCCTTTCATGCTGATACTTCAGCATAACAAAAAGCATCCTTCAGGCAACAAACAAAGAAGAGAATGCTTTTGTTGCTGGTGAAATCACAATTTTAAAACATAAAGAGGCCATCAAGAATGCTAATGTTGCCCTAGCCAGTTTGGCTCAATGGATAGAGCATCGGCCTGCTGGGACTGAAGGGACCGGTCCGGAGAGCAATTCCGGTCAAGGGCTCTTGCCTGCATTGCGGGCTCAATCCCCAGTAGGGGGCGTGCAGGAGACAGCCAATCAATGATTCTCTTCATCATTGATGTTTCTAGCTCCCTCTCCCTTCCTCTCTGAAATCAATAAAAATATATTTTTTTTAAAAAGGAGTTGCTAAGGGTGGGAAAGTGTTCACAAAACAACAATCACAGGCAAGTGAATACGCAGAAAAACTGTTGTTGATTGGATAAAGGAAAAGCAGTTAGTTGGTGATAGCATTTCCAAGGCAGTGATGTATGAAAAATTTGTTTAAGGCTAGTAGGGGGTGGTTCTATAAATTTAAGAAAAGACGTGTTTATTTACAAATTAAACAGTGCATTAGATATGTACTGTCTATAAGAAAGGTTAAAATGGAATCGTTCGGGGGTCTGGAACATATTCATTCAATTTGCATTATTTCTGATGGGAAAAGATGATTCGGTTTTCCAACAAATCGGTTTTCGAACAGTCTTCCGGAAAGAATTAAGTTCGAGAAACGACGTTCCACTATCTTGTCACGTGGGAAGAAGTGAGCAGGAAGGTTGATTCTCTCACAGGGGCTCTGGCTCCCGGGTCTGTGTGTTTTTCCATGGTCCTGAGCTCTGACGCAGTGGCCTCTTGTCCCCACAGTGGAGAATCTCCTGAATTTGTGCTGTTCAAGTGCGTTGCCAGGTGGAGGGACCAATTCTGAATTTGCTTTGCACTGTCTCTTTGAGGCCAAAGGCGATGTGATGGTAAGGAGCCACGAAAGGTCGTCTTCACAGTTCCTATTCTTCATGCCAGGATTCTGGAAAGTATTTTCCCAAATTTCTGGGTTGTCCCATGTACCGTACAACTAATTCATGAGATGATGTCCCGTCAGCGAACCTCCTGTTTCTTATCTCAGTGAGTAAGTCAGGATTTAAAAGCCTGCAGGAAAACCTCCCTTCACCTAAATGGAGTGTTTGCATCTTCTCGCACCTTTGACACAGTTCTTTGGTCAAACCAGAACTCTGGTGCCATCTCTCCAGAATCAGAGCTGACCATTTGCCCGCTCAACCTGGACTCCAGGCGAGATCATTCAAACACTAACCTCAGTTTCCTCTTCAGTAAATACATGATTCTTGTAGCAGATCTAGCTTCCTGCTTTCTTATTTCATGAAAATCTGAAAGTAAGCAAATGCCCTAATGCTCCCTTCTCGTGAGGTTATTGATGCCCTTCAAGGGTTTCTAGAATGTTGGGGAACTTTCCTTAACCCTTTCAGGTAAGTATTGAGGAGCAGCACTTTTCGAACTTTTAACATGCACATGAGTCACTCAGGAAACCTGGTTAAAGTGCAGGGTTTTTTTATTCCAGAGTTCTGGAGGTGGGGCCCAAGACTCTGCCTTTGCCACCAGCTCCCAGCTATGCCCAGGTTGCTGGTCTGTGGACCACACTTGGGGTACGATGACGGTGGATCTTGCTCTGCCCATCAACCATGCACTGCTCAACTCCACCTGCAGCGCTTTTCTTAAAAAGTCAGCGAGGCTAAGGAGACAGATTTGAAAGGATGTATTTCGCTAGGTTCTCTGTGAGGACAGTGTCTAGTACAGTTATCACTAATACAGCTGCTGATGTGTAGCTGGAATGAAATATGACTTTTCTGCAAAAAACAGTTTCAAATCACCCACTCACTTCCTCAGACTCTTTCCCCAGATACTCAGCCTCCATTTAGAGAGGGCCCCACCATCTCTCTGAGACTGGGCCCTCACCAGTGAGGGAGGTTGGGGTCTCAGGCCTGACCAGCTGGTTGCAGGCATGGGTTGGGGGATGGTTAGCGTGGCGAGCCCTGTGGGGTGCTAACCAGAAAGGAACTCCCAATTAGGGGGTCTCCCTCTGGTTTTCCTTGTAGTGCCCTCAGCCCCACACTCTGCAGGGCTGGTCCCTGTGCCCCATTAGGCAGATGGTCTCCCCAGGACACGAACCCCTTACTGACTCCCGCCTTTTCTCTCCCGTGGGTCTACAGGCTGCTCTGGAAATGCTGCTGCTGCGGAAGCCAGTCAGGTTAAAATGTCATCCTTTAGCCAATTACCACTATGCCGGTAGGTCGCCAACTGCCCCGCGCCCCCTTGCTTCCCGCGAGTGGGCTGTGTGCATGTTCGGTTGTTGCCTTTTTAATGGTGGATAGCGTGGTTCAGTCCTAATCAGCGCTTTTGATCTCAAGGCTTCCTGGGGTAGCTGATGGGACAGCCGTGTCTGTTGGGCACTGCTGAGTTTTGTCTGTATGGGCTCCTGTCCCTTGTGGGTGTGCCAGGAGCTGGGCCATGGCAGACAGCACCTGCGCATGTGGCAGGGAGACCTGTGCATCTGGGGGAAGGGGCGTGTGGGACACAGCACAGAGGCAGCAACACGCAGCAGCCCCTCAGCTGTGGAGTCAGTAGATGTGTGTTCAGATCTTCCTTGTACCCTTGGCCTCTGCGGCCTTCATTTTCTCTCCTGTAAAATGGGGCTTATACTCCATCTCTTGCAGTGTTTTGTAAAGATTCGAGATGGTATATATAGCCTGAATGCCTGGCGTGTTCTAGAGGCAATTATTATTCATTTATCTAACAGTTACTTATTAAGCACTTACTGTATACAAGGACTATACTAAGAAGAAGCAGTGACTAAGACAGACGTAGTCAGATTCCTACCTCATGCAATGTAGAGTCTGAGATGGAGGCAGTTATTAAACAACGGGTTACACCGAGAGCAGGAGAAATGGTACATATACGCATACGTATACAAAGCACATGTACATATACGTGAGTGTGTCTTCTGAGGGTTAGATTATGATGGCATCACCAATAGGAGGTAGGAAGCACCTTTGAGAGTTGAATGGAGTGAGCATCACGAGAGAGAAGGAAACAGTTTGGGGAGCCTAAGAGATGACACTTGTGAACCCCTCCATTCTGAGGGGCTCCCCAAACCCGCCTGGGTCCTGTCTTCCAGAGGGGGCTGGACCCTCCAGTGCCCCTTGATTATTAATCATTTGTTTGTTTCCTTGGTGCCCTGGGCAGACCCTGCATAGGTAGGTGCCAAGTACATTGGTGGGTTTGGGGACCTCGGAATACCCCTTCCAGTCCTTGGTCCAGACGGCCAGGCAGGCCCACGGGGAGGGCTGCTTTTCAAATACTGGAGCTCCCAGTGGGCATCCTGTCGCCGCCACCGTTTGCCTCACTTCACGTGCTCCTCTCATGGGTTGGCCTTCCTGCCTGTCATCTCAGGGTAGAGAGGCCTCAAGCCGCTCACCTGAGCACGGCAAGCCCAGCACACAGGCCACCGCTGGAACTGGGCAAGGACAACATAGACAGAAGGGATAAGAAAGCCATCATTTAACCCGTGGCCTAACCAGCAGTCTCTTAATATTGTCTCCATCATGTCCTGCGGGGTGTCTGCCCCGAGTGCGGGTGGGAAGATGTGGGAGTTCTCCCTAATCTGCCATGGAGACAGTGTAATCCTCTCCTAATTCCGAGTGTCATCTGCTGCCCATTAGACCCTGGCAGGCTGCCCAGCTCCTGGAGCCTCAAGCTTCTGTGCACAGCAGGTGAGACCGTTGGTGGACGAGAAGGAGCTTCTGAGCCCTCTGCTGGGCGATGCAGCTGCTCTGGGCCCTCAGGTGCCTGGGGTGGCCGTGCCCCCAGGCTGGTCAGCTCCAGCTGTGAGCAGCCTCACCTGAGACCCTAATCCCCCCCAGTTCTTCCCACTGTGCCAAGCAAATATTGTTATTTTTGATGTGTGCCATAACATCAAAAAGGTTAGAACGCTGGGGACTAGAAGCCACCCTCCACCCCACACAAAACAAAAATGCTAAGATAATACCAAGAACTATGAAATGAGAGGGCCCTAAACTCTGCTGAAGTGAATTGATCGGTTGGGGTTGGGGGTTCCTAGCTAACCTTTACCCACCCCCTGCCCCAGCCCACAAGCAGACCAGGAAGGACCCCGTTTCTTCCTGGAATCATGGCTCCCCTTGGAGGCAAGAGAGGTGGAGCTGCGGTGTGAAGGGCTGTTGTCTTGCCAGCTGTGTGTCCCCGAGAAAAGAGTGCTCATCTATGTCCGCCAGTCCTTTGCCTTCTCCAAGAAGTGATCCAGACTGGACCCCAGAGAACCTTCTAGAATTATGAGCAAAAAGGGCAGAGGTCACTGGTCTGTAAAGTCTGACTTGACTCCATTCCCTTAACATTTCCCTTCCAACCCACAGGGGAGGCCACAGAACTTACCCCCTCACATGCCCGGCTCCCAGCCACTCCCTCCCTGCCCCCTCCTTATGTGGCTCCGGGTGCTGGTTAATCCCATCCCCGGGGCCCCCCTGCGTTGGCCTCTGTGCCAAGCCCCATCGGGCTGCTCTCCGGTGGTTCTGTTGTCAGCTGCCTTCCTCACTGGGACACCATCTCCTGGGTGCCCTTTGGCTTCTGTCTCTGTGGCTGTGGCCAGTGTCACCCACCCTGACTCCCATTCTCCCAGTTGTCCTGAGAGGTGGCTACGTCAGATCTCCCCGGCTGGCTGTGCCCTGGCGGGAAGGCAGAGAATCAGCTCAGGGAGGGAGGCTGCACATTTGGGGGAGAAACCGAGACGCAAGCCTGTGGAAGTCTCTTCTCTCACTTTACTCATGGCCTTCCCTTTCCCACCCCATCCCAAGAGATTCAGTGAGAAAGGGAAAGAGTAACTGATGCAGGGGCTCAGGGGAGACACCGGTGTGGGTGGGCAGCTCGCCCAGGTCTGGGGGCTGCGTGCCGGGGCCAGCGGAGCCCTGGGGAGATCCTCGGAGGAAAGTTCGATTGCAGCGGCTCCCTGCGCTCTTTAATACACGCAAGGCGCCCAGTCCAGCCCTCTCAGCGCCCCCCACCCAGGTTGGGTAGCAGTTGTTTGCAGTGGCTCCCCAGCGGCAGGTGGATTGGGTGGGGGGGGGGGGGCGTGAGCTTGGTGGGTCAGGGTGCGAAGACGCCTGGTTATAATTAGAGAGCCCGCAGCATCCTTGGTTTTCCATTGAACTGGGCATTCCTAGAGGTGGGTGTGGCGTGGAGGGGGTGTCAGAACTGGCCCTGGGCTCAACAGAAGCCACTCTCGGCTCCCACCACAGCCCACCGGTCACTGGGTCCTGACGCCTGACCTGACTCAGAGGAGGGAGACCCAGAGGAAATACACACCCATCGGCTGGGGGAAGCCTGCTCTCTGTCTGGGAAGCCGCCCCAGTTTAATGAGGAGACAGAGTGACATACTCAAGAGAATACTTTTCAAGAAACACAGCTGTGATGTCACTTTCCAGGCATTCTTAACACATGCCTCTAGCTGCAGAGTGGTCCCCTGAAGGGCGGGAGGTGACAACGGCGCCTCTCTCTCTGCCTTACGCAGCCCTTGTAAAGAACTGGGCTCGTGGACAAGCTCAAGTTCTGGATTCAGACTGCGGCCTCCCTCCGCAGGCCTCCTGAGGGAATTTGGGAGCAGCCTGCTTCACCCTGCACCCCTAAACAATTATTCAGCCACCACCCACGATGGAAAACCGTTCACGGAAGTGAAAATCTGGTGTAAAAAACGGTCCTCTTTCTACAATGAATATCGTTCTTACATAACTGTAATAACAGTGTCAGTAAAAGTTGTTAAACTTGAAAGGAAGACCGGAAGGCCCTCTTGAAAAGATGCCGTGCCCAGACTTCTCCTCTCCATGTCCCTTCAGTCGCTGGGATTTGCTATGGATTGCCCCAAATTTAGCCTCGGTCCAGAGCCTGTTTCCCGGCAACGAACACTCAGAACATTTTTTCCTCTGGATACTGTTCCAGCGCCAGTTTCCTCCAGTTAATTAGGCTCTTTGTAATTAGCCTTAATCGTCTTGTTAGGGGCCCCTGCTGATAATAGCCTGAGAGCCAGGAATCTCAGGTAGAACAAATGAGAGCTGGGGGCTGTCAGCCCACTCACAGCGTGCCTGCTGCGTGGACAGCGGGGATCTGAGAGGAAGGCCAGCGGAGGATTGAGGCAGCCCCCTGCCTCGCTTTTGCATTTTCTCCTGGACTTTGTCCAAGATGCGCGGTCCAAGAAGGGCTGGCTTAGAAAACCTTGTCAGAGAATGAGGAAAGCGCTCCTCTGTCAGAACAGAGACTGCAGGGGTGAGCGATGCCTGAGCTTCTCCTTGGCGATCCGGGGCAGGGAGTGGAAGGCTGGGAGTTACGGGTGGCCAGGAGGAAGGCTGTTCATTCATACGCAGAGCAGGGAACACCGGCCAAGCCCTGCTGTCTTCATGAGTGCCACAATGCGAGGATCACAGGAGACGGTGTGTCCCATAGCTACAAGCCAGTTAAGGTGTAAAACATTTCACTCAGGACCAAATGCTGTCAGTCACAGAGTGCCTGTCCCGATCCCCATGTCACAAGAGAGGAAACTGAGACTCGGAGAAGTTAAGGAAACTTGCCGGGGGTCACAGAAGGAGTAAGTGGCAACCACAGCCTGTGGTCTCCTGATGAAAGTCACCCCTTTGTATCAGAGCTCAGCGACATTATTTGGGGAGCACGCATTTAGGTGTTATATTTGCATAACAGGCTTTAACCTGGAAATTCAGTCCAGCCGCCCAGGGGTGGATTCTCAGCCTGGTGCGGATCCCGTGACCAGGGTGCCTCTGCCTGTTGATTCGCAGCTGTCTGCTCTGAGCGCATGCTCCCTGCCCCCTCCGCTGCAGCCTGGGAATGGGAGGGTGACAGAGGACAGCGTGAGAGTGCAGACTTCCAGCCAGGAACTGGGGTGCGGAGTGAACACTCTGAGATGGGGAAGGCTGAAGACCCCGCCACAGAGCAGCAGCTCTAAAACCACAAGGAGTCGGCATGAGGCTTGAGGATCCTCCGTAACAGATGGTCCAGGAAGTCACCTCACCTGTGTAGGGTTGCAGCTGGCAAGCCATTTGGGGACATGAAGGGGCATGCTTCTCACAAGGGGACAGACAGACAGACCTGGGAACTTAACACGGCTGCGTGGGCAGTAACCAGGTGATGAGCCCGGCATGGGGTGGAAGAGCGTATCCACCGGAGAGACGGCGCTGGCCAGAGCAGGCTGTGTGGCCCTGCTCGTGTCTCACCGGGTCTTAGCTGGACTCCGACTTGGGAACGTATGGTCTGGCTGACAGTGGAAAGGATCCTCATTGACCTGGTGAGGGGTTTCATCAACAGAATGTCCCCTGGCTCCCCATCTGAGATGCAACCCAGAGCTGCACAGACCCTGGACCTACAGCCAGACAGCACATCCGCCTCTTTAGAAACTTGCCCCGGGACTCAGCCGCTGTGACATGTCCCCGTCATGACCCTCTTCCACCGTCATTTCCCTGAGCTCTCGCTGCTGTTTTGTGGACACCTGAGAGGGACCATGACTCCTCTTCGGTTGGTCCACTGCATTGTTGGTTCATCCTTTCTGTCTTCCTGTCTCTGCCCCTGGGTGGAGGGAGCATATAGGAGCTGGGACCCCAGGACCCTGAATGTTGGACAGAATTTGAGGAACGGTGATGGACCTGCTCCAGGGCCCGAATCCCGCCACCCTCCTCCGCTCACGCCCCCTCCTGCAGAGCTGCTCCACACGCCTGCCCTCTTCTCTCTGTTGCGGTGGCTCTCACAGCCAGGGGTGCCCCGGCCTCCAGAACCTACGGAAGACGCTTCCTTCTGCTGAGGATGAATCAGAACACTGCTTTCCTTCGAGAAGTAAAGAGATCAACGAAGTCCGTTGATGGCCCGGATTTCTTCGGGGGTTGGACCAGCCCAGCTCTGGAGAGCATATTCCGAGTCAGGAGTCAGAGCTCCTGGCCTGAGGACCCACATGGAGGGAGGTTTATTCCAGAAATCTGAGTGTACATCACTAAGTCACGTATTCCCGGATCTTCAACCCCTGCCTGCCCAGAGTGGTTTCGCCGGATTCACTAATTTTGGCTGAATCTTCCAAGCAAAGAAGCAATTCAGGTTTCCTGTACTTCAGCCCCATCAGTCAACCATAGCAAAGTGAACACCTTGGGCTTGTCCTGGTTGGGAGGAAAAATACCATGGTTTGGGGGACTACAGTTTCGAGAAGTAGAGGAATGTCAAAAACCCATCCACGTACCATCCAAAGAATTAGAGAGAGGAGACTTCAAACAGCCTGAAGAATGAGGCTGACTTTTCTGCAAAGGCCCTAGAAATAGGCCTTATGTCTTGGCCCAAAGAGCCCAGCACCATTCTCTACAATCATCTGCATATCCTGCTTTCTCCTTTAGGGAGGAAATGGACATGAATGTCAAGTTTAGCCAGCAAGGCAGAAGCGCAAGCCCAGCCTCGTGGGGCCTCTTCCTCATTGGTCTGCAGTTCTGTCAATTCCTGGTCCCACTCCCTCAGCATCATCTGCTCTCCCTCTGCTGCAGCCCTGTCGTTGAAACCACACTGGATTGCTGCTTATTCCTCGAACACCTCCATTTCCTCAGCTGTAAGATGGGTATTGGTAATACCCATATTGGTTGTTGGCAGAACCAAATGACTAATTTCTGTGAAGTACTCAGAACCTGGCACATCGTAAACACTTTACAAATGTTAGCTTTCCCCCCAGCACAGCTTCTTACATGTAGTAAACACCTAATAAGCATCTCTTGAGTGGATGGGTAGATGAAGGAAGGAATGAATGAAATGCATCCTCTCGTTGCTTGCCCCTGGCTCTGCACACACACTCCCTCTCCCTGGAATTCCCTTCCATCTCCTTGCCTGACTTGCTTCTGTGTCCTTGAAAACTCAACTCGGGTGCCCTGGCCCACGGGCACCTGATTTCTACCTTCCTCATCGCGGGCCTCACCTTGCGTGCAGTGGCTTTCTGGTTTGCCTCCCCACTGGACTGTGACCCTCCGGAAGGTGGAGACTGCCGAATCCACCACATCGTGAGGATGAATGCTTGCACCGTGAACATCATAATGATATAAAAACTGGAGCTAAAAGGTGTTGAGCGCTCACTGTTTTCCAGTTCCTAACCTAGTCACTCTGTGCATTATCTTTAATCTTCATAAATACCCTAAAAGTGGGGACCATTAGGAATATTCCCATTTGTTGGTAACAAAACTGAGTCTTCGGTTCAGTAATATGCTAAGGTCAAGGCCACAGTGGAGACGAACCCAGGTGTCATGGCTGCTGGCCCTTACACTGCACTGGCTTTTTGTTCAGAAAGGAGTTTGATGGGTAGTCTGTTACTTGTTGAACAGTTTCGTTCTGTAACTTAACTAAGCGAACCAGCCACTAGGTGGGGAGACGTGTGAAGCTGGAACAGCAGAGCGGGGAGAGCTGTGAGCCGTTCTTACGAAGCGTGTGTTTTGTCGTAGGTTCGGACAAGTGGACCTCCCTAGAGAGAAAACTGTTTAACAAAGCACTAGCCACTTACAGCAAGGACTTCGTTTTTGTACAGAAGATGGTAAGCATGCCCTTCACTGTTGCTCACTTGAAACTGAATTGGGTAATTGGACACGTAGAGAGACGTAGAAGGACTTGGTTACCGGCCCCATGCTCTTCCAAGGGTGTCTTCCACCCCTTGCTGGGGAAGGGTGGCATTAGTTATGGGTGGCAGGGCCCCAGTGTCGCGGGTGGGGGGGAAGGAGGACATAGACTCTTTGACAGTGATGGGGGTTTATTTTTATCTTCATAAAAATGTGTAATTTATGCGTTCTATTGGAATAAATAGAACTGGGGCCTCTGAGTCACAATTAACATAGTTTATTGCAGGTACATTTGACTACTCTATCATGTTTCTGACAGAATTTTTTTCTGGGAAATTGGAGAAGGGAGCTGTGCCCTCCCCGCAACCAGTAGATTCTGGTGTCGGGCCCCTAATCATGACAGTAATAGTAAAAATAACGCTTTATATATACAGCACTTCACAGCAAAATAGAACTCTTGCACATAGCCGCAGTAGCACTTCATGCAGCAGATGGCAAACCTAATCGGCTTTACTTGGCTCAGAGGTGGTTTAGGCTAGAAGTTAAAATGACTCTAAGTGGGTCCAGCAGATCGCTGAGTGATGGAGCCTGTTTACTACGTGCTCATATCGGTGTTCCGGTCCACAGAGAACAGGGTCACAGGTGGCAGACAGCTCCCCTGGATCCGAGCTGGGCCAGCGGGACCAGGGGTGTCCTGGGTACATGTCCTTAACCGAGGGCCTTGATGGACGGAGATCTGAATAGGTGGACTTTCTGTCCAGCTTGCCTGGTCTCCAGATCTGTATCACCCACCGCTCCCTGCCCTGGAGGCCACCACATTCTCTGCGCCAGCTCCATGCTCTGATCTTGAGCCACCTGCCCTAGGCCTCATTCCTTTTTTTTCCTCACCCAAGGATGTTTTTCCATTGATCTTTAGAGAGAGCGTGGAAGGGAGAAGAGGACGGGGGTGGGGGGAGAGAGAGAGAAACATCAATGTGAGAGAGAGACACTGACTGGTTGCCTCCCACATGCAACCCAACCGGGGCTGGGAATCGAACCTGCAACTGAGGTACATGCCCTTGACCGGAAATTGAACCAGAGACCGGGGCTTTAACCATTGAGCAAAACTGGCCAGGGCTAGGCCTCCTTCCTTGCAGGTTTCACACCTGTTGACTGAGGATAGATCCATGGTTTGTGCTCCTCAGGAAGCACAGGTTTTTAAGCCAGGGCTCTCTGGGACACTGTCCTCACCCCCGGGCAATTCTAGTGTAGAAATTCAAGGTATCAGGTGGATGTGAAGGGGCAGCTTTGAGGAGACGAGACTCCTGGTGGTGTCCTCACCTTACCGTGCGGTGGCCCTGTTCCCGCCCCCTTGGGCGCCGCCAGCTTTTACGGTACCTGCCTCCAGAAAACGCACACTACCCAACTGCACTCTGAGCTTAGAGGTACATGGACTAAGGAAAGGAGTTTTTTCTCTTTAAAACACATTTACCTTTTCCCCACTGGGGGAGAGCAGAGCAAGGCTTGTTTCCTGCGAAAACTCAGCTCTTGTCATTATAGCTTTGCCTTGCGTTCCTGTTCCATGACTAAGGAACATTCTTCATAGATGGGTTTTGAAGGTCGGCTAGTCAGATACCCAGGCACATTCCAACACGTTTAATGCAAAAGCACGCCGCTTCGTGGGTTAAAAAAAGGAATGAGCTCTCAGAGAACTGAGAGGAAAAAGTCTCCAGGCTATACTGTGAAAAAAAGTCCAGTTGCAAAATATGTATGTTCCACCTTCTGTGCGGAAAATGGCTGGGCAGGACTGCGTTTCTGTGTTTGTTGGTATACGCATAAAAATGTGTAATTTATGCATTCTATTGGAATAAATAGACCTGGGGCTTCTGATTCACAATTAACATAACTTATTCATGTATGTTTGACCGATCTATCGTGTTTCTAGCAGAATTTTTTTCTGAGAAATTAGAGAAGGGAAGATGTGTGCCTCCCCCCCTACTCCTCCCCTCTGCCCCAAGCCAGTAGTTTCTGGAGTTGGGCCCCTAATTGTAGTGACAATAATAGTAAAGAAATTCTGGCCCTGCTGGCGTGGCTCAGCGGTTGAGCAACGACCTACGATCTCCTCGATTCCCAGTCAGGGCACATGCCTGGGTTGCGGGCTGGGTCCCCAGTGTGGGGCGTGCAGGCGGCAGCCAATCAATGATTCTCTCTCATCATTGATGTTTCTATCTCTCCCTCCCTCTTCCTACTTCTCTGAAATCAATAAAAAAAAAATTTTTTAAAAAAAAAAAGAAAGAAATTCTGGAATCCTATCCAGGAAGTCAGTAAGAGGGGCTAGCTATGTTGCAGGGGTGGGGAGTGAGCTGGCTGGCTGGAGAACGGGCGTGAGAAGGAGAGTTTCCTCTGTATACACTTTCTATTAAAACACATAAGCCTGCTGCCTGTGGCCAACTTAAGTGTTCACCAGAGCTTGCTGCTTGGAGCTGACCCTGCCCCGGCTCCCCGCAGGTGAAGTCTAAGACGGTGGCTCAGTGCGTGGAGTACTACTACACGTGGAAGAAAATCATGCGCTTGGGACGGAAGCACCGGACACGCCTCACAGAGCTCGCGGATGAGTGTATGGTGAGTGAAGCCGCCGAGTCACTGCTTATGCTGGCCCTGCTCCCACCCCACACCCAGGTTAGTAAGCGGCTGCTGTCTGGTTTGGCTTTGCTGCCCAGGTGGCCGCAGTAAGGGGCTGACGAGCCTGCTCCCTGGCGGGATTCAGGCTCTGACTTTCTGGTGTAGAGGCCGAGGGAAGGCAGCTTGGGTTCGACCTGTGGCTGTTAGGAGCCAGAGAGCTAAGCCAGATTGGCCCCAGCCGTGGGTGGGTGGTTTTTTATAAGCAGGCGCCCTGACCCCCTGGCATACCCCTTCCTCGTCCTTCCCCGTCAGAGATGCCGCTGGCCAGAAAACATGAGGTACCTCCCAACGATGAAGGCGCCTCGGCTTGGCCGCGGCTTCCCCGAAGCACAGCCAGGAGCGTGACCTCCAGATAGGGCTGGGGATGCTGGGCCACTGAGGAACTGCTTAGCAGGGAGTGATCCTCACATCGCCATGTACCCCTGGTATCGTGTGGCTGTGGTCATTACGGCCACGTTCACCCTTGTGGGGAGCGCTCCTCCGTGTCCATGGCCAGGGGCAATCCCACCTGCTGTGGAAAACATTCCCTACCATGTATGTATGTAAAAGGTCCATGTCTACAACAAATCACTAAACCCCCGCCTCTGTCACCATCCGGGAACGTGGTTAGAATTCATGAATGGGGTGAATATTTGTCGTCATACTTTCATTCCCCACAGTGCCCCAGTATGAGTGTTAGCACATATGTGAGTGGGGGGAGGGGGGTTCTTAAAAAGACACGTTTTTTAGACACGTGTTTTTTTTTTAATCTTTATTGTTGAAAGTATTATAGATGTCCCCTTCATTTTTTCCCCATTGGCCCCTTCCCAGGCTTTGGCCACACTATGGTCTGTGTCCGTGGGCTATGCGTATATGCATGTGAGTTCTCCGGTTAATTTCTCCCGGCCACCCACCCACCCCCGCCTTCCTTCTGAGGTTCCTCAGTCGGTTCTTAAAAAGACACTTGCTGTGTGCCAGGCTTTCTGCCAGGCACTTACAAATGTGGGCTCGTTTAATCCTCATCCCAGTTCCATGAGGCAGAAGACTGAGGCACAGAGTAACTTAGCTGTGGTCAGTGGCTGGTGAGTGTGTTGTCTGAGCCTGATTCCCTCATGTAATACTTGAGTCAAACGCAAATTCTCTTAAAGAAATGTAAAAACACGTGGACTCACTCAAAAGCCCACGTTCCTAACTAACGGTGGAACCTAGCTCCGATATACGCACACATATAGAAGTGTGCATCTGGACCCAGATAGCAGACAAATAGACATCTGTGGAGTAGGATGGGACCTCCATTCTTTTGATGGAAGTGGACAGTGTTCTGTAGAGAGGTTTTCCTGCACCAGGGCCTTTGTCTGACAGGTGTAAGTAGTGGTGTCTTGTAGCAGGATGGCCTTTTGCTCATCTGTGGCCTAATGTTTGAAAAAACAATGTGGTGCATGGGTTTGGGTTTATGGCAGGCCTGTCCCCCGGGGTCTCTCATGGTGCCCCATTCCAGAGCAAACTGTGGCCTTGAACCATTGCCTGCCTCTACCCGTGGGCAGCAGGCCCTGAAGAAAATAAAAAATAAAAGGAGCAACGTGGCCTCGTCTGCTTCAAGCAACCAAGACCAGTTGAGTTCCCACAGTGAAAGCAGCAATATGTATGGCGCAGTGGGCGACTCAGGGGTGTTAAATGGCTTCTGCCCCGTTTCCCCCCAGGGGAGCATATGTTCTAGCTGGGAAGATGTGGCAAACACAAGAGTGTTTAAAAGCAATATGAAGTGAGAACAGAGTTCTTCGATATGGCCTTAGGCAATCTCTTTCTCATCCAGCGCCACCATTCGACCACCAAAAGATTGAGGCCCAGAGAGGAGGGGAGGCTTGCCCCAGGTCACACCGAGCATTGCTTTCCAAGTGGGTCGGAACAGGCAGTAAACAAGGAAGCACAGAGAATCCTGTCCTTGGAGACCCAAGACCCAGCTCCTAGGCTATAAAATGCAGCAAAGGACTTAGATGATCTGGAAAGTCCCTTCCAACTCTGGAGTGTTCGGGGCTGTCCGAACCATGTTTTGGAAGAGGGCCAACCCAGAGAGTAGGGTTTCCTTAGGCAGAGTGGTGTCTCTTGGGCTTGGGTGTTAACAAGTGCCTAGGATAGTGTCTGGCATCATAGAGGCACTCAGCAAATACTTGCTGAATGAATGAATGAACATTTTTCTGAGGTGCATAGTAATAATCCCGCTATAAACTCCCTGGAGGGAGGCGGGGTGAGCAGTGGTCCTGAGCAGAGGAGTGCTGCTAAGGAAGAGGTTACCATGCAAGGCAGAGGCACCATCCTGGGCCAACAGGGCTGTAGCGAGTAGAAAAGCCAGGCCTGCCTATAGCTTCAGGAGCTCTGAGAGGTTGAGCTGGTGCCCGAGGGGCCACACCTTCTTGGGCTTAGTCACCAGGAGCCAGTATTAAGCTGGATCAGGAGCATCCACGCCCTCGTGACCTCTGAGCTTAGGGAGAATAGAAAGGCATGTGCAGAGATGACTCGGGCCCACAAACACAAGAAAACCTTGATCTAAGGCCAGTGTGGTAGCTCACAGCTCCCTTTGGGGCACTGTGAGGGCTCCGCCTTCTGAGGATAGTTTACAGTGAAAAGTCAGGACCGGGCAAGGCCTGGGGAGGGTGCAGAAGGCACTCTCCTAGGACAGGGTCCTGCTCTTTGTCCTCTAAGCCTGCCTGGACACCGGGGGTAGCTCTGCTGATCACGTGTCCTCAGTGTGTTATTAAGGGGACAGATGGCCATTTCTCCACCTTGGAACATGCTCAGGTAGCTTAGGGACGTGTGTGGGGAGAGGGGAGAGCGGGAGAGTTTGTGAGGAACAGCGGCTCTTTAGGGAACCAGCAGGGTAGCCTGCCTTCTGGCCTGAAGCCATCACGGGCCCTTGCACCCTCGCAGGCAGAAGAAGGGGCAAGATGGGCTCTGTTAAGGAGATGGGACCAGAGTGTGCTGACTTCCCCTTTCTGTGCCCTGTCCATTCTCATGATTCCACTCTGGACAAATCTGAGGGTCTGATTATGACCAAAGATAACACAATTCAGGAAACTGACACAGTTAACTGATTTTGGAAGACAGCGGTCAAGGCTCCCAGGACAAAGCTCATCCATGGTCTATGCACCTTGGGTACCTACATCATGGTCCACCGGCCAGGGAGACACCCTCCTTCCCTTGATATGTAAAGGCGGCTGGTCCCAGCGGTTCTGAGAGGCTTAGGATTTCTGTGAGCTGTGGACATTTGCCAAGGGGAGAAGAAGGGGGAGGTTTGGGAATCAGATAGCCCAGGTTTTAAATCTCAGTTCAACTTCTTTACCAGTCCTTAGGCCTTGGGAAAATTAGTTATCTGGCTAATTTCCTTATTTGTTTGAAAAAGAAAAATTTGACCTAGCCGGTTGGCTTAATTGGATAGAGTGTCGGCCTGCAGACTGAAGGGTCCCAGGATCGATTCTGGTCAAGGGCACATGCCCAGGTTGTGGGCTCAATCCCTAGTAGGGAGCACGCAGGAGGCAGACAATCAATGATTCTCTCTCATCATTGACGTTTCTATCTCTCTCTCCCTTCCTCTCTGAAATCAATCAATCAATCAATCAATCAATAAATAAATAAATAAATAAAGAAATAAATAAATAAATAGAAATAAATAGGAAGGAAGGAAGGAAGGAAGGAAGGAAGGAAGGAAGGAAGGAAGGAAGGAAGATTTGTGCAGAGCTGTTGTGAGAACTAGCAATGTGTGTGTGGATGCCTGGCTCAGCAGTCATTCAGTACATTGTCACCACCATCATCATTAGTGACTGTAACACTGAGATCTGTGTCTTGGAGTAAATATGGGTTGTTGAACATTTGTATTTTAACTTACAAATCTGGAATATGAATAAATGTTTTATTTCACAGTGCATCATAAAATAGCCAACTCGTTGATAGGAAGTTCTACATGTCAGGATTTTTGTCCTCTATCTAAATTCCTAAGACATATATAATCACAGGATAGTATAATTGAATCTGTAATTTGTGGCTGTCTAGAATGTTTCTTCTCAGAGTTGTGTTTTTTTTGTTTGTTTGTTTTTTTTTTACTATTTTATTGATTTTTAGAGAGAGAGGAAGGGAAGAGAAAGAGAAAGAGAGAAACAGCAATATGAGAGCCATCCGTTGCCTCCTGGACATGCCCTGCCAGAGGCCAAGCCCAAAACCTGGGCATGTGCCCTGACTGAGAATCGAACTGGCAACCTCTCAGTGCATGGGAAGATGCCCAACCAACTGAGCCACACTGGCCAGGCCTCTCAGAGTTCATAAGCCAAAAAAACGGCACTGTGAGAAAATTGTAATTATAGTAAGTACCACGAAATAATGCCATTGTCATTTAAAATTATTATATAATTTATTTTAAAAGCCAAGCTATAGGCCTTCGGCTGCTTAATACATTGGTATTTGAGACCACAAAGTTCCAGTTCTATAAAGGAATGGAGTGAACCCTTGCAGTTTGACATAACGTAGTTTTAGCTGAAAGTCCTAGGGACTGGAAGATGGAGGATTCATACGGAAATGAGGCCATTTAAATGAAATCAACCTGTATGTTTGTACATTAGTATGAAACCTACAGCTTCTATCATAAATCACTGTGTAAATGTATTAGTCCTCCATCTGTATTCACTGAAGTCTTTCAGCAAATGTAATTATTACTAATTAATCCTAATTAACTCACTGGAAACTGGGACTGGTTCTTAAATACACCCTGTTACTACATCATCTTAAATATGCGTATGTGGTATTAAATACAGACACTGCTGACCCAGGGAGGGGAGTGCTACATGCCCCGTATGTGCTGGCATTGTCTTTCTCCCAAGCCCAGTCCAAACTGGAGAGGGGAAGCCGTGGTTTCGGGACCCAGCGTTCCACGGCTCTCAGAAATCTTTGTTCTTCTTGGGAATTCTTGCTTCTGGGTTCTAAGAATCATAGGCTTACTCCGGGTTACGTCGGTGCCTGGGGTAAACCAAACTGGAGCCCACATGCTTTAAGCCGTGGTGTGCAAAGAGGCGTGGCAGTGTCAAACATGGTGATGGAAGGAGGTTTGACTTTGGGTGATAGACACACAATGATGTATCATAGAATTGTACACTTGAAACCTATATAATTTTATTAACCAATGTCAACCCAAACATTTAATTCAAAAAAGATAAAACTTAACATAAAAAGAGAGAGGGAGACAGAGGAGGAGGGGCAGAGACGAATGCGCCATTGGTTGGGCATGCCTTTCTTTTCCTCCTTGTAAATTGTGGAGACTGTTTACAGACTATTCAGTGATATGGCAGTGTGAACGCACTTTGTAACGTGCTGTAAAACAGGAGCTGAAATGAGGCTGATGTAACATAGAACTCCCTTTTTCTGGTCCCCAGTCCTTACTGGGCCTGGAGGAGCCAGCATCTGTTCTCCTCCCTTCCCTCCCCCCGACCCCCCAAATGAAGATGGAGAGCAGAATAAGGTCGTTAGCTAAACAAGAGGCAGAATGAGGGCCTCCTAGATCCCTGCTCTCCATCCCAACCCGCCCCGGTGCCTACTCCAAGCTGCTCTCTTAACTCACTATCTCGTTAACCTTGAGGAAGGCGTGGGCCTTCTGCTTAATTCCGAGGCTGGTTGCTATTCTGAAGTGGAGGGGACACGGTAGCGCGGATAACCATTCATAGAAAATACTTTCCTTTTCCTAGAATGCCTCTGGAAGGCATTTCCACAAGCTCATGATCAGAGACCAGGATAAGAAAAACACATGATCAATAAAAGGGAATATCCCCTTGTGTTTTCTCTCCTTTTTTACAGTCATTGTAATTTACTCTGATTCTCTTTTCTGGCAAGATCAGAGCAGGAGCGCACTGGGACACCCCGTGTCACGTGCTTTCCCCAGGTCAAATCAACATCGCGGGCATCTTGCGTGGAAGTGGGTTATGAGGCCTAGAACATGCATCCGATAGGTCTTTAGCCTCTCTCCACAGGGTCCCACAGTGTTGCTATTGCTTGGAAACCCTCCACTCGGCTCTGGGGACACAGAGGGGCAGACAGACCCAAGCGGGGCAGCCTTGCCTGGGTTTCAGTCTCGAACCAGGGGGAGAAACTCTACCTACAGAAATCTCTCCTCCCTGCCTTAATAAGTAAGGAGGGACCCAGAGTGGGGCGGGACTTCCTTGACTCAGAATTCCAAGTGTCCGGTGAGACAGTACCTCCCACCTCCAGCCCAGGGTTCCATCAGCCGTCCCTTACGCAGGGAGAAGCTGGTGCAGCCCCGCATCCTGCCCCTCCACCCTCTCCTGGCCTGTGGGTTCTGTTCACTAAAAATGCCATTTGGGGACTTTCCCCTTTTTGCTTTTATTGCCTCAACACTAGACAAGTGAAGAAGAAGAAGAGTTGGAGGAGGAGGAGGAGGACCAGGAAGAAGATAGGAAATCCACAAGAGAAGAGGAGAGTGAAGTGCCCAAGTCCCCGGAGCCGCAGCCAGGCCCTGTCCTGGCTCCCGCGGAGGGGCCGCCCCTGCAGGCCCTCGGCCAGCCCGCAGGCTCCTTCACCTGTGAAATGCCCAACTGTGGGGCTGTAAGTGTCTGTGTGTCCTCCCGGGATCGAGGGCCCGGCGTATGGCTGGGCCTGGCTTGGAGATGAAGCATTTTGGAAAGGATGGGCTTTCTGCAGTAGAAGTTGGGCAGAAGGAGTTCCATGTTGCCATGGCTTTCTGTCCTTTATCCCGTTGACTCACTCAGCCTGCAGATATTTCTGGAGCGGGCGCCCCGTATCAGGCCCTGAGCTACATGCTCAGAGGACACGAAGTGAGTCCCTGCCCTCAGGAAGCGTGAGGTTCCGCGTTGGCCAGTGAGCCTTGGCCTCCAGAGCTTACTTCTCCACGTCCCGGTGCCTCCTCACTGCTCTGGGCCTGTCATTCCGGGTCCTGCCCTGTCGCATTTAGTTGCCCTGGGGAAGCCCACAGAGGATGATCCTTATGCAGCGTAATTACAGAGACTTAGCTAACGTTTATCGTTGTATTCTGTGGGGGAGACAAAGCAGATTTACTAAGCAAAATGAATCATGTAAATAGACTGACAGGGAATCTGTGTAATTACTTAACCTTAAGCACATTAGAAGCATCATTTAGCTAAACTAAAACCAGTTCACCATTTGATCACTCCGAGCACTAGAGGAAGGCCTTACAGAATGTGTGCCGGCCTGGTGGAAGGCTCCCTGTGCATTTCAAAGGATATTTTTTAAGAGTTGTTTACTTTGGACTCTCCCCCACTGGTCCCCCACTATAGTCTGAATTATCGAGCTTTTCCCAAATCCTTAAAGCCAGGCACACCTGGACAGGCAAGTTCTAATCACTCGAAAAATGCGACTGTTGCTTCTTTCACAAGGAGCCCTGTCTCCCTGGGTTAGCACCTGTCCGCTTGTCCGTTCTGGGGAACAGAGAGTGCTGAGTGCTGCTCAGTGAGCCTGGCAGTCCAGTCCCTGAGATGAAGAAAGCAGCAGTCTTTAAAACATTTAGATCCTAAAGCAGAAATTCACTTGATTTACATTTAAGAAAAAATGAGAAGGAAAAAACTAAGTATACACACACACATATTTTACATTAGTTTTGAAGTGAACATAAGAAATTGCTGGCTTTTTTTTTTAATGTTTGTATGGAGCTTTTCCATTCAGGGATGATGAAAATGTGACTTCATTACATCTTCACAATATTTCTGTGTAGATTTGTTTAGAAATTGGATGCTTCCTCAATTCCTAGTTTTGGTGTAAATTCTTTACCAAATGGGACGTCATCTTTTACGCTTCCCAATCAGAGGGGCTCGGCAAGGTGGATGCCTTTTAATAACTTGTAAAAATCACAGGGAAAAAAGTGGCAGTTTTCATCCTTGCCCCGAACCATGGCAGTTTGGGTTGCTAAATCAGCAATAGATCTTTTTTCCCTGGAAGACCACAAACAGAGCTCATGGATTGAACACGGCACAGCCATCCACAGCTGGGCAGGTTGGGGGCCTCCCACTAGCTGATGTCGGGCTCTTGGAATTCGGGGGTGTGGATTCCATCCCTTTACAGCAGTGGTTCTCAACTGACTATGAGACCCCCTGGGCTTTTGGCAATGTCCAAAGACGGTGTCACAACCGAGGAGGTGCTGCTGCCAGCCGATGGGTCGATGGGTCGAGGCCAGAGATGCTGCTGACGTCCCACAAGCAGCCCCACAGCAGTAACCCAGCCCCCCCGTGTCGGTGGTGCTGAGCTTGGGAAAGCCTGCTTGATGGCAAGCTTCATAAAACTGTCTGGGTCCTTCCCCTTTTCATCATCCTGTAGTAAAATTGGGGGGTCTGGAACATTGCTTCCGTCATGGGCTGCTGATTGGGGTGTCTTTCCGATTGTGTTCCTTCGGGTCCTCGGGCTTCCTGGGAGGAGCTGAGCAAATCAGCTCGTTTCTGGGGTGCTGGCTCTATTGCCACCACGGCACCTCTGCTTTTAACTGGGAGCTTTTGAGGAAGACCTGATTTATTTTTGTCCTTTCTAAGTGAAGAAAGAAAGGAAAGGGGAAAAGAAAAGAAAAAGATAGTTACTGGCTTAAAAAAAAAAAGGGTGAAAGCTGGCCCAACCCCCTCATACACATGGGGGGGAAAATAAGGTGGACCGAGGGGGGATGGCCCCACAGCGCCCCTGGTGGACAGGCGCTGCGTCTGGCTCCCAGCTCCCAACTACAGCCGGCAGCTTGGTCCTCCGCAGGCCACCTCACCGCCCCTCTTCGGGTTAGCACAGCCGTGGGGCTTGGGTAGCAGAGCACTTGAGGTTGGTGTGTGCCGAGTTTGCTGTGTAAAGCCCCGGGCCCTGTCGTTAGACACTGTTTCAGGTATCTCATGTTTTACCATCGAGTCACTAACAACCCTAATTTCCTTTTCAGGACTGTAGATGTCATGTCACTCCCTTTCTTCCCCAGGTGTTCAGCTCCCGACAGGCACTGAACGGCCACGCCCGCATCCACGGTGGCACCAACCAGGTGACCAAAGCTCGGGGCGCTGTCCCCTCTGGGAAGCAGAAGCCTGGCAGTGCCCAGAGCGGGTACTGCTCGGTGAAGAGCTCGCCCTCTCATAGCACCACCAGCGGCGAGACAGACCCCACCACCATCTTCCCCTGCAAGGAGTGTGGCAAGTAGGTGGAACTGGTCGGGGACTGGATCTAAGTTTGCGATGGATAATGCGCTCTGCGGGGGCCGGGCCAAGAGGGCCCGAGGTTTCTTCAGTTAGAAAAATAACCTGGACCCTGAATTCTCCCTGATGCCACCCAGGGGCTCTGCATGGGGCCTCAGGGGTGTGGGCTCTGTCTCTGACGGGGAATTTGGTCCTTCTGGTGTCTCACAGCCTAATGAGGATGGATGTCTTCAGAGAGCAAACCTCTAGGGACAGAATTTTACTCTCTTCCAAAAATGTCGGAAGAGTAAAATTTTCCAACTTCTGCCCGTCACTCCCAAACCATACTCGCTCCCATTGCTCTCTCTGCATCCCTGTGAAGTTTGGAACGGCTCTGAGACACCTGCTCAGGAACTCGCTGTAGCAGAGATGGCTTCCCTACCCATGCTCTCATTCCTGTGCCCAGGCAGACATCACCAATCAATCGCTGCACTTTTGCTACCGCTGTAAGACAAGACTTCAAACCCTTTTCATCATAATGCTTCAAGCTGGCCCAGTCAGTTGATCAGAGCTGACTTATAAGAGGACACCTATTTAGCATTCCTGCCCTTTTAGGTATAATTTAAAACAACAGCAAAGAGGGGGAAACTGACAGTGGGTAGTAACAGTAACAGCTAGCATTTACTGAGCACTTACTTTGCTGTATACTTCATGTGCATGAGCTCATTGGATCCTCACCCAGAAACCACGTGATACAGATCCTGCTTTTATACTTGTTTTACAAATGAGGGCTGAAAGTTAGGTAAAATGACCTGCCCCACCGTCACACCACCAGTCAGAGCGGAGCTGGGATTTGAACCCAGCTGTGTTCAAATGCAGAGCCGGGATCCTGACCACTGCTCCCTCCTGTTGGCTTGCATTGTTCACTTACTTACTTTAGAGAGAAAATATCATTGATGGTAAGATGCACAGGGTTCCCTCCCACGGCATCCAGTATAGAATTCCAGTTCACTCCTCAGTGAGTCTGCCCGACTGGGAGGGGTCAGGTGAGACGTTATGAGTGACATCCTTTAGGACCCTCGCCGAGTTTCTCTTCCCATATCCTCCAGGGCCTCAGACGTGAAGAGTAATATGACCTGGAGAGATGGCCACCAGGTAGCTGCTGGAACTCTACCAGGAAAACATCCCTAGTTGGATGTACGAGGCCAACTTTATGATACACATTCTCGCGGAATATTTCAGGGAACTTACTAGTAGCTGCCCCTCATCAGGTACTCACTCCTTGCCTGGCACTCCTCTCAAGGATGTTTGCATGTATTGATTAATTGAATCTTCACAGTAGCCCTGTGAAGTAGGTCCTATTAGTAGCTTCTTTTTTATAAGCAGAGACACAGGGGCACGGAAAGGCTAAGCGGTTTGTCACGGTGCATAGCTGAGTGGAGATCGGCACCAGGCAGGCTGGCCCGACCCAGGTTCTTAGCCCCTGAGGACACCTGACTCGGCTCAGTGGCCCCCATCAAAGTGAGCTGGAGCCAGCGGCGCTCTCCCTCTGAGACGCACAGAGGCGGGGCAGGTGGATTTAGGCGCCAGTCCCTCCTCTCTGCTCTGATGTCCTTCAGAGCCAGGGTGTGCTGTCATCTTCATGCCACGGGGGGAGAATGGCCCTGCAATGATCACTAGGGTTATTGGCTTGAAATAATGAACCTCCTCGAGCTGACTCCTTACCTCCCACCTGCTTGCTTTGGGGTGGTGGGGGTGGGGGGGGGTGTCGGGGTCTCTCCAGTTTCCTCTGAGAGGAGACAGCACCTTCCACTCCTCTGCTCCGCAGGATGGAGACAAAGGGCATTTTAACAAAAATTAGTGTTTCGAGCTTTCCAGCTCTTCCAGGGACATCTGGCTCATCTTATGTTGCTTGGAACCCTTTTCTACCATAACTCCAGTAAAGATTTATGTGGAAAATAGAATCGTTTCTGTGGCTTTCCCAACTGGGAATAACATTAGGCAAATGTTTGCAGAATGCCTTTTAGCTGCTGAAATTCAGTTTTCAGTATGGCCGATTGTGATTCCTCAACTCTGACTCTGGTCTGAGGAATCAGCTTCTGACTTTTTGTTTTGGTTTTCCCTCCTTTAGGAGCTCAGCAATGAGTATAGAGCATTGACGCTATCCCCTCTCCATAAGTAGGCAGTCTCACATCTAGGCAAGCTTTCTGAAAAAGATCCCGATGGGACGTGTTCACATGAAGGCCAGACGTGTCTGCATTGCAGTAAAACTTTATTTACAAAACAGGCAGCGGCTGGCTGCACTGGGCCCACTGACCTTAGTCTGCAGCCCTTTATCCCAGGGTTTCTCAGCCTCAGCACTGACATGTGGGTCTGAGCATTTCCTGTTTGTGGAAGTGGGACTGCCCTCTGCACGGTAGGATGTTTAGCATCATCCCTGGCCTCTACCCACTAGATGCCAGAAGGAACTCCTCCCATAGTTGTGACCATCAGAAATGTCTCCAGACATTACCCGATGTTCCCTGGGGAGCAAAGTCACCCCCAGCTGAGAACCACTGCTTCATTCTTAAGCAGACAGTAGAAAACAATGATAATCGGCCAACAGGAAGGGGTCTCAGGTGAAAAAGACTGGTGGATGCAGCTCGGAAGTCAGGTACAATAAGGACAGAGGGGCCGTGGGCTTTGGCCACACAGAGTTACCGATGACCTTGAGAAGAGCACTTGGGCTGGAGTGGAGGGGACAGCAGTCCAGGTGTGTGCAGATCCTAAGGAATCCTGACTGCGGAAGAACAGGGCCAGAGGCCGGGGGCGGTGGGTTGTTTCTGATGGCAACTGCCAGAGCTCGGTGGCACGGCCTGGGGATTCTCAGGTTGGTCGGAAAGGCTCGGTTAGTGATGGACAGGGAAAGGGCCTGTGTTCCAGGAAGGCCTTTGAGGGTTTTCCCTCGGTTGCCACAGGAAGGAAGCCTGACACACCCCAATGTGTTTCTGTCCCCACCCCCTTTTCTTGTCATGCTTTGAGGAGACAGAGGAGAGGTGACGGGTCCCAAGAGGAGGAAGTCCTAGGAGCTAAGGAGCCGAGGACTCTGTCAAAGGCAGCCCAGACAGATGTCCACCCACTCAGATGTCCCCTGTGCTCAGACCTCCTAGGTTTCACACGCTGCTCTTTCTTCACGTTTAGAGTCTTCTTCAAGATCAAAAGCCGAAACGCACACATGAAAACTCACCGGCAGCAGGAGGAACAGCAGAGGCAAAAGGCTCAGAAGGCGGCTTTTGCGGCGGAAATGGCAGCCACGATCGAGAGGACTACGGGGCCGGTGGGGGCGCCGCGGCTGCTGCCCCTGGACCAGCTGAGTCTGCTCAAACCCATCAAGGACGTGGACATCCTCGACGACGACGTTGTCCAGCAGCTGGGCGGCGTCATGGAAGAGGCCGAGGTCGTGGACACCGACCTCCTCTTGGATGATCAAGACCCGGTTTTGCTTCAGGGCGACACGGAACTGTAAAGGCCTGCTTGTCACTTAGAGACGGCGAAGCTCACGGCCTCCGTCTTCATTCATCAGGAAGCCTGGACTGCCTGCTTGTTGTGTAGCCATTTTAAACTACCTGTTTAAAAAATGGTCGTTTTATTCAGGTTTAGAAGAAAAAGATCCAGTTTCTTTTCCTTTTATTTAAATTTGTTTTTTTGTGGGAGGTTGGGGGGAATAAATAATTGGCACAACTCTCTCTAAGAGGTGTTTCATCTGGGCTACATTCCCGGGAACTCACTCCGGGCAGGGAGTGAACCTGACGTTGATGTTCTTTTGCTTTCAGATGTCAACCGTCCCGATTGCCTTTTATCCCAAAGCTTGTGGTGAGTGTGCGTGTGCGTGTGTCCGTGTGAAGCAGGCTGCCCTCGTCTTGCTGGGGCCGGGGGCCATCCTCTCCCACCGAGAGTTATTTTGGTTCTGCTCTGACCTCATTCTGTAGTGCGCCGTGAGCTTGGCGTCTTCGCCGGGAGACTGTGCTCGCGAGTAGCTTTCCAGAGAGCTAAGGAAGCCCCCGTGCCGCGCTTGCCTCTGCACACACGTCCTTTGAAGAGTTGGCCAAATGGGAGAATAAGTTTGCTCGCTGCCTTGCCTGTCACGTGGCCTGTTCCTAGGAACTGAGTACTGCACGTTTCAGGCTCGCGCTCCCCCGAGGGGAGTGACTGAAGACCGGGTCCGTGGAGCAGTGTGGCGGCCTCTTCCGTGCTCACTGTGGGTGCGCAGAGCTGTGTTTCAGTGAGCGCGCACTCAAGGCCCATCTGGAAGAAAACAACCCCACCTAGTAAGTTGCCAGGGCTGTTTTTAGGGAGGGTGGTTGAGAGGCACACATTGAAGTCCCTGGAATGCCAAGAAGTATTCTTTTGCCCAAAAACTAGATCGAAAGAGCCCGTTCTGTTTTGCAACACTGCTAGTGGTCAGTGGAGTTCTGAAACGACTCTGTGCCATTCGGAAGTACTGTGAAACCTCACCCACTTGGGATTTTGCTGTAATTCATCTGTGCTGGACCGAAGTTTACCTTGATGCTAACTATGAAGAAAAGGGTTTTCTAAGAAATGTGATAGCAAATTCAAGGGATATAGCACTAAAGGCCAACAAAAACGGTTTCACATACCACTTTAGCTACAATGTTTGCATTCAAACCATGAATGTATTCATTAGTCATTTACCAAAGCACTTCTACAATCTTCCAAGCCACATCACTCTGCCTCCTCCTGTCCCTGTCATCAGGGTTTCTGTTTGTACTTGAAGGTAATAAACCTGTAATCCTTCAAACATGTCCCTTAGCTCAGGCTTTGAGCTGAGACAGACAGACCTGTCCCACTGTTAGGGCACCTTCAGACGGGACAAGGCCCGGCAGCGAGAGGACCACTCTGGTGGGGAGGGCCCCCCTTGAATGTGTGACTGCCCGCCCCAGGTAGGCTAGTTCCCCAGCTCCTGTGGGTGTGGCAGTCATGCCGGGCCGCTATGCTGGCACGTTAACATTAGAGACAGTATCAGCGGAAGCGTGAGGATAAGTTTGTCTCTGCAGAAGCATTTAGCACATATTCATGGCCCACGGCGGCCCCACCCAGGCAGTGTTCTCTGAATCTCAGGAAAGCCAAGGGCAGAAGATAAATACAAAGGTTCTTTTCATTTCAACCATCCTGTTTTCAGAAAAGAGATCTCGGAAGTTTCCTTCATCTTTCCTTGAGGGGGAAGCGAGGTGTTTCATTTGCTGCCGTTTCAGACAGGTCATTCTCGTATGTTCTGAGCTCAGACCTGCCTGGCCCTGTGCATCAACTTCATGGCAGAACTGTTTCAGAACCATCCCAGGGCGACCCTGGCTGATGGCCCCTGCCCCAGAGACCACTTCCCTCTGCTTGCGGATGTCTGAGAGTGATTCTGGAAAGGTTCTGCTATCGGATGTATGAAAGCTTATCTAACAAAGGAGCCAACACCCAGAAAAATGTTTATAAAGCAAACGTATTCGTTATGTTTGGAGACTTGCCCAGCCGTTCCAGTTTCAAACATTAAAAATAAACTTGAGTTGCCAAGGCAAAAATATAATGCACAATATAATTTTGATTTTCCATGCAGTATAGTGTAAGCATTTTTGACTTGAAATAACCAAAGAACTCCTCCTTAATGAGACAGTTCAAATTCCTGAATTAGTATTTTTGGACAATATCAACTTAAAGAATTGACTTCATAGTAAAACTTTGTACTTTTTTCTTTTTTTTTTTTTTTCTGAAATGATTCTGCCTGCATGTATGTGTTGTGTTTTAGCTTCCCCCAGCCTTCCCCACCCCGGAGAACTTCTCTTCCTGAAGGTCAAGGTCTTCAACCTGGTCACTGTTTACTATCAGATGGTTTTTTTCATTAGTGAATTTAGATCTCTTTGAGGAAGCTTGTATATAAAAAGTTAACAGATATATTTTATGGAAAAACCCATCTTATTTTCAAATATATTTAACTGCTGTTATATTTTATTAGAGGAAGGTTGTAAATATTTTCTAGGAGTTCTATTGTAAAGAAAAGTATTTTTGAAAAAAAAATTAATGTAATAAAAACGAAAACATTTTTAAATAGTGGTGGCGATTGCTTCCTGCTCTGGCTTTGTTATGTTCTATTCTCGGCAAATGACTTGCATGCCTCCCCGTTTCAGGATGTAATTTATTCAGGTTTGCACTATGAGTTGACATCATAATATCTAGTGTACTTAACTGTGTTTTCCCCCGGAATGCAGGCCCCTTGGTCCATACCAAGAGCACTATGTATAGCATATTCATAATTTTTCTTTTGTAATGTGTGTATTTTTAATAAGGATTTTATGTAACATTTGGGCAAAAAGAGGACAGTATTTTCTAGTGATTTTATAACACATTTTGCTAAAAATGTTTCTTCCTAGGTCAGTTTTTGTTAAAAGGCGAACCAAAAGTCTTATTTTACCAGGGGTTTAAAAAAAAAAAAGTTTGAAGCTTGAAAGCAAAGTTATATTTAAACACCACATGTAACAAAAAATAAAGATGTTTTATAGACTTGTCCTAAAAAGGTGCATTCCTTTAAAACAAAAGCATCTGGGCATTCATTCCATGTTGGTCTCCCCCTCAAGGGGTAGCATTTTCTTTAAATTATCACAATATTTATTTTCAGAAAGACAGCCAGGAGAACTCCGCTGAAAAGGTTCCGGTCAGAGCCGCAGAAACGTGTGGCCGTTCCGCTCGAGAGGCATTCTTCAACTAGAGATAAAAGCAAACAGCCACTGTCTTATTTATTTGTGAAAACCTGACTCTATTGCATCAGCTGCTCTGAAAATAAAATGTTACCTTTCTGAGTTTCATTTGGCTTAAACATTCCTTATTTCTAGCCACGGAAATGACTTCTCAATGCTGGATAAATGCGAATTCGCCTGTTGGTTGGCTTCTCTAGACCTGTTAGAAGTCGGCCGGTCAGATTTCATGCTCATTAAAGTGCCCGCCCTACCTGGGAGGCCGGGACAGAGATTTCTGTACTCAAGCAGTGGATGAGTTGGCGGTCTCTAACCTTTAGGGGCCTCGGATTCACACAGGTATCTCACAGTTGGCATGCATTGCTAATCTGGATCTCCAAACTCTAAAGAGTGTTTACTTTTTAATGGTCAACAATAAACTTCAAGAGAAATCTGAAATTCTGGACTTTCTACAGAATTGGCTTTAAGTGGGGCACACCTGTTAACACCTTGATCTTCTAGGTTCTTCTGCTGTTTTACTTTCATTTTGGCTATCAGTGTTAAGCAGCTATTCCCCTAGAAGCACTGCACTGGCCAGTATTGTAAGTTTAAGTTCTGCTTCCAGGGGCTCGGGTGTCCAATCCGAAGCCTTCTCCTACTGTTACAGCCATCCATTCAGTCCCCGGAGCCCCATGTACCAGGCACTATTCCACACTGTATCATACCCGGGGGAGTTGAGTGTATGAAAATGTCTGTGACATCATTCCTTCCTGCCAAGGAATTCAATACTTAGAAAGAGAACACAGGGCCCTGGGAACGGATCCAGTTCCACCGCTGGGAAAAGCAAAGGTCATGCTTTATTAATATTGTGAACTGCCTCACCGTTCCCCACATATGCTCAGCAATGTAAAATAGGTGCTCAGCAACGATCTGTTAAATTAATTATCGCTAATGTTTCAGGTGTGTGTGTGTGTGTGTAAACAAAACCTCTTCTGAAGTTACCTAAAGTCAGTTCTGAATTTCCACAGACTCAGCCACAGCCAGCTGGCTGCAGTTCGCTCTAGGAATGCGGATGAATTTTAATGTTGACAAGCAAGACAATTAGGAAGGCATGTTAAGAAATTGAGTAATATATTCCTAAGTGAACCGCAGTGATCTTTGGATCACAGACATTCCTATATCAAGGAGCCCAAGGGCTGATTATGTCCTTTATATAAGAGATACAATCTTTTGAAAAGAGCTGTTCTCCCCCCGACCCCACCCCAAGGGAAGTGTTTGCTTCTGAGTTGTGAAGGCAGGCAGCCATACATGCTTGCTTTGCATTCCTACATACTGTTACATGCAATACTGATCTCTGCTTGGACTGTTTTGGGTCGTTACTTCCTCTGCTTGTATAATTTTATTTTTGGCAGTATTACCATTTTTAACCACTTTATTGAGATATGATTGACATAAAAAGTTATGCATACTTACTGTATATAACTTGATGAGTTTGGAGATAAGTATTAACCATGAAGCCATCACAACCAAGAGGAAAGGGCTGTCTTCTAAAACAGAACCACTGGCCCTAGCCGGTTTGGCTCAGTGGATAGAGCATCAACCTGAGAACTAAAGAGTCCTGGGTTTGATTCCGGTCAAGAGCACATACCCCAGCTGTAGACCTGATCCCCAGCCCTGGTTCAGGGCACGTGCAGGAGGCAACCAAACGCGTCTCTCTCGTGTCGGTGTTTCTGTCTCTCCCACTCCCTTCCACTTTCTCTAAAAATCAATGGAGTCTGGTGCCATTTTGGGGGTCAGCCCATCTGGCTTTCCAGATGACCTAATAAATTCATAATTCTTTACCCCCCAAAAAAATCAATGGAAAAATATCCTCGGGTAAGAATTAACAAAAAAAAATTTAAAAAACCGAACCACTGGTACAATCAAAATATGATATAACTTAGAAATATTTGATGCACATACTTTTATTTTTCCTGATATAAAGCAAGGTGGACTTGCCTCAACTCTCCAGAATTATTTGACCTGCTATTCGTCTGCATTAGGTTAGAGGTTTGGAAGTTAGGTGGTAGGGAAGAGACCTATAGTAGGCCAAGCTTCAGAACGCTGTCCTTGCCCACAGACCATACCCAAGAGCCCTGTCCACAGCCCCTCTGTTGGCAAAACCAGGGTTTGCCCCTCACAATGACTCCCACCTTGCCCTCAGCTAGTTGGACCAGGGATGGCACCTGACATCAAGCTATTAGGCCCATAGGCCATTAGGTGACATTTGGCATGGCTTAGCCCAGAAAAACAAGGGGACCAAATCAAATTCCCTCAATTGAGAGTATGAACGGAGAAACTTGATGAGTCAAAGGCAGCAGGCAGTGGCCACATCAAGGCAGAGTTCTGAGAGCACAGACACTATTTGTAAGCAGAGAGCGCCCATCAATAAAGAGACCATGTTTGGCCACAGGAATGGAGAGGGCATCCAGTCCTTAAGGATGCTTTGAGTCCACATATCCAGTTACAAGAACAGTCCAGGCCACACATGTCTTTTAAAGTAAAAAATAAAAAATAGGCCTGGCTGGTTTTTCTCAGTGGTTAGAGCATCAGCCCATGGACTAAAGGGTCATGGATTTGATTCCTGATCAAGGGCATGTACCTTGGTTACAGAGTCAACTCCTGGCCCATTCAGGGCACGTGTAGGAGGCAACCAATCAATGTGTCTCACATCCATGTTTCTCTCTCTCTCTCTCTCCCGCCTCCCTCCCTTTCACTCTCTCAAAAAAAAAAAAAATCAATGGAAATAATATCCTCAGATGAGGATTTAAAAATAAAATAAATACCTTTACCTGCAGGAGGGTGGAGAAGTGAGAATCTAATCCTCACAACCAAAGAGGCTTTAAATAGCACTGAGCTGATCATAGGGTCAGCACCAGCCCACTGCACGGGTGGAAAGGCAGCGAACTGGGGTCCTGAAGAGGGTTACTGGTTCAGCTGTAACCAACTCACCATATGATTTTGTGTGAGTTACTTCATCTCTGAGCCTCAGTTTCCTCATTTCCTCTTCTGAGGATCAGATTAGGTAACACACCAGGTGTACCAGTTAATAATGCAGATTTTTTTCAATAGGTGGAGTTACACATATGTTGATATATATGCAATTTGATATGTATACTATTTTGTTGTATTGACAGCAAGCTTCAAAACTTCATATGTCAAATTTTCTGAAGGTGTTAACATCATAAATATTTTTACACTTAAAAACGTCGAATTTTGTGCCAAAGAAAGAGCATTTTCGGAAAGTTTTAATTCATTACTTTATTTTGAAGAAAAGTGCTGCTGAATACTTTGGGAAGCTTATGGTGAACATGCTCCATCTCAAGATACTTGTGAATGCTGGTTTAAACACTTTAAAAGTGATGATTTCTTTGTGAAAGACAAAGAACGTCCAGGTCAACCGAAAAAGCTTGAAGACCAACAATTACAAGCATTATTGGATGAAGATGCATGTCAAACTCAAAAACAACTTGCAGAAAGATTAAACGTTGCTCAGCAAACAATTTCCAATCGTTTACAAGCAATGGGAAAGATTTTAAAGGAATGGCACAAAAGAAAGTCATTTTTCCATCAAATTGTGACTAGCGATGAAAAGTGGATTTATTTTGAGAATCCCAAATGCAAAATATCATGGGTTGATCCAGATCAACCATCAACATCGACTGCAAGGCCAAATGGCTTCAGAAAGAAGACAATGCTCTGTGTTTGGTGGGATCAGGAAGGTGTGGTGTATTATGAGCTTCTAAAACCAGGTGAAACCATTGATACTGATCGCTACCGACAACAAATAATCAATTTGAAACACACTTTGATCGTGAAACCACCAGAATGTTCCAGAAGACACGGCAAAGTAATTTTGCTTCATGATGATGCACCATCACACACTTCAAAACCAGTTAAAGACACATTAAAAGATCTTGCCTGGGAAGTATCAAGCCACCTGCTGTATTCCCCAGACCTTGCTCCTTCAGATTACCACTGTTCCGATCGATGGCACACACACTTTCTGAGCAGCACTTCAAAACGTACAAAGAAGTGGAAAATTGGGTCTCTGAATGGTTTGCCTCGAAACAAGGAAAGTTCTATTGGGATGGTATCCACAAATTACCTGAAAGATGGGGGAAATGTGTAACTAGCGATGGACATTACTTTGAATACAGCACTTTTGCTGTTTCTCTTGAAATTATCGTGATTTCTTTGATTATAAAATCCGCATTATTAACTGGTACACCTGGTAGGTGAAAGTCATTTGCAAGCTGTACTGTCACCATCATGTGGCAGCAGGACCATCCCCCAGCTGCGGGGACTCGAAGGGCAGAGGCAGGCTGAGGAGCATCACAGAAGTGGCAAATAGACTGGTGCAAACTTCAGAAGCAGCAACAGAATTGGAGAGCTGTTGGAAACCCCGCTGGCTGAGACAGACCAGCCAACTTTGAATGCCACAGATCAGAGTGGGAGCCCGAAAAAGGCGCTGGGCGGCCTGTCAGGTGCGGCAGAGCCGAGCACGGCAGAGGTGTGCACAGGTAAAGTGTGGCGTTCCCACGCTCTGGGATGGGACCACACGGGGCATTTCCGCCACACCTCCGCAGGAATTAGTTCCAGTAAGTAGAGGCCAGTCTAAGGGGCAGGAAAACTGGGTTTTTGGTCCTAGATCTTTCATCAATTTGTGTGATATTGGGCAAATCATTCTACCTCTTCCTTGGTTCGCTAGCCTGCAAATTAGCGTAGGGAAGGAAAAACAAACAACTTCACATTTGCACAATACCTTAAATGCTACAAAATGTTCCCATAAAGTTGGTTTTTAAAAAATTTTTATCTTCTCAACAATCTTGTGAGGCAGGTGAGGCAGAAGCAACTGTATGGTACCAATACCATCTATTTGCATTATTATGTGCCATGCATTGTACTCAACATCATACATCAGTATCTCATTTAATCCTCCTAGCAACTATTTGAAGTAGGAAACTATTATTATCATCTGTAGTTGATATATGAGAAAACTGAGGCTCGGAGAGGGGAAGTAACTTGCCCAAGTCACTCAGCTAAATGGGAAACCTGGGCCTACATCCCAGATCTCCTAATTATAAGCCCAGGGTTTTCCATTACACTGAATGGTATATGTGAAAGCACTTGAGGGAAACAAAGCTTAGAGAACTGCACAAATGGAAGAACTTTTTATTACAGCAAAACCCAGTTACAAGCCTTTTAGTTGGAGCTCAATTATGGTAGATGTTAATAACCAGACACTTTCTGTTTACAACACCTTTTGGCTTGTGGTATGGATGAAGGTCTGAAATACTAGGGTAACCTAAGAAAATGAAGACTTGGGAATGTCCGGGGGACAGTGGTGCACAGGATGGCTGACGGACAAAAATGCCCATTGGTGTGGGGAAGGCAGGATTAAGACCACAACTACAAGGCTACTGCAGTAAGGAAAAGGGATTTTGTAACA
Source organism: Eptesicus fuscus (assembly GCF_027574615.1). Classification (NCBI taxonomy): domain Eukaryota; kingdom Metazoa; phylum Chordata; class Mammalia; order Chiroptera; family Vespertilionidae; genus Eptesicus; species Eptesicus fuscus. The sequence continues at coordinate 12,006,531 of NC_072482.1, read as the reverse complement.
TTTTGAAAGATACAGAACTAGGAACACAAATCAACCATTAATCTTCCACCCAGAGATAACAGCTGTCAATGTATTTTTTTTCCAAGCGCGTGTTTATGTTTGCCTCTAAAAAACAAGAACCACACAGGACAAAAAACGATTTGTAGAGGAAAACACTGCAGGACCTTGGTAACTACCTACAAATGGGCTGACGGAACCTCACCAAGACCGGGTACCGGGAGGGAAGCCGGCTGGATTCCCAGTCGCGCCCTTTAAAAAGCATGGAATTCTATCTCTATGGTCCTTCCGGTGCCGGAACAGAGGGTATACTCTCTCCTTTTGCGGAACTCTATGGTCGAGGACGCCCTGTGACCCCGGAAGCGATCCTGGGACGCCGACGGCAAGATGGCGGCGCGAGCAGCGCTCGGGGCCTTGTGCCGGCGTCTCTGGCAGGCAGGTACCGGGCAGGCTGGGGGAACTAGGCGGGCACACAGGGACAGCTGCCCCTGAGTCTGTCTGACAGCCGTCGTTCTGGCCACCAGGAGCCTTCCGCGATTTTATTCCGCATCTCGGCTCGTTTGCAGGACGGTGGCCAGAAAGGGGTTGGTTTTATCTCGAATTCTTGCATGGGATAAAACAGAAGTCAGGGCAAAGGCAGGAATGAAAAGAATGACAGAACTGGAAAGGATGTTGAACATCATACATCCCAATCTCCCCTCCCCCCCCCCTTATGTTTGCAAAATAAACCGAGGCTCAGAAGACAAGAAACTCGCCTGGAGAAAATTAGGGGCTGAGATCTCAGATTCTCCCCACAAACTAAACTGAGACGCTCTCCTCCGGTCCAGGGGCTCTGAGATTTAGGTCCGCGTCACTCAAGTCGGAGGTGGGGGTGAAATAGCCTCTGCGAGGTCCTTTGGAGAAGCAGAAGCTTAAGCAGCGGGTCTCGGGGTTTGGGGCCTCAGCGCCCCTTTACACCCTAAAAATGGTCCGCTCCAGACAACTTGTTTTTGTGGGTCTTAGTTATCGATATTTAGCTTATTAGAAAATAAAACTGAGAATCCTAAAAGTGCTTCTGCCTGCCTTTAAAAATAACACCACTACACTCATTACCTGTTAACCTAATTAACATATTTATGACAATAATTAAACTTTCTAAAACATTTAGTGAGAATGAGACGACTGGCAGTGTTTTATGTTTTTCCAAATCTCATGAAGGTCTGGCTTAATAGAAGACAGCTGGAGTCCCGTATCTGCTTCTGCATTCATACCACACATCACTCAGCCTCAGGAAAAGTTCACGGTGAAAGGATGAGAGGGGAAAGGTGTCGCTTCAGTCTTGCAGGCCCCCTGAGGGTGTGCCAGGCTCCCCAGAGGTCCTCAGAGCACACTTTGAGAACCACTGTTCTTAAGACTGATGGTGTGAGAGGTTGAAATGTTGAACTACGACACTTACCCAGGCACCCTTTAACCTCCTCAAAAAGGAAACTTTAAGAACGTTTGAAGGTTAATTTTGGCTGTAACAGCACTTAGCCTCCAGCTCTTAGCAGCAGAGGTGTTCGCCGTGGCCGGGTAGCTCCGTTGGTGAGAGCTGGTCCCAGGGTTTCATTCAGTCCCACTCAGGGCGCCTGCAAGAACCAACCAGTGGATGCATAAATAAGTGGGACAGCCAGATACAGAGACAGTAAAGCATCAAACAGTCTGTCAAATTACAGGGGGAAAGTTAGGGAGAGGTGGGGGAGATAAGAGATCAATCAAAGGACTTGTATGCATGCATATAAGCATAACCAACGGATGCAAAACTCTGGGGGGTGAGGGCATATATGGGAGTGGGGTGGGGGGTGGCAATGGTAAGATATGTACACATATAATACCTTAATAAAAAAAATTGAAAAATAAAAAATAAATAAAAAATTAAATGTGAAAAAAAATAAAAATAAGTGGGACAGCAAAGAGATGTTACTCTCTCTCCTCCCATCCTCTCTGTCTCTAAAAGTCAATACGTTTAAACAATAAGTAAATAAAAGCAGAGATTTATACTGGGAGAATAGAAGTGGCAAGTGTAGAACTGAATTAGTGGGGTCACTGGCAGAAATGTGGGGAGGGAGTTGTCTATGTGATTATGTGTGAAGAATGGCACTTACCTCTTCCTACCTGGAATTGTACCTGATTTCCTCCTCTTTTTGTTTTTCCCTAATCCAAGGGAGAATATTAAATAAAGTTTATTTATATTAAATAAAATACTTAATTTGCTTCCATCTTGGGTGAAGAGGGGAAGGAGGACAATAAACTAAGAATAGGCTTTTTAACGTATTTAGATGACCTTCAGTTGTTATCATTAAACTTCACTTGTGCTAAACAGTTATTCGCATCTTCAGAGTAGTTTTAAGGATCCTAGCATGCTTCCAGTTTCTTGGGTTACACTTTTTAAATTAAATTTATTGGGGTGACATTGGTTAATAGGATCATGTAGGTTTCTGGTATGGCTTTCTATGTTACAAGATCTGTATTTAAATCTCAGGAAAGCTTAAAGGAAAAACAGATGGCAAATTAAATATATATAGTACCTTGTTTCCCACAACTAGAAGTTTTGATCCACTAGGGGGAGCTGACAGTAAAGGACTTGGGAAAGCTGGATTGTTGAGTTTTGAGGCACAGTAATGGTGTAAAATGGATGTAAGTTTCAGTGTATATTTCTGTTTATAAGCTAGTTGTCCCAGCCAAGCCAAGAAATACATATGCTGGAAAAGATGTATAAAAACTTCAAAAGAAGTGTACTTCAGAATTCTTATTTCAACTCTTAATAACTTAAATTATAAAGACATTTTTGTTCAAAAGTATTGAGGCAAATAAGTATTATATTGAATTACATTTAATCTGTAAAAAATAATGGGGGAATTAAGCCACATTTTTTTCTTTGATGTCCACAAATTTAATTTATAGCTGTTATTTTAATGTGAGAATTACTTGTATTAAAAATTTATTCTAAACTTGAAAATATATAGATTCTCTAGTATTTTGAGAGTCCCTTTTGATTATCAATGCTACTATTGTCTTGTTTTTTTAAAAATAAGATCTAATTTGGCATTTTAGTTACCCAGTATCTTCATTGGAAATAATGAGATAGCTCTTTATTTGAAACATCTTTTGATTTTTTTAGTGGAAACTGTGAATGGTTTGGCGATTGACTTTAATTCTAACATGTGCCCTTTTTTTTTTTTAAGGGTTCGAGGGATTTTTCTGTAAACAGTTCTAAGAGCGGTACACCCCAAAATGGTGCCTTTCTTCTGTAAGTATGTAGTTAGATGAGCTTCACTGAACAAGGAAATGGGCTCCTGTGGTATTTTACTTAGTTTCTCTTTTTTCCCTCCACACAGCAGTTCCAGTATGAAGTGGGTACAGTTTTCAAACCTACATGTTGATGTTCCCAAGGACTTAACCAAGCCTGCGGTATGTACTCCCTACATCTTGGCATAGGGAGCTACATTAGCTATTTCTTTTCCTTATTTCATTTGGGGTTGTTTCCCAAATGCTTTATGACTAAAAATTTTTGTTCTGGAGTACTGGCAATTGCATAGTGTGCCTGAGTAGAGTATTCTCTGATGTCCCTGGTGCTCATGTTCTCTTTCAGGGTATCTAGGCAAGTTCTAAAAGAATAAATTATTTACCCCACATAACTGTGGGAGTGAGCAGTCTTTTGCTTGTAACTCAGAATAATGTGAAGAATTGTCATAATTAATGATGCAGGATACGTGATATGTTCAAGGAAAATTTGTTTCCTGTAGCTGTCAAGTCTTTGTTCTCATTTTAAGACAGTGAGCCAGGGCCTTGACAGTGAGAAAGAGCAGTAATACAAGTAAAATCCAGAAGTAGTTGTATGGCCTTGTTTCATTTTAGTAAAAGCTATGATTCCTTCAATCCAGTTTTTGTGTTATTTGTAATTTTTTGAAATCCTTATAGAGTCCCATTTTTTCCAGTTCCACCCCTCAAATAACCCTTTGTAACAGTTTAGTATGAATCTTTTTAGACCTTAATCTGTACGTAACCATTATATCTAGGCACGTGTGCACCAAAGTAGAATTGTGTTATATATAATGTACTCGGTTTCATTTTTTTCACTTAGTAGATACTGGATATATTTCCATGACAATACATACATACCTCAGGTCTGCAACTCCTGCCTGCCTGGCCCAGGCTGTAAGGAGAGGTGACAGGTGGTCACAATGACCGGCTGTGCCCCTGATAAGTGAGACAGCTACTACTTACTTACTCTAGCCACTTGTTGCCAGGATGCCAGATTATCTAAATTTTCCAAGCTAAACTGAAATCTAAATTGTTATGTGAAATCTCCTGAATTTTAGTATTTTTAACAGATTCAAAACCTTGTAGGGAGCCCTGGCCAGATAGCTTAGTTGGTTAGAGTGTCATCCCAATACGCCAAGGTATGTATGGTTCAATCCACATACAGGAATCACCTAATGAATCCATAAATAAGTGGAACAACAAATCAGTCTCTCTCTCTCTCTCTCTCTGTCTCTCTCTCTCTCTCTAAAAAAAATTAACTAATTAATTACTTAATTTAAAAAAAAAATCTATAGGAACCAATTAGAATACATCTTAGGGCTATATTCCCCCTTCCCTTGTCCCCCAACTTTTGCCATAGGATATCAGTATATTCTCTTCTTCCAACAACCCTATTTGGGGTAATTGAGAGTGAATGTCTAGCTTCCTGGTTATGTAAGTAGATCTCCTTTCAGGGGCGAAGAAATTAACCCTGAATCATTGGATTAGTGTATAAATTACTGGTTTAATGGATGAATGAAGTGGAAGGTAATTCACCTCTTGGAAGAAAGAAACATCAGACCCATTATTTCTAAGATTTTAAGTATTAGGGCGGAAGAGTTAGAAGTATGTGTACAGTCAGTATCATAACATTTTAATTAGAAATGAGTAATTTTTCTATTATGGCAGGCAAAACCATGAATAAAGCCTAATAAAGAATATGGCCCTACCCCGGCTGGTTTGGCTCAGAGGTTGAGTGTTGACCTATGAACCCAGAGGTTGTGGTTCGATTCCAATCAGGACACATGCCTGGGTTGCAACCTCAATCCCCAGTGGGAGGTGTGCAGGAGGCAGCCGATCAGTGATTCTCATCATTGATGTTTCTCTCTCCCTCTCCCTTCCTCTCTGAAATCAGTAAAAATAAATTTTTAAAAAGAATATGGCCCTGGCCCATGTAGCTCAGTTGGTTGAGCATTGTCCCATGCACGGAGAGGTTGCTGGTTCTATTCCCAGTCAGGGCACATGCCCGGGTCATGGGCTCAGTCCCCAGTAGGGGGTGTGCAGGAAGCAGCTGATCAATGTTTCTCTTATTGACCTTGTCCTCTCCCTTCCTCTAATCTCTAAAATTAATAAAAAGACATTTTTAAAATAAAGAATATGAATGGGCCCTTGCAGGGTGGCTAAGATTGTTGAAGCATTGTCCCTTACACTAAAAGGTTGTGGGTTCAATTCCAGGTCAGGGGATTACCTAGTTTACAGGTTTTGATCCCCAGTTGGGGCATGTACAGGAGGCAACCGATTGATCTTTCTCTCTCACATCAATGTTTGTCTCTCTGTCTCTCTCTCTCTAAAATCAATAAACATATCCTCAGGTGAGGATAAAAAAAAGGAATATGAATAGTAATTACCTTTATATAACAACTAGAGGCCTCATGCACGAAAATTCATGCACCTGGGGGGGAGAAGGGTCCCTCAGCCTGGCCTGCGCCCTCTCACAGTCCAGGAGCCCTCAGGAGATGTCCTACCTAGCCACAGTTTGGCCTCCCGCTGTGGGAGGAGACCAGGCAGGCTGATCAGGGGTCGCTGCCTGCTGGTGAGCGGCCAGCCCCGCCTCCCCCATCGCCCCTCCACAGCTGGCCGCTACCGCACCTTGGCTGGCCTGGTGCTGCCTGCTCTCTGGCCCCGCCCCCTGCCAATGGGTCAGTATGACATTTGGTCGATTTGCATATTATGCTTTTATTATATAGGATGTTTTATCATTTATAAACACTTTAATCTGTTTTCTTATCCTATATAATAAAAAGCTAATATGCAAATTGACCAAACAGCCAATCCATGATTCTCTCATCATTGATGTTTTTCTTTCTCTCCCCCCTCCCTCTCCCTCTCCCTTGCTTTCCAAAATCAATAAAAGATATATGTGTATATATATATATATATATATATATATGGTACATATATATCCTATGCAATAAAGAGGTAATATGCAAATTGACCCTCAGGCCCTCACAAGATGGCTGCCTACGACCAGGCCCGCAGGGGGTTTAGTAAGGGATGACCAAATGACTGAATAAGCAGGCTGCATGGGATGACCAGACCAGCAGGTGGGGTGGGCAGTTAGGAGCAACCAGGTTGGCAGGGAGGGGGGAGTTGGGGACAACCTGGCCGGCAGCAGGGGACAGTTAGGGGCAACCAGGCAGGCAGGCAGGTGAGCAATTAGGAGCCAGCAGTCCAGGATTTTGAGAGGGATGTCCGACTGCCGGTTTAGGCCCGATCCCCGGGATCAGGCCTAAACCGGCAGTCGGATATCCCCCAAGGGGTCCCGGATTGGAGAGGGTGCAGGCTGGGCTGAGGGGACCCCCCCACACACTCCCCGTGCACGAATTTTATGCACCAGGCCTCTAGTCCTATATAATAAAAGGCTAGTATGCAAATTGACCAAACGGTGGAACAACCGGTCGCTATGACATGCACTGACCACCAAGGGGAAGACACTCAACGCAGGAGCTGCCCCCTGGTGGTCAGTGCACTCCCACAAGGGGAGCGCCGCTCAGCCAGAAGCCCGGCTCATAGCTGGCAAGTGCAGGTGCGGTGGTGGTAGCGAGCCTCTCCTGCCTCCACAGCAGCGCTAAGGACATTCCCCGAGGGCTCCTGGACTGCAAGAGGGCACAGGCCGGGCTGAGGGACCCCCCTGAGTGCACGAATCTCGTGCACCAGGCCTCTGGTTCTCTAATGAAATGCTGTGAGCTGTAGCATCAGTATGCTGTTTTATATATGAGAAAACTAAAGTGCAGTGAGATTATGTGACTTGCCCATTGCCATTTAGCTGGAAGTAGCAGTTTAATTCTCAATCCAGGTCTTCTGACCAGGCTACTTTTGTTAACAGACCCCAAAATCCTTTCCCATTGTGAATTTGGGGCTCAATAACTCTTAAGTGAGAAGGTTCCATTAGTGATTTTGTTGCCTTGAAAGTCCCTTTGATTCAAACTGCATTTTAACAGATTCTAAGGGTCATTGTGCAGATCTGAATGTGATAGTAATTAGATACTTAAGCTTATAGTGTTAAAATGTTACATAGCATTTTTCTCCCCATTTATTACTAAACTCTGAAGTTGCTCAATTGAGTGAGGATAATATGTTAAATATTTTAGTTGTAAATATTAGAGGAACCACAAATGAAACTTTTCTTTTTTATTTCAAAATTGTAGATAACTATTTCTGATGAACCAGACACATTGTATAAGCGCCTGTCTGTTTTAGTAAAAGGCCATGATAAGGCTGTGTTGGACAGTTATGAATATTTTGCCGTGCTTGCTGCTAAAGAACTTGGTATCTCTATTGAAGTGTAAGTATAATCTTTCCTAATCTGACCTGTCAGTTGTTGTAACATGGTCAGCCAGAAAATGGTGCTGATTCCAGCCAAGTCTGAGCTCTTAAAATGGGATAGAACTCAAGATAGGTAGGGTGTAGCTTTGTCCTGTTATCCTAAGCAGGATCATCCCTCCCGTCTTCTAGAATGTTTAAATACTAGAATGAGTGAACCAGGAAAATGAAGGAAATCTTTTCTCTACCGATTTCATAGACAGGAGATCCAATTTGTATTTCTCAGAGCAACAGATCCTTATGTCTGGGATCTCCATGGGGCAGAGAGGCAGTTAGGTGGGCAAGCAATCCTTTTATAGACCCTTTGATTTTATGATCTTTGGCTAATATATTCATTGTCTCAAAACTGCCCTGAGAAACACCAGTCACTCAGTAATTTCATGTCTGAGCAAGGTAAGCGTTATGTGGCCCTGAAGTCACTGCAGGGTCAAGTGTAACTACCTCCTTTGTCTTGTCACCTGCTCCTGATGTAGAACAAGGCCCATTTGTGGCTTTGCCAGCCCGCCTCTTTACAAAACACAATGAATCCACGTTTTCCATAACAGACTATAGTTTTATGATTATGGATCATCTGTAAATTTTCCTAAAATAGCACAGCAGACATTACAACTGTGTGCGTCACACTGGTGTTACTTTTCACAGTTCATATATTTGGTCCAAGGCTGTAAAAGCTGGGTGTGTGTGTGTGAGAGGGTGCGTGTGCTTGCATGCCAAGGCTCAATTTTGGGGCTGTGGAAAAAAATGTTTGTGTTGCTGTCCAAGGTGTTTATTTTGGCCTGAGCTTTATGACATCGGTTGTTAAGCATAGATGACAGAACTGACAAGTAGATGTCTGTAAATGGTAGTTAATGCCTGTAATTGAGCATGAACCTAACCTACAAAATTGTGGGATCGTGCTTTGATATCACTGACTAAGGTTTTATCATCACTTAGCTTGAGCATGTTGTTTTGCCCATTAATTTTCAGACATGAACCTCCAAGAAAAATAGAGCGATTTACTCTTCTCAAATCAGTGCATATTTTCAAGAAGCACAGAGTTCAGTATGAAATGAGAACACTTTACAGATGCTTAGAGGTGAGTTTATTTCAGATATTCAGGTATTTTTGAAATGCCCACATTTCATATTAGCATAACTTTCCTTTCACATTGGCTGACTTCCTTTTAGTCAGCTTATGCTAATGGTTGCAGAGAAGGTAAAAGGACCTCTTGTGTTTATGCGAGCAACAGACAGGAAAATCAAACTCAAATAAAGCCATCATTTAGAATAGTTCTACTTCAGCTCAATAATGCAGATGATGCTAATTTTTTAAAAATTTGATTACCCCTAGAACAATTTGTATTTCTCAGAGCAACAAATCAAACCATACAAGCATTACTTTTTGTTTGTTAATCCTCACCTGAGGATATTCTTTCCATTGATTTTTAGAGAGAGGGGAAAGGAGGCAGAGAGACAGAGAGAAACATCGATTGGTTGCCTCATGCAGGCCTGCAATGGATTGGCCTGCAAAGGAAGTACATGACTTTGACTGGAATCGAACTCGTGACCCTTCAGTCCATGGGCCAACACTCTGAGCACTGAACCAAACCGGCTAGGGAGCTGACTAATTATTTTTTAAAATATATTTTTATTGATTTCAGAGAGGAAGGGAGAAGAAGAGAGAGATAGAAACATAAATGATGAGAGAGAATCATTTATCAGCCACCCACCTCCTGCATGCCCCCCACCAGGGATCGAGCCCGCAACCCGGGCATGTGTCCTTGACCAGAATCAAACCCGGGACCCTTCAGTCCCCACAGGCTGACGCTCTCTCTATCCACTTAGCCAAACCAGCTAGGACAGCTGACTAATTTTTATACAATAAGATAGCATTGGAATAATTTTGCTTGCTTTTCAAAAATTCTAGTTAAATTTTCACACAGTTCTAATAATTCTTTCCACATGCTTCCTGGATTTCCCATGTCTGTGATGGGCAGCATTACGATTTTTCATTCACCTTATTCATTTCTGCATCCACTAGGGTTGACATAGTCTTGTGGCTAAGAAGTGCATGGATTCTGGAGTCAGATATCCAGGTCCTAGTCCTGGCACTTACTAGCTGTATGCCTTGGGCCTCAATTCTTTGACCTACAAAATGGGAATAATAATGGTACCCATCTCCTAGGTCAGTGTGAGGATTAAATGAGTATTTATCTGAAACACTGTAAATACTTCGTCACATAGTAAGTGATTTATAAATGTTATTAAAACAACTGTTTGTGCATCTTTTCCATTGGAAGCGCTGTACTAGACATTGAGGATACAAATATTAAGATGTAGTTCCACCCTTAAATGGAAAAAAAAACACCAAAATTGTATGCACCCATGTCCAACAGAAACAATCCAGCATGGGGCATGCAGAAAATCTCATACTGACTCTTATAATCTAGTCTTTGTTTCCTGTTGTGTTTTGTCTGAACTAGTCTTGTGAAACTCTGCGGTACCGTGCTTGCCAGCTGGGTTCCATGGACATCTGGGAGGAGGGTGCTTCAGGGCCGTGCTCTCCCCATTCAGTTCCACCAGAGGATCTACAGGGTTTTTAAAATTGGGGTTCTGTGTAAGAGTCCCTAGAGGAAGAAAAGGTCCTACCACTTTACCAATAACACTTTAAAATTTCTACTCTAACAGCAGAGTATGAACCAATGTCATGTTTGAAATTTCAGCTAAAACATCTAACTGGAAGTACAGCAGACGTCTACTTGGAATACATTCAGCGAAACTTACCTGAAGGAGTTGCCATGGAAGTTACAAAGGTATTACTTTAATTTCTACCTCTTTTGGGGGGTAGTGTGTGTTGGGTCACAATCTTCCCGGGAGCTTCCCAGGTGTAATCTGAAACCACCCCTGGATGCGGAGGGCAAGGAGAGACCGCAGAGAGGCAGACCACTCCAAATGGTAGGTGGCAGGTTTAATAAGCAAGAGAACTTAGACTGTGTGCTTTCTGAACACACCTGCCAAATCTTAAAAGTTATAGAGGCCCACCTTAGGTCATTCACGTACCCAGGAGACCTTAACTGGGTCAGTCATGTACCCAGTCCAGATAGTCTCAATACCACATTTCTATCTCAAACCTGTATCCTTGGAGCAGGTTCTGGGAGCAGGGAAAGCAGCAGAACGCACATTCTAAAACACAGGGGAGGAGGCAAGGAGCCTTTGATTGCCCGGGTTCAGCTCACAGGTCAAACAGGCAGTCATGCCTTTTTGATGACATTCCCCAACAATCTGTATTGCTTTAATACACTAGAGGACCGGTGCATGACATTTGTGCACTGGCATGGGGGGTGTCCCTCAGCCTGGCCTGTGTGCTTTTGCAGTCTGGGAGCCCTTAGGGCAGGCATCCTCAAACTACGGCCCGCTGGCCACATGCGGGTGTTTTTGCCGTTTTGTTTTTTTACTTCAAAATAAGATATGTGCAGTGTGCATAGGAATTTGTTCATAGTTTTTTTTAAACTATAGTACTGCCCTCCAACGGTCTGAGGGACAGTGAACTGGCCCCCTGTTTAAAAAGTTTGAGGACCCCTGCCTTAGGGGATGTCTGACTGATATCCCCGAGGAGCGGGCCTAAGCCATCAGTCAGACATCCTTCGTGCAAAGGCAGGAGAGGCTCCTGCCACCACCGCTGCGCTTGCCAGCTGTCAGCCCAACTTGTGGCTGGCTGAGCGATGCTCCTCCTGTGGGAGCACACTGACCACCGGGAGGCAGCTCCTGCATTGAGGGTCTGCCCCTGGTGGTCAGTGCGCATTATAGCAACCAGTCATTCCACCATTTGGTCAATTTGCATATTACCCTTTTATTATATAGGATTGCAGCCTGGTACTGGCCCACTGAGTAGAGGGGAGGGCCTGTGGCAGACCTGGAGGCAGGATTGCCAAGGTGGTTGGGGTCTCCACCTCCCTGTGCAGTTCAACCAAATAATCCTACACTGTAGCCACATCATCCCCAGCCGCCTCCAAAGACTCCCTCCCTCCCAGGAGTTGTCCAGACATGGGGTGGCAGTCCCTAGAGATCACTGAGGATCAACTAGATTATATGTATCAGAGTTTATATGCCATCAAGTTTTCTTCTCTCTGTTTTCACAGCCTACAAAAAGATGAGAGGGGTATTGCGGGGGGTGGGGAGGAGCAAGTAGGGCTGGGAGGTAAAAGAAGCCAAGAGGATTTAAGGGAACAAAACTAATCTATTTTGTGGCCAAAGAGTTCAGTTAAGTCCACATTATATTATAGTTCTATTTTTCTTTTTTTAGACAAAATTAGAACGGTTACCAGAACACATCAAGGAGCCAATCTGGGAAAAGATACCAGAGGAAAAAGAAGAAAGCAAGTCATAAAGTCTCAGAGACTAGTTGTGTGGGCTTCTGAATGAGGGAGGGCCAGCCACGTGGGCTGAAGTGGAGAGTGCTGCCAGTTGAGACGGTTCTCTATTGAGTCCACATGTCCTGATCATGGGCAGCAGGGGATGGAGCATTAAGGATTCAATGGACTATAGTGAAAGAGCCACTTTATCTGTCCTTTTATACATGTCATCATTTCAGTTCTGATTTTACCAAATGTGAGTAAACCATTTTGACCACTATGCACCAAAAGAGTCTATTTATATTTTATTCTGCTATTATTCAATTATTAGTTTCTACTAATTTTAATTTACATCATATCATTCATCTGAAAGTGAATATTTGAAATATTGCTCACGTACATTTTTTTCTTTTGAAATTCCTAGAAGGAACCTTTGGTTAATTTGATTAATTTAACACTGAGCAATTGAAGTTTTTGATACTCTAAAACAGGCCAGCATAGAGTTGTTTGTTCGGGGGTGATGACCTACAAATTTGACCTCATTTAACCTTTTGCACTCGGATGTCGAGTGTGACTCGACATGGTTAGCATTAGAATAAAGGAATCGAGAAAAAAGCAAGCGAGTGCAAAGGGTTAAGCATTCCATTCTTGAAAATGAATATACTTTGCAGCAGACCAAGCACACTTGAGGCATACACTGCACCTTCTAGTGGCCCAGACCCTGCAGGGCTGCCTACTAGTAAAAGGGTCACTGTAATGGAATTTAAGCTCTCAAGATATTACCACTGTATCGTTTCTCCCATCCTGTGATTCATTCATTCAACAGGCTCTTATTTTGTTAACTTACCAAAAATTGAATAGAAATAACGGCTTTTGAAAATTGTGCAAGGCACAAACTATTTTCCTCATTAAGTTCCTCGCTGATAAGAAGGCCTCTCTCCCAAGCATCCCTGGGTCCGGGTGAGACCATGTGTCCCTAGATCCGAGTGAGGCCTCGTGAACCCAGGCCCGGGTGAGGCCACGTGCCCCTGGGTCTGGGAGAGGCCAAGCGTCCCTGGGTCCAGGTGAGACCATGCGTCCCTGGATCCGGATGAGGCCTCGTGCACCTAGGCCCGGGTGAGTCCAAGTGGCCCTGGGTCTGGGAGAGGCCAAGCGTCCCTGGGTCCGGGAGAGACCATGTGTCCCTGGATCCAGGTGAGGCCTTGTGCAACTAAGCCCGGGTGAGGCCACGTGCCCCTGGGTCTGGGAGAGGCCAAGCGTCCTTGGGTACGGGTGAAGCCAGATCCTGGGTCCGGGTGAGGCCGTGCGCCCCTGGATCCATCCGGGTGAGGCTGGGTCCCAGGCCCGGGTGAGACCACGCGCCCCTTGGGTATGGGTGAGGCCACGTGCCCCTTAGTCCAGGTGACGCCGTCCCCCTGGGATCGGCCGAGACCAAACCAGAGGGAGTCAGACCTCCAATACCACCATTTGTCCACCATCCAGAGCTGAGGGGTCAGTGCTGACATGTACACATAAGGAACTACTGGACATCGAAATTGGGTCTCAAAAGAACTGTTGGTCCAGGGGGAAGCTCGCTACAGATTGATTCATTTGCCTGTCAGCATAAATATTATTGCTCGTCGCACATTCAGTTCTTATTAGTATATATCTAGTGACATTTGATCTCGTTCATCTAGAGGAAATGAGGAACAACATAGACTGAGGAACAAGAACAGAACCAGAAGCAAGGAGGCATCGATCGGACTATCGGGCCTCAGAGGGAGGATAGGGGAGGGTAGGGGGAGGGTGGGGGGAGGGGGAGAGTTCAACCAAAGGACCTGTATGCATGCATATAAGCCTATCCAACGGTTAAGTTCAACAGGGGATTGGGGCATGCGTGGGGAGAGGGGTGGGATGGGAATGGGGGGATGAGGACAAATATGTGACACCTTAATCAATAAAGAAATTAAAAAAAAAAAAAAAAAAAAAAAAAATAAGAAGGCCTCTCTCTGTTGGTAAATGGCAGTCTTTTGTCTGGAGATGTCTACTTTTCCATGAAATTAAATAGTGCTTAAAGCCCTGAAAGAAGCAGGACTACGACGGGCTGAAACTGTTGCTGGATCAACCCCAAGGGAGTGATTCGTTTCCTTTTTATAGCAGAACCAGGGCTTCGTCTTTGTAGTTTTCTTCACATCTTTGGAGTAGTTATGTCTTCTCGGTTTTTCCCCTTGCACTGGAATTCCCGTTCTCTCTTCCTTACCTGCTATCAGGTGTCGGTGTTTTGAATGCATACTGCTTATGTGTCAGACTTACATTACTGTCATTAACATGAAAAGAATTACAGCCTTGTGGCCCCTGACCTCCTTCCCTTGGAGCTCAGTTGTTGACTCTGTCATTCACAAATGCCTAAAGCATGCTTATCTCAGGTATAAGCAGGTATAAGCCTCAGGATTAAGAACTAGTCAATAAAACAAGAGCAATAGAATGGTAATTATATCTAGCAAAGCAGCAATTTGTGACCCATTTGAACTTTAAATAATTCTTTAAAAATAAATATAGCTTTTTTGTATGTGTTTTTAGATAATATTAATCACTGTAGTATGGTAGGATGATTTATGCACACTCAGCTCCAGTGACTCACTGTGAGCTAAAGGGGTGCATCCGAGTCTGACTGTTTTCATTTTCAATTAACCCGTAAACCAGATTACTCAGGTTGGCACTTCAAATTACATATTAAAATCTTGTTTTAAGATAAATATGCAAATAAACTATACACGCGGCAAAACGTAGTGATACTTCTGTGACAAAAGTATTTGAGACCTACATCTTGATATAAACAAGGTAATTTCTTTATCCTGGTAGGCTGAGAAAGGGTTGTTGTTGTTTTAGTTGGGTCTCTCACGTAAAATGCATATTCTAAAACTTAGAATTAATGCCCAAGTCTCACTTTCTGTCCATAGTGGGGATGGTGGTGAGAGAAAATGGGACCTGATGGTAGAATGAACCAGAAGGCAGGTATGAAGTGAAATTATTGAGAGGTAGGAAGTGACATTATTGAGAGGTAGCCCAGAGTTCATTGTTGCTTCCTCTAATCTGAAATACATTTCCTTTTCATATTAAACAAAATAATATTATGGTCTGTTTGAAATTATTGATAGAACTCTACGAATTAGATTGTTTGGTGCCTAGTTTCAATACTGTCAAAGAATTACTTATATGTTCCTTATACAGACCACAGTAAATATATAAAGCAATTGTTTTAAAGAAGGAGTCTAGCCCTGGCTGGTTTGGCTCAGTGGATAGAGCGTTGGCCCGCAGACTGAAAGGTCCCAGGTTCGATTCTGGTTAAGGGCACATGCCCGGGTTGTGGGCTCGGTCCCCAGTGGGGGCATCCAGGAGGCGGCCAATCAATGGTTCTCTCTCATCATTGATGTTTCTATCTCTCTCTCCCTTCCTCTCTGAAGTCAATAAAAATATATTTAAAAAAAGAAAAAGAGGGAGTCTGATTTCTTAACATTTCTATTTGTCAGCTGCCATTCCTCCTTCCCTACATTTAGTTTTACTGCAACACTAATGAGTAGCAGAGTAGAGAAGACATGGACCTTGGAGTCAGACAGGTCTGCGTCAGATAAGGGTTAAAACCCACTAACTGCAATAAACTTGGGCGAGATAGTTAATCCTGTCAGAGCCTCAATTTACTCGTTAGTAAAATGTAGAAAATCATGCCTCCTCATTAAGGTAGGAGTATTTAATTAGGTAACTTATAGAATGCCTCACATTTCCGAGTAAATAATAGACATGGGTGAATAATAGTTATCACTAGATGGAGTGCAAATCCGATGGCACCCCAGATGCTTGTGCACTGCACGGGTTAGATACCAGCTGGAGAGGACCTGGTGTGTCCCAGGGAGGGTAGCTCTTGCCTTGGAAGGGCTGTGAGGGTTAATTTAGCTGAGAAAGCATGTAGTGTGCATTGTAATCACCGCCATGCGTTATGCAAAGCATTTTACATAGTCACCTGCAGATGTTCTCATTTAATCTTCATAACCCAACAGAGTGGTTACTGTTATTCCCCCCATTTTCCAGGACAGAACACCAAGTTCTGACTTCCCCATTCAGTATCCTTTCAGTTTACAGATAACGCTGAGGCAAAAAGGGTGAAACTGATTTGTATGAGTTCAGATTAGTGACAGGGACAGCCCCAGAACCTAATTGTTAAAGAGTAGGAGGTACTCAGAATATTCAACCTAAAATCCAGATTTATTTCCCCTTTCACATTGGCAAAATGTACTGATTTCCCCTAAATTTTACAAGTAAAATGATCAACTGGGAGTGGGGGGAATCTAAGGCATAAAAGATGTAAATGTGACCTGAATAAAGCTAAAAAGTATAATACACAGTGCGATTCCTGGTCCCTGTGGTGTCCAGGTCCACAGGGTGTGAGGGGCAGCACATGCGTTTAGGCTGATGAAGGAGGGAACCACTGGGTCACAAGAACCAGCATGGAGGTTATTTCCAGCAGGCTGGGGCCAGGCCCAGCGAGGGCTCAGCAGGCTAGGCTATGGCTCAAGCATTTCTTATACCTGGAGCCAAGCTTATGGCTGACTGTCTGTGAACCCCCGGGTTCTCTGCAAATCCCCGCTCAGTTCCTAACCCTGCCCTCCTTAAACCCTCACTATTATTACTCGATTTAAGCCGTCATTTCTCTCTGTGGAGTCCTAATCTTCTTTGAAATGATATATTTATACTTCAGCAGCTCAGCATATTAATGGGGCAGGTCATGGTCAACTGACCCACATGAAAAGCCATTTGAATTTTAGATTCTTTAGCCAGAGGCTAAATCAAGTTATATTTCATTCATACAATTTCTTAATGTGAACACACTGTCCTGTAATCACTCCTCAATTTTGCTTAAATATCCATAAATTCAAAGAGATGGTCGGGGGTGACACCATCTTCACACCGAGCCAGTTGAGCCAATGATGGGCATATGTCTTCGGGTGTGATGAGAGGGGAGAAAGGTTGAAATCCCTGAGCTAGATCTTCAAGGCTTCTTCTAGTTCTAAAGGCCCATTATCTTTCACATCAATAAAAATCTGCTAACCCAGGCACTCAAAGGAGTCTAGAGGAGTTGTCTTGCAAAATGAAGGACTAATAGCTCCCATTAATTCAGCACTAACTGTGTGTCATGCACTTTGCTCGGTTACTCAACAGGTGTTGGAGTTCTTTGTATGTGCCAAGCACTGTCCTAGGCATTGGGAATTCCGTGGTGTCTGGGGTGAAGTCCCCGTCCTCAAGCATCTTAGACACTATGGGGAAGACATAATAAAGAAGGAAAAAAAAAAGATAGTTTCAACTGCAGTTAAACACGAAGAAAATGAAGTAGGATAATGTCAGAATTCCTTGAGGAGGGGGGAAGGTCAAGGAGGCCACCATGTGAAGGCCTGAGGGGAGAGCAGTCCAAGCAGCAGGACCAGGCAGTGTTAGGACCCAGTGACTTGGTGTGTCTGCAGACAAGGACAGAGGAACATGACAACAGCAGGCAGGGGCAGATGCTGTGATGCATCACGGCTGTGGGGAGCAGTATGGTTTTTATTCTGAGTGCAAATGGGCAGCCATTGGAGGGTTTGGAGCGGGCGAGTGATAGGAACTGATTTATGCCTTGGAACACACTACTCTGGCTGCTGGGTATGGACTGTGAGGAGGGGGTTATCAAGAGGGGGCAGGAAGACTGGTTAGGACCTTCTGCAGTGGCCCAGGTGAGAGGATGTGGCCTGGACTGGAGTTGTGGTAATGGAGGTGATGAGAAGTGATTGATTCAGAATATAGTTTGGAGGTGGAGCTGATGGAATAACCTACTAACAGATCAAAATGAGACCTAAGATGTCAAGAATGACATCTAGGTTTTGGCCTAAGCAACTGGGTAAATGGTGATGCCATTACTGCAGTTGAGAAGGGATTTGGAAAGAAAACCAGTAGTTTGGCTTTGGCCTTGGCCTTGCTAAGTTTGCCGTCTGGGGATAGATGTCTAGTAGGCAGCTGAGTTCATGAATCTGAGTTCTGGAGAGAGTCCAGGCTGAATATGTAAATGTGGAAGCTATCAGCCTACAACTGGTTTGTAATGTTGGGGGTGAATGAGTTCATCTAGGGAGAATGTGGGTAGATGAGAAGGGTACCAAGAACAAGTCTGGGAAGCCCCAAGCACGTAGAGATTTGGTAAAATGGAGGCGATGAGCCATCAGTGAGGTTAGAGTGAAACCAGACAAGTGTGGGTCCTTGAAACCTGGAGTATTTGGAGGAAGAATACACTTGGTGAACCATGATGAATCTGCTGGCAAGTTGAGTAACAAAAGCAGGTCATTGGTGACCACTGTATAAGCCTTGTTCATGGAGTGATGGGGATGAGCATCTAATTGGAGTAAGTTGAGGGCATAAGAAAGATGAGGACACAAAACAGGTTTGAGAATGGTCAGTTATTTATTGCTACCCTAGAAAAATACCCAAGATTTAGTAGCTTAAAGCAAAGACAACATTTACTTTGCACACAAATCTGCAATTTGGTCAGGGCTCTGCGGGGACATTGTCTGCTCCATTTGGTATCAGCTGGGATGTCTGGAAGGCGAGGCCTGGAGTCATTCACTCACCCACAAGTCTGATGGTTGAGCATGGCTGTCAGCCGGAATCCCTGAATGTGTCTGAGCTTCCTGACAACATGGCGTCTGGGTTCTGAGCGCAAGTCCTGAGAGAGCCAGGCAGAGATGCTATCACCTTTGATGACCTAGCCTTGGAAGTCACATGGTATCGCTCTGAGGTAGCCACAGAGTGCCATCGGGTTGAAGGGAAGGAGAAGTAGACTGCCCCCTTGGTGGGAGGAACACGTGACACCAGATCTACTGCTGTGCCATTTTTGGAAAATAGATCTGCCACAAAGGGTTTTGTTGTAAGAGAAGCCAAAATTAGGACAGTGGATGGAGGGGATTGTGGGCAGGGCCAATAGATCCAGGGATCCAGAGTGCCTAGGGACCACAATATTTTAAATTACTTTTTAAGTACTTTAATTTCTTTCAAAATCAGAAGGATGAATTTAATATAGTCTGGACTGGACTGGATTATATTCATCTTCATACCAACGAGTGATAAAATATTTTAAATATTTACAAAATATTTATTTATTTCATATTTATCTTATGACCCATGAAGGTAAAGTGTGGGACCCTAAATGTGGCATCAGGGCCGGATTTTTGTTGTTTGACTTTGTTTTATTAATGGTGATCCTAAAGCATGTCTCCAGGTGGGAATGCTCCATTAGAGAAGGAAAAACAGGATGCCGAAGAGAAAGGAATTACATGGGGAGGAGTGCGGAGAGCTGAGCCCTGGAGGACCTGGCAGGCGGGAGGTGGGGAAGGGACGCTGCTTCCGCTGACCAGGAGGAGGCAGAGCGCGTGGTTCGGAGGCAGAGAGTGTGTCCGGTGGGAAGGTGAGGTGGTTGTCTGATGTGTCTAATTCTCTGAAACGAAGCGTGACAGGTCATCCGCTGAACGTGGGAGTGAGTGGAAGGTTTGAGGGTGGGAAGTGTTGTGGGATGGTCATCTCAGGGCGGGGAGGTGAAGCCGGCAGGGAGGGGTGAGCAGTTATTTGACGTGAGTGCAGCCAGCGTGATTTTATGATTGTTTCTGTGTTCAGCTCCTGGGGCAGGTGAGGTGTTAGCACAGTTGGTGGTTAGCTGTAGCCAGGGTCAGGTTTTGCCAAGTGAGCAGTTGGAGGGAGAGAGGGGTGCAAAGGTCAGGCTCGTGGCAAGGAAACATCAGGTGTGTCAGGCCGTGGATAAGGATAGGAGGAAAGTGGGATACGCTGTAAGCGAGGTGACAGATGTTTTAAAAAATACAAGATCAACAGGTTGCAAGTCTCAATATGGCTGGTGTCTTGTTGGGGCGCGGGTGTTAGGATACGTGAGCTGGAAGGAGAGGCGATGCTTCCGAACGTCTCGGAGCGGGGACAGAAGTGCCTGATAGCAAGGCCAGGAGCGGCTCCTAAACCGCGCATCGGAAGGACCTGGAGGGCTCACGAAAACAGATGGCTGGGCACCCTGAGTTCCTGATTCAGTAGGCGAGGTGGGGTCTGAGAATTTGCATGTCTAACAAGCCCCCAGATGCTGCAGCTGCGGGCCGGGACCACAGCGATGGGAGGCCAGTGTGGGATGGAAGGAGAGCTTCTTGGAACTAAGGAGATACGGACCTTTGAGGCCAGAGCGTGGGATGGGTCAGCTCTCCACCTCAGGCTGTCCCTGCGCGGATGCTTTGAGACACACGTGAAGTCACTAGTGAATAATGGCAGCAAGGATGAGTACATGGAGGGGTAGAGTCGGACATGGCTTCGAAGGGACTGGCATTTTGAGGAGAAAAAAGAAAGGGTGGAAGCCATGGTTAAGAGGAAGGAGGAGACTGGCCTTATTCTCCAGACCCTGAGGGGTGGGGGCTGTCGGGGGGAAACCCACCAGCACTTGGCAGGTGACAGGAAGTAGAGTTCCTACTTCAGGAATGGGGAGGAAGTTAGAACAACGGAGAGGTTAGGGACGCATGGAGGCAGAGAGCCTCTGTACCGACACTTCAGGCGTGAGCACCCAATGGGAGGCAGGCGGTGCTGCCCCGAAGACGGACAGTCACTGGAATGACTCCACCTAAGAGCTAGAAAAATCAGTGCTGCAGGTTTTCTGATTTTTTTTGGAGGTATCATTTTTATATTGCATTAAAATAAGCATGAATGCCCTAACCGGTTTTGCTCAGTGGATAGAGCGTCAGCCTGCAGACTGAAGGGTCCCAGGTTCGATTCCGGTTGTACTTTGGTTGCAGGCACATCCCCAGAAGGGATCGAAGTTTCTCTCTCATCGATGTTTCAAACTCTCTATCCCTCTCCTTTCCTCTCTGTAAAAAAAAATCAAAAAATATATATTTTAATAAAATAAAATAAGCATGAATATGTAATTGATTCAAAAACAAATTTGCATACGCCTTTAGTATAAAAGTAAGAGACTTCAGAGCTATCTTAAGCTGCGCTCCCAGGTCCTTCTCACGTGGAGAGAAAGCAGCAAAGCCTCTAGGTCGTGGGTGAAGGGTGTGGGAGGGAAGCATCTGTACTTTAAGCTGGAAAATGGGGAACTTCCAAGCCTCAAGGGGCCATCTGTGTTGTGCGGGGACTGAGTTAGCTTCGGGCACAGCTGCTCACCGAGAGCCCTTCAAGTTGCAGGTGCCGCTGCTTCTCACTAGACCGCGTGGAAGAGCTGAGCCCCAAGTCGCCAGTGGGTTTGATTTTATGGGCAAGGAGTTGGCCTGCTTCCCCTGTGGACCTCAGAGTCCCCTCTGTCCCCAAGATGGGCCTCTCTGGAGCAGTACGGTGCCCAGCTAAAGGGACAAGGAGTGTGTGGGCCACGGGAGGGTCTCAGCCTGTCTTCCCAACTGGTCTTCACTCCACCCTCCCCTCAGTTTCCTCCCCTTCTCCCTCTTCAGAATCTTCTGGGTGGCTTAGCTGAGCGGTTGACAATATGAAGAGGAGGGGTGAGGCTGGGGGAGCTTAGCAGGCTGGAGGTCAGACCTTCCGAGGGAATCTTCTAATGACCTTAGGACGCTTAGCTGGCCTGGTTCTGTCCACCTTGTCGCCTGCCCTCCACTGCCCATCATGTTCAGTTGCCCGGGAGATGGTGAAGAGGCTGGCTAAGCTCAGGAAAGGGAGGGAGAGGACCCTACCTAAGCATCAACCAGCAGCAGCCGGGAGGAGACAGGCCCTTGCTCCCTGCCGATCCAGGGGCCAGGATGGGGCAGCAGTTCAGCTGGGAGGAGGCGGAGGCGGCCGGCGAGATGGACGTGGCGGAGCTCCAGGAGTGGTACAAGAAGTTCGTGGTGGAGTGCCCCAGCGGCACGCTCTTCATGCACGAGTTTAAGCGCTTCTTCAAGGTCACCGGCAATGAGGAGGCCACCCAGTATGTAGAGGGCATGTTTCGAGCCTTCGACAAGAACGGGGTAAGGCACCCTGAGGGGGGCACTGGTGGCCAGTCCACTTGGCCCATTTCTCATCCTTGAGCTCAAGGAACGGCCTCGCAGGGGCTCCCAGTTCCCAGTCCTTCTGCTCTTCCTCTCTCTCCACTCCCCTCACCTTTCCTGCCTCACTCTTTCTCCAAAACTCTCCTCCTCCCTCTCTGATCATTCTGTGCCTTCCCATCTTCTCTTCCCTCCTCTCCATCTCCACTTTATCTGACTGTCCCTCTCTCCACTCCTGGGGCTGAAGGTGGGCTGGGCAGGGGCCCACTGTCCAGTCCTCTCTATGTTTATAGCCAGGGCTTTGCAGCCTGAGGACCTGGCTTCCACCCCCACCAGTCACTAAAGATACGGAGCAAAAGAGCTGCCCAAATGGGACGAGCCACGTTGACAGAGACCCAGAGCTCCTCCTCTCAGCTTCTGAGTCAGCGGCAAGCCGGTGAGGGCGAGAGCGGGGTTTGTTACTTCAGATTAAATGCTGAGAAAACAGGGCAAAAGGCAGTGAATTCACCTGCCCAAGATCATCTACTCAGGGGTCCAGACTCCCAGACAAGTGTGCCTGCCTGGGAGGCAGTTTGTGTTTTATAAAGAGAGAAAATTATTTTTTAAAAAGCAGGTCCTGTGTCACAAAACTTACTATCCTAAATGTATCACTGTTCCTCTTATTCAACTAAAAATTCAATATAACAATTCAGGAGCCAAAAGAGATTATTTAGCCCTGGGCATAATATAGCCGGGCCTCTTATACCCCATCTTGTCTTACAAAGTAGCATATACATTCATCAATTTCTTCATAACTTTTATTTTGATAGGATTTCGAATTTAAGAGAAAGATGGAGACTTTACACCTTTTATCCCTAAGTATTTCTGTGTTTCTTGTAAAAAATGAGGTCATTCTTTTAAATAACCTAATTCAGTTATTAAAATCAGGAAATTTAGCACTGATATAATTCTATTATCTAAATAACAATCTCTATTCAAATTTGGTCAATTTGTGCTGATAATGCCCTTCGATGCTTTTTTTCTTCGGTGGCGGGGGGTGATCGCTCATTGCATTTACTTCTCCTGTCTCCTTACCTTTAACTGGAACCTTTAATTTCTGCTTTTCTTCGTCTTATTTGACCCTGACCTTTCAGATCCAGGTTGTGCACTTGTAGCAGAAGTGCCGCAGAAGTGGCATTTGTCCTCAGTGCACGATGTCAGGGGCAGGTGGCGTCGGTCTGTCCCTTCACTGGGGTTGCTGACTTCGTCACCTAGTTATGTGGCGCCTGCTGGGTTGCTCCACTCCAGGCTCCTGTTCTCCCTGTGTAATCAGTAAGCATCTTACAGGGGGTGCTTAAGACAAAGCAAATACCCTGAAGCTCATCAAATTTTCACCAACTGGTTGGGCTTCCATTGTTGGTTTTCTAACTCCACCAGCCCTTCTCGATTGACATTCCACCGCCAGGAAGAGCTTTCCTAGGAGGTGTGCTCCTAGTAAGTTCCTCCGTCAGGGACTGAGCCTTCTTTCTTTCCTCTGCCCACACCCAACTCCACTTCCCAGCTTGGCGCCATCTTTATATCAGTGAGTCTCATTTCCGGGCAGTTGGTCTGAGATTTCTGGGGCAAATAAAATCAAAAGAGCTCGTAGATCTAGCTCACACGTTAAAACATGGGGTGACAGCCCTAACCGGTTTGGCTCAGTGGATAGAGCTTCGGCCTGCGGACTGAAGGGTCCCAGGTTCAATTCCAGTCAAGGGCATGTACCTTGGTTGCGGGCACATCCCCAGTAGGGGGCCTGCATGAGGCAGCTGATTGATGCTTCTCTCTCATCGATGTTTCTAACTCTCTATCCCTCTCTCTTCCTCTCTGTAAAAAATCAATAAAATATATTTTTTTAAAAAAACAACAAAAACCTGGGGTGACAGGAGCGGGTGTGGTGGAGACCGCAGGGATGACGCACTGGAATGGAAGAAAAGGGTTGAAGCTCAAATGTCACTTGGATCCTTATGTAACAAGCACTGGGGTCAGGGCTGGTCACCAGTGCAGCCAATTCAGGGAGAAACGGGGCAGATAATCCCAGAGCAGATCACACGCCTGTCATTCTGCTCCTGCCTCTTGAGTAGACAGGCGTTTCCATCATCCTGGGCTTCTGGGGTAATTAAGGCTGACGAGCGGAGGGCGGTGCACAGGGATGAGATTAGTCCCAGCCGGAAGCTTCCCAGAAAGGGCCCTGGGGTTCCTGGTAGCCTCGCAGGGAGACCACTTGTCTGGAAGGGGCTCCTCTAGAACATGCCTCTTGTGGGGCAAGGGGTTGGGGGAGGAAGGCCCTCCACCGTCAAGTGGCCAGTCTAATTGTCAAATAGACAGGAGACAGATCAGCAAGAGAAAATAAGCAAATTTAATTCCTCCTCCGGGAACCCCACATACAGGGAGCCCGAGACCCCACAGGCACGGGAGGTTCAGAGACAGAAGGGAATGCGGGAACAAGACATCCTGAGCTAGGGGTGAGCTCAGGTGCCTTGGGGGCTTCACAGGGTCATTGCAGGATAAGAAGAGCAGATGTTCAGGAAATGGCCATTTGTCCTGCGGTATAGACAGCTCAGAAGAGGTTATCACTGGTAATCAATTATGGACAAGGCCCCAAATTCCAGTTCTTCTAGGTCAGTGGTTGGCAAACTCATTAGTCAACAGAGCCAAATATCAACAGTACAATGATTAAAATTTCTTTTGAGAGCCAAATTTTTAAACTTAAACTTCTTCTAACATCACTTCTTCAAAATAGACTTGCCCAGGCCGTGGTATTTTGTGGAAGAGCCACACTCAAGGGGCCAAAGAGCCGCATGTGGCTCTCGAGCCGCAGTTTGCTGGCCACGGTTCTAGGTAGTTAAGGGAGGGGCAGACATTTCTTTTGGGCCCACATGCAATGGATACTACTCAGCAATAAAAAGTTGCCCTCAGCCCTAGCCAGTTTGGGTCAGTGGATAAAGTGTCGGCCTGCAGACTAAAGGGTCCCAGGTTCGATTCCAGGCAAGGGCACGTACCTTGGTTGCAGGCTTTTCCCTGCCTGGGCCCTGGTTGGGGCTCATGCAGGAGGCAACCAGTCAATGTGTTTCTCTCACATTGATGTTTCTCTCTGTCCTTCCCTCTCTCTTCCACTCTCCCTAAAAATCAATGGAAAAATATCCTCGGGTGAGGATTAAAAAAATAATAAATAAGATTAAAATAACTGGAATTATAAGAAAAAAAAAGTTGCCTTCAGCCCAGCTGGTGCGGGTCAGTAGTTGAGCATCGACCTATGAACCAGGAGGTCACGGTTTGATTCCATTCAGGGCACATGCCTGGGTTGTGGGCTTGATGCCCAGTGTGGGGCGTGTAGTAGGCAGCCGATCAATGTTTCTCTCTCATCATTGATATATCTATCTCTCCTTCTCTCTTCCTCTCTGAAATCAATACTATATATATATATATATTATAAATATATATATATTTAAAAGCCAGTCTTGAAGGATTACATACTATACGATTCTAATTCCATTCCCAAAGTGAAACTATTATAGTGATGGGGAGCAAACAGATCAGTGTTTGCCAGACGTCACGATTGGGAGAAGAATGTGACTATTAACAGGTAAGAAGTGAGTTTGTGTTGAGAGTTACTCACATCTACGTATGTGATAAAAATTTCATAAAACTATACACCTACAGCCTGGCTGGTGTGGCTCAAGTGGTTGAGCGTCCACCCACGAACCAGGAGGTCACAGTTCGATTCCTGGTCAGGACACATGCTTGGGTTTCAGGCTTGATCCCCAGTAGTAGGCAGCCAATCAGTGATTCTCTCTCATCATTGATATTTCTATCTCCCTCTCCCTTTCTCTCTCTGAAATCAATTTTTAAAAATACGTATTTTAAAATTTTTTAAGGAAATTAAAAACCCAAAAAACAAAGAACTATAGACCTACAAAAACAGTACACTAAAGACGAGTGGGGGTGGGGACAAACAGCCACTGCTAAGAATCTAGCCCAAAGAAGCCACCAGAGACGCTAGAGAAATACGTGTGCACAAAGATGTCCATCGTGTGGTGTAAACATTGCACCCACGTTCGGAAAGAGGGAGTGTCCAGGACACCTCAGAAAATGAAAGGTATGATTTTAAATAATTTTGAAGATATGGGACATTTTAAAATAAAAATTCAGGAACTGAAACTATAGCTACAGTCTGATCTCAATTACATAAATACACAGTGTGTGTGTGGGCGGGGAGCAGGGTGACCAGAAGGAACTATATAAAAGATACAGAATAAAACACTTCAGGTGTTGAGATATGCTCCTTTTATTTTCTTCTTGGTTTATCCAGAGGCTTTTTTGCTATTTCCCCCATTTTCGGCCGTGTTCTCCTGTTGCTCACATCTTGCTCACCCAGGCACCCCGTCTGGGGCTGGGACTCCGGGTGGCCTGACCCAGTGAGCCCCAGAGAGGTGCTCGGGGCCGGCAGCACCATTTCTGATTACACGGTCATGGGAACGAGACACTCCTGGGGAGCTGATGCCTCAGGTGTTTGATTTGGAGAGTGAGGTCCCCGCCCTGAAATACGCCCCGGGAAGCTCAGCCTGAGACCCGGGCCCACTGGCCCACTGCAGCCTCCACCAGCACCTCTCCCCTCACACTCCTCCGAGTCACAGCAGGTCCCCCAGCCTCTTGCTCACTGCTGTTGGAGTAATCGTTGCCGTCACATTTCTGCTGGAGGAAAGTTCGGTTTCCTGCTCAGAGTCACCTCCTAAGTGGCCTGTGCCCTCCTCCTTCCTCTGGCCCCTTAGCACCTGAGCTCCGTCTCCCCACTTCCTGGGTGGGGGTGGGGTGCAGGCCTGTCCTTCAGTGTCAAGTCCACGTGGGCCCAGGTGAGCAGGGCTGCACAGCCTGTCCCCTTTCCCTCGGGCACCGAGCGAATGAAAGTGCAAAAGAAATTTTCAATGTGAGCACAGCTTTCTAATCTTTCAAAACTACTGTGGTCTCAAATTCAGATTAAGTTGATCGTTTAGTCATTGATTCATAAATATATATTTTTTTCATAAAATATATATTTTTAAATATATTTTTGTATTGATTTCAGAGAGGAAGGGAGAAGGGGAGAGAGATGGAAACATCAATGATGAGAGAGAATCATCGATGGCTGCCTCCTGCATGCCTCCTACTGGGGTCTGAGCCCACAACCGGGCCTTGTGCCCTTGGCCAGAATCGAGCCTGGGACCCTTTAGTCCGCAGGCCGACGCTCTATCCACTGAGCCAAACCGGCTAGGGCATTTGTAAATATTTATGAGACCCTGACTCTGCAGAAATGGCAATGTGCTAGGCATGGAAGAGAAACAAAAGCAAAGTAACCCCTCCCTTTTTTCCAGAGCACACGTTAGCTAGGGAGCGAGGCTCACTTATGAAGCAGTTGGGTGCCATTGCCGGAGTCAGCCCCGAACTGCACAGAGTAGGTGGCAGGTGCTGTGAGTGTGAGGAGGGAGAGATCACTGGCTGACGCGGTCTGAGCAGGAAGGCTTCCTGGAGGAGGGGACGGCGGAGCTGAGCCTTGACGGACAGGTAGAGCTGGGTGATCATGGAGAGGACGGGTGCCAGTGTGGAGGACGGCATGAGCCAAGGTGCAGAGGCCAAACGCATCGCAAGGACGAGGCAAAGCCCTGGGCTTGTGGGAGTGGATGGCCCAGAGCGGGTGCCCCCCTGTGCCCTGGAGGTGGGCAGTGGACCAGGAGGGCTCACAGCTCCCACTCCCAACGCAGGACAACACCATCGACTTCCTGGAGTACGTGGCAGCCCTGAACCTGGTGCTGAGGGGCACCCTGGAGCACAAGCTGAAGTGGACCTTCAAGATCTATGACAAGGACCGCAACGGCTGCATCGACCGCCCGGAGCTGCTCGACATTGTAGAGGTCAGTGTCTGCCCAGGGGCCAGGCACCCGGGCGCGGGAGCACCGCTGGGCTGGAGGGCTGGCCGCTGAGCGGGGTTCCCTGGGGCTGCGCATCGAAATCCTTCCAGCGTGCTTCCTGACCACAGTGGAATTCAGCAGGAAATCAGTTACAAAGAGATACTAAAAATCCCCATGTGCTTGGAAATTAGGCAATGCACTTCTAAATACTCCATGAATCAGACACAAAAATCACGTGCACATACACATTCACACACATTCACACTCACACACATTCACACACACACTATTGTGAACTAAATAATGATGCAAAAATAACAACAAAACCTGTGGAATGCAGCTAAAGCTGGGCTTGCACACACATGTATCGCCTTTAAGTGTATAGATTAGAAAACGAGAGGCTGAAAGTCAATGATTCAAGAAGTCATCTCAAGAAATTAGAAAAAAGAGTGAATTAAACCCAAAGAAAGTGGGAGAAAGGAAATGATACAGTAAAGAGCAGAAAGTAATGAAATAGAATAAAATGCACAAAAGAAAGTTGGTTCTTGACAAGACCACTAACGAGAATGAGCAAGGAAGCCAGTACCTACTGGAGGGCAGACTCTGACACGTGACCGGGGCCAGCTGTCCCTGCCCAGAGCTGCTTGGTGGGCACCGTCAGTCCATTTTACAGGTAAGGAACCCCCCTCACAGTCTGGCTGGTGTGGCTCAGTGGCTGCGCATCAACCCAGGAACCAAGAGGTTGCTGGTTCGATTCCTGGTCAGGGCACATGCCCAGATTGCGGGCTCGATCCCCAGTGGGGGATGTGCAGGAGGCAGCCAATGGATGATATTACTCTCTCATCATTGTTTCTATCTCTCTAACCCTCTCCCTTCTCTCTCTAAAAATCAATAAAAAAAACATTTTAAAAACAAGAAAAAATAAAAGAAATCCCCTCACAGAGGTTCTGTGCTTGTCCAAGTTTACCTGCCAGGGAGTGCTAGAACTGGCTGTAACCCCTGAGGCTCCCAGTCAGTCCTGTGCTGGGCAGTGGGCCCTGGGGATCAGCCAGACACCTCTGTCCTCAGAGGGCACCCAATCTGAGAACTAAGGGTGGCCCTATTGGTTGTCTGTCTCCTCCATTTCACTTCACAAACATTGCCTTGCTGGGAGAAACCTGTTCTTCCCCTCCAGTCCGAACACCTGTGTCTCCCATCATCCCAGTTCACACACATAGACACACACATCCATAAATATACTAAACTAGAGGCCCGGTGCACAACATTTGTGCACTGGAGTGGGGGGGGGTCCCTCAGCCCAGCCTGCACCCTTTAGCAGTCCGGGAGCCCTCAGGGGATGTCCAACTGACTGCTTAGGCTCACTCCCCACCGGGATCAGGCCTAAGCCGCAGTCAGACATCCTTAGTGTTGCCGTGGAGGCGGGAGAGGCTCCCACCACCACCACTGCTCTCGCCAGCTGTCAGCCCGGCTTGTGGCTGAGTGGTGCTCCCCCTGGTCAGCTCCTGTGTTGAGCATCTGCCCCCTGGTGGTCAGTGTGCATCATAGTGACCTGTCCTTCCGCTGTTCGGTCTATTTGCATATTACCCTTTTATTATATAGGATTCTCTTTTCCTCTCTGAATCTTCATTTTCCTCCGTAAAGTAGTGTTGAAATCATCAGAGTGCCATCCACATCCCTCATTAGAGGGTTTTTGTGTTTTTTTAAGACTTGTGTTTTGTGCTTTTGGAGATTTTTGGGTGTTTGGCTTTTTTTTTTTTAATCCTCATGCTTTTATTGATTTTAGAGAGAGAGGAACAGAGAGAGAGAGAGACAAGAGAGAGAGAAACGTTGATGTGAAAGTGAAACATGGATCTAACCCACAACCTGGGCACGCGCCTGCCCTGCCAGTTGAGCCACACCCGCCAGGGCTCATTAGAGGTCTTTGGGGCTCACAATGGAACCACAGGTGGCATCGGGGTGGGGCGGCATGTGAGGTCAGGATCCCCAGGTGCGAGGAGGCCAGTGGGCACATCAGTGTTGGTTTGGACCTGGGTCCTGTGGCCCTCGGCGCACAGCTGGGGAGCAGCGCTGGGGAAAGGGTGCTGGCCCTTGGGTTGGGGGAGGGGCGGAGTTTGTAGGGCCCCCTCGATGCCTCTGGGTTCCTCCACAGGCGATTTACAAGCTGAAGAAAGCCTGCAGGGTGGAGGGGGAGGCCGGGCAGCAAGGCCAGCTGCTCACGCCGGAGGAGGTCGTGGACAGGATCTTCCTCCTGGTGGATACGAACGGAGACGGTAAGAGGGGCAGAGGTGGTGGCCCCCCCGTAGCACCCCCACTTCCTGGCCATGTGACCTGGGGCAGCCCCCTCCACCTCTCAACAGCTGGTGTCCTCATCTGCGAGCTGGGTGTGCAGAGGACACCACGAAATAGCAAAGGGTGTCTCTAGCTCCTGACGTTTGGGAGAGCCATTAAAACTCCTACCGAGTGGCTGGTGGAGGCCGGGCCTTTGGAGACGGGCAGACGGATGGTACTGACCTCAGCCTGGTCTGGAAACGGGGTGGTAATGGCTGAGAGGACTAAGTGGGGTGATTAAAGCCCAAGGCTCTCCCACACCCAGAGGAGCCCTCCAGAGCATTCCCAGGGCACCAGGGGCAACAGCAACACTTCAGCTCACTTGCAAAGAAGTCCCTTTAGGAAGCCTGAAGGCTCCGGGAGGACCTGGAGAATCCCGGGCTCTGCAGGCTCCTCTGTGTGGGAGCTGCAGCCACCCCCACCCCCACCCCCACCCCCCAGAAGGCCTCTCCTCTCCTCTCTCCCCTCCCCACTGCCCATTTCTCCCCTTCTTCCGCATGCCCATCTCCCCCGCCCCTCTCCAGGCCAGCTGTCTCTGAATGAGTTCATCGAAGGCGCCCGCCGGGACCAGTGGGTGATGAAGATGCTGCAGATGGACGTGAACCCGGGCGGCTGGATCTCCCAGCAGAGGCGGAGAAGCGCCATGTTCTGAGTGCACAGGCCCCTCCCAGGCTCCAGGCTCAGCAGGTGTCTGGAGCAGGGGGTGGGGGCTTGACTCAGCCCCCTCATGCCCACTCAGCTTACCCCCTTCAACTGCTTCTGGGCTGGGCAATGGTGGGGCTCCCACAAATTCCTACATGATTCTTAGCTGGAAGCAGGGCACCCTGAGGGGTGGGACCCACAGGCCAAGCTCACAATGAGAACGCCCATGCAGTGGGAGGCAGACTGGTAGGAGGCGGGGCCTGGGAGGTGAGAACTCCCATACAGTGGGAGGCAGACTGGTAGGAGGCGGGGCCTGGAAGGTGAGAACGCCCATGCAGTGGGAGGCAGACTGGTAGGAGGCGGGGCCTGGGAGGCGTTGAGTCTGAAGAAAAGACTCATCTGGTGTGTGTTTGGGTGGGGGCGGGTAGTTACATCCCCCGGATCCTGAGGAATGTTCACAGAGGGTGCTCACCTCCGTCCCAGTTGTCCCCACGGGTGTCAGCAGGGACACTGTGGCAGGCAGGCTGGACTCTCCCGCCCTTGGAGGGTCAGCTGTGCGGCTCTCCCAGCCCCCGCTGCACCCCACCCTTCTGCTCCCCTCCCTACCCCTGGTCCCCACACTCGCCTCTCCAACGCCCTCCCCAGCATGGCCCTCCCACGATTCCCAGCCACAAGCCCAGCATGTCTCCTTAGCGAATGGAGACGCCTGCCCTGCCTCTGGGGAGAACTGGGGGCCTGATGACCTGGGTTCTAGGTCAGACCTGCTATGTGACCCCGACGGCCACTTCTCCTCCGGACCTCAGTCACCTGGTCTGCACAGTGAGCAGGCCTGGACCAGACCAGCAGTGTTCAGATGATTATTTTTTTGGAATTTGAATTATTTTTGTTACACAAATTCTGTGCACAACCCCAATGTAGAAACTAGATTAAAAGGGAGCCGTTCTGGTTGATGGGGGTCTGAGCGACTCAGACTCCTCCCACCGCTGGAGCCAGAGGTACCCCTGAGAGCACGAGGCCCTGGTCAGTGTCACCCAGCGTTACCCATTTAAGTGGGACCTGGGAAAACACTTGCTTTACCCTGAAGAGGTATGCTTTTATGTTGATGTACGAGAAATAAAACCAACCTGCTGAACCTGTGGTTTCATAGGTCTGATGTTCATATAAAGGCTCCTATAGAAATAAATTTTAGGTGAAAAATGGTTGATTAAAGAAAAAGTAATAATCCAGGTGGGACACAGATATGTCCCAAATCATGAAGGTGGGGTGTGGGTGACGATGGGGAAACGTCCTTATTCGATGGTCTAGATACCCTCCCAGCTCTGACCTTCAGGATTTCCCAGCAGGCAGCCGCCAGAGAGCAGAAGTGCCAGCTCCCTGTGTTTGCAGGCTGCCCGGCATTGACCTTCACCTCCCTCCATGTCCGTGCTCAGGCCCTGGCTGGCGTCCAAGTGATGGACAAGACGGATGTGAGCAAAATGCGCCCTCTCAGCCCCCAGGGGGGCTCTCTGCAGCCAGGGGCTTCACTCCCCTCTCCCCCTTTTCTCCCTCCCTCTGTGTTTTTATTAACTCCATGCACCCCCCACACACACCCAGCGAAGTGAACACTCAAAGCCCAGAAGAGCGAGCATCTTGAGAAATGGGCACAACTGCTTCAGCCTGTCTCCCCAGGTCCTTGGACAGGTTTTCCTAAAGTTGGGGTGTGCAAAGAATGCCCCACCCGGAACAGATTGCCCCACTTCCTGACTGATGCCAGGTGTCACTGCAGCTAGAGAGATTGGATGGCCCGGCCGCTTTAGTGAGTCACAGCTGTGGGGACGAGGCAGCAGGCACCACATGCCACCAGGTAGCCAGCAAGGAAGCAGGAGGTTTGCACGGTCACTTCTGAATAAATATGGGTTTTTTCTAGATAATCGAGGACTTTCTATAATACCACCTCACCCTCCTTCACTTTTTGGTCAACATCCGACTCAAGCATACCTTCCCACAGGGTGTGAATGCGCGCACGTGTGGCTGGTCACTTAGTCATGATTCAGATCTGCACTCTCATCCAAACACTCCGTCCTCATCTCCTTGGTAGCACTGTAACCTCTTGAAGGAAGTGTTCCCCCCCCCACCCCCCTCAACTGGGGCTCTTGGAGGTGCTCCCTAAAAATGGATATGAGGACCCCTTATTGTTTCAAATTTGGTAAAATGTAAATCCTAAGAGACACCCTCAACTTACACCTAAGAAAACTCCTCCCCATGTCACACAGCCCCCACATGCGACACAAACACATCACACAGAATGCACCCTCCAACCTCCCCCCCACATCACCTTCTCCACATGCAACCCCAACTCCTCTTTCATGTTCAAAGTCAAGGGCCACCTCTGTGAGGCTGTCTCTGAGTTCGACTCACTCACAGTTCCCTGTGCCCCTGTAGGAGACCATTCATAGCTTCCCTTAGCACATCTATTTTATAATAGAGGAATATGCAAATTAGCCAGGACGCTGTAACATCATGACTGAACATCAGGAACCTGAGGCTGCATGGCACCTGGCTGGGGCGAAGGACCTCAGGCCACACCCCCTGCCCCGGCGCCAGGCCAGGAGGCCTCAGGCCATGCCCCTCACCCCAGCGCCAGGCCAGGGGACCTCGGGCTGCACCCCCCGCCTGGAAGGGCTTGACTGGGGACCTCAGGCCGTGCCCCTCGCCCAGCAGGACTTGATGGGAGACCTCAGGCAGTGCCCCCCCCCCCCCCCACGCGCCAGGCCCAGAGACCTCAGGCTGCGACCCCCCGCCCAGCTGGGTTTGACAGGGGACCTTAGGCCACGCCCCCCCACCCAGCACCAGGCTGGAGGACCTGAGGCTGCACCCCCCACCCAGAGGGGCTTGATGGGGGTGGGGCCAGCCAGGTCTGGGTCTCACCCAATGGGGGTGGGACTGGCCTGGTCTGGGTCTCCTGCGTTTTCAAAGTGTGTGTGGGTGGTGGGTGGGGACTTGACTCTAGGTCTCCCTGCGTGCCCCAGACTCTGACAGGAGGAAGATTTTCATATATATTTTACTAATTTTCTTTCATCTCTGACACTTCTATTATAAAGAAAGGGCAAATAGCAATATTAAAATATTTCCTCTAATTAATCGCCTTTTAATGTGCACGAATTTTGTGCACCAGGCCACTAGTTTTATTATAACGAGCTTAGCCTGTGAGTTCCTTGAAGATAAGAAGGCTCCTCTTCTCTGCACATCTAACATCTAGCCTTAGCACACAGTAGGTGTTCAATAAATGCTTGTTGAATGGGAAGGGCGAATCCATGCAAAGCACACACATCAGCTCGGTGGTCCTGGGGCTCCTTGCAGCAACGGGATGGAGGCTGCGGCCACAGGCCCTGGAGGGTTCCATCAGATCAGCCCCGGCGCTTCCATGTCTAGAGAGTGGGCCTGGAGAAGCTCAGGGGGGAAGCTGGGGAGGTGCCGACGGGCAGAGGGCTGCTGAGTGCCCCCAGCAGGAAGCAGTCACCACCAGCTGAGTCACACAGGTTCAGAAACTGTCCTTTGCCGTCCCCACCTCTGGACCCCACCCTGGCTCTGTGCTACCACCGTGCAGCCCAGCGAGGCGAGCTGAGCCGTGAGTTCGTTCTGAGGACTATCTAGTATAAAAGCAACAATGGCGACACCAGCACCACCACACCCTCCCGCCCAACACAGAAGCATGGGGGGCGGGTTCAGCCTGCGGCCTCCGCCGCCCCGCCCCCAGCCCCCTCCTGGTCTTGCTCCCCGTTCTGGAGCCTGCGCACAATGCTGGTGAGGTCCAGGCTTCGCGTCAGCGTGTCCAGGAGCATCTGGTCCTTCTGGACGCCCTCCATGAACTCCTCCAGGGACAGCTCCCCTGGCGGAGAGAAAGGGGGTCACGGGGAGCAGGGGGTATGGCTCCTGGGCAGCACTGCACCAGGGCCCAGAGCTGGAGTCTTTGGAGGGGCACAAGGCCACTGCTGGGGAAGTAGCTGTGAGGGGGGCAGGCAAAGGAGCCAGAGACCAAGGTCAGGTCCAGGAATCCCTAACATCCGGTCTGTGCTGGGGCCCTACACCCTGGTGACCCCTCCCCGGGCGACCCCGGCCCCGGCCTCCTCACCATCCCCGTTGACATCGATCCTGGAGAAGACTGTGTCGGTGAACTCCTCCGCACTCATGGTCGAGTCGCTGCAGGGGTTAATGGCTCGGATGGCCTGGGGGAGGAAGAAGTGAGAGGCCCATCCTAACTCTGCCTCCGTGGTGGTGGGGCTGCCGTGGGGAGTGGAGGCAGAGCTGGGACTTAAGAGCATATTCAGTCTCTTGGGACACAGGAGGAAACTGAGGCCCAGAGGGGGGAAGGAACGGGAGGGTCAGAGCTGCCACCGGGACCCCCGTTCCATCCTGTCCCCTGCAGAGATCACAGGCCTACCCACTGAAGACCCAAACCCACTCTAAGCTCGGTCCTCCAGCCGCCACCCCGCCCCAGGCCGGCCCTCTGCACCTGGAGTTACCCGGATGATGGTGAGCAGCTCGTCCCGGTCGATGCATCCGTTGCCATCCACGTCGTAGAGCTTGAAGTACCAGCGCAGCTTCTGTTCCACCTTCCCCTTGAGGACCAGGCTGAGCGCCGCCACGTACTCCATGAAGTCGATGTAGCCGTCCTGGGCGAGGGAGGCCGCCTTGAGCCCTCTCCCACCCACCCCCTCCCGCTGGGTGCCCACCCCCTCTGTCCTGGCCGCCCAGAGCCCGCCCGCCCTGCCCCAGAGGCTTCGGTCCACTGACAAGCTACCCCGGCTGGGCTGTGGGTGGCACTTGGGCTGCGGCGGTCTCTGCTGCTTCCCGGTGCTTCTCAGACTCGAGCCCTTCCAGCGGCTTGTGGGCCGGAGAAGAGACAGGAATTCCCAGGGGCGGTGGGGGCTGGGTGAGCTTTCCCAGCTCGGAGAGGGCAGGAGGTAGATGTGGAGGCAAGGACTCAGACCTCGCTTGTTTCTCCTGTGATAATCATAACGGTACCTGCCTCCGTGGGATTGTCGTGGGGTTACATGAGTACATGTATGGACAGCACTCAACACGCCTGGCATAGAGTAAGCACTCGGTAAGTGTTGGCTGTTATTATCACCGCTACTGTAAAGAGATCACTGTGCTGTCCTGTGTTGCCCCTGGCAACAACACGTCCGGACAGGGCGTATGGGATCACAGGACAGGAGCACCCACTCTGCTGGGCCCAGGGCAGGGGGCTTAGGGTGGCTTCCTGAGGGAGCCGAGGCCCTCATGGGCTCTTGGACATTTCTTTAGGGTTCCCCGAGTGTTCACCAGCTGACCGTCTGCCCGGCCCGGCCAGTCCTACCACGTTCTCTGCCCCCCTCGCCCCAAACCGAGTGAGGCTGGCGAGGGAAGCCGATCTCGCAGACAGGCTGTGCCCAGTAAGGGCAGGGGCGCTGGGTCAGAGCACGTGGACTCGGGGTCCGGCCCCCACTCCCCCACTCACAGCCAGGACTCGGGCCCAGGAAGTCGCCGAGAAGCATGAAGAACTCTTTCACAGGCAGAGCTGCCCACGGAGGGGCAGCCTCGCTCAGTACTGGGCTCCCTGCCACTGGAAGTGTGCAAGCAGAAGCTGGCGCAGTTACTAGGGATGTGGCAGGAGCCGGGCGGCACGGCCTCTGAGACCCGGCTCTGTGCCGGCCTTTGGCCGTGGGTGAGGCCGTACCCACGGTGAGCCCACAGCGAGGACTGTGATCACAGTGAACACCCGTGTGATGCCCCATGTCCAAGGGCTTTCGCACACACCTTGGCCCCTGGGTCCTCGCCCACCCGCCTCCCAGGAGCGGCTCGGAAACAGGCTTCCTCTGCGGGGACTCGGGTGAGGATGCCTCTGCTTTTCGTTTTTCTCTCTCTGTGTTGTTGGAAACTGTACAACGTGCTGTATTACTTGTGCAATTTGTTGTTGTTGTTGTTTAATAGCTAAAAGGACTTATGGAGAGATATGGGCTTTTCCTTCAGAAAGCCCTAACCGCGTCGTAGGAGATGGGTGGCCTGGAGGCCCAGCGTCCTCGCTCTGAGACGGCAGTGGCAGTGTGCGCGCTTCCAGACCGTGCTGTGGCTGGTTCAGAATGACACTCCAACAAGCTCGCTCCTTCTTAGTGCTTCCTGTGCTGAGCGTCTTACTCGTTTCGCTCATTTAACCTCACCACCGCTCCCCGGAGCTGAGTTTCTGTCCCCGTTTTCAGCAGAGAAAGCCGAGGCTGAGAGAGGTTAGGCCGCACAGCCAGGGAGTGACGCGTGCTTGCCTGGAAGCCGGGCCTCCGCAGTCCCCGCTGGCGCTCGGACGCGGGGGTGGGACTTTCACACTGGTTTGGGCGCACCTGTGTGGCTGCGGGCACAGCCAAGCCCTCGCAAAACTTAGAAATAAAGCGTATGTCTGTCCCCCGGGTCACACTCCCACTCACTCCGCTGTACCCCCAACCCTGCGCACCCAGCCCAGCGCCCTCCTCCAGCTCAGGGGCCGGCAGATACTTTCTGTCAAGGGCCCGATGGCAAATATTTCCGTTTTGACAAAAGGTAACCGCATGGGTGTGGTGTGTTCACTGTAGATGTAGGCCCAGGGCCATTGCCTGCACACCCAGCTCTAGCTCCCTCTGTATCAACGTCCTGGCCAACCCGCTCGCCTGCTCTGTGCTCGGGACAATGGGACTCAGACCGTTGGTGTCCACGAGGCACTTGGGATGTCACAAGGATGCTCTTCACTTCAATAACTGATTTCAAACGAATGTTAGTGTGAGGTATAAAACTGGCCATAAACTCATGAGTCCGCATACACCCATTCACTCTTATAACAAATCCCTATTAGGTACCCACTGCGCTCCAGGCACTGATTTCAATGACACTCCCTGCCCTCAGGGA
The DNA here is from genome assembly GCF_027574615.1 of Eptesicus fuscus. NCBI lineage: Eukaryota > Metazoa > Chordata > Mammalia > Chiroptera > Vespertilionidae > Eptesicus > Eptesicus fuscus. Next base: position 11,968,786 of record NC_072482.1, on the reverse strand, counting down.
GCTCACATTCCAGCGGGGAGACAGACGTGAACAGTGGCTAAATGCTGTTCAGTATCCTGCATTAGAAGGCAAGACGTGCTCTGGGGCGGGGCTAGGAAATGCAGGGGTAGGGCTGCTCCCAGTAAAATAGGGTTTGAAGCAGGAGGTCAGGGCAGGAGACATTTGAGCAGAGACTGGTCGCAGGGGAAGGTGTGAGCCAAGCAGCATTCTGGAGGGAGAGCGTTTCAGGCAGCACCAAAGCCCTAAGGCGGGGGCGGGGGGGGGGGAGAGAGGGGCGTGGCATAATCCAGGAAGTCAGGTTTGGGACAGACCAGGTGGTGGCTGCACGTGACAAGAATAAAGAGATGGCGTATGCATGACTCCGGTTAGACAAATACAAGGTTGGTGGTCGCCCCTCCCTGGTGTCATACGTGGGTGGGATTTTAGAGGGTCCTTTTGGAGACATGTCTTACCCCAAAGGATTTCCTTAGTACGTGGGAAGCTGAGCTATTTGGGGGCGTCGGGTGTAAGGTACTGAGGTTTCCCCCGCCCGCTCAGGAATTATGGCTGCTTCTGGGAGATTGGGAGGCCCAGCGTCCTGAAGCCATCCCTCCAGGTCTCCATGCTCAGGCTCCAGGACTCTGCTCCCTTGCGCCCCCTTCAGGAAAGTTCTCATGATGCTGCTGCCCTTGAGGCTGGGACTCAAAGCTCATAATCTGCTTTGGCCCCTTGACCCCGAATATTAGCGAGTTTTAAATAGCCTCTGAGCCCCAGCTTTCCCTAGAAGCCCCGCCTACCATGGTGTTTGGCTCTCTGGGTGGTGAGCGGAGCTGGGAAAGCTCTGGGCAGCCTCTCCCCAGCGTGCGGTGGACACCCCGCAGGGCATCCTCACACCTCGCCTTTCCAGTGAGCGCCAGGCGGGTGGGGACCAGCCAGGCTGGGAAGACCAGCTATGGGTTCTTCCACCACTACATCTTGACTGAACTGCTCCAAATAAATGCAAGATTTGCTATGGAAAAACTAACAAACATCCTAACTAATGCTCCGACGTCCATGGCAGATACAGGTGACTAAGCTGAGGCTGAGGGGCAGAGAATGGGTTCAAGGTCACCCAGCTGATGAAAACTAGGGGCCCAAACTCACGGGGCCTAACTCCTTTGCCAGTGTTCCCTCTAGCTTCTCCAGAAGGCTTCACCCAACGCGTCCAGGGATTCCTTGAGGAAACATACACTTTGCCCACTTGAGCAAGGGGAACTGACGTCACTGGGTATTTTGGAGTTGGAGTGGCCTGGATTCCCCGGTGGCCAGGCAACCCCGCCTGTCCCCAGGCCTAGCGTCCACAGACCATCACGGGTGACCCAAGACACGTGGGCCTGCCCATCCCGGGCCAGCGGGGCTGGAACCTCCTCACCCTGCTCTCTACTCCCCACCCCTCCTTCTGCATCCTTGTGAGCTTCTGTGCAAGATCACCATATGCGGCATCAAGCACTTAGTAGGTGCTCAGTGACTGTCTTGTAAGCGTTCACACTTGTTCTGGAGTAAATCCGAATGTGCGTGTGGGAGGCAAAGGGAGCCATTCAGCTCAGTCTGCGAGTACTAACCCGGGGCCTGTCTGTCTTCCCCTGGGAGCCAGGGCAGGGATGGTCCACGTCCTTCCGCACCCCCAGGGCCTGGCTCTCAGTAGGTGCTCCATGAGTGTGAGACCAGTGTCCCTAACGTGGGCATTCAGCCTCCCAGGTGAACAAAGGCCTGTGCAAACGAAGCCCCTCCTCGGCAGTCCCTGCTGTTCTCACATCTGCTCCCCCTGCCCGCCCCCTCCCAGCGCAGATGGGGGCTCCCTCCATCACCCACATCCAGGCCCCTGCTCACTTTGTTGAAGTCAAAGGTCTCAAACATCTGCTCCACATACTGGCTGGTCGACGGGCTCAGGTTCTTGAGGCCAAAGAACTGGCGGAACTCGTAGAGGGTGAGCTGGCCCGAGGGGCACTCGGTCATGAACTTCTTGTACCACTGGTGGCACTCGGTGCTGCTCAGCTCTTCCACCGACTTCCCCTCCATCACGTTGCCCATCGTGCCGGCCTGCGGAGGCGGACGCCTGCGGTGGACAAGCCCTGTGCCCCACGCCCCCTGCACAGGGCGGCCTGGCTTTTGAGAACTGGGCCCTCCTGGCTCACAGGCCTGAGTCCTCCAGGTCTGAGCGAGGAAGGCGCTGATGAACCGGTTCAGGGAAGTGAGCGGAAGGAGGTGAGCGGAAGAGAAGGTAGTGGGGCTGAGCAAGACGACACCCAAATCCAGCAGATGCCAGAGAACCGGTTACAAGCCCCCTAAGTCCTTGCTGCCAATGGGCTGCTCCCGGGGCAGAGGAGCGAAAATAGAACCAACCTGAGAGGAGCGAGGCCCAGGATTACAGCCCTGAGCTGCAGATGAGAGGATTTTCTTACCCAGTTGGCAGTCTCCTTATCCCTTCTCACCAGGACAGATGGGTGCCAGCCAGCAGCCGTTCTGATCCTGTGACCTCCACTCCCTTCTCGTCCTCTTTGAGCGGGCTCCTCCCTCGGACCTGGAGTGGAGGCACTGAAACAGAGCGGCTCCCCTTCCAGAGCTGGGGCCCTTGGCAGGGCTGCTGCGTAGTTACCAGGCTGTGCACTGGGCTTGGCCCTCACAAGTGAGGGGTTTAATCCCTTCATGATAGCTCATGTGTAAGGGCGCTTGGGTGATGCAGAGTGTGGCTTCCAAGACAAGTCCGAAGCAGCCGTGGGAGGGAACACCCTCCTACAATAGCCTGCACAAGCGTGTACAGCCATGCGTACACACTCACGGTCCCGTCCTGACCACACTCTCATATTCCCGGAGGCTGCGCCTTTCCCATCCTGGGAGGCATGAATTCAGCCCTGCATCTGACTCTGAACCCGACACCATCACCTCCCAGTGGCCCGGGGAGTGTGTGTGCGTGAGCGAGAGGCTGGGGTACATACGCATGGGTGAGCTGCTACCTGCTGGTCCTGGGAAGCTCCCGGGCCGAGCCGGAGGGCCCACCTGTGCAGCTTAGAGTAAGTGGGACGAACAGCGGTTCATTTGTGGAGCTAGCGTCCAGGTGCGCTTAAGCTGGAGGCTACTGGGAAAGTCCGGCTCTGCCCCTCCCCAACTTCCCCCTCCTCTACACGTGGACCATGCCTGTCCCCACCTCAGCCAGAGGGACCAGCACCCACATTTCTGCTTTCCCAGCAGGCACTTGGATGGTGTCCAGGTTGTACACGGATACACTAGCACAAAAGTGTTTTTTATACTTGAGGTGCCTTGTGGGGGTGGTTTGTTACCTCAGCTAATCTACCCTCTTCTGACTGATACAAAGACTGTAATTTTAAATACCGCACAGCCCAGCCAGTGTGGCTCAGTAGTTGAGTGTCAACCTATGAACCAGGAGGTCACAGTTCAATTTCCGGTCAGGGCACATGCCCAGGATGGGGGCTCGATCCCCAGTGTGGGGTGTGCAGGAGGCAGGCGATCAATGTTTCTCTCTCATCATTGATGTTTCTCTCTCCCTCTCCTTTCCTCTCTGAAAGCAATAAAAATATATTTTTAAATAGATAAATAAATACTGCACAAATGTCACGAGTCTTTCTAGCAGCACCAGGCTTGCCGAGCTCCTCTCAGGACCCCCAGCTGTGTGCCCGGCCCTTCCACACTGCCAGGCTGCAAGGAGAGGATTCTTTATTCCAGGTGCAAAGCACTGTTTCTTCAGAGTGAAGGCAGATTTTTATATTCATGAGTATGTATGTAAATGTACTTATCTACACTAATAAAAGAGAAAGATGCAAATTGACCATACCTTTGTGATGCCCACCAGCCAATCTGGAGTGAGTATGCAAATTAACCCAACAAAGATGGTGGATTAATTTGCATACACAGGTGCTGAGCGGCCAGGGGCGTTCCACACCACCCCAGTTGCTTTGGGCCTCTGGGCAGCGTGGGAAGGTGGGAAGGCAGCTCTGAGCCAGAGCAAAGGCAGGAAGGCAGTTCGGGTCCAGAGCGAAGGCAGTGCCGGCAGCCAGGGGAAGGAAGGCCCATTCTTGCACAAATCTTCATGCATCAGTCCTCTAGTATGTACATAAAATGTATAACTATATAATGACATCAATATACTTACATATGAATTAACTTATATAAATGGCATGCAATCTATGTTACATATAACATATATTACATATCAGAGTACATGCATAAATATCTCAGAATTGGCCAGGTGATGCTATAGTAACAAACCACGCTAAAACCTCAGTGGCTGAAAGCATCACAACTTTATTTCTTGCTCACACTACTTGCCGGGTGACCTTGAGCAAGTACCTTAACCGCCCTGGGCCTCAGTTTCATTCTTAAAATGGAGCTAAGGGTGCCCACCTCACAGGGCTGGTAAGAGGATGGAGTGAATTAAAATCAATAAATGGAAAGCATTTAGAACCGGGTCTGGCAAAGAGTGAGTGCCCCATATTGGCGGTTGCTGCATTAGTTCGTATCTGCTACGGTGGTGGCGTGCTGTTGACTTAGGATTAGGTGCCGTTACATTGCATCTTGGGCACAGCAGTGTCCCTGATGACAGCCAACCCTGTCTCTTGTCCCTTTAATCCCATTAACCATGGCCCTGCCCTGTGTGTGGGGGCCGACATCCACCTGTGATCGGGCTCCAGAGAAGGTAGAGGCCTTCGTTAAAACCTCATTAGATCAGCCCCGTCCCCCCTCCCCGCCCCCTTGCCTGCCTCTCCTACAAGACGCTGCTGGAAAAGAGACTTGTTTTCTTAGCCTCTTGGGCAGCTAACGTGGCCACATGACATGGTGCAGCCAAAGAAATGCGAGTGAAGGTCTGCCAGGGATTTCTGGGGAAACTGCTTTCTTGATAAAAAGTGATAACGAAGCCGCTGGTGCTGCCCGCCCTTCCCCTGCGTTTGGCCTTGAATGTGAGTGTGCAGCCTGGAATGCAGGGCCTTCCTGGGACCTTGAGGCTGTAAGCAGAGGGAAAGGCCACGAAAGCCAGAGATGTCAGCCTTCGCTGTGGAGCTGCTGTGCCCATGGCCATACCCACTGCCTCTGCACGGTGCCGGTTACGTTTGGAAAAGAATCCCTTTTCATTTAGACAAACACACACCCGAACCCTCAGAGGCGGTTTGAGAATGAAAGCACCAAGAAGGCGATTCGCATGCAATTTTGTGTAAGAATGTCAGGCTGTGGCTCCTGGGCCTGCAGGTCAGCTCAGAGGTGCGGCCAGCTCTGTCCAGGAAGCTCAGTCACCACCCCCAGGTTGTGCCCACTGCTGCACCCACAGGCTGAGCCCACTGCCGGCACCCCCAGGCTGTGCCCACTGCCGGCACCCACAGGCTGTGCCCACTGCCGCACCCCCAGGCTGAGCCCACTGCCGGCACCCCCAGGCTGTGCCCACTGCTGCACCCACAGGCTGAGCCACTGCCTGGCAAGGAAAGGAGTCCCGAGTGGTGGGGACCTATGCCCCCGCCCAGCAGCCCTTTCTCAGGTGAACACCCCTTTCAGCAGCTCAGGATGCTGAACCACCAGAGCAAAACCCTGGCACCCGGGGAGGGCTCTCCCTTCTCCACCAAGAAGCTTCAGGTGGAATGTGCCAAAGCGCTCCCGGCACACCAGAGACCGGAGGGCTGCTTCGCTGCCCCTGCCTCGTGGGGCACCTGCCAGGTCTTACAGCTTCTCCCTCCTCGGTGGCCCTCTCAGGCCCACTCTCCTTTCTCCCTAAAGACACGGACGCCAAGTCAGGGAGGCCTGGGACTCACTCCTCGGGCCCCAGGAGAGGCAGTACGCGGAGTGGACGGGAAGAGAGGCCTCGTGGCTCCCCGGCTGCTTTGTCTGCAGGAATCCCCCTGGGACAGATGCCACACCAGAGGGACAGGATCCACCTGGCAGAATGGCGCCAAGGAAAGGGACAGGTGGGCAGTGCCGGAGGGGAAGCCAGGCTGGGAAGAGACTGGAAGGACACTGGTGACCCCCCTCCAAGGCTGCCCGCCCGCCCACCACCTCCCACACGGAAACACACAGAACCCGGAGCACCAGCTCTGCTCCTGGGACCATCCCACCCAGACCCACTGGGACCTGGCCGCTTCTTTAAAAGGTTCCTGGAGCCTCCGTGGAGGCTGCTCTACCAAGGTGAACCTCCAGGGGGAGACCATCGTTCAGGGGACGGAGGAGGCGGCAGCTAAGGGAGTGAAGACGCTGGCCTCGCCCCCACTGCCCCCAAGGCTGTCCGGTCTGGGCGGAGGGAGGTGGTTCTTGTTCGTCTTGGAGGCCCGAGGACCCAGGCGGCGCTAGGTGTTCAGCAGGTGGACGACTGGGTGGACGGAGGATGGAGACGTTTGGCTGTACATAGACGGAAAGCCTGTATTTATCTCTGCTCCTTTTCCAAATCCCACTACAATGGCAATCAATGCATTTTTGCCCAGCCGGCGTGGCTCAATCGTTGAGTGTCAACCTATGAACCAGGAGGTCACAGTTCAATTCCTGGTCAGGGCACATGCCCGGGGTTGCAGGCTCAGTCCCCAGTGTGGGGTGTGCAGAAGGCAGCCGATCAGTGATTCTCTCTCATTGTTGATGTTTCTCTCTCTCCCTCTCCCTTCCTCTCTGAAATCAATAAAAGTGTATTTTAAAAAATAATAAATGAATTTTTTCAAAGCTACACGCCCACGGGGGGTAGGGGCGGCGAGAAGGAAGACAGCCCATTGGAGGCTCTAATAAAATTGCAGAAAACAGGAGGCAGATGGACAAGCGGTAACTGTCTGATCAGAGTGCAGAAAGTTGAGACTTAAATGCTCTCGAGGAGCAGGAGGACGTGGTGGTTGGCACAGTTACAAAGCCCATCCCCGCCTCAGGAGGCTCGGCGGGGGGTGGGTGCAAAAGGTGCCCCGAAGGCTGGGGTGCACAACCTGGGGCGGAAGCATTAGAGGACAGGTGGGCAGTTAGTGGAAGGAGCCATGGCCTCCCCAGTGCCCTCTGCCACGGGGCAGAACAGGCATCTGCCCCTCCTGACCCTGGCCGAAGGTTATGAGAGAGGGCTGTTCTGAAAACTGGGGCATTAAGGGAAGAGTGAGACATGCCCTCCCCCCCGCCCCGCCCCGCCGCCTCCAGCTCCTTCCCATGCTGGCTCCTCAAACACCCACAACCAGGCAGGAGAGACCTGGTAAGATGCCCAATGGCCTGCTTGCAGCCCGGACCACCAGACAGGCGAGGAACCCCTAAGGTGAGAGAGCGCCTGCAGCAAACAGAACCTGGATCCCAGGCTGCCAGGCAGCCTTCAGGGAGGCCTTGCGTCCTCCCGCCTCCTTACCATCTCCTGCTCGGAGGGAGGCACCAGGGGAGCCTGGCCCGGCACCGGCTGCTTGTCGGAGTCCCCGGACACCCTGTCCTGCTATCCCACACCCGCCCCAGCCGCCTGTGCTCTGGACGTATGCGCCACTGAATGCGCCATGCTACCTAGAATGGGATGGGACTCCTAGAAATGAATCCGGTTGGATTTGCTCAGGGGTGTGCTGGGGACTATTGAACAACTGACTCCCTGGGAAAAAGAAACCCCACTTTGTAGGTGTTGGCCGCTTTCAGTGGTGTAAATACTCCCATAGCCCATTTCAAGCTGCCAACACGAGTTGTTAATTGTGAAGTTGGGAGGAAAGGCCCACAGTTGGCTCTCACGGGCTGCTCAGAGCTGGCCTCAGCCCCCACCATTCACCCTGGGTGGCAGTGACCAGGGACTCACCAGGCCACTGCCCTGGGTCACGTACCCTCTGCCTTCATCCCTTTGCTCCATGGTCCATGGCCCACGAGCCTAACTAACCTCGGAGGCAGCTCTCCTGGGCGAGCGGAGAGACAGGAAGTCCATCCCCACCAACCAAGGGCAAGTCAAAGGTAGCGGTTTCCTATAAAGCGAGGCCCCTCGGGATGGCTCACCCCCACAGCACGTCCTGTTTCCCCTGGCTGCTGCAGCCTGCGCCGAGGCCTCCTACGGGAGCTGGTGTGGTCAGCGGATGCATCTCGTTCTTGTCCTTGGAGAGCCCAGCCGGGACCATGGACATAACCTTGCTGTAAAGCGCCCCCATGGCCTCAGTTTACCCACTCACAGACACGCGGTCAGATGCCAGGGAAAGGAAGAACAAACTTTAATTGCTGCCAAGGAGAGAGACCTCCCTTTACCAGTGCTGACAGGGGCATGGCACAGCTGTCATGGGCACGGCACAGCCATCCCAGCCCCGGCACGGTCCACCGCCGCTGGGGTGCGCAGCCTCTCGCCTCCAGGACCGGGGATCCTGGGCAAGGGGGCGGGCGGGGGCCTCTGGCTGGCACAGGGCTAGGAACGCCACAAAATCGCGTTAGCGGGAGGCATGTCTAAGCGCTTGCGGGTATGGTCCGTGTCCCGGCGGTACAGGTAGCCACACGTCGGCTTCTGCATGGTGCGGAAGGGGCTCAAGGTGTTGGGGTACTGGGAGGTGTAGAAATTGAAGGTGAGCTTGTCCTTGTTCTGGCCCCTGAGGTCCACCACCACCGGCATGTAAGCTGCGGCCAGAGCCTGCTCATGGTCCTTCTTCCATGAGCGGGACAGCGGAGGCCACGCCAGGGCCACCTTCCCCTTCTTGCCTAACGGTGTCTTCGGCCCATAGCTGGGTGCTGAGGGCTTCTGTGAGTCCTGGGAGGAAGGAGAGAAAGGGAGAGCGGACATCACACAGGGGACTTGCCTGCTGGGGCCAGGGGCAGGAGGGGAAACAAAGGGGCCATGGTCAGAGCCCCAGAGTCCTCCTTCCCCACCCCCCCCCCGCAAGCACAGCTCTGCAGCCAGACACCTCCAGGCAGCACCTTCATGGTTTGGTTTGCCAACCCACCCACCCCACCCGCCGCAATGCAGACCTCCACCTGCTTCGCAGATGCCTCTGCGGGCTCAGAGGCTGGGAGCCTGGGGACACCTCAAAACCCTCCCATTCCTCCCACACCCCACCTGTCTGTCAGGGTCCCCAGGTCACGCTCCTCTGGCCCCTCTCTCCCTGCCTGACCTCTGCACCGCTGGCCAAGCACCCCCTCCCTCCTGCAGGGTCACTCAGCTCTCTTCTCTCTCTCTCTCTCTCTCTCTCTCTCTCTCTCTCTCTCTCTCTCTCGTCTTCCTGCCTCCTAATCACCTGCCTCTTTAGCCTCCTGTGCTTCACACTCACACCCAAGTTCATCTTTCCGTGCCAATGGCCAGATCCGAGGCCCTTCTCCTCAAAACCTCCTTTGGTTTCTTCAGCCACGAAAGAGAAGCCCAGGCCCTGCCTGGAAGGAGGAGCTTCAGCGTGGGGATCCCCGCACCCTATGTTCAGGCCTTGCCATCTACCATCATCCTCCGGCCACGCTTCCCCTTCCTGGCCGCAGGCCTTGGCTCCGGCGGTCTCCCAAGCCCACACCCTGCCTCCCTTTCATCAGGGAGATTCTCTTTCAGCCCAGAGCTCCCGCTCACCCTCATCCTGCAAGATCTCATTCCTTCTCTCACTCCCAAGTGTTTATGCGAACGCAATAGACATGGCTTCACATGAACTGAATTGTGGTGAGGGCTGGCCCCGTCCGCCGGCCGGCCCATTCCGTTTTAGAACATCTCCCATTGTTAAGTGTGTCCTGTTCTCTGAGACACGTTCGCCGGGTGGTCAGGGATGGCGTCCCCCCCTCGGAGGTCCCCGCTGCCACATTTGTCACGTTGTACAGACATTTCTTTCTTTCCTCTGTCGTCGCCTCCTTGACTGTCCTCTGTCTTTGAACCCCACACTATCTCCTGGCTACCGAATGCCCACTTCACTGGGGATCTTTGGAGGCACGACAGTGCTACCCGAGGGACGATGCGCGTGTGTCAGGCTGGCTCTGTGCTGCTTCCCAGGACACATCTGTGTGTGGGGGGGAGAGGGGCGGGGGGGGTAGGGGGGTGGGAGCCAATTCCTTTCTGCAGAGAAGCAGCCCCTGGGGACTGGGAGAGAGCCCCTAGCTGCAGATTACTGACCCTGAGCCCCACCGTTTTACAAAAGAAATCCCTGGTTCTCAAGTCCCAATGCACACTCCTTTGCATTTAATTTACAAACTATTTGCACAATTCAGACACGCCCAGGGCTTTCCCAAAGGCAGCCTTTGCTCCTATAGGTTCCTGCCCATGAGTGTATTACATGGCCTCAGCTTTGCATTTCAACATTCTCCCTGTCCTTTCAAGCCAGCGGCTCTGGGGACACCTCCTCCAGGAAGCCCCTGGCGCTGCAGTCCCTGCCCCCCACCCCCACCCTCCATGCTTCAGGCCTCCTCTTGGGATGTGAGTCTGTGCAGGGCAGGACTAGGGTGAGGCCAGCGCATCAGTCTGAAGGAGGTGCTCACTAGGAGTCGTGTGGGGCAGTGAGTGCCTCCTTAGGGCCGGCCCCCGGGTGCTGCGCTTGCCTCATCCTATTCCCAAACTGCGGTCCTTCGGCTCCTGCTAAGGTTCCAACAAGCCTGCAAACCGCTCCCAGTGGTCGGGACCACATCCTGCTCGCCTGTGTCCCTGGGGCTTCCCCCGCATGGCACACAGCCAAGCCGGAGAGGGGCGTGAGCGGGTGTTCAGCGCCTTCCCGACTCTCCAGGCTCCGCCCTGGGGTGCGGGATCACACGCAGAGGGGCCAGCCCCGGAAATGAGCTGTGATGGCGGTCATCGGCCACCGTTTTCCACCACAGGCCCCGAGCACAGTCGCACCGAACTAAGTGGATTATCGCTTCTATTCCTCACAGTAACTCGTTAAGGAAGGTATTATTGTTAACCCCACTTCAAGCTGAGAAAACAAAGTAAGGAGGTCATGTGGCTGGTAAAAGCCAGGCTGGGATTTGAACCCAGGCCTGGCTGACCCCAAGGTCCACAGCCTGTACTCCACGATGTATCCTGTGTCCACTACACTGTGGGGACAAGGCCTACCAAGTCTCTTCTGCCCTCGTCCCATCAACGTGCTGAGCTCCTGCCGGGTGCGCTGGGCCGCCCTCCCACCCCAGGCCCCCGAGAGGGCCAGGCAGCCAGATGGCCAGGGTGGCTGGAACGCTGGGGCTTTGAATGCTGGGTTTGGGTTCTGGGTTCTTGGCCTCCGCGTGGACAGGACAATGCACTGACAATTATACTATGAATTGCCATCCCTCTGCAGAGCTGACGATACGATATTGGTTGCTTCATTCATTCAAAACTATCCCCCTCATATGCCAGGCCCTGGGTGAGCAAGGAACAAAGACTTCACAGGTAGGAACACAGATATGAAGGCTGGCCGAGCAGGGCTTCTCACCTCAGCACCTGGACATCTGGGGCGGGGTGATTCTTTGTGGGGGCGCTGGCCTGTGCATGGCAGGCCTGTTAGCAGCATCCCTGGCGTCTACTCACTCTACCCGCTTCCCAGTTGTGACAGACAACACTGCCCCTCATCGCTGCCAGTGCCACCTGCGGGCAGTGCGAGTCACTGCCGTGGAGTCCATGGCAACCGCTTTATCCCGAGCGATGAGGGTGAGAGCCTGGCCCAGTAGAATCTTCCCTTTCCTGGGCCACGGGAGCAGCTCGGGTTTCTTCCTGTGAAGCGTGGTTCTAAGAATGTGGGGTTCCGGCCCTTCCGACAGGACAGAAGGGCTCAGCCTGTGGCCATGGCGACGAGGGAACTGCAGAGGCCCAACCCCCACCGCACCTGCTCCCCAGCCCAGCCTCAGTCTCAGCCACTTGGACCACGCCCCTGGGGCTCGGGAGGCTGGTGTCAGGGGTAACGGAGGCAGGTGTGTTCAGAATGGTTGCGGGTGGGGGAGGGGAGTCTTACCAGAGACCCCACAGAAGGAAGGGTGACACTCTTTGCCAACAGAATTGAGAATCTATCAAGTGCCAGTTCTCCTGAGAGCCATTTGAGATGTCACTCCTATTCCTCAAATGCAGGAACTGAGGCTTAGGGGTGTCTGAGCACTTGTTTGAGTTCATGCAGGTAGTGAGGTGCTGGGTAAGCACCTTGTAGAAGTTCCATGTCTAGTGACTAGTTAGTGGGGGAGCCAGGAATTGAACACTGCCCTCCCTCTGCCCAGCTCAGGCCCTGGCTCCGGCTCACCTGCCCTGGGCCTACCAGTCAGCTATGTCCCAGCTGCTGCTGCTGCTGCTGCAAACCTCGGACCCTGGTCGGGGGCCCCAGGGCCCCAAGCACATCCAGGGATGAGGCCTTCACTGAACCAGGGACAGAGGGACCGTACAGTCTCAGGAAGAAGAAGAGGAGAGCGAGGAGGAAGCAGGATACTTGGCAAGGAGGGGAGGAGGGGGAAGCCCAGGAGGCCCTAGGCTTGCCCTGCCCCTTCTGGGGGCCTAGCGAGGCTGCAGGTGACTAAGCCCAGAGCACAGGCAGCTCTGGAGGGAGGGTGGGGCCTCAATGCATACTTTCTAGGTTAACATCTGGTTTCATTTAACCATCTCCTCCCCAGTCAGGTCCTCCCTGTCAAGTGCGCGTGTGTGTGTGTGTGTGTGTGTGTGTGTGTGTGTGTGTGTGTATGAGAGAGAGAGAGAATTTTCCCCAGGGGCCATTGGCATTTCTGGTTGTCACAAGGAGGGGGGGGGGGTGCTGCTGGCATCTCGTGGGTTGAGGCCAGGGGTGCTGCTGAGCAGGCCCAGTGCACAGACAGCTCAGCACCAACGTCAGCAGTGCCGAGGTAAGAACCCTGGCTTAGAAGTTTCAGGAAGGGCCCCTCTCCCCTACCTGCTTCCGGCAGCCCTGGCTTCAGTTTCCCATTCCACAGGGAGCAATGAAACTTAAAGGGCAAGCAGAGGGTCCCACCAGCCCCTTCCCTCCCTATTTCCACTTGGGGTTGGAGCTAGAGCCAAAACAAGGCATCCGAGTAGAACTGGGCCTCCAGGCCCCGCACCCACTCAGGCAGAGCCCAGCGAGGCCTTTCAGACAGGCCGGGCATGTGTTTGTCCCTTAACCAGGGCTGAGAATGGGGAAGAGGGTGACTCAGGAGTGGAGCTTTCTAGGCAGGGCCAGAGGACCTCATACGTGACATTACTACAGGTCTTCCGGGGAGACACCATCCTCTCAACTACTCCAGGCCCCTGGCACCTCCACCAGCCTGGCCCACGCCTGGCATTCCACCATCAGCAACTCGCTCTTTGGTGGAAAGGCCTCCTCCCTGTTGAAATGCAAATGGCACGGGGTGAGGCACCTGGTTCCGTGGAACGTGCCTGGGTCTTGGAGGCTGAAGACCTGAGCTCCAGGCCTGACTCCGCCCTTACAGGTCAGGCAACCTTGGCCAAGTGGCTGAACCAGTTGCTTCATCTGCAAAATGGGGATAATAAGGCTGCTATCTACTTCATCGGCTTGCTGTGGGGGTGCGATGCGTGTGGGAACTGTGCAAGCACAATGCAAATGATAATTACTGTCAGCCTGCTTCTGAGCACACTCTCTGAACCTTGATGAGGGCACATTTGCCTGCGCTGGGGGCAGGGACTCAGAAGGGCATAGATGGGGAGGTGCAAACGGGGTCTCAGCTTCCTGAGGCCGTGTGACATGAGGCCCGGAGTTCAAATTCCAGGTCCACCACCCACTGATACCTGACCTTTGGCATTTCTAATACTCTGCGCCTCAGTTTTCCCACCTAGGAAGTGGGGATAACGCGGGGACCTGTCTCATAAGGTTACCATGAGCGCTCATGTGACAGTTCCTATAAAGTGCCCAGACCTTTCAAGCACGCTATAAACTTTAGCTATGAGATAGGGTCATGCAAACTAAGAGTCCAGGACGTGTCTTGGGGATGTGAAGGGGCAGAAGAACCAGAGGACTTGGATGGTGGCGTATTTCCTGCTCCCCACCAGGCCCTATAGCAGGGGAACGAGTCCGACAGTGATACTGGCCCCTAAGCCTTCTGTAAGCGGTCCCCAGCTCCTAGCCACACAGGTGGGCCAGGCTAGGCCTTCCTACTCCATCCTGTCAGTCAAACTTCTTGTGACATTGGGCCGCCCTGATCTAGCCCTGTGATGTCATCCCACCTTGGGCATCCTTGACCGGGGTCTTCCTTGGTGGTGAGATGGAACTTCTGGTAGTCAGGGGCTCCCGGGGCTCCCAGGGGCTCTTGGGCGGCTACTGGGAGTGCCACCGGGGGGAGAATTTGTGTGGGCAGTGACATTGTGATGTCTCTTTGACAACACAATCCCTCTGTCTTCCTAAGCAGAGGGTCCCACCTGCCCCTTCCCTACCTATTTTCACTTGGGGTTTGAGCTAGAGCCAAAGAAAGGCATCTGAGTAGAACTCTGCCTCCATGCCCCGCACCCACTCAGGCAGAGCCCAGCGAGGCCTTTTAGACAGGGGGGCAGGGCTGGGAGCTGAAGTTTCAAGGCCTGGAAAGGTCTTTCTTTTAACCTTGACAATGACCCTCTCTGCAATTCCCTCTTCCCACAGTCTCCCAGGACCCCTGAGCTTTGGGTAGTGGGACAAGTGGAGAGTTATCTAGGTACTTCCCGAAGTCCCCATTTCCCCCAGGCACTCACTGGTGAGTGAGCACTCTCTCTTTCTCTCTCTCTCTCTCTTTCTCTCTCTCTCTCGCTAGCTCTCTCTGTGTGTGTCTTCTTTCTTTTTCAAAACATGGCTTTCATTGCATCTTTACAATGTCACAAATAACTCCGAGGAATCAGTCAGCATCTCCCAGTTTCTGTAGCTGGACAACTTAGATCTTATTCATTAGCCTCCTGAATGGTTCCTTTTTCAGAAACATAGATCCATCCAAGTTTTTCTGATAGCCTTGTTTTTAAACTGTTGTGGCTTGCTGAATCAAAGCAGGTGAATTTGATACAAGTTCAGTGTCATTTCCTTGAAGAATCAATTCATCTTTCTGGGCTTGAGACACCAAACCCTGCAGATGTATTTTTCGCCCAAGAAATTTCTGATTTCAACAAGAGAACCATTCTCCTGAATAACAACAGATGGAGAATGAGCACACACAGACCTCACCTTGTAGCGGCAGCCCAGTGGAATACCTGGCCAGGTTCTGTATGTGACTGCAGATCATGCAAATCATAGCCAGTTCCTTTCTATTTCCCCACCATTTGTCAACCCAGAGTCTCTTCTTTTCCTTTCCAGGGAGACTAAGTTCTGTAGAGAGCACCTGGGAAGGCACATGAGCATTTCCTTAATTATTGTCAGCTGAATCCAGTGGCATTGGCAGAGCCACGTCTTGGAAACACACCTTGCCAGAGGCAAGAATGTTGTCAGCCTGACCTTCAGCTCAGGCGCCAGGGGGTGGGTTTCATTATCTAAATCCAGCCAAGCACCAGGAACAAACATATCCGGACCCACCCAGAAATGACGATACAAAGAAGCCACAAGAATGCACATAATCTCCTTTGTCTTGGGCTTTAGTAAAACTTCCTGGTATTTTGCTGTAAAAAATAAACACTCTGGGTTCCTGTCTCTCCATCAGAGGACAGTGGTCCCACCCAGTCCCAGCTTTCCCTACTGTATTTTGTCCGCCTCTTTCATTTTCTCCATCCCCCATTGCCCCTACTCAGGAACCAGACCACTCTTTAGCTGTGCTGGACGCAGAGAAGAGAGAAATATTTATAGAGTTCTACATTGATGTGGTTGAAGTCTCTCCACAGGGCACCTCTGGGACCCTTTACAGTAACTGTGCATAGAGTGATACCAACATTTTCTGGAACGTTGACAGTTTGACTGCTGAGAATGGTCTTCATCCTTTCAGTAAATGCAGCAAAGAGCTCTTTCTCTCTCTTCTTATATGCCCTCCAAATTACAGAGACGATGGATGGATGGATGGATGGATGGACGGAAGAGTGGGATAGGGAATGGGCAGAATGTAGGTAGATGGATAGATGGTAGATGGGTGGTCCCTCCTGATTTGAGCCCTGCTCACCTTTTTAGCCTCAACTCTTGCTATTTTTCCTCTATGCAATAGCTAAATTCTTTTATTTTTATTTTTTTTAAATATATTTTATTGATTTTTCACAGAGAGGAAGAGAGAGGGATAGAGAGTTAGAAACATCGATGAGAGAGAAACATCGATCAGCTGCCTCTTGCACAACCCCTACTGGGGATGTGCCCGCAACCAAGGTACATGCCCTCGACCGGAATCGAACCTGGGACCTTTCAGTCCGCAGACCGACGCTCTATCCACTGAGCCAAACCGGTTTCGGCCAATAGCTAAATTCTTAAACATACCCTATTCTCTTCCCTCTGAGATTTTGCATCTGCTGTTCCCTCTCCTAGACCATTTAAGTAGGGGATTAGGAGGTGCAGGGATGGATGGATAGATGTGTAGACAGGTGGCTGGGTTGGTTGTCTATGAGTGAGTAGATGGATAGATGGTCAGTAAATGGGTAGATGATGGGTGGTTATGTTATAGAGGATGGGACTACAGACCCAGGAGTCAGGTTCTTTGAGCTTGAATCCTGGAATTACTATTTTACTAGTTGTGTAAACTTGGGCAAGTAATTGACTCTCTTTACTTCTGCTTGTTCATGTGTACAATGAGTGGACTAAAGGTCCCTATCAAGAGAGTTAGACAAAGCACTTAGGTCAGTGTCTACACGGAATAAGCACACAATAACTAGCAGCTATCCTCATGTGTGAGTAATTGGGTTGATGGAGGATTGCTGAATGGGCTGCCCATCTTCAAACACCAGACCCCCCTCCTTCCTTGAGTACCATCTCCCCAACACCAGACTTGGTGGGCACCTCCCAGGAATGTGTTAGAAATCCCACATGTAGAGAGACCTGGGCTTCTTCCTGGGGTCAGGGGGTGGACCAAGGGGAGGGAAACAGAGCAGCTGGTGACTTCCTGCCCGCTGACACCCTGGCTTGGGTGGGGCCCAGGACTTGTTTCCTTCCTGGCACTGTGTCAGCCCTGACTATTGGTCAGTGGGTGGACTTTGGAGCCCAGAGGCAGATTGGAAGTTGGGGTGTTGATGGCGTGTGCACTGTGCTCAGATCTCACACCCCGATGGTTATGGCCCCTAATTTCTGAGGAGGCTGGGAGGGAGGAGGAGAAGCAGCAAGCAGGGCTTGCCTCTGATGAAGATCTCCAAGGCTCTAGGGTGGTAATATCTTGTTTGGGAGAGGGCAGGAAGGTAGGAGCATGGCATTCTTGGTGGAGTGGCCAGCAGGTCTGGCTCTGGGGAAAGTGGCTTGGGTCCTAGCCCAGCATCTGTCGGAAAGGAACCCAGGAGGCTGGAGCGGGTGGAGATGGTTTGGGGGAGCAGGGCACCATGACTCAGCACTCACCCCACTCTGTCTCAGCCCAGGAGGGGGTGAGTGTTGGGCTGGTTGCTAGGAGTCCCAGGTGACCTGAGCTTAGTCCCATCCCATCCCTGGGCCTGTTTCCTTATGTTATAGAGAGGACGCTGGGTTCCTCCATTTTGGACATTTGAAGAAGGGGAATTGAGTCACTTTCTGAGAACTTCAGACAGGGACCCACCCGACTGTCCATAAGAGTGGGCCCTGCCAGGACTGTCCCCATCCCAGGTCCCCCCTGTGGGAACCTCAACAAGGGGCAGTGGCTTGGGAGACCTCTGTTAGGAAGGCCTGGCTAGTCAAGCTGTATCAGTCTTATTTCACTTGTAAATCACTCTGCCTGGGTTTAAATCCCAGATCTTCCCTGCTGTGTGACTTCCACAAATCAGTGAACTCTCTGTGCCTGAATTCCTACCCTGGAAAGTGAGGCTGATAAGAGACTTGACTTGGAATGCTTGTTGTAAGGACTGCGTTGTAGAGCAGTGCCTGCCTGCTGCAAGCTAAGTGCCAAGAGTCATATCGTTATTATTTCTCAACTTCCTCCTGGAAGCCCGTTCTTCTGACTTCTCGCCACACTCCTGGCATGGCCTCATTTTATGGATCATCGAAGTTCCGGGAAGGAAGAACTGTGATCTGTACCCACAGCGCTCAGAGGGTGCTTGGGACGGATGAGGAGAGACTCCGGGTTGGCTTGGCTCACAGGAGGATCCACTGACCGCCCCCACACCTTCCCCCACACACAGCCTCCATCCCTCCCGCCTTTCTGCTGTTGAGGTTCAGGCAGGTGGTTTTAAGTGTCTTGGTCTAAGCAGGCCCGGTTAATTGAATACTCTCTCCACCCCTCCTTACCTGCTCTGTGATTTGGACAAATTACTTAACCTCTCTAATCCTTACGTATTTTTCCTTTGTTGGCCCTCGAGTACAGGAGGCTGAGCTATTCACACATCTCCTTCATGGTGCATTATCATCCCTGGCCCAGGAGGGCCTCCTCTCTCATCGTCTTAATTTCCCTCCTTAATCTCCAGTTTCCAACTACACTCCCCACCCACCCCAGCCAGAGGCAACCATTCTCATGTGCTTAATGAGTATCTTCTTGTTTATATGTGTTCTTGCAAAATATACATATTGTTCTTTTGTATGCATGTTGTTTTTATTTACATAAGTGCCATGTGTGTTTTAGATCTCATTCTGTTTACTTTGATGGCTCCCTAATGTTTTTAAGATTCATCTGTGTTGCTATATGAACATCTAGTTCCTTGCTTCCAATTACTGTGTAGTTCACCCAGTGTGTTCACCACATTTTATATCTTACTCCCCCGGGGTGCCTCCAACTCCTCACCCCCACAAACAGCATAGCAATGACATCACATCCATGTCAGCTATGGGAGAAGGCATGTTCCCAAGAGCTGAACTGATTGGCTATAGAGTATGAGTAAACATCATTTGGAGTCGTCTTTTCTCCATCCATAAAATGGGTATATTGCCCCCACCTTTGCAGGGCTCACTTGATGGTAGTGGGTTAATGCGTGCAATCCTCTCAGCCCCGTGTCTGACACAGAAAGATGCTCAGTGAATGGTAGATGTGGCTGCTTTTCTTCTCAGGAGAGAGAGAGAAATAAGCTGGACCCAGGATGAGTTGCATAGAAATTGCTCCCAAGGCTCAAAGTCCCAGTTCAAGAGCTGGTCTCCAAAATATGTGAGAAGTGCGTGGGGCAGTGCAGGTCCCCCAAGGGTAAGGACTGATCTTACTTTTTGTTAATCCTCATCTGAGGATATTTTTGCCATTGATTTTTAGAGAGAGTGAAAGGGAGGAGTAGAGAGAGAGAAACATCAATGTGAGAGAGACACATCGATTGGTTGCCTCCCGCATGTGCCCCAACCGGGGATTGAGCCTGCAACCGAGGTATGTGCCCATGACTGGAATCGAACCCATGACCCTTCAGTCTTTGGGCTGACACTCTAACCACTGGGCAAACCAGCGAGGGCAAGGACTGATCTTGAAGTTAAAAGCCCCCACAGCCCGAGCGCAGGGCCTGGTTCAGAGCAGATGGCTGGGCCCAGAAAATGCTTAAGGCATCCCATTTCTCCCTTCTTTCCTCAGAGCCAGAAGTGGCCCCCTCACACAGGAGGTGCCAGGCATTTGCTGTTCTGCCTCTGCTCTGCCCGCCAACCAGCTTTTTAGCCAGATGTGAAACCACAACTGAGTGTTGGATCCCACCATCCCACTTTACAGATGGAGAGACCGAGGCTCAGGAAGGCTCCGTGGTCTCACAGTGAGTAGTAGAAGTGGCACTAATGTCCAAATCTCCAGTTCCCCCTTCTTAAAAAAAAAAAAAAAGAAAAGAAAAGGAAAGGAAATCGCCCTAGCTGGTTCGGCTCAGTGGATAGAGCGTCGGCCTGCGGACTAAAGAGCCCCGGGTTTGATTCCGGTCAAGGGCATATGCCCGGGTTTCGGGCTCAATCCCCAGTGTGGGGCATGCAGGAAGTAGCCAATCAATGATTCTCTCTCATTATTGATGTTTCTATCTTTCTCCCTTCCTCTCTGAAATCAATAAAAACATTTTTTTTAAAAAAACTAAGAAAATGCACTCCATGTTAAACTGTGCTCGTTGTTATTTGTTAACAAAGGTTAAGTTAAAACGAATGCTCTCCCAACAGAGCAGCTCACTCAAAAGGAAAGCCCCACAAGGAGGGCTGGCATTCCCAGTCTGTTTGCTTCCCAGCCCTGGCCACGCACAGATACACTTTAAATATTTACAGTTGCAACCTGCATAGAATTTTGGGTTTTGTTCTTACCAATTCCTTTTTTATTCCAACACACACATTACTTCAGATTGTAGGATGTGTTTTATAATGGGCTGTTTTGGCCTGGCCTTCCAGGTGACCTTGTAGACACCTGCCCCACCCTGTCTCCTGGGCCCCGGTTGACTTTTCCCTCAACAGCAGTCGCCGACCGGTGGTCCGCGGACAACTGGTGGTCCGTGAGGTCCGAACGGTTGGCGACCACTGCTCCTGAGGATCTTTGCTGAATGGGCGCTGCTCTCTTACAGCCCCTCACGCCTCTGTTCCGTCTCTGTGTTCTCTGTTCAGCATCTCCAGGCCCAAAGTCAGGGTAGAGAAGGGGGACAGGGACACGCAGGCACTGAGTTCGGCTGGGTACTTGAACCCACTATCTTTGCTGAGTCTAATAACCTTACTTAATAGCCCTGTTTTACAGATGAACAAACTGAGGCTCAGAGAGGTGGTAACTCAGCCCAAGTCACAGCCGCGTGAGCAGCCTCCTCAGAACTGAAACCTGTTCCCCAGCAGGGACCTTCCCACCATGTCCTGGTCCAGCGACAGAGTCCATGGTCTCTCCCTAGCACCCCTGAACACACCTCTCTCCACCCAGGGCTGGACCTTGGACCCCACACGCTCAGGCACCAGGTCATGACCTCTCCGAGCCCCCTCTCAGGTTGTTGGGGTCCACACCAGCCTGATGTCCTCTGAGCCTGCCCAGCTCAGAGGAATGCCAGGCAGGGGCTGGAGCCCACCCGCCTGCAGCCAAAGGAAGCTGTCTCCGGCGCTGGCCTGGCACCAGGCGTTGCCGGCCTGGAACAAGGGGCTGGGCCAGACCACCTGCAGCTCAGTATGGTTTGGGAGTTAGGATGACCAGAGGTCTGACCTTGGCCCCTGGAGAGCTAGCTGCAGGGACCTGGGGGGACGATGAAGGTGACTCTCAGGACTTCTCAGCCTGCCCTGCTCCGAGTCAGAGTGCACTCTCCCAGCCAGGAGCACTTGACTTTGGTGGAGGAAAGACCACAAACTTGACAGAGGCCTGAGTCTCTGGGGAGACTGCAACTTCCGGGCCCCAATCCCACCCCACATTCCAGAACTTACTACGCAATTGCCCAGCAGAGATTTAATTATAGGACGGGGCTTTGGGCTGTTTCGAGGCGAGCCTATTATTTGGCTGTTTCTTCACTGGGGGAGCAGGAGTGAGGTGTTGTTATTAGATGAAGCGGGGGCCAAGCAGCAACAGTACAGGGTGCTGAGCTGGACAGACAATTGGGCCCCAGCCTGGTCTCAGGGAAAGCCTCCAGGCTGACAGGGTGAAACTGCAACTGGGGGTGTGGGCGGCTCTGCTCCCTGCGGAACCCAGGCTGTCCAGAGACTCCCCTGAGCCCCCACCAACATGGGCCTGAAATGGGGGTGAAATGGGTGTGTAGGGGCAGGGAGAGCAGCCTCAAGCCCTCCCGGTGTTCACGCATCACCCTGCTTCCCCCTCTTCCTCCGAAAGCAAGGGGACCACAGTGCGGAGAAATGAACAACGCTTAAGGAGTGCCCTGTGCTGGACACTTCACATCCATCCTCTTACTTCATCTCCATAACGCCCCTAGGAGGGGGGACTGCCGCTCCGTGCACAGCTGAGGAAACCGGCTCAGAATTGGGTTTGTTTGTTTGTTTTATTTCTCCTATATGCAAGCTGTTTACCTTCCCTTCTTCCTAAGAAATGTCCCACAAACAACTCCGCTCTCCCTGTTTCTGCCACCAGCACACACGTGCGGCCCCATCCCCTCCTGCTGGTATCAATTAACCACCTCATTATCCCGTTCACTAATGAGTTAAGCCCCTTCCCTTCGCCCCCCAGCCTCCACTTTCTCCTTCCCACCCACCCTTCATCCAGGTGTTAGATGAACATCCTTAAAACACAGCTGTTACCAGTCACCCTTGCCTGCACGGTCAGCCGTGCCTGCTCCTGGCAGCCAGAGCTTCTCAAACCTTACCATGCTCCTGAGTCACGCGGGGACCTTGTTCAAACAAAGATGCTCTCCTGGGCCCCATAATCCGCCAGCTCACTGAGACTCGTAATGACCTTAAATTAATAGCCTGTTTTACAGATGAACAGACTGAGGCCCAAACAGGTTGCTCCGTGTCTGGGACGGGGCCAGCGTGATGCAAAAGCTGCTGGTTCTGCCTAGTTATTCTTCTTTAATGTTTGAATAGGAAACACATTTACATGGTTGGAAATTCAAAAACGTAAAAAGGCCTTCAGTGAAAATTCTCCTTCCCACGCCTATCGCCCCTTTGCCCAGTTCCCCCTACCTCCACCCGCCAGTAAACACTTTTGTTCATTTATTATGGATCTGTCCAAAGTTTCTCTTTGAACAGATCTTATCCTGCCCCAAATGGCAGCACACCACACACACCGTTTTGTCAACAGCTTATCAGTTTATCTTGAAGATAACTGGACACGGTTGGCTGACTCATTCATTTTTAGAGTTGCATTATTATTCCATTGTGTGGATGAACCATAATTTATTTAATCAGTCATCTCCAGGTGGAGTTGTTTCTGACCTTCCCAGCTGGCCTTTTTAAGCCTTCCACGCGCTGGCCAACCTTGCTGCGACCTCCATTCTGTCCCCTAATTCCCAGCCCCACCATCCTGAGCCCCTGCAGAGGCCCTCACACCTCCTGCATGCCCTCCTTCTGCCCTCCAGCCCACCCCGGTTGCTCCTCCTCTGAATCTCTGACCCACTGTTCGTCTCCTCCTCATTTACCTCCCCACTCTTCATCTCTCCAAACAGATGAAAGCAACTTGAACTCAGGAACCATGCCTTTGATTTCTCTGGACCCTTCACAGCCCAGAGCTAGGCACACGGCAGTTCTGAAGAACGTTAGTTACATAATGGAAGTTGCATAGGAATGGAGCCACTCCATGAGGGCCCTGCTGGGACTGGTTCTGGGTGCCAG
Source organism: Eptesicus fuscus (assembly GCF_027574615.1). NCBI lineage: Eukaryota > Metazoa > Chordata > Mammalia > Chiroptera > Vespertilionidae > Eptesicus > Eptesicus fuscus. The sequence goes on along the minus strand of NC_072482.1, from coordinate 11,945,801 downwards.
AGCCAGGAGCTACCCAGGTGAGAGGACCTCATACCTCAGAGGTCTCCACGGAAGAAGCCCTTGTCTTGTACCCGAGTGTCTAGAGCACTGGGGTGGGTTGTGAAGATGTCCAGGGCATGATGGGGCATCTGGGGTTCCCTGGGCCCTTCCTAGGTAGACGGTGGGAGGAACCATGATGTAGAGATAGGAGGGTGGAAGGATGGATGGCATGTGTGTGTGCCCTAGAATGAGCTCCTTCCCTTCTCTATTAACATCCTCGTCATCCTTCATGGGCCAGCTCAAGTCCTGATTCTTCCAAGCAGCCTTCCTGGACTTCTCCAGCTCACGCTGACCGCCCTGCTCTAAAATTCCTGCTGTGTGTATTAGTGACAGCATCACTGTTCTGTGCTCGGTCATCGTGGCCTGCCACCTTGAATCATGTAAAACCTTACCTACCGGATGAGACCCCAAGATGCTCTCCAGTATAAATAATACTTCTCAAATTCTCTTATATCCCCATGCACCCCAAAACCTCAGCACAGCACCAGGCCTCCACAGATACTCCTTGAAGGAACAGGAATTGGTTCTAGGAATGCCATGGCGGTGGGTGGATGGGTGAGCCGGGGTTGACCACAGGCATGTCTCCAACCAAAAACATTTGGGGAACACCTCATGGCCACAGTCTCTGAAGGTCCAACTCACCCTGTCCATTGACACTGGAGCAAGTAGATGGGGCTTTTTAAAAAAATGTATATATTTTATTGATTTTTTACAGAGAGGAAGGGAGAGTTAGAAACATCGATGAGAGAGAAACATCAATCAGCTGCCTCCTGCACACCCTCTACTGGGAATGTGCCCATAACCAAGGTACATGCCCTTAACCGGAATCGAATCTGGGTCCTTTCAGTCCGCAAGCCGATGCTCTATCCACTGAGCCAAACCAGTTAGGGCTAGAGGGAGCTTTTTAAAAATGTCATTGTTGCCCTACCCAGTTTGGCTCAGTGGATAGAGAGTTGGCTTGCAGACCAAAGGGTCCCAGGTCCGATTCTGGTCAAGGGCATGTACCTTGGTTGCAGGCTCCTCCCGGGTCTGGCCCCTGGTCAGGCTCATGCAGGAGACAACCAATCGATGTGTTTCTCTCACATCGATATTTCTCTCTGTCTTTTCCTCTCTCTTCCACTCTCTCTCTAAAAATCAATGGAAAAATATCCTCGGGTGAGGATTAAAAATAAAAAGTCACTGTCATGAAAAATAAAGACATGAGACTGTGCTAGATTAAAAGATTAAAGGTACATGATAAGCAAATGCAGTGCGTGAGTCTTGATTAGACTGTGGATTGAAAAAAACGAAGATGACGTTTTGGGAGATGATAATCGTGTGTTGACGTTAAATTTTAGTGTGATGACTGTATTGTGGTCTCTTAGGAGAATATCCGTATTCTTAGGCAAAGGAAACCGAAGTATTGATGGGGGTGGGGAGATATGCCATTCCAACCTTTAGCAAAATGAAAATAAAAAAATAAGTGTGTGGAGAGAGAGAGAATGCAATTATGGCAACATATTAACAATTGATAAATCCAGGAGGAAGGAATACAGGTGGTCATTTTACTGGTCTTTCAAATTCCTCAAAATGAAAAGTTGAGGAGGAAATGCCTTTAGTACAAAGAAAGATACAATCCCAACTTCCTGGGAGACGGAGCAGGGGAAGTGCAGCAGTGGGTGCTGTTCCAGGGGCTTCGGGGAAACGCTGTCTGAGACTGATCACCACCTCCCCAGCCTTCCACTCCTGCCGCCCTGAAAGCATCAAAATCCAACCCTGTGGCCTGACTCTCCCGCCTCGGCATCTGACCCGACCTTCCCCAGTGGACAACCACCCCCCACCCCTTAGCCAGGACCTACCCCATGCACCTTAAAGGTGCACAGTTCTCCCTAGCCAGGTTGCTCAGTGGTTAGAGCGTCAGCCCTCGGACTGAAGGGTGGCCCATTGGATTTCAGTGACATACCTGGGCTGCAGGCTAGCACCCCTCCCTCCATCCCCCTCCCTCTCCCCTTCCCCATATGCATGCAGGAGGCAACCAATCCCAATCGATTTCGCTTTCTCTGTCTCCCCCTCCCTTCTACTCACTCTAAAAATCAATGGGAAAAATATCCTCGGGGTGAGGATTAACAAAAAAATAAATAAAGGCCCACAGCTCATTTCCGTGGAGGGTGAGCCCAACCCTAAGTGGGCTGGCTCACCTTGAGTTTTTAAAAATTTATATTCACTTAACTTGACAGAAAAAAAAAATGTGATGTACAAAAAAACGCCAAGATTTAGTCATCCTACATTCTCTCTTGGAGCTCTGTCAACGCAGCCATTTCCCCCTTTGCCATCAGATTGGGTGCGAGCTTACTGCTCCCCCTGCATTTCCTTAGGGGCAACTCGTTCTGTTGTCCATTGAAGGCCAGTCCTTCCCCAAGTTCCCCTCCTGACCTGCTCATGACCCTCGTGAGAAGCGAGGGACTTGCCCGCTTCCTCCCTCCCGCGGCGGGAGGGGTGGAGGGAGGAGGGCCGGGAGGAGACCGGGGAGGGGGTGGCTCTCCTTCCCGGCGGGGCGGGGGCCGGGCGAGGTCCCCAGCCCACTGGGCCGTGCCCACAATGGCCTGTTGTGGAAGGAGGCGGGCAGGAATGCGGCCGGGGGAGTCGGGCGGCCGCGGGGCGGGGCGGGGCGCTCGCAGCCGCAGCCTCTTACCTGCCCAGGTAGCTCGCATTTCCCGGCGAGCGGCGGCGCCCGCACCACCTGTCGCCCGTCCCGTCGCGCGGGCGGGGAGGACTGCGGGGACATGGCCCGGTAGAGTGCGTGGGGAGAAGGTGCGGGGTTCGGTCCGGGCAGCGCGGGGCGGCCGAGGGACGGCCCTGGCCCGGGGCGCGCGCGGCCGGCGGCAGCATGAAAAAGAACCAGACGGTGCAGGGCACCTTCAGCAAGATCTTCGGCAAGAAGCACGCCAGCCCCACCACCACCTCCCTGTACGTCACCAACCCCCCCTGGATTTTCACCCAGGAGGCCCCGGAGGAGGGGGCCAGGGTCTTGGGTAAGTGCGCCCGGGGGAGAGGAGGCGGCTCTGCCGTCCGGGCCGCGGGCTCCCGGCGGGCGCGGGGCGGAGGGGAAGGGACACGTTGGAACCTGCGGACCGGCCGGGAAGGAGCTGCCGGGAAGGGAGGTGGCGCCGAGCGGGTGTCTCTGGGAACGGGCTGTGGGGGGAAGAGGCGCGGGAGGAGGGGACCCTCCCCACCGGAGGGCGGAGACCTTTGCGGACCGCGTCGGGTCCCAGTCTTCCTTCCCAGGTGTTTACTCTCCCTCCCGGCTGGAAGTTAGGGCTGCTGCCTGAGCCTTCCCGGGGCGCAGTGGCTCCTCCTCCCCCAGCCGTTCTGTGGAGCCAAAGTGGCCCCCACAACGGAGGGCGAGGGGTGATCCCTTCAGCCCTCACCCTTTCCGATGTCTCTCTTCCCTCCGGCCCCTCCCCCCCGCATCTCCCCCTCCCCCTGCCCAGGGTCTCAGACAACTCTGCACGGGGAGGCCCAGGAGAGGCCCACGGGAGCCCCTGCTAGCTGGGTACCAGCCTGTGCAAGACACCAGCGCACTCCCTCGGGCCCGGCTGTCTGCGTGCTCTGATGGGAAGCCGGGGGTGGGACCGTGGAGGCCAGGGAAGCCGGCCTGACCCTGAGCCTGGCCGGAGTCAGGGTGGTGTATGGCTGCAGGCATCTGAAACCACCGTGCCGGCCCAGCCCGGGGGGCTGTGGGTCACCCTATCGCTGCATCTTTCTGCCTTTTATACCTTCTGTAACTGCGAGGAAACCGGGCGGGGAGGCGCAGGAACTCCCTTCTGGCCTATGATCCAAGGCTCTGGGCCCAAGGAGGTCACCCATCCGTGCTTTAGTTCACCTGCCTTCACTGTCTCCCCATTACCTTCACTGACCTTTATGGCCCCTGTACTGGGACCCACAAAGGATGTTGTAGCCTCGGCCCCTGCTGTTGGATTCAGTTCAGCACCCGGATTGTCACAACAGGGACACCAGCCACTAGCCACCCCGACAGGAGCAGGGCAAACAAGGGGTCACCTCTCCCTGACCCAAGGATCTCAAACCAGGGGGTGAACAGTTAACCACACGCCGCTCAGCCCTTCCCAAGCCCTTGCTATAAAAGATTAAGTGCAGAAGGAGAGAGAGGAAAGATGACCTCTGATTGCAGCTAGCATTTGAGCTGAAAGGAAAGGACATCGAGCATTTTGCAGAACAAACAGCAGGAGCAAAGGCTGGGAGGGGCTGGGCGGTTTGGAGGCACGGTGTAGGAATTTACAAATACATGTGCGCCGCCAAGAATAACTCTGTGAGGCCCGGACACCTCCCCTCACCTGTGTAGCAAGCATTTATCGATCCCTTCGGTGCAAGGTACCATTCTAAAGTCCTCGTGTTGTTGACTCGCTGAATCCTCAGCTAGCCGATGATGTAGGCACTGTTATTCCTGTCTGACAGATGAGGAGACTGAGCCACAGGGAGGTTAAGCAGCATGGCCAAGATCACACAGCTTTAAATGGCCCAGCCAGGATATTCTTAAGTGTACAATTTAATGATTTTTAGTAGACGTAAGGAGTTGTGCAACGATGACCACAATGGGGTTTTAGAACATTCCATTACCCCAACATTTCTCTCAGAGGCAGAGCCAATATCTGAACCCGGGCAGTCGGGCTGCAGAGAACATACTTTTAGCCAGTTTGTTGAATTGACTTCGTGGAAGGTAATTCAAGGGTGAATTTGACTGGAGTGGGTATCTGCCTGAGGACCTGCACACACACACACACACACACACACACACGCACGCACGCACGCACACACACACACACACACACCTCTACATTTTGGCCTGCACTGAGCCAGCTGCTGGTGGGGATCATTCCCTCCGGTGAGAGAAATGGGGGCATGGTGCATCTCCATGGGGGCATCTCCAACCAGCTGCTGCCTTCAGCAGCCTGGGCAGGGCTAGACCCCAGGGGGCAGCTCCTCCCATTGCCCCGCGCTGGGCTGGGCTGGGCTGCGCTGGGCTGGGCTGGGCTGGGCCGGGCCGCCAGCTGACTCAGCCTGGTCGCGCCCTGCACGTGGAGGGGTGGGAGACTCCGTGCGCTGGCAGGATGGCTCTCCAGTGTTTGTGGGGTGTCCCACCGGTGCGGGTGGGTGTGGCAGAGGTCCTCTTTTCCTGCTGAACAGGACAAGTACTTGGGGTTGGGGATGGGAGGGACCAGTGCTGGGGATTCTGTGATGTGATGGAGATTTCAGAACTGCCTTAGGGTCCTGCCTCTGCCAATAACGTGAGGACTAGCCAGTCTCTGGGCCTCAGTTTTTTCTTTCGTTAAATGGCGATGGTGTACAGTCTGCCTGCAGATGTCTGCTTGAGGTTTGTATGTGTTAGTGCTTTGAAGAGCATTAAAAAGAAATGCCCTAAAGCAAGGATTGGCAAATTATGGACCTGGCTCATCTCTAGCCCATGGCCTGTTTTTGTAAATAAAGTTTTATTGGAACATAGCCACACCCACCATTTACATAATGTTTATTGCCACCAATGTCCTGCTAAAGTGGCAGAATTAAGTAGCTGCAGCAGAGACTATGTGGCCCACAACGCTGAACATATTCACTAGTTGGCCCTTTATTATTGTCAGGTTTTCCCCAACCCTGAGCTCCCCCTGCCCTGGCCTGCGTCAGTCCCTCTTCCTAGCATTGCTGTGGACCAGAGGAAACGGGCATGAGGCGCTATCCTAAGGTCTCACGGGGTTCCTGAGTCTGTGATACCCTCTGCGAGGCTGGCGGTATCCAGCCCTTGGAGAAGGTGGTGGGATGGAGGGGGGCGATCAACCTGTGTGTGAGGGAAGTAAGGAGTAACCGCTGGCTCGGGAAAAATCTGTTTGCACAGGGTAGGCCTGGCACAGCGGGTAAAAGGCAAACAATCACATGAAGGTGGTGATGGATACACTTTTCTTTGAAGAATTTCCCTAACGTTTATCCCAGAAACTTACTCCACTTGAGGGCTTCACGTAATGCACTTGCAGTCCGCACGAAGCCTCCTGCCTTCCCCCAGCCACGCAAGGGTCTTGGCAAGTCCCGAGATGAGTGCGGGGCTGCAGCAGCCCGAGACCAGGGCCTGTGGGCGCCTCCCTGGTCTCTTGGGTTCACTGAGCCCAGCTTCTTTATCTACCACCACCCGCCCCGGCCCAGCCATGGGGCACCCCGCTCGCTGGGGAACTCTGTTTTCCCTCCAAATGTAAATCACCTTTGTCACAACCACCTAGGACACTTACTTTAAAATGCCGATTTCTCGGGTCCCACCTCAGGGATCCAAGTCGGAAGCGCAGGGCTGGGGCCCGGGGTCTGGATTGTTAGCAACGGAAGAGTTGAGAATCCTGGGGTTTCCTTCCCCAGGTGGGAGCTGGGCCGCTCTCTTCCCCCTAAGGCTTCCTGCGGGTTGTGAACAAATGTGTGGGAACTGGGGCCTAATCGGGAGAGCCCGTGCTCCTAGCGTGGCTGCTGGTTCTGTCATCCCTGCACCTAGGGGCCCTGACCTGAGTCTCCGGCCAGGCTAAAGGCTAGGAAGCCATGAGCCCCGAGGCCGAGCACATATTTCCCGCCAGGGCCCGGCAGGCAGCGGCCTGCGGAAAGCTGCCCTGTGCGGTGCAGGGCCGTGAAGGAGGCTGTTGTTTGCCCCGTCCCCTGGAGGTGAGCTGTGGTTTGCTGGCAGTGAGAACACACACACACACACCCTCTCTGCTGCCCATTATATAAGCTCCTCGTGTCTCCACAGTTCAGTTCAGAAAGACAGGCCCTCCCTCCACCACTGCGGACCGGCTCAGGGCGCCCTTCTCTCCCAGCCAGTCAATTAATAACAATAATAATACCGGCATTATCAGTATTTCCTGAACCAGGCACTATGCTAAACAAACACTACATACGTTTTCTCAGTTGAGGAAAGAGACTCAGCAGGCTCAGGTAGGTAAAGGACTCTCAGGGCGGCTCAAGCAGTAAAGTGCTTCCCGGGCCCTGGTTAAGCTCCGATTCTGACGGTCAGTTAGGGATGGAGGGAGACTGCACTTTCCGCTGGTTCCCAGGCGCAGGCCTCCCGCAGGTCAGAGCCTGCTTGGAGTAGCGCGTCCCAGCTGGGAAGCTGAGGGCCTGTGTGCTGAACTGGCCCCCATCGCCTCCCCGCCATCGCTCCCCGCAAGGCTGCTTCCTCTCTGCTCCCCCTCCTCTGCTCTGTGGCTCCTGCCCCACCCCAGCCCCACCTTCAGCGTCCCCTCTGCCCTTGGACAAAGTCCTCTCTCTGGCACTGGGGTCAGGCCTGCTGGAGCTTGCTGGGACAGACTGGCCTTTTCAGGTTCCCGTCATGTGGGCCTGTTAATTAGAGATGAAGGGCCTCATTAACGCCATTGTGAGTTTCATTCACATGGGGGGGGGGGGGGAGAAACGACACCTCCCATCCCCCACTGCTTCCCTGAAAAGCTGGGGCTTCCCTGGTGGCCAAGGATTAGATGCCCTATTCTGTGAGCTAGAGGCAGGGGAGGGGCGTCTGTTTTGGGGTTCTGGGTTACTCTGGGTCAAAGCAACAAGCTCAAGCCCCACCCCTCCTAAGCCCTTGGAATCCAATTAGAACTGTGGCCAGTGCTGCTGGGGTCATTTGGGGGCTCCTATCAATTTGGGATTGTACATCATCACCCCAGCCTTCATCTTATCCCTGCTGGCTTCTTCCCTCCCATCCTAATTTTGGGAGGCTTCCTGCAAAATAAGAGCAATTTATCCCCACCTGACAGGTGGGGAAACAGCCTGAGAAAGTGCTCAAAGCCATCAGGTGGGGTTCTGATTCCTGGGTTCGTTCGTGTCCTCTAGGCCTCACCGACTTTCACTCTGGAGAACAGGACCGAGGGCAGAGCTGATGGGTCCCCACACTATTTCCCTGCTGTGCTGGCTGATAGCAGAGGAAACTGGATTCTAGAGTTAGGTGCCTGGGCGTGAGTCCTGGCCCCTATTACTCACCAGCTGTGCCGCCTTGGCAGGGGACCTAACCTCTCTGAGCCTCAGAGTTCTCATCTGCAAAATGCAAATAGTGAGAGGACCTCCCCGACAGGTTTGTGAAGGGCACTTGGAGTAGTGCCTGGCTCATCACACAAGCTTAATACATGTTAGACATTTGCGTTTTTGTTATTATATTCTTCTAGTGTGGACCTAGCTGTCCTGGACCTCAGCTTCCACGGAGACCCAGGGGCAGCTTTGGAGCTGGGGAGGGAGAGCACTTTCCTGGGCTGTCCACCTTGGACTGCGTGAGGAAAGGAATGCCCCAAACCTGGTGGGAGGCTCCAGATTTGGGGGGAAAGGGGAGGAAAAAGGGGTTGGGTGTGAGGCAGCAGCTTGGGCCCAGCTCTCAGCTTCCCCAAAGCTGGCCATTCCCCACTCCACTTAACACACGTGTACACACATACACAGCCCCAGACCGAGAGAACCAGGCCAGCCTGTTTGGGGGGAGGCAGTGAGCCATGCGCCGTGTGTAAGGCACTGCATTATTTGTGCCTGGCGCCCAGCTCCACCCGTCAGGGCCCTATATGGGCCCGGTACCCCTGCTGCGCTGTGACCTTGGGCCAGCCCCACCCACTCTGGGCCTCAGTGTTCTCACCTACAGAGAGGGTAGCCTCAAGGGTCTAGACTCAGAGTCGACCCCCCCCCCACCCCCCGCCCTGGACAAGAGAGCAGTGGGCCACCTGCCTCCCAGTGGCTTTCACCCACGGGTAGAGGTGTTCACCCACAATCTGCTAGTGACACAGCCTAATCAGCAGCCCTCCCGATTGCTGGGCACAAATTATCTCCTAGGCGCTGTGCTGACCCGTGGCACACTTTATCTCATTCAGCCTCACACCAGCCCCCCAGCAGGGGCCACTGCTCACATTTACAAAGAGGAGGAAACAGCCTCAGAGAGATCTAGTAGCACCCCAAGGCCCCGCAGGTGACAAGTGATGGAGCAGGGTCTGGAACCCAAGTTCAGGTGAGCTCTGTACCCTGGCCCTCCCCTCCCCGCTGGGGGTCTCCGGCTGGGGGCCGAGCCTTGGCTGCAGGCTTCTCAGAGCCCGGGCACCTTCAGCCACAGGGTCAGGTCCTCCTGAGGGAGGAGGGAGTGCCCTCCCCCGGTTGGCATCTGAGGTGAAGCCTTCCTGCCGAAACAGGCGTGGCACCAGGATTATTCTGGAGCCAGGTGTTTAGAATATTAGGTGGTTTTCATGTGAACTGGAGCCCTTGAGGGAGTGTAAATAAAAGCAAAGCCGCCTTCATTTCCTGCCCATCTGGGAGGGAGAAACAGAACCACTGGCAGGAGTCCTGTGCACAATCCCGCAGAAAGGACTTCATTTGGGAGGAAATTGGGACAATCCCATGAGAAAGAGGACTTCATTGGGGAGGGGGGGGTTGGGACAATCCCATGAGAAAGAGGACTTCATTGGGGGGGGGGGATTGGGACAATCCATGAGAAAGAGGACTTCATTGGGGGGGGGATTGGGACAATCCATGAGAAAGAGGACTTCATTGGGGGGGGGGATTGGGACAATCCATGAGAAAGAGAACTTCATTGGGGAGGATTGGGACAATCCATGAGAAAGAGGACTTCATTGGGGGGGATTGGGACAATCCATGAGAAAGAGAACTTCATTGGGGGGGATTGGGACAATCCATGAGAAAGAGGACTTCATTGCGGGGGAGGATTGGGACAATCCCATGAGAAAGAGGACTTCATTGGGGGCGGGGGGATTGGGACAATCCATGAGAAAGAGGACTTCATTGCGGGGGAGGATTGGGACAATCCATGAGAAAGAGGGCTTCATTGGGGGGGATTGGGACAATCCATGAGAAAGAGGACTTCATTGGGGGGTGTTGGGACAATCCATGAGAAAGAGGACTTCATTGGGGGGGATTGGGACAATCCCATGAGAAAGAGGACTTCATGGGGGGGGGGTTGGGACAATCCCATGAGAAAGAGGACTTCATTGGGGGGGATTGGGACAATCCATGAGAAGAGGACTTCATTGGGGGCGGGGGGATTGGGACAATCCATGAGAAAGAGGACTTCATGGGGGGGTTGGAACAATCCATAAGAAAGAGGACTTCATGGGGGGGGGGGAATGGGACAATCCCATGAGAAAGAGGACTTCATTGGGGGGGGGGGATTGGGACAATCCCATGAGAAAGAGGACTTCATTGGGGGAAAAGGATTGTTTTAATGATTGGGGTGGGTAAATGGAAGCAGGCCTGGACTCTCCTATTTTATCACTGTGTCGTTTTTAGAAGAATTTGTCAGACAGAGAGGCTTGAGTTTGTACCTCGACAGGGCTGTGGCTGTGGCTCTGTCCAGACCTGCTTCCTGGCCTCCCAAGGCTTCCTGGCTGCTGGGATTGCTCCGGGGTCTCCTGAGGTACGCCTCCTCTCTGGAAGCTTCTGAATCCACGGTGGCTCCCTTTCCCGCCTTCTGATCCACTGGGATGCTCCTCAGCTGCCTCTCTGCTCCGTGGGGCCAGTTCAACACCTCTGAGACCCCCCAGGACCCTTCCAGGGGGAAAGGACCATGAAAGGCAGACACGGGGATTCCAAGTTCAGGGTGGACAAGACGATAGAATGGGGCCCCTCTTTCCTTTTTTTTTTTTTTTTTTTTTAATATATTTCATTGATTTTCCACAGAGAGGAAGGGAGAGAGATAGATAGTTAGAGACATCGATGAGAGAGAAACATTGATCAGCTGCCTCCTTCACACTCCCTACTGGGGATGTGCCCGCAACCAAGGTACATGCCCTTGACCGGAATCGAACCTGGGACCTTTCAGTCTGTGGGCTGACGCTCTATCCACTGAGCCAAACCGGTTTCGGCTCCTTTCTTTCTTTTATTTTTTCAGGCTTAGGTTACAGATAAATGAGTATTTTACATGTCAACATGCTGTCTTGTGACAAATTACAAAGGAAATCAAACATTCATAGCAATTTGCATGTATGCCAATATACTGAATGTTAACAACTTGATTATTACAGTCCACAAGTTACCTCCAAGTGCTTATTCAGAGTAAAATTCTGATTTATTTTTAATTGAACGTATTGGGGTGACATTGGTTAATAAAATCACATGGGTTTCAGGTGTGCCATTCCATAACAGCGTCTGTATATTGTACTGTGTGTTCGCCACCCCAGGTCCAGTCTCCTTCCATCCCCTTTTACCCCCCTTTGCCCTCTTCCACCTGCCCCACCCCTTTACCTCCGGTGACCCCCCCCCCACTGTTGTCTGTGTCTGTGAGTTGTTTCTGGACCCTCTTTTAAGTCTCATCGTGTCCTCAGAGAGCAGGTCGTCCCGCCTCCTCCCCGCCACCCCCTTCACCTCCTCACTGTCCCTCCCTCAAGAGGTGGCCTGCCCCCCTCGCCTCCTCAGTGGAGGAGGGGCTGCCTCTCAGGACGGCCCATCCTCGGCCCTGACCCTGATCTCTGTGGAGCCCTGCACTTGCATAGGAAAATCCCCAGGGTCGGACTATTGTCTTTTGTGTTGTTGTGGACTTTGACTTTGAGGCTCCGAAAACCTCGGCCCTGACCTTGAACCCCGGAGGACCTAGCTTATGGAGGTGGCCACACTTGCCTCCCCTGTTGGTGGGCCAGCCCAGGTCTGAGGGCCCCAGGGAAGGTCTGCCAGGTTTTAGCCGCAGCGCTTTAAAAAAAAAAATGTATCTTTATAGTTGAAAGTATTACAGATGCCCCTCCCCCCCATTGACCCCTCCCACCCCGCACCCCCCCCCCCTCCCGACCTGGCCACAGCTCTTTATTGGGGGTGGGGGTGGGGGGCGGTTAAAACAACATACGTTTATTATCTCACACTTCTGTGGACTAAAACTAGATGTCGGCAGGACTGCGTTCCTTCCTGGAGGCTGTGGGGAGACTCTTTTCTCCCCTTTTCCGGCCGTTTTCCGAGGCGGCCTGTGGTCCTTGGCTCGTGGTCTCCTGCCCTCGCCCTGCCCTCGGAGGCAGCAGTGGCCAGTCAAGTCTTCCTCACATCACGGCCCTCTGACTCTGCCGCCTCACCCCTCCCCTGACGCCCAGCCGCACCTCCTAGAACCTCCAGATGACACTGGCCTCGCAGAGGTGCCCCAGTGGGGCGGGCGCCACCGGGCCTCCACCCGCCTCAGCCCAGCCCCTCCCCTCAGCGGCTTTTCCCGAGAACAGTTGTTCTTAGAAAGGATTTCCCTGCTAAAAACAGCCACACACCGACCGAGACAGCAGTACCTGGTAGTCAAGGCTGAGTCATGGAACCTATAGGTGCTTGGAGGGCCGGCCTGTGTGTGGGTCAGATCTGGCTGTGCCCTGACCCCTGCATGGGCCTGGGCCAGCGGCTTCACCTCCCACTCCTCCCCAGCTCCGTGGCCAAGCTGAGCCTCCCTTCCCCGGCCCCTGAACCCCCACCTCCCATCCACGTCCTGTAAATGGTGGGATGAGGACACCCCCCCAACCCCCCACCCCCACAGCAGTGTGTGTAGTGGTTCAGAGATCAGCCCAGGACCAAGACCCCAGCTTCACCACTTTGGGGCTTTGGGCAGCAGCGTATTAGACCTCTCTGTGCCTCCGTTTCCTCATCTGTAAAATAGGGGTAATGATCATGCAAATTGCATGGGGCTGTTTTGAGAATGAAAGGAATTAATAATGTTTGAGATGCCTGGCCCGTTAAAATTGTTCCGTAAGTTTTACCTATTATTATGTTATTTCCACGACTATAGTGATCACCTTGCCAGGGTGCTTGCTTCTGAAGTTCCTAGATGCACAAGAACAGTAGCCATTCACATCATGATAACCCAGCTGTTGAAAGAGGCTCCCTGGACCCAACACCGTGCAGAGCTTAGCGAGAGGGTCTGCCTAGGAGAGAGTGCCTCTCACCGGGTCCCTGTGTCAGTCCCCACCCCACCCTCACTACTACAAGGGCCGAAGCCCTATCAGATCTAAGACCTGGGACACCCCCCCACCCCCCACGAAGCACTGTCTATGTCACAGGAGATCCTGGCGCCAACACTCAGACTCTTGGGAGCCAGAGAGAATACTGTGGGCTTGAAGAGTAGCTGCTGGGTGCCTGCAGTTATCTCTACTTTTGTTGGTTCTGCATTCTCCCCTGGCTTCCCCACCCCCCTTGCCCCGCCCCCTGCTCTTGGTCTGCAGCCTCAGGTTGGAGCCCAGCAGCCAGGACTGGGGAATCCTGACTTTGGGAGTGCACGCTGCAGGCAGGGAACCGGAGCGCCCTGGGACTGCGGAGCGCACGGGGAAAACCGGCCCTTTTGGCCCTTTGGAGAGATGGGGAGTCTTAAATGTACCGCTGCCTCTCTGCCTGGTAGGGCAGCAGACAGGGCTCTGCACCCCTACCTGGGGTGCTCCCAGGGGTCAATGTCACATTCGAAGCCCAGCTTGTCACATAGAGGGCCATAGCTGTACGCCTCGGAGTTGGGGATGAATATATTCTGATCCCAGGACCTCTCGGACAAGCCCAGTCTCTTTTGAATAAATTATCTGGCTTTCTTGCACTTCTTTCCTAAAGTCACCTGCAAGGGGAAATGTAAGCATCATTCCTTAAATGCTCCAGTTAGTAGAATTCCGATTAATTGGGATTTTGACCTTCCTTCTCTTGCCCCTCTGGCTATAGAGAAAGAGAAACTCCCTCCTGGCCTGTGAAGTGTATGTAAGCCCTCCTTGCTTGTGAGTGACATTGTAGGAGGCGACAGTGTGAACCTGAGATGGGGTGTGAGATTCGTAGCAGCCATGTGTTGTGTGAAGGGTCATGAGGAAGATTGGCTGAGAAAGTGTGGTGGCTCCTCACACCCTCCCCACGACTGTAGAGACAGCTTGGGGCACAGGCTGCTGCTGGAGGGAGCAGAACCCTCCCTATCACCTGCCTGCAGGGACAGAGACCACACTTGTTGAGCACCTACTATGTGCTGGCCACACTCCCTCCTCACAACAGTCCTATGAGGCGGGCACTATCATCACCCCATTGTGCACCTGGGAAAACTGAGGCCGGCAAGGTTAAGGGACACAGCCAGCCAGGCAGTGGCAGAGCTGGGATGTGGACTGGGTCACGTGGACCCTGCTGTCCTGCTCCTTCTGCTCTGCCCTCAGGGGCGCATCACACACAGCCGTGCACACACCATCGGTGGATGGGGCTTGGAGGAGCCCCGGTGGGTGCTGGGTGACGGGGCCGGCAGGCGGCCTCATCTCCTCTGCTTGTTCCAGATTAGAAAGCCAAACACTTGAGGGGAAGGCAGCTTGTTTTCCTCCCTCTCCGAGATAAGCTCCAGCTGGGGCCCTGGCCAAGCTCCCAGGGCCCCCAAAGGAGAGTCAACCTGTGAGAGTGACAGTTTAAGGCCTGTAGGGGCTGGCTCAGGAGAGAGATGGCTGCTGGGAGCTGAGCGTCCCGGGAAGGCTGCAGAAGACCCCAAGAAACCAGCCCCGGAAGTCCCCCCAATCCTGCCCCATGAGCACACACCGCATCTGTGGGATCTGAGTCAACCGGCCAACCGCTGGGCAGATTGAACTCAGTGGCCGGCGTGCCTTTGATGTCCAGCTCACGGTCTCCCCTCGCCTGTCTCCTCTAGATGGGATCTATTATGGAGACAATCGGTTTGACACGGTGAGCGAGTCAGGAACTGCCACGCTGAAAGCTCGGCCCAGAGTTCGGCCCCTGCTGACCTTCCTTCCGCTGGTGAGTACAGTTCTGCCCTGGGATCTGGGGGTCTTCTCTGGACGGGCCACCTCGGCGGCCACGGAGGAGGGAGCCCACCTGCCCTGGGCTAGTGGACATCAGCCTCACCCTCTGTCCATTTCTTCCGATGCCAACCCAGGGTGGCTGCTGGGAGGAGGCATGGCTGAGACTCGTGGCAGAAAGGCTGGGATTAGGGGTGTTAGCCCCTCCATTTGAAACCCCGGGAGAGGTTAAGGGGAACTTGTGTGCAAAAGCAATGCAGTGGTGGGTACCTCCAGCTAAGGAGGATTCGTATTTCATAATCACTGATGGCTGTCCGCTCCGTGCCAGGCCCTGCCTTAGGTGCTGGGATGTGGAGGTGACTGAGCCAACATTGCAGCTCTCAAGGCAGGTCACGAGTGAATAAACAGACTATTAGAACATGGGCCAGGACAGGGGCAGTTGATCCAGTAATAGGGGTGGTCAAGGAGGGCTTCCTGGAAGAGGTGACACGTGAGCTGTCTCGAAGGACAAAGAGCAGCGACCCTTGGGAGAAGGGGATTTGCTTGTAGATCTAAAACTACAAAAAACACACAAACAAAACAACCCAAAACTCCCTTCTGGAGCCTGTGATGGACTCTTGTTCTTTGACAAGAGAGACTGCTCTGTGACTGGCTCTTTTTACTGTGATGAGAGTTTCTGGGTTTTCTGGGACAGCCTAGACTAGCGCTGTCCTATAGAAATACCATGTAAGCCTCATATGCAATTTTAAGTTTTCTAGTACCTACCTTAAAAGAAATGGGTAAAATTAATTTTCATAACATATTTTACTTAACCCAATGTATTCAAAAGATTATCATTTCAACATTTAGTCAGTGTGAAAAATACCCATGAGAAGTTTTACATTCTTTTCTCACACTAAGTCTTTAAAATCTTGCACTAGCCGGTTTGGCTCAGTGGATAGAGCATGGGCCCACGGACTAAAGCAGGCGTCCTCAAACTACGGCCCGCGGGCCACATGCGGGTGTTTTTGCCGTTTTGTTTTTTTACTTCAAAATAAGGTATGTGCAGTTAGGCATTTGTTTATAGTTTTTTTTTTAAACTATAGTCCGGCCCTCCAACGGTCTGAGGGACAGTGAACTGTCCCCCCGTTTAAAAAGTGTGAGGACCCCTGGACTAAAGGATCCCGGATTTGATTCCAGTCAAGGGCACGTCCTTGGTTGCAGGTTCCCCAATCCTGGTTGGGGTGCATGCAGGAGGCAACCAATTGATGTGTCTCTCTCACATCAATGTTTCTCTCTGTCTCTCCCTCTTCCTTCCCACTCTCTCTAAAAATCAATGGGAACATATCCTCGGGTGAGGATTAACAACCACCAAAAATCTGGGGTACTGCACTTAGGGCACACACACCCCACTTCCAACAGCGACACTCAGGTGCTCCGCAGTGCATGTGCCAGTGGCTCCTGTTGGACAGCCCAGGTCTAGAGCCTCAACAGTCAGCCCCATCGATTCTAGGTTCACTCCTGTCTGTCAGGGGGGTCCCGGTCGGGGCAATACTGTTTCTGGGCTCCGTGAGGATTTGTACCACCTGCACTGATGAGGCACCAAATCCTGGCCCGAGTGCTCAGGGTCTGTTGGACCTCAGGCACCCCACACCTTGGTCCTGGGCACCGCCAGGTTCTGCCCAGCACTGCCTGGCACAACCACCTTTCTCCACCACCATTTTTTTTTTCCTGGTGTATCCAACCTCACCAACCAGAGCCCGAGATTCTAGAAGGAATAGGCCGAGCCTTACATTCTCCTTGCTGTATCCCCAGGGCCTCTCTGTGGAGGGCTGAGCACACAGACCTCTGGAAATACAACTTTAAATAATTTATTTTCTGTTTATAAAAACAATTCACAGACAAACACAGGAAGAACAACAAAAAGGTATAAAGCAGATGAGTCAGCCCTACCTTTGTTTCTAGGGGTGCATAAACCTGTTACAGGGGTCATTGCACCCATAAATACAGACTAAGTAATTTTCCTATTGCTGGAGGTAATTAGATTCTCTCCCCTCATGCACCCCCAGCACACATACTCAGATCACAGACGTGTGGGCCCGTGGCTGACACGCCCATACCCAGTCTGGTTGGAAAATATTGAAATAAAAGTCTGTTCCCCCTTGAGTGGCTCTTGCTGTCCTGGTTTCTCCACCAGATCTGAGTCAACAACGAACAGGTTAATGCTGAGTTTATTCTGATTGGCTGGCACCCTGTATGCCCCACCCACCCACTTCGGGTCCCTTTGGTGACCTGGGCAAGTCCCAGCCTTTCTGCTCTTGGTTCTGGTTTGGACACTCGGGTTAGATCTGGTTTGGGCCAACCAGGTCCTGACTCAGGGGCCCGGCAGACCCCAGTCAGGCAGCCACCAGAGGGGGCTTGGCCGGCTGGTCAGGCCTGGCGACCTGAGGCTGCTTTCGGGGAGCGGCCCTTCCAGGCAAGCCCCAGAGCCAGCCCAGAACGCGGGGCTTCCCCAGCGCACTCACACCCCCTCACTGGTGAGCGCCAGAGAAGGAACACACGGAAAACTGCCAACTCAAAGGGGCTCATGAGGTCCACACTAGCCTCATTTTACAGAGGCAGGAACTGAACCCCAAAAGGGAAGTTCGCCCCTTGCCTCCGAGCCCACTGGGAGCCCGCTGAACAGGGAAAGGCAGGTGGAGTGGCGTGCAATGTTCCCGGGTGTGTCAGTCAACAGCCTGACACAGGAATCAGGGAAGTGCTGTCATTAAGCCCCATTTTACAGAGGGGAACGTGAAGCACAGAATGTGGCAGGGACTTGTTTAAGGTCACACAGCTCCTAAGTGGCAGAGCTGGGATTTGAACCCCTGCAGCTGGGTTCCAGGGTCCAAGTTCTATTCAAGCCATTCTACTCTCCCTCCATCCACTATCTAGAAGCTTTGATCTTCCCTCCCAGCACCAGCCTGCAGAACCACCTGCACCTCCTGCCCGCCTCTCTCTCCTGCCAGCAGCTGGGCCTGCTGGGCACCCGGCTGTCTTGCCTCTGTGGGGACACAGACCCCTTTGAGACCGTGACGAGGCTCTGGGCACATACATGCGATGTTGCTGATGCAGAGGGCTCTCGGGCCCCCGGAAGCCCTCCTATGGGGCACCTTTGGGTTAGGAACCCTTGGCCTGATGACCCATATCCCGGGGCCATCTCTGTGCTCCCGACTTAGGTAACAAGATACACCGCAGCCCCATCATCTTTCATCACCGGTTCCTGGGCTGAGGGGAACCTGGCTCCTCGCCCTTAGGCCCTGGGCCAGGCCCTTTGCTGTCTTCCAGCTGGGGCAGGAGGCTGGGGCATGGGGCAGGAGGCCGGGCATGGAGGAGGAGGAGAAGACAGAGCTGTGGGTGTGGTCCACACACAGACCCACGCCCAGCCCCTCCGAGTCAGGCTGGGTGGGGAGTGGCACTGTCCTAACCAGCTGGGCCTCTCCCTCCGGGTCCTCCCTCCCCACCCAGGGGGGCAGCCGCGCCGAGAAGCCAGGCTCAGCCCGGCCAGGCCCAAGCTCTTCCTGCTCTGCCTGGACCGGGGTCGTCTTGTCTTCCAAATGCACCCTCACCCTCACCGTCAGTGTCCCACACGAGCCTGCGACGGGGCGGTGCGGGGGGGGGGGGGGGGGGGGCCGGGGGGGGAGAGGGCACGATGCGGGGTAAGGACAACAGCAGGTGTCTGCCCTCCCTGGAGCGTCCTCGCTCTGTTGGAGGCGGGAGTTCAGAGAACTAGCAGATGCCTCCTCAGGTGCCCGGCAGCCATAGGCCTGTTATGAAAAGGACCTGACTGATCCTCGGGTAACTGGCACCGTCCCTGCTCCTCACCCGCGGGAGGGTCCCCCTGCTGCGCTGTGTTAGGGTAACTCCCCCAGTGTGGTCCGCTCTCTGGAGGCCCCCCCAAAGCGGGCCCCTCAGCACAGGGATCACGCCCAGAGCCCTGCTTCACCTCCGGAAGGGCGGCTGTCCAGCCACCAGGACCTCCCTCTTCCTGCTCAGAGGGCTCTGAGGAGCTGGGTCACGATTGCCAAGCTTCAGACCTGGGGGGCCCTCAGTGCTCATCTGGGGCCCCCGAGGGACGGGGCCTGCCCATCACACAGCTCAATGAGGCAGCGATGGGATCCGAACCGGTCTCCTCCCCGTCCAGTCCTGCCCACACCACGCGGGCCTGGGAGGAGCGGGAAGGATCCTTCCTCCCCACTTGCTTCCCCTCCAAGGGGAAGCCGGGCCCCGGGCTCAGCCAGAGCCCGTGCACAGCGTTCAGAGCCGCGTCCCTGGGACAGCTGGTCGTGGGAGGCTTATACTTCCCTCTGGGGTTCCCTCTTCCCCACCCTGGTCTGCCTGAAACCATCCCCAGGGTGAGACATGTGAGGAATTAAAAATTAAATGCCAATGTGGCAAGTATGGGGAAACTGGCCAGACAGGTCCCCGGGTGCCCCGGGCAGTGAGAGCTCCCTGGTCACCCCACCCTCTGAGTCAGGCAGGCCTGGCTGTGCCCGGGGCAGGCCCCCACCTGCCCTGGACCCCCGCCCGGAAGCTCAGAGAGGGTCCGTGCCAGCCGGATTGGCTTTTGGCAGATTTATGTGGCTGGCGTTGGCTGGGAGGGTTGTGGGTGAGGGAGCTCTGTGTTCATGTGGGGAACACGTCAGGAGCATGTTCACGAACCTGAGCTCCGTGTATTCCTGTCAGAGACCTGCAGGCAGAGTACCGACCTAGCGCCCGCCCCCTGCAGCCCACCCCTCCCCTCCCCTTGCTCCTTCCCCGGGCCGAGAGGGCCTCCCCTGATCTCCCAAGCTCCACCCACACCCTCATCCTTACCACACCAGCCACCCCTGCCACCCCTGCCATGCCTGGGCCCGTGTGGCCTCGGAGGACTGACCGGGGAAGAAGCTCAAGTGGGCTCAGGACCGTCTGGGCAGGGAATTCTGGGCCCTCGGGCCCTGACAGGGTCAAGAAGAGGGTGAGGGTGGTATAGGTTCGAGGGCACGTCCCCTTGCCCCGTGGACCCCTTGCCCTCAGGAACCAGAGCTGGGCCCCTGTAGCACACAGCCCAGGGCAGGGCCTGCTAGCCCGCGTCTAAGAGCAGGTCTGGGTGGCAGGCAGGTCCAGAGGGGCGGCCTCGTGGTGGGACTCTTCTCTGGCCCCAGGAGTGGGGTGAGCAATGGCAGCGGGTGCGGCTGGGCCAGGGAAGCAATTGGCTCTTTTATAGAAAGTTCACTGGCTGCCAGTTTCAGAGAAGCTGCTCCATGGGGAACACAGACCCCGCCCCTCCCTCTGCCCACAAAGCCAGGGAGACACCTGGCTGGGCTTCACCCAGCTACGGACCTGGTGCCTGGACGGCGTTCCTTGTGGCTGTCACTTTGGGGTCCCATCCCCTGCTCCTCCAGCTAGTGCCCCTAGCCTTGCCCGGCTCTGACGCTGGCTCGGGGTCATCTCCCTGACCCCCTGCAGCTCCGCACCCCACCCTGAGGTGCCCCAGCCGAGCTGGTGAGGAACCTGGTGAGGAGGTTTGCATTCCGCGATGTGTGGCTAACTCAGAGCTGGCCTGTGCCCAAGGTCAACCAGGTATTGCCCATTAGCCCAGCCCTGGGGACCCACCTTGGGGTTTGGCTGGAGGTTGAGGAATCCCAGGCATGAGGATGTGTCCCAGGCATGAGGAGGCCAAGGGCAGGGGCCGTCAGCAGGGTGTTAGCAGCGGGCTCTGACCCTCTAAAACCTTACGGGGGAGACCAACCTTAACATCGAAGCGTGTCTTCCTCCCGTCCTCCTTCCTGTCTGTCCTTCCTCCTTCTCGTCGGCTCTGAGACGTTTGTAGTCAGAAGGGCAGTAGGGGGTTCCTGACCCTGACCTTGGGAAGTGCCCATCTCTTCAGATCCACCAGGCAAACACTCCCCGGAGCAAGGGCTCCACTGAGCCTCAATATATTTTTATTGATTTTAGAGAGAGATAGAAACATCAATGATGAGAGAGAATCATTGATCAGCTGCCTCCTGCACTCCCCCCACTGGGGATCGAGCCCGCAACCCAGGCACATGCCCTTGGCCGGAATCGAACCTGGGACCCCTCTGTCCACAGGCCCACACTCTATCCACTGAGCCAAACCGGCCAGGGCGAGATGGCCTTTCTTGAACGCTAACTCCACAGCATCTTCAGGTGGGTGACAGCATACGAGGGAAGTGGGATTGTCCCCATTTTACAGATGAAAAAACTGAGCCCCCGAAGGCAAGCGAGGGGCACACTTATTGGTCACTGACGACGTGTCAGATGCTGCCTACGATTGCTCTGGGACAGTGAGTTAAATTAAGATCGCCAGTCTGGCCTGCCTGACTCCAACGTTTGTGTTCTTTCCATTTGATCACAAGAATTTTTTTTAAAAATTACTATTGTATTGGTGTGTTTTTTTTAATTACGATGGAAACAAAAGTTCATTGTTAAGAACCTAGAAATAGAGATAAGTATAAAGAAGGAAATAATTATAAATATTCTTGGAATGGCACCCTTGTCCCCCAGCTAGTCGTTGCTGGGTAACTTTCAAAAGACTTGGCTGTGATGGCTTTGAAAGGGCTGCTTGACTGAGCTGGGAGCTGGCTCGTGTCCCTGGGTGAGTGAGTGAGGTGGCCCGGGACCTTAGCTTCTGGGCGTTGTCAGGTGTAGGGACGAGGAAGGGCTGAGGCCCAGTTTCGTGTGAGTGCCCCACCCGGCAGGGCCGGGGCTGGACTCTGCCCCTGCGTTGAGCAAGGCCTGCTGGGGCAGCAGGGCAGGGAGCGGCGTGGCCATGGCCGGCTGCCCACTGGCCCGAGGAGGGGCCGGCCCCAGAGGCACTCCGATGCTCATTTGCATGTTCTCAGGTGTTTCCTTGCCCACAGGTGGTGCACCTCTCTCTGTTGAAAGGTCACACTCCCCTCTCCCCCGAGGGTGTGCAGGGGCAGGCCTACCCCTGCAGGGAGCAGGGTCTATCCATTGCCCAGGGTGGGGCACAGCCAGCTCGCCCGCCGACTGCATGCAGCCGTGGGAGTCCTGTGTCTGAAGCCAGCAGTGACCACAGGCCCAGCCCTGCCTGCCTGGCCTCACCCTGTGGCTTCAGGAACTCCTCCTCCCAGTTTTCCTCGACCTTTTCCCCACCTGCCCCTTTCCCTCTCTGGAGGCAAATAACTATCCGGAGACAATGGCAGATTCTGTCCCAACACCCCGTCATCACGGGGTAGCCCCGAGTGTCCAAGCCACCGCCCATGGGGCCTAGGTGAGCTGAGTCACAGCCAGGACACCTATGGGCTAGGCTCAGTGCACGGTGATTGAAAGGATCCTTCGGTGCTATTCACAGCAGAGGCTACGGAGAAGTGACTTCGCTCTGAGTTATTATCGGGGGGCCAGGGGGAGGCCTGGCACTAGAACACAGGTTGTCTCCTCTCTGTCCTGTGTTCTTTCTGTCATTCATCCACTCACTCAACAAACATTTGTTGAACTGCCAGTCTGTGCCAGGCATGTACGAAGAATTGGCCGCCACCCACAAGTGGGCTGGGCTGGGGTAGCAAAGACCACAGTCGTCCACCATACGCTTGATTTTTCCTGGAGGAAGAGTGTGGGGCCAGTGCTGGAGTGGCTAAGAGGGCAAACTCTGAGGTTCCAATATTGGCCCTGCCACTTACTAGCTGTGTGACCTTGGGCAGTGTGCTTAGCCTCTCTGTGCCTCTTTCTTCATCTAAAAAACAAAAACAATAGCCTGACTCTTAGGGTTACTGTGAAGAATAACTGTGTTCCTACAGGTGAAGTAGTCAGAGAGGTGCCTGGCACACGCCGGCATCTAATGTCGGCTATAATAATAATTAATGCACACAGGTGAGGACCACACAGGCGCCTGGAAAGACAGTGATATACAACTGGCTCTGAGTCCTTGGGCAAGTCACTCAACCTCTCTGTGCATCAGTTTCCTCATCTGCAAAACGGAGGTGGAAATAACAGTACCTGTCTCATTGGTTCGTTGTGAAAAGTAAACGAGTTAAGAAATGGAAAACGCAGAAGGAGCACCTGGTACCGTGCGTGCTAGACAAACAGCAGCTGTTATTATTGTTAAGACTGGGAGCATCAGAGGGTGGGAGAAAGGGCATGGGAGGTGCTGATGACCAGTGGATGGATAAGCTCTGAGTCTCGCCCAACACTTTCTCTTTCGATATTCTTGTCATTGTTTTGTTTAACTTTTTAAAATTGTAAGATACAGCCTTGGCCGGTGTTGTTCAGTTGGTTGGGCATCGTCCCTTGCACCCAAAGGTTGCCAGTTCGATTCCTGGTCAGGGCACATGCCTGGGTTTCAGGCTCGATCCCCAGTAGGTAGGGTGCAGGAGGCAGCTGATTGATGTTTCACTCTCACATCGATGTTCCTCCCTCTCCCTTCCTCTTTCTAAAAATCAATCAAAAATACCTTTTAAACTGGAGAGCATTATGCTAAGTGAAATAAGTCAGTCAGAGAAAGATAAATATGACATGATCTCACTCATCTATGGGAAATAACGAACAACATAAACTGATGAACAAAAACAGATCCAGAGACAGAGAAGCATCGATCAGACTGTCAAACCTCAGAGGGAAGGCAGGGGAGAGTGGGGGTAAAGGGGAGAGATCAACCAAAGGACTTGTATGCATGCGTATAAGTCTGACCAGTGGTCACAGACAACAGGGGGATGGGAGCATGAGGGGGGGGGCGTTGGGAAGGTAATGGGGAGATGAGGACAAATATGTAATACCTTAATCAATAAAGAAATTAAAAAAAAAATAAAACAAAATCCATGTAATGGAGTACTAAATAAAAAAACTATTAAAAATTGTAAGATACACATAGCGTGATATCATTTTAATCACTTTTAAATGTATAATTCGGTGGCATTCAGTAACTTTTTCTCTCTAAACAATCCTAAGGTGAGACAAGTTGCAGGAATAGCTCAAGGAACCTCCTAGAGCAGTGGTTCTCAACCTTTCTAATGCCTCGGCCCTTTAATACAGCTCCTCATGTTGTGGTGACCCCCAACCATAAAATTATTTTCGTTGCTACTTCATAACTGTAATTTTGCTACTGTTATGAATCGTAATGTAAATATCTGTGTTTTCCGATGGTCTTAGGCGATCCTGCTAGCGGTTCTCAACCTGTTGAGCGTTGTGCAGAAGTCTCTGGTTGAGAACAGCTGTTGTAGAGCCTAAGACCATTGGAAAACACAGGTATTTACATTACGATTCATAACAGTAGCAAAATTACAGTTATGAAGTAGCAACGAAAATAATTTTATGGTTGGGGGTCACCACAACATGAGGAACTGTATTAAAGGGCCGCGGCATTAGGAAGGTTGAGAACCACTGTCCTAGAGCCTTCACTCAGACCCACCACGTTCTGCCACGTTGGCTCCATCGCTCCCTCCCTCACGTGACATGTACACACTGCTTCTTCCATTGAGCCATTGCAGCGCACGTCGAGACATCGCACCCCTTTTACTCTTAAATACTTCAGTGGGCGCTACCGAAGAACAGAGACTTCTGCACAACGCTCAAATCCAGGAGTTTAATGATGATGTGATGCTGTTAGCTAATACACCTTCATGTACATTTAATTATTCCGATCGTCCCATTGATGTCCTCCATGCATTGCATCTGGGTGTCGCCTCCAAGTCCTCTTCTTTCCTCGGTTCTCTGAGGCTAGGAGGCAGGTCAGGAGACCCAGCACCCAGGTCTCTGCCCGCTGAAACAGGTCGCCATCGGGCAGCAGGCTCAGTGCCAGCTGCCTGCGACCTGTGGCGAGCTGAGGGAGGGCACCTCTGGGTCTGGTTTCTGGGACTGATTTTACAATGAATTTGTGTTTGCCTTCTCTGAATACACAGAGTGGACGTAGGAACAGCCTACGTCCACCAGAGCCCATGGGGCGCAAGTGTGACCGGGCAGGGCCAGCGGGGGCTTGGAGATGCGGGGCTGTGTTCAGTTCAGTCCTGGGGCTCCTGGAAGGAGGCGGCTGGACTTCGGGACCTGCCCCCAGGGTGGTGCACGGCGGAGTGCCCCCCACCCAAAGCCCGGCGGTGGGTGGTGGGTAAGCCCTGGGACCCCCTGTATGCGGGGACCTGGCAAAGCCTGGCTCTGCCAGGGCTGCTGCTGCCAGGCCACGTGGGAGGCAGACTCCCATCCTGTGGTGTTGGGCGTCCATGCGCCTCCAGTGTCTTTAGGATCAAAGCTGGGTGAGCAGTGTCACCTCTGGCCCATAAAGGCCGCCAGTCCTCCTCCTCCAGACAGAATTGTACCTCAGCACTCAGGTGCCCCAGGCGCTTCCGGGACCGCGGGCCGCTTAGCCTGTTCAGTGTTTTCACCTTGTGGGGGGAGGATCGGTGACATAACCTTCACCTAGCACTGATCCCCTGGCTTAGGAATATTATCTCACTTGATTCTCAGAGTGGCCCTGAGAATTTGGTAAGTGAGGAGAATGGCTCTCGGTGATTTGTAGAGAAGGTACGTTGGGAGGACTAGGTTTGCACCCTGGCACTGGTAAGGGAGTTGAGGTAACATAGGTAAAGCGCTCAGGATAGTGCTGGCACACAGTAGGTGCAGAAGTGAGAGTTTAACATCACCATCTCCACCCCTCCTCGCCACTGCTCGTCGGACATCGCACTGCGGGCAAAATTCAAAGCATGAGTTTTCTTCTTGTTGTGGTTAATCCTCACTCGAGGATATTTTTCCATTGATTTTTCAGAGAGAGTGGAAGGGAGGGGGAGAGACAGAGAGAAAGGAACAGCGACGTGAGAGACACATTGATTGGTTGCCTCCCGCATGTGTCCTGACTTGCACCTGGGATCGAGCCTGCAACCTCGGTACGTGCCCTTGACCGAAATCGAGCCCAGGACCCTCCAGTCTGCAGGCCAACGCTCTAGCCACTGAACCAAACTGTCGAGGGCCAAAGTATGCATTTTGGTGCTAAGTCCCCAAGTCTTTCTACTTTCCAGTTATGTTCAAAAGAGTAATCGGAGACCACAGCCTGGCCTTTGAAGGCCTGGTCCCCATCTCATCAAAATGGGAGTGTGCATGTTTGAGGATGCGATTAGACATCGGTGGTGTGTGTGTGTGTGTGTGTGTGTGTGTGTGTGTGTGCATGCGAGTGTGCACAGACTGGCTGTCCCTGTCAGAATCACTGGGGTTGAGAGATGTTGAGAGCAGGTGTGTGGTGGCCGTGGGCATCAGTGGAGACAGAAAGAGATGATGGCTTCAGGTCATTCCAGCTGCAGAATTTGTTAAGAATAAGAAGGTGTTTGTTGCCCCCCAAAGACCAAAGAGTGATTTTGGGATGACCCTTGGTAACCCAGGACCTTGTAGCTATTTCTGAAACACCCTTCTTATATATAACTAGAGGCCGGTGCATGAAATTCATGCACTCTGGGGAGTCCCTCAGCCCTGCCTGCGCCCTCTCGCAGTCTGGTAGCCCTCGGTGGATGTCCGATGGCTGGCTTAGCGCTGCTGTGGTGGCAGAAGAGGGTCCTGCCACCACCGCTCCCACCCACCACTGCTCCCACCCACCACCGCTGCACTCACCAGCCATGAGCCCGGCTTCTGGCTGAGCGGTGCTCCCCCTGTGGGAGCCCACTGACCACCGGGGGGCAGCTCCTGCATTGAGTGTCTGCCCCCTGGTGATCAGTGTGCATCATAGCAACCGGTTGTTCTGCTGGTCGGTTGATTTGCATATTAGCCTTTTATTATATAGGATGCCCAGAGGGTTAGCAGCATCAGCCCATGAGGGAGTAGCCTGATGTGACTGGGATCTTGTGTTTAGAGCACAGTGCAAGGGGTATTATTGTTAGAAACGGAGGAGAAGAGGGTCACAGCCTGACCAACACCAGGTCAGGGGAGGGCGGGAGCTACACGCCTGGGTTGGAAGGATGGTTGGGAGGGAGTCGGTCGGGTGGGTGTGACAGGTGAGTGGGAAATAAAAGTTGGCCGGGAAGTGTGAGGCCAGGTTGTTGAAGACCCACAAAGCTGCCATAAAATGCTCTCTGCTCTTCAAAGGACAGGTGTGAGGACTTTGTTGACATATGGAAATGTGTGTTTGGAGAAAAAAATGGAATGCAAAATAGTATGTACAAACCCGCCAGCTGTGCAAACACATCGCCTGCGAAGCAGAGGGATGAGAAGGGCATCGCAGGGTGTCAGAGCTCCCGCTCGCCTCTTTCCGCTCATTTGTTTTCCTGTAACTCCCTGATGAAAACTAGGGGTGAGCAGCAGGCTGGGCCTTGGGGTTCGGCTTTGAACTTACGGACATCCACCGGATGTTTTGTTTTATTTCGTTTTCATTGATATAATTCATACACAGTTGATCCTCATCATTTGTGGGCTTTATATTTGGAAACTCACCTTCCCACTAAAATGTGTTTGCTACCCCAAAGTCAATACGTGAGATGCTTCGGTCATGTGTAGAGAGAGAAGTAAAAATTTCGGTCCCCTGATGCACACTTTCCCAGCTGAGGTGGAACAAGAGGACACTTTGCTTCTTGTTTAGGCCTCACGTTGTTAACAAGGGTCCCTTTCTGTTTAGTGCCCTGCTTTTTGTATTTCTGTGCTTTTTGTGGGTGATCTCACTGTTTCCGATGGCCCCCAAGTATAGTGCTGAAATGCTAGGGCCCCTTAGGGCAGGAAGGCTGTGATGTACCTGGGAGAGAAAATACGTGTGTGGGATCAGCTTCATTCAATCGTGAGTTACAGTATCGGCCATGAGGTCAATGTTAATGAACCAACAGTGTATATTAAACAAGGTGTCTTTAAACAGAAATACACATAAAGCAAGGTTATGTATTTTTAAATATATATACGTATATATATTATTTCAGAGAGTAAGGGAGAGGGAGAGAGAGTTAGAAACATCAATGGTGAGAGAGAATCATTGATCGGCTGCCTCCTGCACGCCCCCTACTGGAGATCGAGCCAGCAACCTGGGCATGTGCCCTTAATTGGAATCGAACCCAGGACCCTTCAGTCTGCAGGCCGAAGCTCTATCCACTGAGCCAAACCAGCTAGAAGGGTATGTATTGATCCATTGATGAAAACTCTGTAGCCAAGGTTTGCAGGAACCTAACCTTGCATTTTCCTTGAGGCAACTTTACAGACCATAATCGGTGTGAATAACAAAACTCCACTGTATCATAGCATTCACCTTTTGAAATGAGCCCTTTATACCTTAGTATACTCAGAGGCTGTGCCCCGTCACCCTCACAGCGGTACGTGCATGCCCTCACCCAGCAGCAGGTAAGAATGACCCCTCCGTTTCTCCTCGTTCCTGATCTCGCCGCTCTCTTTCAGAATGCCCAGGAGAACCATGGCCTGGCTGTGCCCACCCCCTCTGTCCCAGAAGACTTTGCAGACAAGGAAGTGACAGGTAAGAGAACCCTGGGCTTGGGGCTTGTCCATCTTTCTTTCCTCTTTAGGCCCAGGTATCTGGCCCACCTCCCCAGCTGGTAATAACACCAGAGTCCCCAGGCCTCTTGGCTAGTGGCTGCAGAGGGTGAGGGTTGAGGAGGCCAGGGTTGGGTAAGGCGTACTTCCAGAGGGGGGGATGGCCAGAACAGCAGGAAGGGCAGCACGAAGTGGGAGAAAGAACCATGGAGTCGGACAGACCTGGCTCTGAATCCCAGGACCCCTGCACATTCGCTTTGCTCCCTTGGGCAAATCACTTAACCCCTGACACCTGTCCATCACATGAGCCCTGGGAAAGACAGTCCCAGCACTGGCGGAGTAATGAAGTCCTGGATGGGATGTCAGTCACTTGTTGTCATGCCTCTTGCTCAAAATCTCCAGCGACTTTCCATGCCACTCAGAGGGAAGGTTCTTGCCGGGACTGGCAGAATCCGACCTCACCAGGCCTCACGGCCTGCTTTCGCTCCTGGCTCACCCTCCTCCAGCCAGCCGCTCTCCTTGCCGCTCCTTCAATGCCCAGACACATCTCAGCCCAGAGTCTTTACACTGCACTTGCTCTGCCTAGACTGCTCCCCTCCTGGACCTCCGGGCAGCTCTCTCCCCCAGGCCTGCCCTCTGCGCTCGAATGGCATCTTCTCAGGGAGGCCTTCTCTGATCACCCTATTCAGACCGCACCTCCAGCACCCCCTCATGTTACCCATCCTAATGTGGTAATAACTTACTGATGGTCTGTCTCATTGTCCCATTTAAACATAAGGTCCAGGAGGGCTAGGATTTTTTTTTTAAGTTAATAAACTTTTATGTATTTAAGGAATTTCACATGTTCTGAGTTCTCCCACTGCCTTAGTTCCTCCTGAGTTTGAGTCTTAATCATCTTACTCCCTTTTTTGCTCAATCCTGATGTCATTTCAGTCAGTCCACAATCCTTTTAGTTGAGCTTCTTTGATCTACGCTTGGATATGGACATGCTTCAAAAACTCTGCACCTATAATCATTGGGAACTAATTTCCTCAAGCAATTTACTTTAGGGCCATGGTTAGGGTCTGAGTAGATGGATCTGCCTGTTTTTTTCATTTCAGACACCCTGGAAAAAGACAAGTATTAGTTCCTACTGAAGATTACTTATGTCTAACTGAACAGTAAGAACTGTAAATTCAGTGTCTGGCATCGTTGGTTTCCTTGGCTTTGTGCATGTTAAACCTGGTATTTTTATTGAGACATTCTTACAGTTCTTACTGTTCAGTTAGAGGGCTAGGATTTTGACTAAGTTGTTTTGTTTGTTTGTTTTTTAATATATTTTTATTGATTTCAGAGAGGAAGGGAGAGAGAGAGAGAAATATCAGTGACGATAGAGAATCATTGATTGGCTGCCTCCTGCATGCCCCGGACTAGGGACTGAGCCCGAAACCCAGGCATGTGCCCTGATCGGAAATCGATCTGTGACCTCCTGGTTCATAAGTCGATGCTCCACCACTGAGCCGCGCCGGCCAGACTTGACTAAGCTTTGTTTGTTTGTTTACTGCTGTATCTCAGCTCCTAACACTTGGGATGTTAGGGTGTCAATGAATGTTAGTTTTCCCCTTCCTACCCTCTTCTGGGTTTGTGTGTGTGTGTGTGTGTGTGTGTGTGTGTGTGTGTGTGTGTGTGTTTTGTTTGTTTGTTTGAATATATTTTTATTGATTTTAGAGAGGAAGGGAGAGGGGGAGAGAGATAGAAACATCAATGATGAGAATCATTGATCAGCTGCCTCCTGCACGCCCCCTACTGGGGAATCAAGCCCGCAAACTGGGCACATGCCCTGATGGGAATCAAACTGTGACCTCCTGGTTCATAGGCCGATGCTCAACCACTGAGCCACACTGGCTGGGCTCTCCTCTGTTCTTTGTTATGAAGTCAGATAGCCCTTCAGAGCTGACATTCCCCAGGTTTGTTATGCTCTGTGCTAGAAGCAAAGAGGAGGGGAGGTGGGAAAGGGGTGCCCCTAGCAGAGAAGCAACCTGGGCATCCTGGCTGTGCAGACTTTAAGGAGCGGGGAGGGCCTTTAAGAAGGGCAGGGTGGCCCTAGCCGGTTTGGCTCAATGAGTAGAGCATCAGCCTGTGGACTGAAGGGTCCCAGGTTCAATTCCGGCCAAGGGCACATGCCTGGGTTGCGGGCTCGATCCCCAGTGTGGGGTGTGCAGGAGGCAGCCGATCAATGATTCTCTCTCATCATTGATGTTTCTATCTATCTCTCCCTCTCCCTTCCTCTCTGAAATCAATAAAAATATATTAAAAAAAAAAAAAAAAAAGAAGGGCAGGGTGTGAACTGCTGGCCCAGGGCACTCAGCTTCTCTCTGGTGCCAGATTGTCCTGGTCCCCTTCTTTCTACACTCCTCCATTCCATCCCACAGGCCAGAGCGTGTTCTAGAAGTTCTCTGTGAGGTGGACAGCTGAGCTCTGGGCAGATTCAGGGTCTTTAGAAAGAGGAGTTGCTCGTACGAATTGCTCCCTCTTAAACTTTCACCTAAACTTCCTCACTGAGGGGGTCTCCAGGCCCTGCCCTTGATCCATGACTTCCTCACTCTTACTTTCCCTGTCTGTCTTGCACAGTCTGAAACGCTGAGCATGGGCGGTAGTAATCAAAGTGGTTACTATTCATTCGTAAGTGCCTACGATGGGCCCAGCACCGTGATAGGCCCTTTATATGGATTTACATGCATTACCTTATTTAATCCTCACAACCGCTGTGGTAAGCACTGATATTATGCCCATTTTAGAGAGGATAAAACTGAGGCTCAGCAAGATTAATTAGTGTGTCCAAGGTCACACACCTGGTAAGTGGTAGGACTGGGCTCTGAACCCTGGTCTTTCTGGTTTTGTAAGAAATAGATGGTGCTCTCAAAGTGGGTAACTGAAGAGAGTTCAATAAAGGGGTGAGAGCCGAAACCGGTTTGGCTCAGTGGATAGAGCGTCGGCCTGCGGACTGAAGGGTCCCAGGTTCGATTCCGGTCAAGGGCATGTACCTTGGTTGCAGGCACATCCCCAGTAAGGGGTGTGCAGGAGGCAGCTGATCGATGTTTCTCTCTCATCGATGTTTCTAACTCTCTATCCCTCTCCCTTCCTCTCTGTAAAAAAATCAATAAAATATATTTAAAAAAAAAAAAAAAGGGGGTGAGATACCAGAGTGTGAGCAAACAGGATATGCAGTACAGTCTCCAGAGGCCGGGCCAGGGGCCGGCAGGCGTCCTTCCCTCCAGAGGACAGGGTCACTCCCAGGACAGCTCGGGAGACATTGCCGCTCCCTCACGTGGTGCTCAAGAAGAAAGGCATGGCCCTGGCCAGTTACACCTAGGATGCCCACCCATGTGCCCTGGGCACACAGAGATTGCCAGAGCTGGTCGGCCTCATGCCTCCTCATCTTTGTCTCTCCCTCCTTCCAGGTACCAGCTCACTAGCCAATGGCAACCTCCGACTGTACAGCTCTGTGGGTGACCTCAGGCCTGGGCACTATGGCCAGGACCCACTCATCCCCCCACCTCCCCCAGGCCCCGCCCCAGGGCCACCTCCAGGACCTCCCCCAGACACTTCGCAACCTCCAGGGGAGTCCCTGCCACCACCGCCACCTTCCATGGCGTCCTTGCCACCTGCCCTGCTGGTGGAACCCCCACCGCCACCCAACATGGCCCCTCCCCCACCCCCAGTATCAGGGACCCTATCCCCCCCAACCACACCCACCCCTCCTGATTTCATTCCCCCTGCCCCGCCCTTGGCCTTTGTAGCCCCACCCCCGCCCCCTATGCCGGCCCCAGCACCCCCAGCTCCAGTGTCTCCTCACACTACGAGGACTCACCTCTCTCCCCCTGCGGGTGTCACCAAATGGAAATCAGAGGTAACACTGAATGGCAAGCAGCCAGAGGCCCCCAGGACCAGCCCCCCCAGGAGCCCTGCTGAGCCAAAGGGGAGCCCCCTGGGGCCTAAACCAGAGTCCCACCTCACCTTCCCCCGTTCATTCAAGGTGCCTCCCCCAACCCCAGTCAGGACCTCGTCCATCCCAGTTCAGGAAGCACACGGGGCTCCTGCAGAGGGAGAAGGGGCCACCCAGAAGGCCCCCAGCCGACTCCCACTGCCCCCCAGCTTCCACATCCGCCCCGCATCCCAGGTCTACCCGGATAGGGCCCCTGAACCAGATCGCCCCGGGGAGCTCCGGACTGAGGCACCTGCCAGCCCCAGGCTGAGCCAGTCCCAGACCAGGACAAGTGAACAAGCTGAGACTCCACCCCCAGCCTCTCCCCTGCCCCGCCCCACACCCCAGCTCCCTCCCCCAGCACCCCCGCTCCCTCCCCCAGCACCCCCTCTCCCCCCACCTGCCCCTCCTTTGCCCTCTGCTGAGAAGGCAACCCCTCCACCTGCTAGGTTTCTGAAAAGCCCCAAATCCAGCTCTCCTGCTCCCAAACCCACACCCAACCCCCCCAGCCCAGAGGACACAGCCTCTTCAGAGCCCGTGGACTGGCGGGACCCCAGCCAGATGGCAAAGCTTCGGAGCGAGCTGGCAGCCTACCTCTTCGGCTCCAAGAGAGAGGACCGAGGCACCAGTCACCGGCCAGGCCCCGCGGCAGCCTCTCAGGCAAAGGAGGGCAGGAGGGGCCCTAGCCCGCCGGAGAAGGAGATCCCCCCACGTGATCCCGAGAAGAGTCCCTGCCCAGAGAGAGAGGCCGCCGCCAGCCTGCCCCTGCCCCCTGCGGACTACACCCCCCGAGACTCTCCGGTGCTCAGTGTCCAGCAGCTCCGGAGTGAGCTGGAGGCGCGGCTTTCCGCATCAGCCGAGAAGGAACCCAAGCCCAGCACAGGGGCTCTGCCTCCTAAGCCTCGGCTGGAAGCGGGGAGAGTCTTTGAAAACAGAGCTGCTAATGGCCAGTTCCCCAAGCCCGTGGCCAAGAATATGCCACCGCCCTCCACCGCCGCCCAGCCAACCGCACCACTCCAGTCCAAGGCCGTGCCTGGGCCAGCCACACCACCCGAGTCCACACCTGTTGCAGCCACGAGTGGGCCAGCCACACCATCCACAGCCACAGCCCTGCCCGCCACGCCATTCCCAATGGCAGAGAAGAAACTGGTCCCGGCTGAGCAGAGGAAGAAACCAGAACCCCAAGAATTTGCAGCGCCTTCCCAGCCAGAGGCAGAAGGGCGCCCCTCGGAGGCCAGGAAGCCTCCCACACAGGGAGCCCTCTCCCCTCCAGCCCTCCCACCCAAGGTGTCCCCTGGGAGAGGAGAGGTGACCTGTCTCTACAAACCCCATCGCAGCCAGAACAGCAGCCAGAGCAGCCCCAGCCGCGAGGTTGCCGTGGTGATGCCCACCATGGCCAGAGGAGCGGCTGCGGGGTCAGGGGAGGCTGTGGAGGCGGGGGAGCCCCAAGGGCTGCCAGACAAAGCCCCAGCCCCCGCCCAGCCTGCAGACGAACTCCTCAGGCACCCGGTGACCGGGGAGGTGGTGGAGCGGGGCTCCCCGATGGCCCTGCTCCTCGCAGCCAGGCAGAGGGCACAGAAGGGGCGGTCTCGAGGGGCCGGCCTGGGCCGGACCTCCCTGCCCGGGAGTCTCCGAGGGCAGCCCCAGGCGGGCTCCGACAGCATCTTCCTCCGGGAGGGCCAGCCCAACTCCTTCACTGTGGTCCCCAGGCCGCCCACAGAGCCTGAGAAGGACCCCCAGCCCCCCGCCTCTGCTCAGCCCCGTCCGTGGAAGGCCCAGCTGGGCAGAGACCCGGAGGACGCCGAGCCCAGCCGAGGGCACAGTTGGACCAAGGCGGAGCCCCAGGCCCCTGTGGCCTGGGAACGATCAGCCTCCTCCAACCGCCCCCAGGGCCGCCCGCTGCCCAAGTCCTTCTCGTCCCCTTCCTCTCCGTCCTGCAAGGGGGAGGAGGAGGAGTTCAGCTTCGAGGTCATCCCGCCCCCGCCGGAGTTCAGCAATGACCCTGAGCCTCGAGCCCTCCAGTATCTGGGCCGCCGGGCCTCCCCTCCCCGGAACAGGTTCTCGGACTCGGGGCGGCCCCTGGACGCGCGCTACCCGGCGGGCGAGCTCTACTCGGGGGCCGGGGGCCTGCAGCGCTTCTCGGGCGGGGGCCGCTCGCTCATCAAGAAGCGCCTGTACGTCGGGGAGCCCCACCGCAGCCCCGCGCCGTCCCGCAGCGGCTCGGGCCGCAGCCTGAGCTCCCCCAACTGCTTCGGGCCGCAGCCCGGGGGGCCCTTTGGAGCGCCCGGAGGCCCGGAGATGCGGCGCGTCAACTCGGCGGGCCGCGCGCCCCCTGGCGGCCTGCGCGCACGGAGGATGTCCCTGGAGGGCTCCACCCGCGGAGAGGCCAAGTACAAAGCTGCCGGCCCAGCGCCCAGTAGCGGCGACCTCGTTCTCGCCTCTGCTACGGGCAGGTGAGCTGGGGCTGGGGCGATGGAGGGTGATGGAGGGAGCGCCGGTGGGCAGCATGGTGAGGTGGAGGCCCCCGTAGACAGGCCTTGGCCGGCCGCCCGTCTGGGGCACATCCGGTGTTCTACCCTCTGGCTTTCGGGGCCCAGAGAAAGGGGAGGGAGGCTCACTTTACCTGCAGAGGGCGCGCCCCTCACCTGCTTCCTCATCTCCCTTGATCTCCCCTGTTCTCGCTTTCCCCATCCTCCAGCTTCCCCCACTTCTCTCGCCCTGTTCCCCCTCCTCCCCGCTCCCCTGCCCCGAGTCCCAGGGCTTCAGGCAGAGAGTGGGGTGGAGTCCCAGGGCTTCAGGCAGAGAGTGGGGTGGAGTCCCAGGGCTTCAGGCAGAGTGTGGAGTGGAGGGAGGTCTGAGTGGTCCTTGGGAGCCGATTTCCCCACCACACAGAAGATCCGGAGCCAGGCTAGGAGCCCCGGGTTCTGAGGAGAAGGGATTAGGTAGTCCTCTGGCCACCAGGGCCTGGACTGGAGCGGGAGGCCTGGGTTGATTAAGCCCAGGGCTCGTGGGGCAGAAACCAGAGCGCTGAGCGGCATCTTTTCCTCTATGCCCTGGGGACAAAGGGGGGCTATTGGCTAACCAGCTGCAAAGACTCACCTCATTTCTCTTCTGCTCCCCACCAGGTCTCCCCGCAGCACCCCCCACTATGGAAGCCCCATCAACACGTTCACCGTGAGGCCTGGGACCCGCCATCCCATCTCCTACGCCTACTCGGGGGCCCATCGGAATGCCCTGTCCTGAGCCCAGGGCCTGGCAGCTCTCCTCCTAGGGGTCCATCTGGGCACGATTTTCGTGGGGGTGGGAGGGACGCAGTCAGACTCGGACACAAAGGAGCCTTTGTTCCCGGAAGACAGAGAGATGGACAGCCAGCAAGAAGCAGTGGCCAGAGGAAGATCCGAGTGGGCCTGTTTCTCACGGAGCTGTGGACTGCCCTCGGATGGGGTGGGAGGGGAGGAGGGAGGAGAGGAGGTGGCTCCCAGGGCCTGGAGCCTGGGTTTCTGCTATCTGGTACCATCTGCCTTAGTAAGGCTCATTTAAAGCAGTTTTACAAGCACTGCCTCCTGAGCAGGTTCTAAAAACAAGGGGCGGGGCAGTAAACTGGTCCTGGGGTGGCTGTGATTGCTGTCAGGCCCTCATGAAGGGCTTGGGGGGGATGCAGGGGAGGGGTCCAGGGCACCAACAGGTTGCTCTCTCCAGCCTCCATCAGTTGCCACCCCAAGAGCTGATTCCTGGGGGCCCTAGCATAGAAGGTGGGACCGGGAATGTGCCTACATGCATGTGGAGGCGGTGCCAGGCAGTGCTTTGCATTGATTGGCCCAGGGCAGGGTGATGGGAATTGACGGTTCATCTCTCGCTGGCCTGGCCTTTAGCTATAGGGAGTCCGAAAGAAAGAAGCCTCGGCCAGTTCGGGCTGGGAGACAGAATGAAGGCTGGCTTTTCTGCTTAGACCCAGGCAGCCGTGATTTGGAGATTGGGCTCCAGGAGCCAGAAGGCCGGGGCTCAACACCAAAAGCCTTGCATAGCCGAGTCCTACCAGGGGTTTGGAGGGGGCATCATTCCCAGCTCCTCCTCCCAACCCCGGTACTACGAGTCCCCAGTATTACTGGGGCCTTCACAGGTGTCGCCGAGATGCTGTGAGGTCTGGGAGAGTGGGAGGTGGCAGAGATGGGAGAAGTGGTCTGAGAGAGCTTTGCCAACATGCATGTTTCGGAAAGTCAAGAGGGGTGGGACTGGGCCAGTCCAGAGCAGGGACCCATCGGTAGGGTGGCCGTGCATCCTTCACCGGAGCAGTCCTGGTGTGTGCCTGGTTTCCAGTGAATCAGACCCCCTTCCGCTCTCACAGAAGTCCTGATGTGGATGATAGGTGGTCGCCAGCCATGTCAGGAAGCAGCGTTCCTCGGTCTGTCTTCCCTGCCTTCAGGGCTTGGTGGGACCAGGCCGAGGCAGGCTGCCTGGTGAGGAGGGAGGGCAGGGAGGGGCCCACCTCAGAGGTGCAAGCCTGGAGGGGGCAGCAAGGAAGCGGTTCCCTTTGGGGCAAGACGGTGGGCCTCTGATTTGTGGGGACCTGCCGAGGTGCCAGCTTCTGGGGACCGCAGGTGAGCCCCTTCAGGGAAGGAGAGGGCAGGCACCCTAACGGGGCAGGATCTTGTGTTCAAGAAGCGAACCCCACCCCAGCGCTGTCACTGGCTCTGTATGTGTGTATGTATGTATGTATTTGGCCTGTACATGTTTTATAAAAGAGTCCCCTAATTTATCTGCTGTGCTAAGGCGGGAGGGGTGGGGCGTGGGCTCCCAGCTGTAGCTTGCTCTGGGTTGGGGGGAAGGACAGGGTCTCACTTGGCTTGAGAAATAAACAGGCCAGTTGGGTCTGGCCTCCAGCTCTGTGGCTGCAGATTGGTGACTCGGAGCTAGCAGGGCTCGAGGAGAGGGTGGGTGAGCTCGGTGGGGGAGGCTGAGCCCGGGGTGGTGGCTGAACTGACTTGGGGGCCATTTCGCTGGACCCAAACGCTCCCTCTGACCCTTCGGTTCTCTTGCTCTCCAAATCCCTCAGGGGGAGGAGCAGAGCTGAAGTCTGGCGGTAACCACCTGTGTCCTTCAGCAAGTCTCTGCCTCTCTGAGCCGTGGTCTCTTCTTCTGTACACCAGGCCTGACCATGATACCTACCTCATAAGGCGGTTGTGAAGACTGGAGACAGGCCCGAGTTCATGTAACGAGTATCTGAGTGGCCACCAGGGGGCTGGCCCTGTGCCTAGCGTGGAGGTACAGCAGTCAGGTGACTCCTGCCCATGGCAAGGTTGTAGCCGAGTGGAGGGGAGAGGGATGGAAGGAGCACGCGCAGGAAGGAGCAGGGAAGGTGGGAATAACCGGAAGGCGAGGGAGCGGCGTGGATTTAGTCTAACCGGGGAGTCAGAGAAGGCCTCGTGAAGTGGTGACATTTATGCCGAGTTAGGCAAAGCCTCCGGCACACGCCTGGCACTTGGTAGTTGCTCAATAAATTGCATCTTTGGGTGATGACTACTTCACGCTTGTGTGTGGCCTTTCCGTTTCCCAGGAAGCTCCGACGCGGCATCTTCAGCTTTCCCAAAAGTGGCAACGGGACCCAGAGAATCCCCTCGAGATGGTGTCAGGGGAGGGTTGTGTCTCCTCCTTGGAGCCCTTTTCTGGGAAGTGGGGGGGGGGGGCGCGTGTTGGGAAACGGAAACTGGGAAGATGCCTCATTGACTCAACTTCCAGGAAGCGTTTCCTAGGCCTGACCCCCCCCCCCCCCTCACCCTCCCGCCGTCCCCCACCCTCCACTGTGATGTCCTTATCCTGGTAACAGCGTGAGGACTTGGGGCTCCCCCTCTGGCTGCTCTCCCCTCCCTGAGCTCAAACTCTTCCTTCCCCTCACCTGACCCGGAGGGGCAGCAGGGAGGAGTGGAGGGTGGGGGACTGGGGTCCCAGGTCTGGCTCTGCCTCGGACAAGCCGGAGGAGCTTGGGTCTCAGCTGACTCACCTCAAAGGTGTCTAAGACCCTGCGTGTGGGCCCAGACCTCCCTAAGAGCTATGGACCCCACCCAGAAAGATGCCTCACATGCATTTTACACACAATCCAGGCACTCCACAGATCCTCCCAAAACTGGGCTCCGGGGCAGCACATGGAAACTGATGTAGCCGTGGTTGTGGTAGCCCCAGTACCTACCTCGGCAGTTTGGAAAGCTCACTCATTCTCGCGTTCGTTCATGACCGTCCTCCAAAACGTGCTGGGCTTGTGTGCCCCTCATTCCATGGTGCTGGTGAGAAAGTTAAGGCTCCGAGGAGAGAAGTGAACTGTCAGAATAGCCCGCCTGACCCCACCGCATCCTTCCCCACGGCCGCCTCCCCCGCAGCTGTGTCCTTCCTCTGCCACTCACCCCTCTCCCCATCAGCCCTCCCCCCACATTTTATATCTTCCTATCAGAGTGGGAAGATATAAATTGGCGGAGGATGCAGCTCAGAGGAGGAGGGTAAGCCAATCGACAAGGCTGTGAGGGTGGTAGGTGCAGGATGTGCAACCTGGATCAGGTTGGCCACACCTTGGTTTCTGGGGCCTCCTCACTGCCCTCTGGGTGTGGCCCAGCCCGGCCCAAAGCAGGGGTGGGGGTGGGTGCGGGGCAGGCTGTGCGGGAAGCCGGGGCCTGCAGTCAGCCATGTGTGAAGGGCCCTGTCCTCGGACAGGAGCACAGCTTTCCCGGGCCGCACTTACTTAAGCAGAGAGGCCTCCTCTCACTCCCCGTGAGCCTCAGCTCCTGTGGGAAGCTGGCCGCCAGGCCTGCCCCTGCCTGCTCGC
Source organism: Eptesicus fuscus (assembly GCF_027574615.1). Classification (NCBI taxonomy): domain Eukaryota; kingdom Metazoa; phylum Chordata; class Mammalia; order Chiroptera; family Vespertilionidae; genus Eptesicus; species Eptesicus fuscus. The sequence goes on along the minus strand of NC_072482.1, from coordinate 11,906,866 downwards.
CCCGCCCCCAGCCGCCTGTGGCCGCTTTCATCTCTGCAGCTCAAAGGCGGGTCTGGCGTCCCATCATTAGGCAGCTGTCCGGGATGGGTGGCCACTGACACCAGACTGAGAGCCGGGCCGCCTCCCTCGGAGCCCCAGGGAAGGCCGGCTGCTGCACACCCGCTGCTGGGCTGGCCAGGAAGGGAGAGAAGGTGCGGTTCTGAGAAAGGGTGGACACAGGCCCTGCATTCTGAAAGCTCCCGCATGTACAGGCTCCTCGGGGCCCCTGCTGGGGTCTCTGAGCCAGGCCTCCCGCCCCTCCCGGAGAATTGTTCTCTGATCCCCTCTGCCTTCCAGGCGTCTCCCCTCTCCACCCAGGGGTCTGGGCACCTGTCCTCGGTCTCCGTCTTCCTTCTCTATAGTTTCTTCTGAAGACTGCGTTCCACCCCCTCCTCACCTGCACCCCAGCTGCACATTCCCACCTTGGGAGGGCCCCCGGACACTTCCCTGTGGATGCCTGGCCAGCCACTCAAACCCAGCCTCTCCAAAGGCATTGCTCTTCCCCTGGCTCCTTCTCACACAATTGTGAGGCCCCACTATCCCCAAAGACTTGTTCCCACATCTCCACTTCTGCCCCCTCTGCCTCCTAAGGCCCAGCTCAGATCAAAGATCCGGCAGGAAGCCCGCCCCGCCCCCCCCCCCCCCACACACACACACCTCTCCTCCTCCTGCCCTGCCCTGCTCAAAGACCCTCCCTCCTCCACACCTCTGCACCACTTCCCCTCCGCTCCCCCCTTTCTCCTCCCCCTCACCCCCAGTCTTCAGGCTCAGACCTTCCTCCCCGCCTAGGCCACATCAGCTCCTGTCAAAGGCTCCCACAGCCCCCTGGTCCTTTCCCCATGGGGTACTTGCTCCCCTTCTCCCTCCCCCAGCTTGTGAGTTCCACAGCACAGGGACTGCCTGTCTTACTCACCGCAGTGTCCCCAGCATCTAGCGCTGCCCCTAGCACCAGAAGGTACTGAACGTATGTTTGTTGAATGAATACATGTTAGTAGTTATTCAAATATTGTTGAGCACTATTTAAGTTCCTTGAGGGCAAGGGTCCCGTCTGCCATGTGTAGCTTGTCCTGGGTCCCTGCGTCCCTGCCTGAGCCTTGTGCGTGCCTGCGCGGTGGGGCTGTAACCAGCAGGTGGCGCTCTGCTCACAGGTGCCTGACCTCCAGCTCAGCAGGTGGACTTCGGGTTCAAGTTCCCATTCACATTCAGCTGAGGTTGACGCTGCTCTCCCCCCACGGTCCAGACCCGGAGCCAAATGCTGTCCGGCCCACCAGTGATTCTCCACATTGAGCCCTGGAGGACTTGTCCAACACTTGGCCCAAAGCTCCTGAGCCAGTGGGTTTGGGCTGGGGCCCAAGAACTCAGGTTTCTAGCAAGTCCCCAGGTGGGCAGCCGGTCCTGGTGGCCCAGGGACCACACTTGGAGAAGGGCTGCGTGCAGTCTCCCGTTTGGCCCCTCCCTGCCCCACCCGCTCCGGGTAGCAGCGCCGCTCCCAGCTTTCCCGGGAAGAAACGAAAGTTGGACGGGCCGAGTGAGCTGCCGAGGCCACAGGCTGGAGCGTGGAAAGGAGCCGGCTGCGCGGCTGCCCTGCCCTCTGCCTCCAGGGCAGCGTGTCTGGCGGAGGGTGTGTGCGGGGGGAGGTGGCCGCGCCTCTCGCTCTGCCTGCGCATCCTCGTTCCAGGGCGGACAGTAAGGAGAGAGGAGGCGCGGCTTGTGCAGGCGCTGGGACAGGGACATGGCACTGAGGCTTCCTGGGGTGTCTACGGTGTTTCCAAAGCACTTTGGCTGCTACTTCAGCCTGGCCTCACAGTGCCGGCCAACAAGCATCCTGCCTCGGATGCTGTGCGCGGCCATGACCGCCTCCCTCTCCAGGACCGAAGCTCCGCTGCCTGCTCCCTGCCGGGTCCCCTCTGGACTGTCCTGTCCACCTGAGAGCCTCCTCGCCCCGGGCCACACTCCCTGGGGCAGCCGTCTTCTCAGACCGGTCCTTCCCAGCCTCAGCACGACTCTGAGGGGTCGCCAATAGCTCCATAGCTCCGGGGCCTCTGGTGCCAGTGCAGGCAGCCCTGCGGTTCTCCCTCTGCCCCACCCCTGCCTGGGCTTCCCTCCCCCCACACCCTGGCCGCATCCCCATGGATGTCCCGCACACAGATCTCCGTCTCCTGGGGAATCCGTCCTGCAACGGCTTGTCGTGCCCCCGGCACCGTGCTAAGCGCTTACACGTGTGATTCCATGTGATGCTGCCACAGCCCGGGGGCAGGTGTCCCGTCATCCTGTTTATGGATGAGCATGGAGGAGCGGAAGGGCTGCATACCAAGCCAGGACTCCCATCAGACTCGGGAGCTCTGAAGTAGGCCTTACGCATTATACAACACTCTTCCAGAACATTCCTGTGGTTGAGCCTCAGGGGGGATTAAACAAAGGAAACAGCTTAAGATATTCTGATTCAAGGAAGGAAAACTTCTCTGCTGCCCGCAGTCTTTCCCATCAGCCTCTCGCGGTGCCTGCACACGGAGCCCTGCTGCTCAAGTTCAGTTCAGTGGTTCTCATCTGGAGGAATGTGGCTCCTCAGTGGACCTTTGGCAATGACTGGAGACTTCTGGTTATCGGGCCTGGGGGGACCCTAAGAGTGTTTAGGAGATGGAGATCTGGGATGCTACGAAGTGTCCTACAGTGCACTAGGCAGCCACACATACAAATCCAGCCCAAATGTCAGGCTCAGATGCCCTGAAATCTAGGTTAAGGCCTGGTCTCCCACAGAGCAGGTGACTACCTGGGACACTGTTGGCTCGCACTGTCCCGATGCAGTGACCACTGGGAGTAGGCTTTGGTGACGGTGTCAGAGATACTTGAGCGTGGGGGTGGAGAGAGGGTTTGGAAGGCAAACCTCCAACTTCACAAACCTTGAAGAACGAGTATTATCCCATTTAACAGGTGAGGGGGCTGGAGTACCAAGAAGTCACATGGGTTGTGAGAAGAGAGAAACCTGGTGGCCCTGGATACTTCCTCTTTCCCTCTTTCATAACCTCAGCAGCCCCACTGGCCCAAGGAAAGACTGCAAGGCCACAAGACCCCACACGATCCACTTGCCCTCATCTCTGACCTTCCTTCTGCCACTCTGCCCCTTACTGCTCCATGCTGGTCACATGGACACCTTAACACGCTAGCCCACTCCTGCCTCAGGGCCTTTGCACATGCTGTACCTGCACCACTGGGTGCTGATCTCAATCCAAGTGTTACTCTTGGAGAAGCTGGGCCTTCCTGACTACTCTGTAAAAGGGCAATACAGATCGCATGACCTTGCTTTACTTTTTTCCTTAGCACTTACCACCATCTGATGTACAATATACTTATTTGTTTATCCCTGGCCCTTTTCTTCCTGATTCATTTAATGTCCATTTTCCACTTGCCCTCCTTTTTTAAAATTAAATAGTGTATTTATTTTTAGAGAGAGGGGAATGGAGAGGGAGAACGAGAGAGAAACATCGATATGAGAGAGAAACATAAATTGGCTGCCTCCTACCCACCCCCTACCGGGGATCAAGCCTCCACCAGGGCATATGTCCTTGACCGGGAATCAAACCAGCAACCTCCTGGTGCACAGGACAGCAGACGTCCAAACAACTGAGCCACACGGGCCAGGGCTGGTCCTGCTTTTTAATTATATATGTTTTAATAATTTATTGCTTTTGTTATAAGCTGCCTCTATCTATTGTGGAATCAAAAGAAATACAAGAAAAGAACTAGCTGGCGATCACATGGTCAACGGCAGAACCATTCAGGGGCCTAGTCCTCATGGCTTTCCACGAGATTCCCACACGGCGGAGTGGAACACACACACGCTGTCCTACCTCCTCAAGTTTCCTCGAGGCCTGAGTTTTCATGGACTTTTCTCACTTTTTTTCCCTATTGAGTTTACACAAACTCAACTATAAAACCTTTTCCTCAAAGTGTTTCAGTAAAAATAACTCCACCAGCGAGGCGCCTGATGGGAAGCTGCTCCGGGCCGGGGCTCCCGGCTGCCACGCCCGCCTCCGGAGGCTGGTGGATGCACCAGCCGCTCTGTGGCGCCGGGGCCTTAGTTGGCCTTGGTTTCCAGAAGGACTGGGGTTGTTAGCTCTCAGCTCCCGCCAGGCCTAGCGTAACGGTGGGCTTTGTTGCTGAAGGTGGTAGGTGGACGGAGCCAGGAGGTGGAGGAAACAAGATGGCAGTGAGGGCGGGACTGAGGGGCTGGGCTGGACCGAGGCTCCTCCACAGCAAGTGGCTCCTGAGGCCCTGTCAGCGCTTGTGGGGGGTCAGGGAGGGAGGCCTCAGGGGGGAACAGCTGCTGCAGTGCCCAGAGCTGAGGCCTGTGGCTGGGGGAGGAGCCTCTGCAGTGGGGGGCTGGGCTGGTTCTGGGGCAGGGCTTACCCGGGGGTAGGGCGGGGCGGGGGGGGGGGGGGAAGGCGTCCACATCAGCTTCAAAAGAGGCCAGAGCTACGGGCTCATCCACGCCACCCTCTGCAACACGGCCCAGAGCACAGCCCTCCTCGCCCTTTCTCCCCTCCCCGCGGCATCTGGGGAAGAGTGGGGGGCGGGCTCTGGTGCTCCTGTACTTCCTGTTCCTGTGTCGCCTTCAGGTCAGGGTGTGCGCAGTGTCCATAACCCAGCCCTGCCCCCTCATCAGGTGACCACATCCCTGGGGATAATGTCCATACCGACGGTGACTGTCACACCTGCCATCGCTAATGTCATGTCTCATAGCACCTGGGAGAGGAGGAAGGTGAGGCTCCCAGCCCTTCAGTCACTTGCAGACAGTCAAGTGCAGGGCAGGGGATGCCTGCAGACCGTCCCCCCTCCCCCATCACAGCACTCAGCATCTAGGGGGGAAGGGGCACACGAATCTCTCTCGCAGGAGTGAAAAGCAAACCTGGGGAAATTAACCAAAAACCCGAAGATGCAGAACGTGGCGTCTTGTATGCCGCCGCCCGCCTGTGTAACACCGATGAAAGGACACATACCTGTGTGCTGGGTACTGATTCACTGGGTCGCTTTGGGGGACACGCAGGAGCCAGTAGGAGCAGAAGCTTCTGGGGCGGCAATGGGTAGCCGAGGACACGGCATGAGGAGGAAGACTTTGGTCTTGCACTTTTTGAATTTCGTATTGTGTCCATTTATAATGAATTAATATAAATAAAACATTTATAATAGTACCCAGCACGTAGTAAGTATAAACTATTGTTGTTTTTATTCATCATATAACATTATTTGGAGGGGCAGAGGCCTGGGAGGGGAGGGAGAGCAGAGCTGGGTGGTGGGTGGGAGCGGGTCTGACCGCCAGGTGGGTGGCTGGCGGTGGCTGTAGAGCCAGGCCCTGCCGGGAGAGGTGAACCCCCGAGAACCGGGAAGGATGTGGGTCTCCCTGTACAAGCTGGGGACACACTCCCTGACAAGATCCCGGTTTCCCAGAGCATCTGTGAGCAGAGGGTGCCTCCAGGAGAGGCCACGAGACCTGGTGCATGCAGGCTGGGCAGTGAGGCCTCCGACAGGAAGGACAGTGTTTCAGAGGATGCGCAGGACCTGTCCTCTGGGTTGGCTGAATGAACTTCCAGAGGTTTGCAGCTGGCCCTGTCACACGGGCCATCAGGACAGGGCCCAGGGCCGGGTTCCACTGTCCCCAACACGTGTGGGGGCAGCGTCCCGCAACAGTGGGGCTTGGAAGGTCTACCAGACGTGGCGTGCTTACATGTATGTCTCTTCTGACTTTTGTTCTACTGGAGACTGGCCTCCTGGGAGCACTTGGGAGCCTAGGACACAGCCTATTAACTCCCAGGCTGTATCTGGACTGAGGATACATCCTCGGGGAGGCGGGAAGGAGAACTGCTCTGCTGATTCTCGGGATTTCCAAAGGAAGATGATCCTGGCACTGCAGTGGGGTAATGCGATAGGGGAGCAGCTTTCTGCAGCCCAGTCCTGCCCCTGGAGAAGGCAGTGTCAGGAGGAGTGGCCACTTCGCACCTGTGCACACACCTGTGATTCCTGAACTGCAGGGGTGGGCGGCGCCCCCAGCACCAGGGGGAGAGTGGAGGAAGCCGCCTTCTAGGTGTGGGGTGGGGGATGCTGGATCGTAAGCCACGCCGCGGAGCTCACCTCCACCATAATCACAGGAGCACAGATGCACACTCTTCCAAAATGCCACTTTGCACTGCTCGGAGTGGCACCGTGTGACCAGGGCCCCAGTCCTTCTCCCTGGAGGGAAGCTGACCTGGTGCGGCCCCCATGGGGGCATTTGGCAATAGGTACCAAATGCCAACTGTATATTGTGGGCTAGGAATTCCATTTCGAGAAAGCTGGCCTACAGATGTACCAGCAAAATGGCATCCTGTCACGGGAGCACTGTGTGCTGGAAATATTTTCCATTTCTCTCAATAGAGAAATGGTGATAAATGAGAACAGGACACACGGGGGAACACTCAGCACCCATAAAAACAGAGGAGGAAGCTCCTCATGGACCAACATGGATGAGCTCCTGGAGACTCTAAGTGGGGAAAACAAATGCGTAACAGGCCTGCAGCGTATGTTGTCTGTCTCTGCTGGGTGTGCAGAGATCTCTGGAAGACACCTCAGAAACTGGTATCACAGGCTGCAGGTTGGAAGGGGCCTTGGTGACCTGTGAAGGCTGGGTCCCCGTGGGTCCCACCCATCCAAGGATGAGCATACCTGCGCCCTCTGGTGGCAGGAGCCCCACACTGCACAGGAGAGGGCGGGGCTGGGAGCCCAGCTGTTCACCATTTAGTAGGTTGGGGACCTCACACAAATCCCTAACCTCTCTGTTTCTGTTTCCTCTCTGTCAAGCAGTAAAAATGCCAGTGCTACTAAAATCAAATGAGGTGATACTCATGTAAGTGGGGATAAATGCACCACCTCACCAGGTTCCTGTGAGGATTAACAATATGTGAAGCGCTCTGTGCAGGGCCTGGCATGCAACAATGCTCAGGAAATGATTTTGTTCCCCAATACATCTTGGACATCAAGCAAAGCAGACCACTTGGTTTCTCATCTGAACCTTGACCCCGACGGGATCAAAACGCACACTCCTCGGGGCCCATCGTCAACCTGCGCGCCCACGCTTGGCCTGTGCTCCCGCGGGCTGTGGTCTTCTCTCGGTCTGGAATGTCCCTCCCTCCTTTGCCTGTCTTGCTCAGCCTCCAGGGCCGGCTCAAATGTCACCAGCTCCGGGCTCCTCCGGAAGTCCCGGCCGGGAAGGGGCTGTGCCCCTCGCTCTGTGATGGCACAGCACCCGGGTGCCCTGCTGTGGGGCATCAGCACACCAATCGTGATTTCGTCCCCAATTCCAGCCGATACACACGCTCGCTTCTTACAAAGGTCAACGTGTTGTGTGGCACCGAGGTGGAAACAGGCACTGAGGTTACAGTGCACACGACGGTCTGGTGAGGAGAACGGGGCGGCGTCTGTCCACGCTCAGTAGCACACGCACAAGCGGCTCCTTCCACCAGCTGGGGACTGGGTACGCAAGCGATGGGCGACCAGACAATGGGACACTGTGCAGCCGCGAAACAGAACCGAGAAGTTTTATTATTGACATGGAACCATCGCCCAAAGTTACACTGGAAAGTGGGGGGAAATACAGTTTATACAGCACCTACCGTTGTGTGAAAAGGGGAGAACCTATATACAAGCATTTGCATTTGATGCTTAGACTATTTCAAGAAGAATACAGAAAACATACTGATACCAGCGGACCGGGAGCCTCTGGGGCGAGAACTGGGAGTCTGGGGAACAGGAGGAGGGGGATGCTGCTATCACACACCTTTTTCTCTCTTAAACTTTATACTATGTACATATATCTATTCAAAATAAAATAACTTTCTAGTAAAGAGGGAAAAGGAAAGCCCGTCATGAGATGGAGACGATGGGTAAGCCACCGCTCCAAGAGGAAAAGACCTTGCATTTGTTTCCAGGAGTGAGAGTGTCCTCAGGGCAGCTGCCCCCACTTGCACCCGGGCACTGTCACTTGACGTTCAGAGAATTAAAAACGGGTTTCAGTGTGAGCCTGAGTAAAACAGAAGGATAAACTCATTATCAGTGGTCGAAGAAAATTCACAGGTGAGTGCATAGCCAAGTCCAAAAGAAAAAGAAGTAGAATTTGGCTCTTTCTTTTTTATTTTTAGTTCATCCTCACCCGAGGATATTTTTCCATTGATTTTTAGAGAGAGTGGAAGGGAGAGGGAGAGACAGAGAGAAATATCAGTGTGAGAGAGACACTTCGATGGGTTGCCTCCCGCTCGCACCCCGACCAGGCCAGGGAACCTGCAACCAAGGTACATGCCCTTGACCGGAATCGAACCCGGGACCCTTCAGTCCGCAGGCTGACACTCTAGCCACTGAACCAAACTGGCTAGGACTAGAATTTGGCTCTTTCATGATGGCAAACACTGATGGCCTTGGGTCATTCCTCTCGTACCCACAAAACACAGAGCTTCTCAGTGCCTCCGGACCCTGGCTCTTCGGGTTAAATGCCGCTCAGATCATCGGAACTCACCTGGGTAAAGCAGCTGGAGCAGAGCCCCTCCAACCCTGGCCCCCAGGGGCCTTGCTGGGAAGGCCCCCCAGCTCAGATGACCCCTTTCCCGGGGAAATCCACGCTCTGAAACCTAACTGCCCAGCCAGGTAAGGTCTGAGGGCCAAGGCCACGGCGGGGACCTCGGCCAGCTTTACAAGCGAGAAGGCTGGTTACGGTGGGCAGCAAACTAGCCTCAAAGGGAAGACATCACAGGAGGGTGCAGGAGCCTCGGGAGCTCTGCGGGGCAGGTGGGGCCTGGGGGAGGCGGGCACCTGAGTCCTCTCAGGCTGGTCACCTGCCTCCTGCCTTCCCCCAGGCCATCCCGGCACTCCCCATCCCTTACTCACTTCTTCCAGAAGCGTCTCTTGCTAACCCCACCCTGTTTGGCTCTCAGCACAGGCTTCTGCCCGAAAGTCCTCCAGTCCAACCCTCTATTGACAGCTGTTCCTGCCTTGGTAAGTGGTGCTGGACCGGTTCCTGTGTTTATCTGTCTCCATGACTACAAGGCCACGCCCCAGGGAAGGGTTTATCACGTACTGTGTTTCCTCGCTTGGTTCGGAGCTCAGTCTGCGGGGAGCAGTCACTACTTGGCTCTCCTGGGGCCAGGACTAACTTCTCCCTAGTTCTGGGGTGGCTGGCTGTCCCCCCAGTTTAATCATGCTTGCTAAATGCCAAATTATGTGAAACTACCTGAAGAGAAATAGTCTCCCATGCCCCCTCCAGCCAGGATACTACCCAGCAGCCAAAATGATTTCTTTTCCCCTCACCCGAGAAATGTTTTTATTGATTTTTAGAGAGAGAAACATCTGACTGGGAATCGAACCCACAACCTTTTGCTGTACCAAATGATACTCCAACAGCCACCTGGCCAGGGCCAGAATGACCTTTTGGCAAGCTAAGTCAACTCCTGTCACTTGGCTGCTGCCCACTTCACTCTGAATAACACCCAGTCGCCTTACTCAGGCCCAGGAGGCTTTGCACAGTGTGCCCCTGCTCCTATCTGGCCCCCTCCCCCACCTCTCTCCAGGCACTTGGCCCCTCACTGTCGAGGGGCACACACGCTTCTGCTTCAGAGCTTGTGCACATGCTGTTCCCTCTCCCTGGAATGCTTTTCCATGCACCTGGTCAATGCATTCAGGGCCCTGCTCAAAGACAGCTTTCCCTCCCTACCCTTTCTCAAACAGCAACCCCTTTGGCACTTAGCTCTGTGGACGAAAGGGGCCACATGCTGACCTGACAAGCTCAGGGGAGGCCTGAATGGCAGTCTTGCAAACTCAGAGACCTAAAGTAACCACAAAGGATGGTCTGAAATTAAACTTTAACTAAAAGCAGCTATGGTGGGCAGTTACTTCCTAGGCCGGTATCTTCACTGACAAGGTCAAACTTTACCTTAACTGAGCCTATCTGTGTTTTTGCATCTATAATAACATGCCCTTTGAAATGTCTGGGTAACTTGTAACTTCCCTTTTTCCGGATCCCTTGGGGCACAACTTAATAGGACAGATACCACCAATTCCTTCATTATCATGTTAATTGTTCCTGCACCCACCTAAGTACGTGTCTATCATTTCACTGTTTATCCAATCCCAGGGGTTTCCCTGCTTTGCTTTCTTCTGCCTCTCTAGTCTATCACCAATGGATTTCATGTAACCCACCTACGTCCCTTTCCTTTGATTGCAATGTATAAATACAGATGTAACCCGCCATTCTCGGGAGCATTATCTCAGTTCATTGAGGTTCTGTTTCCTGGCACATGTCGACAGTTTGGCTCAATAAACTCACAAAAATTCTTTACACGTTTCAGTGTTTTTTTTACGTTAACAGCTCCTTCCAGCATCTGCCCCTCCGGATCCACACACTCTGCCTCCTCTACCTTACTGCTACCCCGGGAGGCTGGCCAGGTACTGCAGGCCTGTGCCCTCTGACTCTAGCCTGTGCCCTCTGACTTCTAGCCTGTGCCCTCTGACTTCTAACCTGTGCCCTCTGACTTGTAGCCTGTGCCCTCTGGCTTCTAGCCTGTGCCCTCTGACTTCTAACCTGTGCCCTCTGACTTCTAGCCTGTGCCCTCTGGCTTCCAGCAGAGAACAGGCAGGATACCAGAAGGTGGGAGGGAGGTGAGGTCAGAGTATTAATTCCTGGGCTGGCTCCCTCCCTGCAGGGTTGCTGTGTGCTATCTGGCTCCTCAAGGACCCAAGGCCTCAGCTCCTGGCAGGCTCTCACTTCGGCCTCTCTCCAGCTTCCGGTATCTGCTCCCGCCCCTCCCTGTCACTCACCGAGGTACTACACTACCCCTTGGGTTCCCCTACACCAGTGATGGGCAACCTTTTGAGCTTGGTGTGTCAAACTTCGCCAAAAAACTGAGCATAACTCGGGTAGTGTGTCACTTTGAGGAAAAAACTAACTCCAAGACTCTAGTCGCAAATGTTTCATCCTCAGGAGCAGCAAAGGTTTCATCCTCGGCATGCGACCGCGTGTCATCAGAAATGGCTACACGTGTCAGTGCTGACACGCGTGTCATAGGTTCGCCATCACTGCCCTACACCTTGCCCACTTCTTTGGAGGTAATTGCTTTATTAAACCTTTCTCAATCACCCAAAGCATACCATCCATTTTCTTTCAGGACCCCAATGCAGCACCTGCCATCGCATATCTGCTGTTTGAAACTGTCTCCCACTGGACCATAAGGTCAGAGAGGTTGGTGACTTTATTACGACATCTGGCTCAGCGCCTGCACCAAGTAGCTCAGTGCATGTTTGCTGAATGCATGAATGAGGAAGGGAAGGATCGCTGTAAGCTAAGTAGGACATGGAGGCTGGGAGGAGGCCACGCTTTAGGGGAAGGGCACAGGGGAAGGCACAGGTGCAGCAGTGGTGAGAGCGCCCCTCAAGGCCAAAGACCCATCTCTGTCCTTCTTAGCACTTCTCTGCCATCTGCAAGGCTTCGGGTTCGTTTTGTTTGTACGTCTTCCCACTGGAATGAACCCCCTGGGGGCAGAGGCCATGTCCCATCCTGTTCCCTGTGGTATCCTTAGCGCCTAGCACAGTACCTGGCATGCACAGAAGGCACTAGATCCGTGTTTGTTGACCAAATGGAAGAAATGTGAGTTATCCAAAAGAAACAATGAATTGGCAGAGGATCTCGAAAGCCAGGTTGGGCGGTTTGGACTTGGAATGAAGAGCAATAGGGTAGAACTGCACGCGAGCCCTGCTGCAGAAAGGGAGATGACAGAGCCGGCGGGCAGGCTGGGCCTGGCAGGGGACACAGGCCGCAGCATCAGACCAGCAGGGAGAGGTGGCAGAATGTGGTGCAGATGCAGAATGAAGCCTCCAGCGTTTAACCCTGGCCCAAGAGCAGTACCCCACTGTTTCCAGCTTCCGGCTGCAGTGGGAAAGCTGGGAGCGGAAGTGGTTTGGGGGAAGCATGAATCAAATCCACTCTGACCATGTTGCATTGACAATATAACCAGCTGGCTCAGTGGACAGCAAGTGACAGACAGATGGATACTGAGGACTCCCGAAGTGGGTGATGAGGGGGGGGGAACAGCTGAAAGTGGAGGAGCCGAGGAGCCATCGCCTTGGATAGCAGAGGAGTGTCTGGGACCAAACACAGCGGGTAGATTGGGGAAGACAAGCCAGCAAAGAAAAGGGAGGCCAAGAGGCAGAATAACAAAGGAAGGAGGGCAATGTCAAGGAAGCCCAAGGAACAACTTCATAGAAGGAAGGTGGCAGCCAACAGCCCAGGCCAGAGGCTAGAGTCGGTTGGACTCCAGAGGCCCCATCCTAGAGGCGCGCTGACTGCCGGCGTCCGGGACCCTCGGAGAGCCAAGTTAGGTGGGTTCCGTGTTAGAGAAGGGTTTGCTCCTGGGCACATGTCCTAATCCTCATTTGTGACAAGGATTGCCAGTTGTCCTCCAAATCCATTCTTTCCTTCTTTCCGTGGTGACAAGGCTCCCAATTTTTACCTGGACACAGAACCGCCGTAAATCCCACGTTTCCTTGCCTTGCAGCCTGGTGGGGCCATGCGGTCTTCAGGTCTCCTCTGTGTACACCTCCCTCCCTCTCCTCCGCTGGGATGAGGACCCAGAAGACGGACATAAGCATTACCCAAGGTGACGGAGGAAGCAGAGGCCACCAAGCCAGCCTGGACCACCCACCCAGACTTTCAGAGAAAGCATACGTTCCTGTCTTAAGCCACTATATTTTGAGGACATTTTGTTAGAACAGCCTCATATAGGAACCCACCACTTAATCCAGTACAAATGCCTCGGATCAGATCAAAAGTTGTTCCAGCCCAACTCTGCCAGGGGCCCCAGGGTGAGAGCGAGCACTGGCTTTTCCCTTGGCAAGATCCTCACTCTATGCACAAGGAGATCCTAGTCTCCTTAATAATCTGTTACAGATCCATTATTCATCAACTGATCCAAAGTCTTCATAAAAATGTTTGTCCCCCTATCTATCTAATCAAGGAATGAGTAAGAGCAGCGATTACCAGCATCCCCATCACGCTCCCTAAGTGGTTCCATTTCTATCTAGTTCCCTTCTCCTCGCACCCGCAGGCCAAGGAGGGTGTGGGTGTGCGATGGGGTCACCTGGATGGAGTGGTCAATGTTCCAGAGGAACAGCAGTGCGCACGGCCACGAGGTAACGGTGTGGAAGATGGGCAGCATGGCTGTGGGCGGGATGCCTGGGGGGTGGACCGCAGCCGCTACTTAGCAGCTGAGCAAACTGAGGTCAGTCACTGACCTCCTGGGGCCTCCGTGTCCTCAGCTACAACGGGGACAGTAAGAACATCTACTTTTGAGGTAGCTGTGAGGAATAAAACAGTCAATAAGTGTAAGACACTTGAACCGTGACTGGCAACAGTTCTCAATTAGTATTAGTCTTCATATATAACTAGAGGCTCAGTGCACGAAATTTGTGTACTCAGCCCGGTCTGTGCCCTCTTGCATTCCGGGAGCCCTCGGGGGATGCCCGTCAGTCGGACATCCTTAGCACTACTGCGGAGGCGGGAGAGGCTCCTGCCACCGCCGCTGCCCTCGCCAGCCGTGAGCCTGGCTTCTGGTTGAGTGTTGCTCACTCCTGCGTTGAGCGTCTGCCCCCTGGTGTTCAGTGTGGGTCATAGTGACTGGTCGTTCCGCCATTCAGTCGATTTGCATATAAGCCTTTTATTATATAGGATTTATAAAGCAACAGAAAAGAAAAACAATCAGGCAATAGAATAACTATGATTTATAAAGCACAGTTACAGATGTTCTCATTAAATCCTCCTGATGAGGCATCATAATTACCCCATTTTATAGAAACTGGTTTGGAAGTTTAGTGACTTGCACCAAATCTTACAGTGGGTAAATTGTAAATTCAAATGTCACCAAGCCTTGTTTTCCAGAACTACGTGGCCTCGAAGTAGAGAGACTTCAGGATTCCAGAAGAACAAAGCTCCCTTTACACTGGTTTCTCCCCAAAGTCCAGACCATTTTGTTACTGGTTTCTCAGTTAGCTCCACTGATCATTTAACTTCCTTCAGGTCAGATACAAAGGAAAAGGGCCTGCTGAGCATCCTCACCAGCAGGCCAGAGCTGGGGCCCAGAAGGTGGGAGGTCGGGGAGGGGGCACATTGGTCAGTAAACACAGACGGACTGCTGTACACTCAGGAGACACAAAAGCCTGGTGCAACCTGTGGATCTTACTGTGATCCTGATTCAAACAAGCTAACTGTTAAAAACAAACAAGAACATCTTTGAGACAACTGGAAATATTCTAAATATGAACTGGGTGTCCTATATAATAAAAGCCTAATGTGCTAAGTGTACAGTCGTCCATTCAACCAATCAAAGAGTAATATGCTAATGATATGCTAAGGCTGCTCAACTGCTGGCTATGATGTGCACTGACCACCAGGGGGCAGACAGTCAACTGGTCGACCAGTCACTATGAGGTGCACTAACCACCAGGAGGCAGACGCTCCGACGAGTAGGTTAGCTTGCTGCTGGGGTCCAGCCGATCGGGACTGAGCAAGACAGGCCAGACACTCTGGAGCCCTCCCGTGGCCCCGATCGTGCACTGATGAGGTTTCTTGACCTGGCCTGTGCCCTCTCGCAATCCGGGACTCCTCAGGGGATGTCAGAGAGCTAGTTTCGGCCCAATCCCACAGGTCAGGCCGAGGGACCCCACTGGTACACGATTCATGCACCGGGCCTCTAGTTAGGGAAAAGTGTGATATTGACATGATTGCTTTTTAAAAAAAGAAAAAGGAGAAGAAGTCTTAGAACCCATATAAGAATGCCCCATACCAACAAACCCCTAATTTCTGATAAAGGTACAAATGGAATTCAGTGGAGGAAGGGGAGCTTTTCGACAAATGGTGCTTATCAGTTGGACAGCACAGGCAAAATAATGAACTCAGCCCAGCAGGTGTGGCTCAGTGGGTCGACCCATGCACCAAGAGGTCACTGGTTCTATTCCCAATCAGGGCACATGCCCCGGGATTGTGGACTCGATCCCCAATAGGGGGGCGTGCAGGAGGCAGCTGATCAATGATTCTCTCTCATCATTGATATTTCTATCTCTCCCTTTCCCCTCCTCTCTCTAAAAATCAATAAAACATTAAAAAAATAATAATGAACTCAATTCAAACCTCATGCCTCATATAAAAATTTACTGAAAAAAGACCAAGGACTAAAATGTAATACATCTATATATATAACTAGAGGTCCTGTACACGAATTCGTGCACGAGTGGGGTCCCTCTGGGTGGCCTGCAGGGATCAGGCCGAAACCTGCAGTCCAATGCCACCTGCAGCTCCTACCTGGCGCTCCCGCTCATCCCGGCCTCACTGTGCCTGCAGCGGGCTCGCGCCCAATCAGTCACGATCGGGAGAGGCTTGCACTGCCACAGCAGTGCTCACCAGCCATGAGCCCTGCGTCTGGCACCCTCTCAAGGGGAGTGGCCTGCGGGATCGGGCTGAAACCAGCTCTCCAACATCCCCCAAGGGGTCCCAGATTGCGAGAGAGCTCTGGCCAGGCTGAGGGACCCCACTGGTGCACGATCGGGCTGGGGAGGGACTGCAGGAGGGCTCCAGGGCGTGTCCGGCCCATCTCCCTCAGTCCTGATCGGCTGGACCCCAGCAGCAAGCTAACCTGGTGGTCAGTGCATGTCATAGTGACTGGTCGACCAGTTGACTATCTGCCCCCTGGTGGTCAGTGCATGTCATAGTGCAGCCTTAGCATATCATTAGCATATTACGCTTTGATTGGTTGTTCGGTCTATTTGCATATTACCCTTTTATTATATAGGAAAGCCTAAGTGACTGTGACAACCGAATGACTGGTCAATTGGTCGCTATGATGCACACTGACCCATTGACCACCAGGGGGAAGACAGTCAACGCAGGAGCTGCCCCCTGGTGGTCAGTGCGCTCCCGCAGCCAACCTCCTGGGGTGGGTCAACTTCCCGTGGTCCCTCCCCCCTACCCCACCTCCCCTGGCTGGCTGGCCCTGATTGCCCTGATAGGGACTGGGCGAGACAGTCCCGATCGCTGGCCAGGCTGAGGGACCCCACCCATGCACAAATTTGTGCACCGGGCCTCTAGTAAATCTACTAGTATAAGAATGTTAGAAAAATATAGGAAAAAATCTTCAGGATATAGGGCTTGGTGAAAAAAGTTTTTAGACCCAACATGTAAACACAATTCATAACAGAGCAATTGCCCTTCATCAAAATTACAAATTTTGCTTTGCAAAAGATCCTATAAAGATAAAAGACGATCAACAGAGTGGGAGAAAGTATTTGCAAACCACATGTCCAACCAAGAAATCCCAAAACAAAGAAATTATCCAATTAGAAAATGGGTAAAAGACTCAAATGGACATCTTACCAAAGAGGATACTTAGGCAGTAAATAAGCACATGAAGAGATGGTCAACAACTAGCCATTAAGGAAATCAAATTAAGAGGACAGTGAGATATTGCCACACACCTATCAGAATGGCTAAAATCAATCATGGCAACACTACATGTTGGTGAGGATGTGGAGAAACTGAACCTCTCATACATTGCTGGTAGGAATGCAATAAGGGAAAATTGTTTCTTTTAAATTAAACATGCAGGAGAAACCAAGATGGCGGCATAGATAAACACCTGAACTTGCTACCTCGCACAACCACTTCAAAACTACAACTAAAAGACAAAATGGACATCATCCAGAACCACAGGAAGGCTGGCTGAGTGGAAATTCTACAACTAGAAGGAAAGAGAAAAGCACACTGAGACTCACAGGAGCTGCAGAAGTAAAGTGCAGAGGTACGGAGGCGCGCGCACATGTGGAAAGGGCTGGCAACTGAGGATGCAGCTGTCTTTTTCATTCGGGAGGGAGACACAAGCTCCTGACTGCTCTGAACTCCAGTTCCAGGCAAGACTCTGTGGACCCAGACTCATACGGGGAGAAACTGGACTGTCTGGCATCGGGTGGAACTCGAGGGCAGCTTTCTCTCAGAGGTGTTTGCAGTGATTACCGCGGGACACTGAGAACCAGGGACCTCTTAGGGAAGGGCTGACGGGAAGCCATTGCTGTTTGCTCAGCCCTGAGACCCCGCCCCACCCAAGCTGTGCGCAGAGGCTTTTGCATATGAATGACCTGGTCCTTTGAAATCTAAACTTACCTAACAAACTGCAGCTGAGTCAAAGAGACCCAGAACACCCAAAAGAAGAGGGTGTTCAGCTGGGCACCTCCAACCCCAAACAAAGAAGAGGAATCTGCAGATCTCTCCGTAGCTCCTGCTGGGTGGCCTCAGGCAGAGGCTAAATTAGCACCTCCTTATAGATCCAAAAGCCAGTGTACCCAGTGGTCAGAGTGCGACCATCCAGATTACAACTCCTCAGATCCACAAGGGACACACTCAGGGGGAAGACTCAGTGAGCACCAAAGCCCCACTGAAGCAAGTCTTGCCTCATAAGGGTGTCTCCAGCACAGAAGTTCTCCCATCGCAGACACAGCTGATCCTCACAGCCAATTGGCCTGGAGGTCAATTCCTCCCAGTGATACCAACAACAATCAATACAAGACTGTGCACATAGCCCACAAAGGGGTGCACCAAGAGTGTCCACCTCAGGTAACTGGGGAGGCTGAGCCACTGGGCCCTATAGGACATTTAGCACACAAAGCCACTCTATCAACACAGGGAAGCATCCAAAATGTGGAGACAAAGAAATAGGTCACAAATGAAAGAAATGGAGGACATAGAGTTGAAAACCACGGTTATAAGGTTTTTCAAGAAGTTTCTAGAAACCGCTGATAAATTTAGTGAGACCCTCGAGGATATGAAAAAGGACCAACTAGAAATTAAGCATACACTGACTGAAATAAAGAATAATATACAGAGATCCAAGAGCAGACTAGAGGATCGCAAGAATCAAGTCAAAGATTTGAAATACAAAGAAGCAAAAAACACCCAACCGGAAAAGCAAAAAGCAAAAAGAATCCAAAAATATGAAGATAGTGTAAGGAGCCTCTGGGACAACTTCAAGCATACCAACATCAGAATTATGGGTGTGCCAGAAGAAGAGAGAGAGACCAAGATACTGAAAACCTATTTGAAGAAATAATGACAGAAAACTTCCCCCACCTGGTAAAAGAAATAGACTTACAAGTCCAGGAAGCACAAAGAACCCCAAACAAAAGGAATCCAAAGAGGTCCACACCAAGACACATCATAATTAAGATGCCAAGAGCAAAAGACAAAGAGAGAATATTGAGAAAAACAGTTAGTTACCTACAAGGGAGCATCCATAGGATTATCAGCTGATTTCTCAACAGAAACTATGCAGGCCAGATGGGAGTGGCAAGAAATATTCAAAGTGATGAATAGCAAGAACCTACAACCAAGATTACTCTACCCAGCAAAGCTATCATTCAGAATTGAAGGTCACATAAAGAGCTTCACAGATAAGAAAAAGCTAAAGGAGTTCATCACCGCCAAACCAGTATTATATGAAATGCTGAAAGGTATTCTTTAAGAAGAGGAAGAAGCCCTAACTGGTTTTGCTCAGTGGATAGAGCATAGGCCTGCAGACTGAAGGGTCCCAGGTTCAATTCCGGTCAAGGGCATGTGCAGGAGGCAGCTGATTGATGGTTGTAGGTGCAGGAGGCAGCTGATTGATGTTTCTCTCTCATCAATGTTTCTAACTCTCTATCCCTCTCGCTTCCTCTCTGTAAAAAATCAATAAAATAATTTTTAAAAAAAGAAGAGGAGGAAGAAGAAAAAGGTAAAGATAAAAATTATGAACAACAAATACTTATCTATCAACAAGTGAATCTAAAAATCAAGTGAATAAAAAATCTGATGAACAGAATAAACTGGTGAATATAATAGAATCAGGGGCATAGAAAGGGAGTGAACTGACAATCCTCGGGGGGAAAGAGGTGTGTGGGGGGGTGCGGGAAGAGACTGGACAAAAATCATACACCTATGAATAAGGACAGTTGGGGGGGAGGGGTAAAGGCAGGGGGTGGGGTGGGAACCGGGTGGAGGGGAGCTATGGGGGAAAAAAAGAGGAACAACTGTAATAATCTGAACAATAAAGATTTATTTTTAAAAAATAATAAAAAAATAAATTAATCATGCAGTTACCATAGGCCCCAGTAATTGCACTCTTGGGCATTTATCTCAGAGAAATGAAAACTTATGTTTACACAAAAGCCTGTACACAAATGTTCATAGCCACTTTATTCATAATAGCTCCAAACTGTAACAGCCTAGATGACTCTCAATGTGTGACAAGTTAAACGGATCGTGGGACATCCATACCATGGAACACTACTCAGCAATGAAAAGGAGCTACTGACATACACAACAACCTGGAAGGTTCCCACTCCTGTGGAGTGAAAAAAGCCAACCTCGCCTGGCTAGGCATGGCTCAGTGGTTGAGCATCAACCTATAAACCAGGAGGTCACAGATCAATTCCCGATGAGGGCACATGCCCGGGTTGCGGGTCCGATCCCCAGTGGGGGCTGCATGTAGGAGGCAGATGATCAATGATTCTCTCTCATCATTGATGTTTCTCCTTCTCTCCCTCCCTCTCTGAAATTAATAAAAATAAATAAAAAAAACAAATATAAAAGCCAACCTCAAAAGATTACAAACTTTATTATTCCATTTATATAACATTTAAAAAATAAAATTATAGAGGTGGAGAACAGAGCAGTGGTTTGCCAGGCATTAGGGTGGGGAAGGAGGTGGATGTGATTCTAGAGAGAGCCTGAGGGAGCCTTATGGTGATGGACATGTGTACCTTAACTGTGGGAGTGGGTGCCTGAATCTACACATGACAAACTGCATAGAACCACACACAGAGAGGAAATGGTAAAATCTGAATAAACTCTGTGGGTTGTACCAATGTCGATTTCCTGGTTTTGATATTGCATTTATATAAGATTCTACTGCTGGGGGAGTTGGGTGAAGGGTACATATGACCTCCCTGAAATTTTTTCCCCCCAGCATCCTGTGATTCTTATAATTATTTCAAAAATTTAAAAAAGCCTATCAGAGATGCATAAGGACATATTTACACTTTAAATGATATAGGTCTTGGATGAGTTTTTAAAAATACTCTAGGCAGAAAAAAATAAAGGAAAAAAAGTGGGAGAAATAGATGAAACCGAATCGAAAAAAATGGTGTTAAAGCTGGATGAAGAATTAAACAGAGAAAATATATAAACTTTCCTAATTTTGGGTTTGAAAATTTCCAAAATAAAGTTTTAGACAGTTCCCAGCGGTACCTAGTCAACAGAAGGGCTAAGCCTCACTTGTCTGTTTACAGCCTTACTCAGTGCTATGACTAGTGAATACAAATTAAGTTCAAAGCTTATAAAATTGTTTCATTATGAAGGTTTTCCTTATGACCTTTATTAAGACCTCACAAATTACACTCTTCATCTGGCTCTGCCTACTACTTATTCCCTCCAAGAATTCCCCCCAAATTATAAAAAATAGAAGTTTATAAGTATACATTGAGAATATGCACAGTTCTTACACAATATCTCAGCTTGTCCACCATCTCCCAGTGTCTCATCCAGAACAGAATCACAGCAGCACAGCCTCTGACAGCCCCGCAGCAGAAATGGCGACTCCTTTCCAAATCCGACCTTCTCCCTTAGGCACTAGTTTTGGATGGTAACAAGAGAGGAACTGCAGGAATACTGACTGGGACGACTGCTCCCAAGAGCCGTGAAGACAGCAAGCAGGGAGGTTCCTCCTGCCTCAGCCACGATGCACACTCAGAACTGGAGTCAAAATCAACAGGCCAAGAATCGCCAACAGCCGGATCACAAACTGCTTTCACCTGGAAGAGCGTCAGTTCACCACACACCTGAAAAACTCTTATTTGGCCCAGAGCTGGAGTCCACTTCTCACTGGGATCCCCCCTTCAGTTACTCACAAGCAGCTCTTTCCCTCTGGGTGACGGGACAGGGTGCCCTAGAGAACAGTGAGGCCGGACGGATGTGGAGCCTGCTGTCACGTCTCCAAGTTTTTGAATTGGACTCATGGAAGGTTAAGAGAGGACCGTGGGCCTGCCCGGTGTGGCTCAGTTGGGTGAGAGTTGACCCATGCAAAAAGAGGTCGCTGGTTCGATTCCAAGTCAGGGTACATGCTTGGGTTGCAGGCTCAGTTCCACAGTAGGGGGGCATACAGGAGGCAGCCAATTAATGTCTCTCATCAATGTTTCGATATCTACCTCTTCCTTCCTCTCTCTAAAAAAAGAAAATCAATTAAAAAAATTTTTTTTAAAAAAATAATTAAAAAAGAAGAAGAAAAAAAAAGAGAGAGAGATGACTGTGGAAGCCAAGTATAAGAAAAATTCAATACAATTCCAGGGACTCCTCATTGCTACTGTGTAAACTTCTAGGCTCACTGGCATTTTTCTTCCTTAGACTTGGTTTTTAAATCTCTTCTTTCAGAGACCAGCTGAAGGGTATCAGCTTGTCCACCATCTTCCTTAAACACTTGTGTTTTGATCTGTAGGGTTCAGGAAGGATGAAATCTCTCCCCAGGATGCAAAGAGGTTGAACAGATTCAGATCTGCTTCTGGAAGAACTCCTTGGCCTGGCCCACCGGTTTCCACCGCATGGCTTCCTTCTGTGCCGGCTTCCAGCAGACCCACCAGGCTCTCAGCTCTCAGCAAACAAGGCCATCCAGCCCTCAAGATCTCCGCGCCTGCCCCAATCCCTTTCCTGCTGTTTAAGGTCGGATTCCTCCAGCAAGTCACAGCATAATATACCATGCAGAGGCTCTTGTCAGAGAAAACTCTTTTCCTGGATGGGGCAGGACTCAGTCGTCCCAAAGCACACATTCCACAGAGGGACAATAAACACCAATCTCTCACGAGAGAGCGCTGCCTTGTAGGAAGAGTTCACCAAATGCGATGAGAGAGTTGGTGTGCTGTTATGCATCACCCTCCTCCACGTGACACACCTGCTCACTCCTCCAGACTCCTGCTGGCCCAGGTCAAGGAGTGACATGTGGGAAGGCAAAGTCACCTTCGGTCATCTCAGCAGGGCACTTGGAGGCCAGGTGAGAAGAGAAATAAGAATGAGGTTCTAGAGTGATAAACTGGTGCTACACATTGATTGTGAGTCAATAAAAGGGACCAGGATAGCCTGAAACAGAAACGAGGCAAACAGTCCTTCTGGAGTAAGCCAAGAAGGTACAGCCCCTTCTTTCTGCTGCCTTCCCTCGTCTCTCGGGTTCAAAGGAATCAGGTCCTGTGATAATGAATGACGTCACCAGCTGCTCCTATGCCCCAGTCCAGCCTGGTTAATTAAGAAAGCCTCGTTATTACCACCACATCATATCTTCCTCAACCCAAACATCCAGTGAAAATGGGAAATATTAACACAGAATTTGCTATTAAAAGCATGCCCAGTCACACCCAGCAGCCTCGGCTGGACCACGGGAAGCCACCCTTTCTGCTTCCCTCGAGTGGCTTTTACTCCCCCAGGAGCGTGGTGTCCGAATCTCTGTACAAGGCAGGCTTCCTTCTCAGCTCACGAGAGGGACCTAGAAAGAAGAGGAATCCATGGAGCCTGCCTGGTGGTGGCCCCACCTGCTCTCCTTCTAGGAGGCAACAACTCCAGGGCTGTGAGGGTTAGTCCCGGGCTGCAGGAAGCTCAACCTCTATGCAACAAGAGGTACATGTGGCAGACGAGGAAGGAGAAGAAAAGGGATGATACTTCCGCTCACTCGAGTAGCTTTCCCCAAGGTGCAGACCCACTGGTGGCCTCTCTTTTCTGCCCTGAAGCAGAGAAGACTCCCTCGGTTGGCCAGAGAGCCTCTCTGCACCCAGCTCCCAACTCACTTCTTCCTGCGGATCTTGGGTTTCTTCACGGGGCGCAGGTAGGGGTTATCGATGAGGCTCTCCTCCCCGTTCCGGCTCCCTGACAAGGAGGAGTTCTGCTGCAGGACAGAGGTGTTCTCCTTCTCGGCTCCAGAGTCATCCTTTGAGCAAAAGCCGAAATAAAGCAAAACACCAACAGTATAAGGAAAGAGATCGTAGTGCCCCTTTCCGGGGGAGGCTGGAAGCTCAGGGACCACTCCTTTCTAAAGGGCCTCAGGTGAATGAGGCCCAGGCAGCCTGGCTATCAGAGGAAGGTGAGACCAACAGCTCCCACAGTGGAGCACAGAGCACAAAACCCTGAGCTCTTGACAAGACAGGGCACGAGTTAGAAAGAATAGCGACCTGGGAGGGGCAGGAGGTCTGGGGCTAAAATTCAGGTGCTCAAGAAGGAAGCCCCATTGTGGGGAGATGAAGAAAAAGGGAAGTGAGCCTCCACCCTTTGCAGAACTGAGACGGGGTGAGAACAATCATATGCAGAGGCCTCTCCTGAACCACAGCTGATGTAAAGTGTCAGAGATGGCCCCCCAAATTCTCAAATTATCTGGTACTTGCAACAATGGTACCAGTGATCACGTTACAGCAGAGCCTCGAGGGTTCCCACCAAGGCCAAGCAGAGCATCTGGCACCAATGCAGGAACATCGTCCATACCCCCATCTGCCACCTGGGGATCAGGTCTTTCTGGTTTGGTTTTTGAAGACAGTGATTTTGCAGAAAAGTTCATAAATTTACATATATTCAATATGACACCAATTAAAATTTTTTAAAAATCACAATTGTGTGTAAACAGAAAAAAAGTAGTATGTTGAAATTTAAAAAACTGGTTCTGAGAATATGAGTGATTTATTCTCCTTTCCTTATTTATACTCTCTTCTAAGTTCTGTAAAATGAGCCTAGCAGAGGAAGGGGGACAAAATCACACAAAGAACTTGACCCAGAAGTTCATTCCTAAGAGACTGTAAGTGACCAGAGGTGCTGGTGGGACTGCGCCCCCTGGTGACAGGCCAAGGTTCTGTCACTGAGATTCCTGTTCTGTGGAGGCTCTGACCTCAACCAGAGCAGAGGACACTACCATCAGATGGCACGAAATGAACGAAATGAACGGCAGGCTCTCCCGCAGAGACCGCTGGCCCAGCAGGCAGGCCACAGTCAGCTCCATGAACCGGAAGAGATGGGTCACTTCTGGGTTCCGCTGCACGCGCTCACACTGTCCATCTACTGCGTCCTCCCAGAGGCCCTGTGCGTTGCCAGGCAGGACCCCTGTGCTTTCCTCTCCAACACCTGACCCGGCGGGACCGCGAGGTGACTTAGAGCCGCAGTGGAGCTTCCGGAGGCTCTTCTGAAAGCGAGTGCCCAAGATCACCCTCGCTCACGCCAGACACAGGTCTGACCACCACCAGGCCTGCCTGGGACGTTTGGCTCCTAAGCTTTCTAAAGTTCTTTACGGCTTAATTTAGCAACCACCCCCTACCCACCTCTTATCATTTCTCCATGGTCAACACCGTATCTTAGAGTTACTGGAAGTTCACTTCAGCTGTGCCTTACGTGTTTCCTGAAATAAGGATGGAGGTGACAAGGGTGCTGAAAAGCCAGCCTCGACCTGCTGGAGGCACTGAGGCTGCCTCCACCGGCTCACTGTCTCACCGGCCAGGATGTGGTCCCAGCCACGGACACAGCCTCTCTTCTCCCAAGCAGAGCTTCTGGCAATGCCACTCTCTTGCCTCCCTCAGGGACAGGCAGCCTTGAGGTGGGGACGGCTAGGAGAAGGTAAAAGGAGTAAAGTACCATTCCAACCAAGATTTTGTGAAAACTGTGGAAGCAGAAGGGTCTTTTAAGAGCTCCTGGAGCCTGGAAAGGCCAGACTCGGGCAATGCGTGGGTGCTACCGAGCCCACCCTGGGGACTGCCCCAGCCCAGCTTCAGTGCCCTGCCCACACCTGCCCTCACCTGCCTGCCGACCCCCAGGCTCACACAGCCACGGCCACTCAGCATCTCCCCTGGGTGTCAGGTAGGCACCTCCAACTTCGTGTGCCTAACACTGAGTCCCGGACCTTCCCCTGTGCGTAACAGCCCTTCCTCAGCCCTCCTGGCCTTCCAGTTGTTCAAGACAAACACTCCAGTCATTCTTAATTTTTTTCTCTCTCTGACATCCCACCTCAATCTGTAAGGAAAACTTCTTGGCCTTACTTCAAAATACAGGCAGAAACTGGCCACTGCCAGTGGCCCTCTGTGACCATCCTGCGAGGACCCACCACTGGCTCTGGCCTAGACTACTCTCTCAAATGCTTCCTAACCGATCTCCCTCCACAGCCCACGCTCTGCCGGCCCCGGCTACAGTCCCTTCTCACCGCAGTCAGCGATCCTGGAAAAAGGTAACTCAGACACGTCCCTCCTCTGCACCATGCCTCCCACCACTCCCATTTCACCCAGTTGAAACCCAGTCTTAAACCTGCTTACAAGGTCCTGGTGTGACTCTCCCTCTCTCCTGCCTCAGCCACACCCACACTCACCTCCGTGCTGCTCCTCAGGGCCTCTGCGCAGGCTGCTCCCTTTCCAGAACATTCTTCCACAGATAGCCACCTGGCTCCCTCCCTCCCTCCCTCGCCTCCTTCAAGTCTCTGCTCAAATGTCAGTTCTCAGGGATGTCCACCCTGAGCACTCTGAACCTGAAGCCTCCACCCTTCGCCCTAGACCTTCCCTCCCCGTCCCCAGTAGCACTTTAATAAACTACGTAACGATGTACTTATATAGTCCAGTCACTGTCATCCTCCCACTGCCAACACACAGGCTCCTAAAAGGCGGGTGTTTTCTTTGTTCTGTTCACTGATGGGTCCCACGCTCTCAGACGAGTGTCTGGCACATGCCAGCAGGCACTAAATAAATAAATGACGGGCACAGTGCTCGTGAAAGAGCAACGTTTAGACCCTGGGATTAGCTGCTAGTTCAAATGGGAGGGGAAAATAATTCTATTACACACTAATTTAAAATGAACAGTTCCTTTATGTTCAAGGAGATGGAGAAAATAGACCTGGTTAAGTAAAAACTATGTAGCAAGAGTCCTTGAGAGATATGCTGCCATCGACAGAGAAAAGAACGATCTAAAATGCCAGTTACTTAATGAACTGTAGCAATGTGTGTGAATGCTAACGATAGAAAACCTCCCCACGTCCACAGGGACTGGTTAAACTCATGTGTTGCCTCCCTGGAACATGCTGAGGCTGAGCGCGGGGATGAAGACGCTCGTTTACACAGATATGGAATGACCGCCAAGCTGCATGGATGAGGGCACACAGCGAGGGGTAAACCACTTGTGACCTGCAGTTTGTGTTTGTGTCTCTAGAAGGACACAGAAGAAAGAGGCTGGTGGCTGGCTGCTTTGTAGGCGGGAAGGTGGGTAACAGGGCACGAGGACCGGAGGAAGAATGGCCACCATACATCTTTTTGTACATTCTGAACAGGCCAACAGAGTAACCTATCCAATTGACTGCAGAGAACTTTGTTGCTAGAATCCTTCTCTCAGTCCTCTCGCTGACTTTTTACAGGACAGCATGTGGCTGTAGAGCCCAGAACAGCAGGGAGGCGCAATGGGGGCGGGAGCTGCCCGGGGCCGGGCACCTGTGCGGGAGCTCATTTTATCTCGCTCCCGCTTCCCCGAGAGGGAGGCGCTCCTGCTCCCATTTGTCCTTGTGAGGAAGCAGACTCAGACGTTGGGGAACGTGCCTGGGGAGTAGCACGGTCTGGATCTAAAGCCAGACCAGGGCATGGGTTTGGGTTTATGGCAGGCCCGTCCCCTGGGTCTCTCACAGTGCCCCATGCCAGAGCAAGCTGCGCTTGAACCATTGCCCGGCCTCTGCCCGTAGGCTGCAGGCACTGAAGCAGGTTGCACAGTGGAAATAAAATAAAATAAAATAAAGCCAGACCAGTCTGACCCCAAGGGTCAGGTCTGTCTCCTCTGCCGTACGGCGAGGCGCCTCGGTGTCCAGGAGAGCCAGGCAGCTCCCGGCATTATTTCAGCCTCGATGCACTCCCCGCCGGGCCTCCCCTGTGTCATTACCTAGAGTGTTAGGTAACACAGCCGCAGGCCCTTTCACTCCTTAGTACTTACAAAGGGAAGTGATGTTTGCTTAGAAGACCCCTCTTTCTCATACGGTGAACCTCAGTCCATCACCAATCGCCCTATCTCAGACCAAATTAACTGACTCCAAATCAGAAGTTCCTCTGCTTGATGTCAAGCCATGGCCTCCCAGCCCTAATTCTGAGAGGAATCATTTGGCATTAAAGAAGCATGTGCCCAAGCAAGGAAGAGCTTCAGCAAACAGCGGACACAGCACGGCACTCTCCCCCTCCACTGGGCTGCGGGCCGCCATGTGGTGCACCGTGCCTTCGAGAACGCAGGACACTCGTCCAACTTTAGCCACTGAGGCATCGTTTGCCTAAAAGCCAGGGCCAATCTTAAGAATGGATGATCATGGCAACCTGACTCTAAGGGTCCTATAAGCCTCAAAGGCATCAGCTTGCAGCAGTCCTGCCATCTCCTTTACTTCCTCCCACGATGCAGGAACGAGAGAGAGCTCTTATCCTTTCTCCTGCCAAGCACAACACATCGACCAGAGAACACCCCCAAGTTCCAATGAGCACACCTCCTCACCCACCTTTGTCTCTGTACTCACACACTTGACCTCCTGTCCTGGGTGTAAAATATCCAGAACAAGGCTAACCCTGCCATTTGGGCACCAAAACACATTATTCCAAAATGATCCTCTCTCCTGCATCCCTTCTCCCTCTACCAGATCATCCCCATCAGCATACACACATCTGGTTTTCTTTTATCTTAAAAACAAAACCCCTCGTTTAACTCCTTAATTTTCCCTTTAGTCACCATTCCATTTCTCTCCTTCCCTTTACTGCAAAATTCCTTCAAACAACTGTCTATGTAAGTGCTGTCTAATGGACCTTTCTGGATGATATAAATGTTCTTCTCTGCCCTGCCCAGTATGGTAGCCATGACCCACCTGTGGCTATTAAAATGTGGCTAGGGTAACAAGAAACTAAATTTTTAGTTTTATTTAATTTAAACAGTCCCATGTGGCTAGTGGCTACTGTAATGGACAATGCAAGTCTACACTCACTGATGCCAATTCCTCTTCTCCCATTCTCTCTGATTTCACTGCAGGCCCTTGCTCTCACTCTTACTGAACTTGCTCTTGTCGAGGTCACAAATTACACTCAAATCGCCAAACGGACAAATTGCCAGTCCTCCTATCACTGAAAGGAATGGAAGCTTTGACACAGGTGATCACTCTTTCCTCCCTGAAACACTTCCTTCCCTGGGCCCCCAGGCTCTCCCACTCCTGGCTGTGCCCGCTCCATCTCCCCATCTGAACAGTGGGAGCCCAGGGCTCAGTCCTTGTACCTCTTCTCTCCTTTAAGTTCACTCACTCTCCAGGAGCTCATCCAGTCTCAGGGTTTTAGACACTTACACAACGATGACTCCCACATTCGCATCTAGAGCCCTAACAGCTCCTTAAACTCCAACTCATACATCCATCTCTCTTCTGACATCACCACCTGGATGCCTAATAAGCATCTCAAACTTACCTGTCTGAGCCTGAACTCCCCCCGCCACACACACAGACACCTGCTCCACCCAACAGTCTTCCCCATCGTGGTTGAAGGCAAGTCCATCTTTCCTGTTGTTCAAGCAAAAAACCTTGAATTTATCTTTGACTCTCTCCTTCTCTCACATCTGACATCCACTCCATCAGTTGGCTCCACTCTAAAAATAATCTAGTTTGACCAATAATTTATCTGACCATGTGTCATTCCTTTGCTTCTACCACCATCTCTCAGCTTATGCAAGAGCCTCCTAACTGGTCTCTCTGCTTCTACCCCTACCTTCTAGTCTCCTCTCAACACAGCAACCTGACGGATGCTGTTAACCAACCCACATCAGCTCCTGGCGCTCAGCTCAGCATTTCCCATGGCTCCTGAATGACTGAGGAAAAGCCCACATGTTTAACATAGCTTTTAAGATCTGACCCCTGCACCCCACCCAATATGCTCTCTGACCGCATCCCTTCCTACTCTCCTCCCTGTTCATGCCACTCTGGCCACCCTGATGGCCTTGCTGTTCTTCAGCACAACAGCTCCCACCTCAGGGCCTTTGCACCTGCTGTTCCCCCTGTGAGGAATGCTCTACTCCCAGATGTGTAAGCTTTGTTCCCTTCAGGTCTTTACTCACATGCCACCCTCTCAGTCATCCTAAAACCACATTCCCCTGTGCCCATAGCTACTTCCCATCTCTTAATTTATTACTTCATACCTTAGCTCCATGAGGGTAGGAAATTTTGTCGGTTTTGTCTCCTACTAATTCCCCAGCACCTGGAACTGTGCCTGGCTCTGACAGGCACTCATTCAATATTTATTGAATGAATGAATGAAGCCCCAGGACAGGACTTGCCTCTCAAACTAGAGATGCCATCACACTCGGATCATCATGAGCCCATCTTGCAAGTCCCTAACATGAAGGCAGAGACCTGGGGTAGGTCATGTCCAGGTCCCAGGGTGACAGGTTGCGGGCAGTGTGGGCTACTTTGGGGGCTACTCTGAAGCAGGCAGAAGGCAGGACCCACCGTGCTGATATGAAGAGGGATGTTCTCTGTGTCTGTCTGCTCATCCTGCTCCGAGGAATCTGTCTCTTCCATTTGTTGCATCTCCAGTTCAGATGGAAGAAGAGCTGTCAGGTAGGGGATGGTGAAAGGTCTGGCAGCAATCACTGTGGGATTGGAAGAGAGCACAGTTCCACTGTCATGGCGTCCTTGCAGCTGGCTCAGGGCCTCACAGCAGATCAGTGATCAGCACCCAATGACAATAGTGGCTGACACACTCTAAGCACTCACTATATCCTACAGGCTTCACATGTACTTTCTTAATCCACTGTAATGGCTAAGTACTATCACCAACCCCGTCTTACAGAGAAGGAACCTGAGACACTGAGAGGTTAGGTGATTTCCTCCAGCACACAGCAAGTGGCAGAGTGGGATCTGAACTTGAGCAGCGTAACTTCAGAGCCCACTTCTCCCAAATTCTGGAGGACTAAAATCAGACAGAACTGGGGCTGCATCCTAGTGAAGCATCAGCTTCGTGGCCTGACACCTGGTTAACCCCTCTGAGCCTCGTTTCTAGAGCAGAGATTTTGAGCCCATCAGTCTGAAGGAGCCAAGTCCAATATTGGGTTTGAGAGCTCCCTGCATGGACTGAGCTAGAGGGCACTTCAGGCACTTCCAAACAGCACTGGGTGTGAAAAGAAATCGCGATGAGATAAATAAACAACAGAAGATCTCACTCATTTATGGAAAATAAAGAACATTATAACCTGATGAACAAAAAGATAGATACAGAGGCAGTAAAGCATCGAACAGACTATCAAATTAGAGCGGGAAGGCTGGGGAGTGTTGGGAAGGCGGGGAAAGAGATCAACTAAAGGACTTGTATGCACGCATATAAGCACACCAATGGACACAAGACACTGGGGGGGTGAAATGAGGGCATGAGATAGGGGGTAGGGGAGGCTGGGGGAAGGTCAATGGGGGGAAAAAGGAGATATATGTACTACTATATGTAATACTTTAAACAATAAAATAAAATTTAAAAAAAATAAATAAACAATAGAAGGTCTCTGTGTATGGTAGAATGTGATTATCAGGTGGGCCTAGCTTGAAAGTTACTAGCTGTGTGACCTTGGGCAAGTTACTTCCTTTCTCCTCTTTATAAGCCTCGGCTTCCTGTAGTGGTGGTAATAACAGCTCCTACCTCGTGGGCTCCTGAGAGGATTTAATGAGATGATTTAGGGCAGCGGTCGCCAACCAGTGGTCTGAGAGGTCCGAAAGGTTGGCGACTGCTGATTAGGGGAAATGACTGGCACCTCGCCTGGCACTTAATAACTTAGCTGCTATTACTTCAGGGCCAGGCACACAGCGAGCACTTGCTCAATGAATGAATCACCCTCGTTCACCTTTGGAAAACCTGAGGCCTGTGGAGATGGAGCGGCTTGGTCACATGGCGAAATGGTAGTGCTGAGATGGGAAATTAAGTGAGACGGTACCTGTGTGAGGACACGGTGAAGCGCAAAGCCTGGCAGGTGTTCTGTAACTGCCCTGCCCCCCTGATGCCACCGTCCCTTCTGCGACCAGGGCTGCCACTTCTGCTGCATGAGCGTCTCTGAGGCCCAGGGCTCAGTTACTCTTGAGGTACCTAAACTCAACGTACCTCAAGCAGCCAATCCCAACAGAGGCCATTACTATTCTGAGGCATCAGTTAGGGACAGGCCCTGAAGAACTGGGGAAAGGAGCCAGAAATCTGAAGAATGAGAGGCACCCAAGACAAGGACAAAGCTTATTTGCTTCTTCCTACCATGCTGAGTGTAAGGGAAGGTGCTATTATCTCAAATGACAAGACAGGGTCCGAAGAGGGGCTAGACTCTTACATGGAAACGTGCTGACGTCATCTTTGAAAAGACTCTGGGTCTCGCCTGTCTTGGCCATAAAACGGGTGAGTGCCCGCTCCACGTCACGTCTTTGGGATGCAGCCTTCTCCCGCAGGACTTGGTAGTCAGACACAGGCTCGCGGTATGTCTGAAAAGAACAGCAAAGACACTATAGAGCAATACCAACAGGTCACCCTGTCCTCCCCGAGGCCCAGCTTTGCCGTTTCCATATCCTTCCACCTTTTACTTATTTTTATCTTAATATATTTTTATTGATTTTAGAGAGGGACAGAGAGATAGAAACATCCATGATGAGAGAGAATCATTGATCGGCTGCCTCCTACACGCCTCCTACTGGGGATCGAGCCCGCAACCCAGGCATGTGCCCTCGACTGGAATCAAACCTGGAACCCTTCCGTCTGGTTTCAAAAATAACTCTTTTCTATAAAAAGTATGGAAAACTCAGAACTAAGCACACACAAAGCAACAAGAGTCACCCATGACCCACTGAGAATTACTATGAATATTTTCTGGGTGCCCTTCCACTCTCTTCTCTAGGTGGCTAGGTCCGTTAGCGTTTTGGCGGGACAGGCTTCAATTTCTTGTTAACTATATTTTTGTTAGCCAACGGAAGAACATAATTCTCCTTTGCCAAATTGCTTATTAATAAGAAAAGACATTCTGAGTTCTGAGTCCACCGTTTATCAATAAGCTTTTGATCCAACAATCAGTAGAAATTGAATATTTCGCCTCAGTCATAGCCCCCATCATCTCCTCACACTCACCGGAGTTTTGATGTAGGTGTGCGGGTCGGGGAACTCAGGAAAATGGCTGGGGATGTGCGGCGGGTGGGGTCGGTTCTGCCCTGCAGTCAGAGCCTTGGGGGTCACTGGCTGATTGGTCACTGGAGCTGCAACAGAGTCACAACTGGTTCCTCTTCCACCCAAGGACTTGGGTCTCTACCCAAACCCTCCTTTTCTCAAAGTAAATGCTGGGTCTCAATTTTCTGAACAACGGATACTTTGTATTTCTATTTTAAAAAGGCCTTTAAGGACTTAAGGACCTCAGGTCACCCCGACAGGCCCAGCCCTGAATGACCCTGGGTGACATTCCCATCTACAACCATCTGCCTGCAAGCCTCTTAGGTAGGTGAGTGGTTTGCTGTGACAATGTTCACATCACAAAAGAGCACACTGAGGCTGCTGAGTGACCAAGGAGTTAGATGAGCTGTTAACTCTCTTTTCATAGAACCCAGGTAACAAAGTCATACAGCACGCCAGGGTAAGCAAGCATGGGATTAAAAATGGCACCTTCACTGCTACTTGAGAGGGAAGGTCTTCACAAGATGTCAGACAGAAAAAAGTGGTGGGAAAAAATCAAATGAAGTCTCCCCAGGTCCTACCAGCCCACACTAGTTACTCCCAGCTCAGTTTATAGCAGCCAGTTTCTATCTAAGGCACAGGTCGTCAAACTGTGCCTTCGATAGAAACAAAGAGACAGAGTAAATATTTTAGGTTTTGCAAGCCATACAGTCTGTCACAACTGCTCAACTCGGCCATTATAGCACAAGGCAATCAAAGATAAGTACACATGGCTGTGTTCCAATAAAACTTTATTTACAAAAACAGGTGGTGGGCCACATTAGGCCTACAGACCTTAGTTTACTGACTCTTGATCTAAGGAAGAACTAGAGCACTAGCATTTCTCAAGCAGCATCAACTGCCCTTCTAGGGCCTAAAGCATAAGAATCACGGCAACATCTCAGAGATGGTTTTCCTTTCTGGTGACTGAACGTCATGTCCCAGTCCCACTAGCCCAAACAAAGATGATGTTACAGGTAGCCCCAAATGATGGAAGGGAGCCTGCAATAAAGAAGTAGCTGAACAAACAGATCCCTGCCCTGTTTAATTAATTCATTGCACAAGCATTAACTGAGCACTTACTGAGGACCTCAGTTCAAAGTCACTTACGGGCAGTAATGACCATCCTCTGAGACCGTTTTGCATAAGCAGGGAGAGTGTCCACGTTGAAACCTAAGAAACAGGAAAACAAAAGTCACTGCCCAGACCACCAGATACTGAACTTGGGAGAGGAACCTTGTGCTGAAATAGCTTAAACTCCCCGACTCAAGCATTTTGCTGCCACTGAGAAGCTCCAGCAGATCCCCACCAGGGAGTTAGGAGGTCTCTTAAATGGGTCAGAGGAACCCTCTGTTGGTAACCCCCTCAAGCTAGAAACCGACCGGAAGAACCATACGGGAATTAAAAAACACTCAGCAGATGTAACTCCAACTCAGCTGCACTGAAGAGCTGGAAACTGTGCACTCACCCATCTCGACAAGAGTGACCACAATGTCTGACAGCGTGGGCTGGGTCCTGGCTGTGTGCTCACAGTAAGACTTGGCACTCCTCCCAATTTCTGAAATGTCTGGGAAAGAATCAAAGGCATAAAGTCTTATTCTCAGTTCCCTAAAAAGTAAGCAAAGGATTGACACATGAGCCAGCAACTCGACTCCTGGGTATATTCCCAAGCAAATTGTAAGCAGGAACATAAATAGATACTTGTACACCAATGTCCATAGCAGCATTATTCACAATAGCCTTAAGGTGGAAACAACCCAGGTGTCATCAAAAGATGAATGGATGAACAAAATGTGGTCGATCCATACAAGAGAATGTTACTTAGCCATAAGAAAGGAATGAAGTAGCCCTGGCTGGTGTGGCTCCGTTGGCTGAGTGTTGTCCCGTGACCGAAAAGGTCACCAGTTCAATTCCCCGTCAGGGCACATGCCCACATGCCTGTGTTTCATAACGGAGGTGGCCGATAGATGTCTCTCTCTCTCTCTCTCTCTCTCTCTCTCTCTCTCTCTCTCTCTCTGTCTCTCTCTCTCCCCCCTCTCCTTCTCCCTCAAATCAACAAACACTTATTTAAATAAATAAATTTAAAAAGAAAGGAACAAAGTACTGATCCATGCTACAACATGGATGAACCTTGAAAACATTATGCTAAGTGAACTGAACCAGACACAAAAAGTCAAATGTTTTAAGATTCTACTAATATGACAGAAAAAAAAATTCATAGAGCCAAAAAGTAGCTTAGAGGTTACCAGGGGCAGGGGGGAGAGGTGATTAGGGAATTATCATTTATGGGTTTAGAGTTTCTGTTTGGAATAATAAGTTCTGGAAATGAATAGTGTTGATGGTTGTATAACACTGTGAATATATTTAACGTCACTGAATTGTACACTTAAAAATGGTTAAAGTAATAAATTTTATGTTACGTATATCTTGCAACCAAGAAAAAAAAAAAAGGTCTTATTGTCTGCAATGTCTGTCTAAAGCTGAACCTCTGTTTTATAGTCATGCTTTAGTCCTTCAAAGAAAGGGGAAGGTATGAAGCAGACTCCATGAATGGGCTTCAAAGGGGATGGGAGGTTCCATGAAACCTAAAATTGTGCTCAATTTTACACACACACACACACACACACACACACACACGCACAAAGCCCTTTTCTGGGAATGGGTCCACAGAATTCATCAGATGTAAGGGATCCAAAAAGGTTCAGAAGATAAAAGCAAGTAGGGAAAGGTGTCTAACTGAAAACCTATCACCAACTTGCCATGCTACCCTGAGCAAGCCAGCATCTGTTTACTTGGGGGGTGGGGGAGGGGAGGGATCTAATGGGAACTATTAGTCCATTCCTTTCGAACAAAAGTTCTCAAAGCGTGGTCTGGAATCCCTAGGCGACCCTATAAACCTTTCCAAAGTCCACAGGTCAAAAGTGTTTTCATAATCAATTGTTTAAAAATATATATTTTTATTGATTTCAGAGAGGAAGGGAGAGGGAGAGTGAGATAGAAACATCAATGATGAGAGGGAATCATTGATTGGCTGCCTCCTGCACGCCCCCTACTGGGGATCGAGCCCACAACCTGGGCATGTGTCCTTGACCGAAATCAAACCCGGGACCCTTTAGTCTGCAGGGCAATGCTCTATCCATTGAGCCAAACCAGCTAGGGCTCAAAATCAAATTAAGACATTTTTTTATTTTTCTACTCATTCTCTGAGGCAGTTTTCCAGAGGCTATCTGACCTGGGATGACATCATGGCTCTGATGGATAATGGATCATATGCTTGTTCACGCTCATGTTTTAAAATTTTCTGTTTTACTTTCTAATGTGGCAAAATATATACACATATATATTTATATTTATGTCTCCATCCCATTTATACACAACTCCACAGGGTCCTCAATATTTAAGAGTCCACAGAGGTTCTAAGATCAAAAAAGTCCAAGATGACTGCTTTAGGAAAACATTTGGTATGTAAAAGTTCCAAATGTCAGAGAGCCATCTCACCTCGAACTTGCCCTTCCTGGGGCAGTCCACACTTAGTGACTGATCAAGACCAAAGTATAAAGGCAGGGCCCTTTTCTGCCTGGTGTGGGATACCTGATGGGCAATTATCATCCTAGAGCTCCCCACGGCAGTGGCCAATTTTTTGTTTGGACTGCACTGCAGTTCAATTTCTCCCTCTGCCTAAACCATTCTCTCACTTCCATTCATAGGTGTTGGTACCCCCATCCCTCATCCCATCCTAGCCCCTAAAAGGCCCAAATAGAGAAATACATTGTATATGCAGAAAAGCCAGTATGAGACCATTCTAGGATCCTAAATTTTAAGGCATTTCCTTTTTTTAAAAATATATTTTTATTGATTTCAGAGAGTAAGGGAGAGGGAGAGAGGAGATAAAAACATCAATGATGAGAGAAAATCATTGATCTGCTGCCTCCTGCACGCCCCCCACTGGGGATTGAGCCCACAATTCTGGCTTGTGTCCTTGATCAGAATTGAACTCGGGACCTTTCAATCAACAGGCTGACTCTCTATCCACTGAGCCAAACCAGCTAGGACTCAAGGCATTTCCATTTAAAAGTGTTTTTTCCCCATTCTATAAAACGTATTCACCCTTACCCTTTGTATCTTTGTATATAATACAGCATTTTATTATATTATGTGGTGGCATCTATTTTGTAGAAATTAATCCTAACTCTCCAATAAAATGATAAGTTCTTTGAGTATAGAACATAAACAGCAATAACAGCACCTGCAAGTCATCAAGAGCTTACAATGTTCCCAGCATCAAGTGATTTACATACATGTCACTTATACTCATAATTCCATGAGGTGCAAATTATTATCCCATTTCACAAATGAGGAAATTTAGAGTGAGGAGGTCTAGCAACTTGCCCCAACTATTAAGTGGTAGAGTGATGACTTACACCCAGGCCTATCTGATTCTAAAGCCTGTAAGTCACTTGATTATGTCCTTTTTCTTAAATCCTCTCTAACACGATCACAGTGCAGGACACGGCACTGATGTTTGGTTGACTTGAAGAAGGCCTGTTGTTCCTGATACTTACAGCTCTGTAGCATCTCTGTCAATGTTTCCACCGATGCTTTCTCAGCACTCTCAAACCCCGCCTCTGTCAGCAAGGAGCTCACAACTACTTGCAGGGTTCGCCTCCGGGCCAGATGGTAATTGTCAGCAGGGTTAGTGGACTGTTTACCTCCTGATCTCTGTGAATCGGCAGCCCAGAAAGAGAGAAGATTTTCATCCACTAAACAAGGATGCAATCACATAGTTCACACATCGTCATGGCGAGCAAACATTCATTTGCTAAATACTTACCAGTGCTTAACAAAATATGATAGCCAAATAAGTAATAATTGAGCAGCCAAGGGGCTCTAAATACGGAGACAGCCTTTCTGCTTCCCTAAAACGTAAAATTCTAATAACACAAATGGCTGTTGCTTACTTTCTATTTTAGCAGATTATCAGGGTATACAGCTGAAGAAACACGTATGAGACTGAATTTATTTCTAATTCTCAGAAAAAAAACACCTCTCTTGTTCCTCCCCTCTGCACACCACTTCACTAACAAGGGAAATTAAAATAATAACACATGATGCTGAGGAGAGGAGGGCAAAGGATAACAGCACCGGAAAGTAGGAAAGATAATATTTTGAAACAGGAATCCCTCCCAACTTTGGCTAGCCAATAAGAAGGCGGAAACGGCCTCTTCGGACCAATTAGAAGGTGTTCCGGGTTCCCAACCCCGAAACGAGCCAATCAGCACACAGGTCCACCAACTCGGGAGGCCGCCGCCAAGTCCCAAAGAGGGGGGGCATGTACGGCCTGAAAGACCCTCCTCCATACGGAGCTCATGGTGGGGCTGGATGTCTGGGTATGAGCTTGTGGTCCCGGCTAGGGGAAAACTGCAGAATGCCCCGACTCTCTCAGCTTCAACCCCGCGCCTCCCGCCCTTACCGTTCCGGAGCTGCCAGCCCCCGCAGTGGCCATCGTGTCGGCCATCTTGCTCTGGCGTAACGTGCGCGAGCGCAGGGCAGGATGGGATTTGTAGTCGTCCGGCGGGGAGGGGCGGTGCTCGCACCTCTGGGTTTTCCAAAGCCCAACCGAGGCCGGGCGGGGGGGGGCCCGGGGGGCGGCCCTTCTGATGACCCGGCTCACGTGACCTACACTGAGCGACGGGTTGATGTGAGCATCGAAATTGGCCCGGAAAATGCGCCCTCGCTTGCACACCTCTTTCCCCAAGAAATCGTTTCTCATAAAGAGCACACCCCTGGAACGCCCCAAACGTGACTGTTAGCAACATCTGGCTAGGTCCCGCCCAGTGCCAGTGACTCACTGTCTGCGGGGGGCGGCCCGAGACTACGTATTGTTAATCTCTCCAGGTGATTCTCCTGGAGCGGGAAATTTGGGGAAATTTAACGTTGTGCTGCGAGTCTACAGCCCAATGGCCCACTTGCAGCCTAGTCCAGGTCTTCCATGGCACCCTGTGTCCTCAATCCGCCGGGCTAGCGGGGAGGCGCAGAAGGCAGGAGGCTCTGTCCCTTGCCCGCCTCACTCCCAGGGCCTGCGGTGCCTGAGGGTTTTCTGTTCACTTGCTCGCCAGCCCCTCCGGATGGGGGTTCTTGCGGGGCCCGCATCGCGCCTTATTCTTCTCCTTTTGCAGGTGCCTGGCAGGACGCAGACGCTGGGTTTGAATTCTAACATCGCTAGCTTTGGGACTACGGGCACATGCCCTAACCTCACTGTGCCTCAGTTTCCTCTTTCGTGACACGGGCGTGATTGAGAGCGGGGGGAGGGGAGGGAACAAGCGAATACAAACAGGGGCTATCACGGTGCTAGACGTACAGTAAGAGGTCAAAAAACATCGCCTACTGTTGTTTATTCCCAGGGCAGCGCGTGATTGAGGGCGAATGCCCTGAAGGCAGAAGTCTGGAAACGCACCTTCCCGACCACACGCACCCGAGCCTGGGGGGCACCTCCACGCCCTCACCCGGGGCTCACGGACGAGGTCTCAGGCCCTAACCTCAGCGGAGCAGAGCATCCAGCCCCCTTTGTCTCCCCCGCCCCCTCTTCCCCACTTCCTGCCCAGCTTTAAACTCGCGATCCGCGGCTCGGCTAGAACTTTGTAAACACACCGCGCCTGCGGGGGCGGAGACTCATTTTATTTGGGCTCCAGAGCGAGTTCACGCCCCTCCCCGCTGCTGAAGGCTGCGACCCCACCCCTCAACTCCCCGAGACTGAAGCCGGAGGCTGCCGGGGAGCGCGTCTTCGGCCCCAATAGATGCTTCGGGGGGCTCACCTGCCAAGGAGGTAGGCTTGAAGGCTGGAGAAGCCAAGGTAATGGGGGTTCAGCACCCCCCCTTTGCTGGGACCTCCAAGCTCAGGCTGGACTCCCCCCAGCCGGGGGTGGGAGGTGGGTGGGTTGAGGTCACCATGCTCTCATCACCTCCTGGTTGTCCCCCAGAACTCAGCTGACTTTCTTAGTGCAGGGCAGAGAAGCCCCACCAAAACCCCCGAGTGCCCTGTATGTCCACACAGCCCCCTTCCCCGCTGATCTGGAAACCCAGGGGGCTGTTGTTCTCCATACATCAGAGACAGAGGTGGGAGGTGAGGAGGAGGGCAGAACCAGTGTGGGCAGGCAGCCTTGGCGTTCTCCTGCCAGCCAGGGCTGAGGGAGGAAGCCCGAGGACAGGGCTGGAAGGAAGAACCCCTCAGTGTTCATCCTCTAGCGTCTGATGGGTGCATAAACGAGGGCCTTAGCCTCTTCTGTGTCAAGAGGAGTAACTGAAGAGAGCGGTTGCTTTTACTAAGGGAACATTAATGTATTCATTTCCAAACATTGACTGAGCACCTACTATGTGTCTGGGATTGTATTGGATGCTGAGAGTGCAATGGTGTTATTCACCTACAGTTAGTGTGGGTCATGAACAACAGAGATAAGGCATCAAGCTGGGGGGCTGGGAGGGCTTCAGAGAGAAGAGGACATTAGAGTTGGGTTCTGAGAGAAGAAATGGACAGTCTTTGGGGCACTTATTCATTCCACAGAGTTGTACTGAACTCTGATTGTGGTGCTGAGCATTGAGGTAATGGGGACCCAGATTTAACCCCCTATCTAGGTGTGAAAAAGAGTTGGTTATAAACGGGATGAATTCAGGGAGAGGGCTGGTCCCCCCAAACCCCAGAAATTCTTAGCTACAGCTGGGAGGGTTCACCTGGGGGTTATGTGACAATCCACACAATCTTGGGGCATCCATTCCTCATCTCTGAACTCTAGGACTATTTCCTTTAACAAGTCCTTGCTTTATGCCCCTCACCCCAGTTCTCTTTGAGCGAAGAGAACCGGCTCTTCCATCGCATTTCTGCTCTTTCAATTCCCAGGCTCCTTTGGGAGATGACTAACAATTTACGAATCCATTCAGCACTTGTCTGCTGTGGCCATACTCTGTCTGCATAGGCTAGATGTTGAGGACTTAGTGGTAACCAAGTCAGAGCGTCTACCCTCCTGGACTTTAGAATCAAAAGCATCTCTGAGACTTCCAGCTGGATCCCAGTCGAAGCCCAGTCCTTGAGACCATGGCCTCCATGGTCCCAAACACCTTCTCTGTCCTGTTTTCCTTCCCTCAAGGGTTCGGAATACAAGCTCTCACTTATATAGCTCTGTCAGGCACTCTTCTCAATGTTTTAGGTGTAATGTCTTATTTAATTCTCCGAGGAGTCCTATGAGGTAAGTACTTGGAGGAGACTCAGGCAAAGAGGAAAGAAGCAATATTCCTAAAGAGGACCCCAGAAGGAAAGGGCAGGGCTGGGATTTAAACCTAGGTCATTTGACTGGGAAGGCCCTGTTCTTAACCAGTAGGCAAACCTGCCTCCTTGACTGACCACACAGAGTATGCACTGGAGCCAAGGGCCTTGGAGTGTCCAAAAGGGACTAATCTGTTAGCTGAGCATGTGTGCTGATGCCTTTTACAGGGAGCCCAGCAGGTCTAGAGTAGGCTTGGTAGGGTTGGGGTGACTGCACAGAGCTGGTATCCTGTATCCTGTCCTAATGGCCGTGTGTGTGTGTGTGTGTGTGTGTGTGTGTGTGTGTGTGTGTATGTTTTTCCTTAGCCCTAGTCACCAAGAGGAGCAGACCAGGGTTTGATGTAAGAAAGAACTCAATATAGATGTGATGTGCCAGAATCTGGGAGGTGGGAAACCAAGATGCCTCTTTTGTTGGGAATCTTTAAGAATAGCAGAGAGCCCTAGCTGGTTTGGCTCAGTGGATAGAGCGTTGGCCTGCAGACTGAAGGGTCCCGGGTTGATTCCAGTCAAGGGCACATGTCCAGGTTGCGGGCTCAATCCCCAGTAGGGGGCGTGCAGGAGGCAGCCGATCAATGATTCTCTCTCATCATTGATGTTTCTAGCTCTCTCCCCCTCTCCCTTCCTCTCTGAAATCAATA
This sequence comes from Eptesicus fuscus, assembly GCF_027574615.1. NCBI lineage: Eukaryota > Metazoa > Chordata > Mammalia > Chiroptera > Vespertilionidae > Eptesicus > Eptesicus fuscus. The sequence continues at coordinate 11,865,586 of NC_072482.1, read as the reverse complement.
AAAGTATATTTAAAAAAAAAAAAAAGAATAGCAGAGAACCTCACATTCTAGATTCCAGGAGGAGCAGCCCTTCTTGGTAGCTGACTAAGGAAGCCGGTCAAGGAGTGGAAGCAGTCTTAAGATGCTCACCTCCTCCCCACAGCTGCTGCATCCCAAAGCTGCCTCGGTGGATCTGACCCCATACTTCCAGGCAGGCTGGGACAGTGGCCATTATAAAAACCAGGCCACAGGACAGAGGTTCCATGGATTCCAGCCATTGTCCCATTACCTTTCCGAGACTCCAGGTTTCTCACAGGAGCCCTCTGCACAGATCTGGGGAAGCCCGGGGGCTGCCTTCTCTGCCTGTAGTCAGTCCACCCCAGCATGTGTCTTTGAGAGAGCGGTGTGTGATGGAAACAGGTAAGGAGAATGTGGACATTCAGAACTGTGCCGGCCTCCAGGCTGCTCCTCTGCCACTCATACCCCCTTCCTCCTCCTCATAGGTGGGTGCAGGGGAACCTTCGGGTGCCCCAGCCCCCTGCGCCCGGCACACTTCTGACTCGGGGGAGAGAACAGGTTGTACTCTTGAGAAACCACAAGAGGAAGTGTAGGGCGGGCTGGGGTGGGGAAAGTTCTGGGGCCCCTGCCAAGTTTCCCTTTCAGTGCCCAGCGGGTAGATGTGTTTATTTTGGTGTGTTTCTCTTGCCCTCAAAGACATTTAAACCCTCTGAGTTTTAAAGAGCTGTCGGGGCCTGCCCCATTTCAGCAGGGGGGTGTGGCCAGAGACAGGCTGGAAATGGTATCAGAACGAGGTAACCTTTCTGGGGCTTTCACCTGGGACTCTTGCTGCTGGGGAAAGGCTGCCTGACTCCAGAGAGTCTCCTTTTCACCTTCTGCCCTTTCACCTTCCTCTTCCCCAAAGCACTCCCTGCAGCCCTGCATTCCTCAGAGGACTGTGGTTATAAGGCCACTTAGGAGCAGGGGGTGATGGCGCCAGAAGCTGTCCTAAATCTTTTGCCTGCGTAATCTCATTTACTGCTCCCCGCATCTTCAGGTCGTAAATACCCCCACTCCCAGTTTACAGATGAGGAAACAGGCTCAGGAAGGCTAAGAAACTTGCCCGAGGGTCCCACAGCTAGTGGTGGCAGAGGTCAGAGGTGAACACTGGTCTCCGATTTCAAAGCCTGTGTGCTCTTGATGTCTCGTTGAACCCCCAAACAGAGCATCAGCTTCCCCAACATATCACTCCCTGAACGGCAGGGAAGTTGCAGCCCAAAGATGTGTTTAAAAACGATGCTGCTGGTGTGGGGAGAGGATGGCTTGGGTACAGAAATGGAAGAAATTCCTTGGGAGTTAGTATATTAAAGAAGAATAACCGCGCGAAAAAAGCAGACATCGTGGGTGAAAGGTTGAAGTCCCACTCTGGAAGGCCGAGCCACGTGGGGAGAATATTTAGGAGGGATGTTATGGCTGTGTCCAAATATTTGAAATGTTGCCTGTGTCCCCCAGGGAGGGGGGGCCAGTGGAGGCAGGTTTCTAAAAAGCGTAAGAACTTTCTAACAGATAATTGCCCAATTCCCTTCCGAAGAAGTCAGTTCCTCCTGTGAGAGAGTCTAGAGCACATGATTTGGAGGAGACCCTAAAGTCCTTGCACCTCTAAACCGCCCGCTTCATCCCTTCCTTGCCAGGCTTCTCTCCTCCACGCTCCCTGGCCCTTGGTGGTCCGTCCGTCCACCAGGTGGGGCTGTTGCCCAGTGTGTCCTCCAGAGGCAGCTGGACTGGGTGAAGAGCGCCACCTTCAGCCGCCATCTGGCTGGGTGAGGCCTCTCCTCCACCCCATCCCCAGCTATCTACATACCAAGGCGCAGAGAGCTACTTTTGACCCATAAAATACCTCTTAGGTCTCCTCTGGGCTCAGGCTAGACCGGGCAGGCCTCTGCCCCTAGGGTAGGCTCTCTTCCCCAGGTTACAGATTCCCTCCCTCCAACACTTTCTCTTTCCCCTCCTTGACCTTCTTTTGCCCTTGAAACAGAAAAATCCATACGTGGGTGCAATAGGCAAGGACAGCAGCCCTCATGGGCATGGCAGGGTACCTAATGTGGCATGGCTTTTCGGACCCTTCAAAGGCATGACGCCCATGTTATCTCCTTTAAGGGGCCTCAAAAGCCATACCTCTCTGAAACTATTTGTCCTCAGTGGTCTGACCAGTTCTCCTACCCTGGTAGAAATTCCCCCTGGACAGCCACGCCTAAGTGGGGGCGGGCGGGGGGGGGGGGGGGGGAGGAAGGAGAGGGAAGAGAGGGGTTGCTTGGTGCCTGTTTGTTGACTCAGATCTGCTTGTTGCCACCCAGACCCTTAGGAAGGAACGGAGCCCCTGGGGCTCCAGGGACCCAGCAGGCAGAGCCCAGTGTGAGCAGGGGATAGAGTGCATTTGTAAGCCCGGTGGCCATAGGACAAAAGGAGGGCAGGGCCAGAGAAAAAGGCCATACCTAGTAGTTCCAAGCACTTAGTAACTCATGTACTTTCCCCAACAACCTTGTGAGGCAGGACACCCATTTTATAGATGAGCAAATCAAGGCGCTGAGGGTTAAACAGCTCGCTTGCATTTACACAACCGGTCAGTGGCTGAGCTGGAAGTCTGACTCAGCCATTTGGCTATAAAGTTTGTGTACATAACCGCTAATCTGTGCTTTTGCTCATGAATTGGTCAAGAGAGGCTGTACTCAGAAACCACCCTGATTTGAGTCCTAGCTACTTCCCTGAGTTGCTCATCTGTAAAGTGGGCATAATATAGCCCTTACCTCACTGGGTTATTGTAAGGATTAACAATTATAATAATTATTATTGTTGTTATTTTTTATTTTCAACTACAGTTGACATACAATATTATATTAGTTTCAAGTGTATAACATAGAGATTAGACATTTATATAACTTACAAATAAGTTAGATTATCACCCTGGTAAGTTTAGTATCCATCTGACACCATATGTAGTTATTATAGTATTATTGACTATACTAGAGGCCTGGTGCAAGAAATTTGTGCACTGGGGAGGTTGTCCCTCAGCCCAGCCTGCACCCTCTCCAATATGGGACCCCTCGGGGGATGTCCAACTGCAGGTTTAGGCCCGATCCCTGTGGAATCGGGCCTAAACCTGCAATTGGACATCCCTCTCACAATCCGGGACCACTGGCTCCTAACCGCTCACCTACCTGCCTGATTGCCCCCTAACTGCACTCTTGCTGGCCTGATTGACACCTAACTGCTCCTCTGCAGGCCTAATTGCCCCCAAATACCCTCCCCTGCTGGCCTGATCACCCCCAAGGCTTTTATTAGTATAAATATGACCCTGCACAGAAAATTTTACTAACCCTGCTTTACAATAAAGGCTTGATGATTGAATCATTAGGACCAGACACCAAGATTTCCTTTCTTTGAAGAGTGGAGGGAACAATTATCTTGTCTTTAAGTTGCCCCGAAATTAAAATGAGGTAATGACTTAGAAAAGTATAAAAGCACCCTATAAAGACAATTCTTTAAAATGAAAAACACTATTTTTATTCTCCCCTTCCTTCCTTCACAGCTTTTATTTAAACTTTGAAATTTATAAAAATTTCACTCCAATTTTCATTTCTTTACATTCAATATTATTTTGTATTGGTTTCAGGTTTTATATTAGTTACAGAATAGTGGTTAGACAATCATATACTTTACAAAGTGTTCCCCTATATTTCTAGTACCCACCTGGCATCATACCATCATTACAACACTATTGACTATATTCCCTATTTAAGTGACAATGGGTTTACAGGTTCCTTTCAGTCTTTCTTTTGTGTTGCTCGTCCTTCCTTTTCTTTCTCAATTCTTCCCTCATTTTCTTTATATAGTATCTCAATTGTCCATCAAAGCTCAGTGAAGGCACTGGGACACGCTTCATCCATTTTACAGACCAGGAAACTGAGGCCAATTCCAGTTGGCTGTGGAACTTGACTCAACACACAGGAAGCCCTCAGAGCCATGCTTTCTGCCCTGCCTTAGGGGCAGCCGCCCAGCAAACAGAACAAACCTTCCAGTTAGGCTTCCGAGCCTCTTTCTTGAGCACCTCTTCATTGTGGATGCTCCACATTCTTTCCTCTCCCTGTCCCCTGCCCCCCATTCTTTACTGCCCCTGCTTCTCCGGAGCAGGTGGAAGGCTTCGCACTCACTGCCTAGGCATGCTCTGCTATGGGGCAGGGCACCGCGGGCTTGCTTTTGGGTCAAGGCAGGAGCAGGAGTCACTGCCTCTGAAGTGTGAAGGCTGCCTGAGAAAGGCCGGTTAGCACTGGGAGCTTCTCTGAATCACATCAGTCAGTCCAGTACCCTGCAGTGCAGCACCCCTCCACTGAGGTGGCACCACCCCTCAACCCCCGCCTCAGGGGTGAGGGTCCTTGCCCCTCTGCCCGGGAGTCCTTCCATGCCCCTTGATCCCTGGCTGGGCTCTAGTACCCACCTGGCATCATACCATCATTACAACACTATTGACTATATTCACCCACGTCTTGGGGCCACTGCAGAACCTCTGTCTCTCTGCAGATGAGGCAGATCCCTGCCCTAGGTCTCCGCGAAGCTATGAAATCTGTGGCCAGAGGCCAGGTCTGGGTCTCAGCAACCCCATGCCTGCAATGTTCCCAGGGACCCCCGGGAGCGGCTAGGTGAATCCGGCCTCGCCTCCCCTGGGCGGCGATGCTCCCAGGGACCCCCGGGAGCGGCTAGGCGGTCCGGCCTTGCCTCCCCGGGGCGGCGTTGAACCCGGACCCCTCCTGTGCCTTCTGGTGCTGCCCACCCCACCGCTTCCCCGGCCATGGCCTGGTACCTTGTGGGCGGTGTCTGGCGCTGCCCGCAGGGCCTCCTCCGCCTCCGATGGACCCGTACCCCCGAAGCAGGCCATGGTGCTGCCCGCCTTGCCTTCATATGCCAATTAACCGCCATCTTTGGTGGGTTAATTTGCATACTCACTCACTCTGATTGGCTGTGGGCATAGCGAAGGTACGGTCAATTTACATATTTGTCTATTATTAGGTAAGATTCCCTGGGCTGTACTTTACATCCCCGTGACTGTTTTTCATATCTGGCAGTTTGTACATCTTTTTTTTTAAATATATTTTACTGATTTTTTACAGAGAGTAAGGGAGAGAGATAGAGAGCTAGAAACATCGATGAGAGAAAAGCATCGATCAGCTGCCTCCTGCACACCCCCCACTGCGGATGTGCCTGCAACCAAGGTACATGCCCTTGACCGGAATTGAACCCGGGACCCTTCAGTCCCCAGGCCAAAGCTCTATCCACTGAGCCAAACCGGCTAGGGCAGTTTGTACATCTTAATTCCTTTCCCTTTTTCACTCACCCCACACCCTCTTTCCATTTGGCAACCATCAATTTGTTCTCTGTATCTATGAGCTTGTTTCTGTTATGTTTATTTTGTTTTTTAGATTCTACATGTAAGTGAATCATATGATATTTGTCTTTCTCTGTCATTTAGCACAATACCCTCTAGGTCCATCCATACTGTTGCAAATGGCAAGATTTCATTCTTTGTTATGGGTGAGTCATATTCAACAATAGCTAATGTTCATTGTGTGCATACTCCCATGACAAGTATGAGCTTTTTGTGTCCTCACAACAGGTCTATGAAGGAGGCACTATTTAAAAAATATATTTATTTTTATTGATTTCAGAGAGGAAGGGAGAGAGAGATAGAAACATCAATGATGATAAAGTATCATTGATCAGCTGCCTCCTGCACTCCCCACACTGAGAATCGAGCCCGCAACCTGGGCATGTCCCCTGACTGAGAAGCGAACTGGTGACCTCCTGATTTATGTGTCAATGCTCAACCACTGAACCACACTGGCTGGGCGGGAGGCACTATTATTATACCTTTACTAGTGGCCCGGTGCATGAAATTCGTACATGGGGGGGGGGGTTCCCTCAGCCCAGCCTTCACCCTCTCCAATCGGACATCCTTCTCGCAATCTGGGACCACTGGCTCCTAACTGCTCACCTGCCTACCTGCCTGCCTGATTGCCCCTAACCCCTCTGCCCTCCTCTGCCAGCCTGATCTCGCTCCCAACTGCCCTCCCCTGCAGGCCTGATCTTGCCCCCAACTGCCCTCCCCTGCTGGCCTGATTGCCCCTAACCGCCTCTGCCTCGTCCCCCACAACCATGGCTTTGTCCAGAAGGAAGTCGGATGACCGGAAGATGGCCAGTCGACCCGGTCTAATTAGCATATTACCCTTTTATTAGTATAGATAGATTATATAGGATAGGATTTCTTAAGTGGGGGAGGGGAACCTTTTTCAGCAGGAAGAGATGCTCTTGGCAGACAAAAATACATAATCCCTACATCTGGACTGATAGCCTTCCATATGCACTATACTGCCAAACCGGTCATTAAAAAATTGAACCGCTTTCTTACACCTTACACCAAACAGCTGTTGCCCTTAAAACCCCTCCTCAGCCCCCACCTTAGGTTCTGCCTTCGAAGTTCACCCAGATTAGGTTCTGATTGGTCGGTTTTATGCCAGTCAGTGTCAAAAGCTCCGCCTCCTAGGCAGCCATTCGCTCCTCGCAGTTCACCCAGATTTGGTTTTGATTGGTCAGTTTCTATGCCAGTCAGTGTCTCTGGGCCTATCTCCAGGCCTGATCAGAGAGGCGGGCTGATCAGCAGCCCCCATGGTTGCTGATGAGGCCTGGAGAGAAAGAGAGGCAAGGGCTGATCAGCAGCTGCCATGGAGGCTGCCGATCAGACCCTGCTTCTCACCCCAGGCCTCTCTCCAGGCCTGATCTGCAGCCCCCTCAGCAGTCAGTGCTGGGTTGCTGCGCCTGCAGTGGCGGCAGTCAGTGCTGGGTCGCCGGGGCAACCCAGCACTGACTGCAGGACTGACTTCCGGTGTTCTATCATCCGTTCAGTCATTTTGGACGTTACGGACCCTGGCTCTTTATATATACAGATAGACAAGGAAACTGAGGCACAGAATGGTTTCATGGAGTCAGGGGCCAAGGCTTCAGAGCCCATGTGCTGCACTAGGCTCATGAGATAACACACAAAGCCCTGCTACGTGCCAAGGAGGTCATAAGCCCTTATAAGTGATGGCCTCAGTCATCATCGTATCATCGTCCTCATTACCTCCTAGACTGAGCTCCTTGGGGTGGACATGGGGGCTACCCCAAAACCAAGAGACAGCTCTGTGTTCTTTCCTCACCATCCCACCTATGACTTCATTTCACCCTTTTTTCTAAAATAAAAATCAGCCCACAAGTTCTGGCCTGTGGTCAGATAATTGGACAGAATGCTTGAAGTTGGGGCCGTCCCAGAAACTCCCAGTTCTGGCCCCAGCGTTGTCTGCTCCAGCTTACCCTCCCTCCAGTTCTCCCTTCTCTTCCCTCCAGGCCAGTCCTTCTGCCCCCTCCCTGGGGCCCCCGAGTTCTGGGAAAGGAAGCCAAAGCAGGGCCTCAGACAGATGCAGCTCCAGCTTGGGCCCCAGCTGGAGGTGTTGGAGGCTGAGGGAGGAGGAGAGGACTGGCCAGGGGAGGAGAGGGAGGACGGGACACAGAGGGCCCCCGGGCTGCCTGTCCCCATGGAAGCATCTGTCTCTTCTTCACAGACCCTTTCCTAAGCTCCCACTCATTCAGCTCACTCTGCTGGGTGCTCTGGTGAGAATCCGCTCTGAGTAAGACCGGGGGGGGCGGGGGCGCTTTATTCCTCTCTGGCAAGTGGACATCGCAAGCCGTCCTTGGGTTCTGGAGGGGAGGAGTGCTGTCCCTCCCAACACGAGGCCCCTGAGAGTCAAGGCCTCTTTTCCCTTTCCTTCCAGGCCCTTCCCTTTTCCCTGAGCAGTATCTGTTACAGAACCACACACTTGGAGACTGTTCAGATGTGGAATCTATTCTCATCACAGTGGGAGAGGATCTCGGGGTTACAGACTCTCGGATGCCCTGGGTGGCTGAGCACAGGCCGAGCCTCCCAGGCCCTGTCTTTTTTCCTTCCAGTCAGCTGGTGCCTGCTGGTCCTTGGGACAGCCTCCATCTGTTCTTGGAATTGACTTAACTTCCCCCCTCGAAGGCCAAGCTGTTTTACTTTCAGGTCTCTTGGTCTCCAAGGACACGGAGTCTTTCCCTGCTTGGGCCCGGCCTCTGGAGTTCTCACTCAAACCTCCCTGTACAACCACTAGGCGTGAGCTCGGTGCCTCCTGGGTGGTCCTCAGACAGTCTTGCTTCTCCCGGCTCCTTCCGTGCCTTCCCTCTGACACAGTTTCTGGGAGTCATTTTTGGTATGCTTTGTAGGAATCGATGATGTGGATTTCTCCAATCCTCATTTCTTCCTAGGCCCGTGCAGGGAAGATGTTGGGGATAATAATAGCGTATCTTGGCACAATACTTCCCCGTGCCAGGGCCTGTCGTAAGTGCCTATATATACTATATGCCATTTGTAAAGATGTAAGTTTATAATAAATAGGACGTTTATTAACTCCTCACTTATTCCTCATAAGAATCCCATGTGGTTTCCTTGGTTTACAGATGAAGAACTGAGGCCCAAAGCTTAAGGAACTTGCCCCACATCAAACAGCTAGACAGCCCGGAGAGCCTGGTGGCTGAGGGAACTCTGACCTGCCTTCCCGTGCGCATAGTGTCTGTGCGTGTCTGTGCACGCGTGTGTGTGTGCCCACCCACTAGGGGGAGTGTGAGACGACCCGTTTTAAGACCACGTCAGGATAGGTAGAGCAGGCTGGCAGGCCTCTGTGTGTGATGGGGGATCTGCGTCTGACCTGCATGTCTGTGTGGAGGTGAGATGTTGTGGATCAAGTGCCCCCGGCAAGCCCAGAGCCTCGCCCGTCCCTCTGTGCTCCTGGCCAGAGTTTCAGGGTTGTCCACTAAGCGAAGCAAGATGGAAGGGAAGGAGCAAGGATGGCCCAGCCCTGCCCTTAGCTGGCAGGCCAGGTGTCCCACAGGACCCAGGAAGCAGGAGTGGGTGGTGGCGATGTGAGCTCTGCTAGGTGGGGCTGGGCCCTCACGCATCTGAGGAGCCCTGGATGAATCAGCCCGACCACAGCCGCCCCAACGGCAGCGATGGTGAAAACGAGCTCACCGTCCAGCTCCCCCTCCAACACTCGTTTTCCTTTCCCCTCTCTCCCCAGACCCGGGCCTCGGCAGGGTGTGGCACCCGGGCAGCGGCTAAGGGGAAGCACCTCTGGAGTTGGTGGTTGAGCTGGGTCGTAGCGCTAGAACTGCAAGCTTGATCTTCAAGACACTCCACCCAGAAACGGGCAGTCGCCCTGGCCCGGGGTGGATGTCACATACTCTGTCCAGAAGACAGGCTTGCATGTGTCCAGGGCTCCTGGGCTCCCCGACCTGGCATTTCCCTCCAACAACACCGAGGTCTCAGGATCGTCCCGTCTTGCACAGTAGAGCCACATTTTATAGTGTTGGCTTCAAAGTCAGTGTAAAAACAAAACACATACAAGTTACCGTTAAACTATCTTTAAGCTGCTCATAAAACACAATATACCTACCTTGTGTATTCTCTCCTGTCCCTAACCATCTCTAGCAGAGCCAGATTTCACTGGAGCAGATGGCGGAGTCTTTGGTGGAACTACATGATGTTGAGCGTGGGGCAAGGGCCCACAGTGTGTAAACGATATGGAGGTTTCTGTGGTTGGTTGCTGTCTTCTCCGGTAGATACCCTTGAATTCGTGATAGCCCATGTGCACATTTAGGAATTCAGTGAGTACTTGCTTACGGGCTCCCTGAGCCACAAGAAAGGGTGGAGTGACTGTGCGGTGGGAATCTGGAGGAAGGAGCAGTTGCTTTTGGATGGATTAACCAGGAATTTCTTTCTCGGAGGTTCCCTGTGAGAAAACAGGAGGCGTGGGCTTGATGAGAAATTCAGTTTTAAGTGGTGGTTGCTTTTGTATGTTTTTACTTTTCTGAATATGTGAGTTTTTTTTACTGAAAGCCATATTGTAGAAATAGTTATTTTCTATTCTTATTTCTATGGCAATCATTAGGGCAACTTGTTCTTTATTATTACTGATTCTTTCTAAAATAATTAGCGGCTTTTTCTAGAATCACTATCATTTCTATACCAATAATTGTTCCTAATGTGACCACTTCTTGTTTCTTTTTTTAAAATATATTTTATTGATTTTTTATAGAGAGGAAGGGAGAGGGATAGAGAGTTAGAAAATTGATGAGAGAGAAACATCAATCAGCTGCCTCCTGCACACCCGCCACTGGGGATGTGCCCGCAACCAAGATACATGCCCTTGACTGGAATCGAACCTGGGACCCTTCAGTCTACAGGCCGACGCTTTATCCACTGAGCCAAACCAGTCAGGGCCACTTCTTGTTTCTTTAATGCTTTGTAGCACTCTGGGGCAGGGATGTAAGACATGAGTCGAGGTAAAAATGTTGAGGGTGGGGGCCTTCCAGAGCCCCCGAGTCTGCTTAAACCAATGTGTTCAATCTAAGGCAGTAGTTCATCAAACTTTATGGTCTTAGAAACACTTTACATCCTTAAAAATGTTATTATTGAGGATCCCAGAGAGCTTGTGCTTTGAAGGTTGTAGCTGTTGACATTTAATTTCTATTAAAAATTTTTAAATGAGAAGTTTAAAAAGTATTTGTTAATTCCTTTAAAGTAACAAGAAGAAACTCATTTCCTGTTAACATAGCATCATATTTTTTTTCAGATTATCATATTCTTTATAAAGTTACAACTATATGTTCCAAAGTGAAAAGAATTAATGAGAAGGGTAGCCTTGTTCTACATTTTTGCAAATCTCTTTAATGTGTGGCTTAATGGAAGACAGCTGGATCATCAGTCCTGCTTCTCCTTCAGTCTGTCCTAGCGTGTTGTTTTAGCCGATGTATATGAAGACAGATAAGCAGTTGGAAAGGAAGAACCTTGCCAACTGTTCTAGAGGATAGCTGGCCTAGTGGGACATTTAGCTGGAAAGAAATTTTTGGATGATGGGGAAGAAGCTGAATCAACAGTATTGGATTGGGGAGTTTAGACTTTATTTAGCAGGTAATGGGGAGCCATTGAAGGCTTTTGAGAAAGGAAGTGGCGTGAGAACTGTTTTAAGATGATTTCTAGAGCATTAGTAGAAAAATAGAATTGACAAGAGCGTCTACACCAGTGGTTCCCAATCTTTTATTGGCCATGTCCCACCTAAGCATCTCTAAAATGCTCCCTGCCCCTACCCCCCGTGACATATAATTCCTATTATTCAAAAAGTGAACTCCTGTTCATGTGGAGGAAGCCTAAAAGGCCATTAACTTGGTCTAAACAAGCTTCCAAACAACATGGCATCCATGAAAGAGAAAAATAAAAGAACAAAAGGACAATTGAAGTGCTGAGGAAGAAATCATTGAGAAATTGTTTAAAAAATAATAATATGAAGTGATATGAAAAAAATAGCAAATAAAGTTTCAAAACATATAATAGAGAACTGAAATGCATGCCTCCCTTAAAAATCAAACTGCCCCCCTGTGGGGCGTGTGCCCCACATTGGGAACCACTGACTACACAACTATAAAAAGGACCAAAACTAGGGTGATACCAGTAGAAATGGAAATGAGGGGTGATTTGGCAAAATATTTTGAAGGTAGAAAGCAACAGAACTTAATAATTATTTGGTAGGAAGGTATGAAAAAGCATCTGCTCTGTGAAATTGCTTTTCCCTCCCTCTGTTAGGCACCATGCATTCTTCATAGATGAAGTATGTGGCCACATGTTGTAGTTGGCTGCTTGCATGTCTTCTCTCCTTCTGGGCGACAGTGGATGCTCAGTAAATGAATGAATGACAGTAATCAAGAATTATGATCCCAGGATATTTCAGCCTGTGTAGCTGGTAGAATATTGGCGCCATTAACAGGAATTTAAAGACCAGGAGGAAAAGATACCCGTTATCATTAAGTATCATTAAATAAAGGATAGGAGGAGATGTCAAGCTGTGAATGAGGAGAAAATGGTGGACCTTGAAATATACTGTTCTCTTGGCAAGGAATTACATTTTTCTAGATGCTAAAGATTTGGGCAGAAATATGGAAAACATCTAGGGAGGGATCAGAGATTATCTGCTCTTTATTCCCAAGTAACTCAAGTTCAATTAGGGCTGTTTTTCCAAACTAGAAATGTTATTTTATTTTAACACATTTTATACACACTCAAACACACATACACGTGTGTGTGTGTGTGTGTGTGTGTGTGTGTGTGTGTGTGTGTGTACCAGAGGCCCGGTGCATGAAATTCGTGTGTGGATGGGGTCCCTAGGCCTGGCTGGCGATCAGGGCCCAAAGACCCTGGCAGGGTCAGGAGAGGAGGCAGTGGTCACTGGGCTGGGTGCGGAAGGAACGGACGCCAGATGCCGATGCCGCCCACGGTGCCCTGCCATCACGCAGTTCCCTGCCTCGCCTGCTCCTTCTTTCCTCGCCGCCACTTGGGCCTGCTGGCTGCGGGGAGGGACAGGGCCTGCTGGCCGGCCGGGGATAGGGACGATGGGAGGTTTGCCAGCTAGGGGGAGGGGCTGCAGGAGGTTGACCACCGGCCTTGAGGAGGGAGCTGGCCCTTGGCCCCCCTGGGAAAGGGGTCACGTCCGCTGCCACCAACCCCTGGTTCCCCATCCCAATCCAGGTCCCAAAGGCCCTGGCGCGGTCGGGAGAGGAGGCAACGGTCACTGGGCCAGGCGCAGAAGGAACAGATGCCGGACGCTGACGCCACCACATCGTTTTCTGCCTCCCCACCCCTTCTTTCCTGCTACCATGCCTATCGAGGCCTGCCAGCTCGGGGAAGGGACCACAGGAGGTTGGCTGTGGGAGCACACTGATCACCAGGGGGCAGCTCCTGCATTGAGCATCTGCCCCCTGGTGGTCAGTGTGCATCATAGTGACCGGTCGTTTCGGTCATTCCGGTTGTTGGGTCCTAACGGTCATTTAGGCTTTTATATATATAGATACGTGTGTGTGTGTGTGTGTGTGTGTGTGTGTGTGTGTCCTATATTGAAGAGCTAATATGCTAATTAGACCAAACAGCAGAACGACCATCCGGACATCCTTCCAGACGACTGTCTGGACAGCTTTCCGGACGAAGCCAGGGCTGTGAGGGCCAGCTGAGGCTGTGAGGGGCTGCGAGGGGCTGCGAGGGTCAGCGGAGGCTGCGAGGGCCGAGCCCCTTGCATGAATTTCGTGCATTGGGCCTCTACTCTATAATAATAAAAGGGTAATATGCTAATTAGACCGGACCTCCTTCCAGATGTCCTTCTGGACCAAGCCAAGGCTGCGAGGGAAGCCTGGGTCCCGGGTGCCAGAGGGAAGCCAGTGCCGGCAGCCAGGGGAAGGAAGGCCTACTCTTGCACAAACTTTGTGCATCCGGCCTGTAGTATATATATAAAACACGTTTCACTAAACAGTGTTTACCCTTAGTCCAGATGATGTACTTGATATTTTCTTTTTTATCATGTTGTTTCTTTTTTTAAAAATGGTGGTCATGATGAGCTTCATGACCCAGTAGAGTGTCCTGACTTGCAATTTGGAAAACACTGAATTAGAGAGGTATCAGTCTTCTCCAGCAACAGAATGGATTGTCCAATATGAGGCACAGGGAATGCATTGGAAGAAGGTAGGGAGCTCATAGACTCACCAGAAAGACTACAAAACCAGGTTCGGCAATGGGCGGAAACTAACAAAGTGCTCGAGGGCTGGGCAGAGGGACCTGCAGGAGATGAGGAGATGACAGCAGCTGACCGGCTGCCCGTATCTGGCCAGGCATGATAGGAATGGATGGACCGGCCTCTCCAGTTTTTATAATGCAGGGCAGGCAGGCTGGCTCCTGGCTTTGCACTAGAGGAGAGGGAATCTCCTGAAAGGAAGTAGCAGTGTCACTGGAAAGGGAATTGGGTGCTCAGCATTGAAAAAAGAATAGTCTTCAAAAGGTAGGAGCCATAACGTAGGCACACAAAAGGCTACCTCACAGTGAATGGTGTCCCTACACCATAGTGGGTCTCAGTGGGCATGTCTTGGCCATGCTGGTGGCTTTGTCATGTGGTGAATTCTCCTTTCAGAAAGCAGGTTGGCTATAGGTATCAAAATCAAATGCCTCTAAAACATCCTGACCCTCTGCCTTGGTAATTCTACTTTCCAGGTTCATTCCTACTTTATATAATTCTGAATGTAGAAAAGACATTGTCCAATGATTTTCATCAAGGTGTTATGTACAGTGACAAAAATTTGGAACAACTGAAATGCCTCAGGGTGGAGCATGGTCGGGCAGAGTATAGTACAGTTGACCCTTGAACAACACAGGGGTTCCGAGCACTGACCCCTCACACAGTCAGAATTCCATGTATAACTTTTGACTCCCCCAGAATGTAAACTAATAGCCTACTGTTGACCAGAAGCCTTACCAGTGACAAACAGTCAGTTGACACACATTTTCATGTTATAAGCATTATATACTGTATTCTTACAACAAGGTAAGCTAGAGAAAAGAAAATGTTATTAAGAAAATCATAAGGCAGTCCTAACCAGTTTTAGCTCAGTGGATAGAGCGTCAGCCTGTGGACTGAAAGGTCCCAGGTTCGATTCTGGTCAAGGACATGTACCTTGGTTGCGGGCACATCCCCAGTAGGGGGTGTGCAGGAGGCAGCTGATCGATGCTTCTCTCTCATCGATGTTTCTAACTCTCTATCCCTCTCCCTTCATCTCTGTAAAAAATCAATAAAATATATTTAAAAATAAAGAAAAGAAAATCATAAAGCAGAGAAAATACATTTACAGTATTTATTGAAAAATATCTGCATATAAAAATGGACCCATGTTGTTCAAGGATTAACTGTATATCAAATGAAATATTAGATAGCCATTAAAAATGTCAACTGCAAAAATATGTGATGTCACAAAAATTATTTATATGGTAACATTAAGGAAAAAATTAGAATACCAAATTATATGTACAGTGTATTTACAACTATATATTTACACACACACACACACACACACAAATAGAGAAAAGACTGGAAGAAAACATACCAAAAATATTAGCAGTGGTTGTTTTGGGGGGCAGTGAAACTATGGGTGATTTTTTTTTTTCTACTTTTTTCCCCTTTTTCTAAATGTTCCGGTTCTGCAAAAACATGAAAAATGCAAAACCAGTCATGAGTTGTATTTCCATAAGTGAATAGAAAATCATCTTATCATTTTCATAGCATCTCACTGGAGACAGTAGGTGCTTAGTATACCATGTGACCACCTAGAGGAGGGCCTGGTGTGGCCTGGGAGGTGACAGCTGTCTGTGCCCCAAGTTCCCAATAAGCCAGGATTGTGTGCCGGCCCTTTAAGTCCGGTGGCACCAATAAAACTGAAATGTGGGCAAGGGCAACTCTTGGGGTGACCAGCTCAGGTTGTCATGGCGGTTGAGGGTGGGTCTTGGACGTTAGGTGACTCACTTTGAAGACCTCGTTACCCGTGGATGGGCACAGGGTGGTCTGAAGTGTGGGCAGGTATTTCTTTGAGGGGCCTGCTTTCTTCTTGCTCCTTTTAGCAGCGGGTAACTAAGGTGGTGAGAGCAGGGAGCAGGATTGTATCCAGTATCTGCCTTCCCCAGCCCAGCAACAGAGAAGGAGGTGGAGTCTGGATTGAGCCCCAAGATAAGGAATATGCAGCAGCTGACAGGGGAGATCAAAATAAACAGCTGTGCCCCCAGGAGAATGAACTCCACATTCCATTCTCTGATCCCACCCCCAAGTGCCTTCCCCTGCCCCACCCCCATACATGCACACTCAGCATCCCCTTGAGCTAGAAGGGCCTCCGCTGGGCCTTGGCTTAGCTCCCTGAGAACCTTCCCACACCCACCCCCTTCCTTAGCCAGAGGCTCTGGGGCCGCTCTCCAGCTGTCTGAAAGGGAGTGAGTATTCAGGACAGGTGGCCGGAGGCGGATGGAGAGAGGCCTCATCCAGGGCTGGGCTCCACCTGTCAGACTGGGCCACCCTCACGCTCACACGTGGGCTCCTCCAGGGAGGCCCAGGAACAGGAGAGGGCTGGGTTGTGGTGGCAAGTCTGGGGAAGCCGAGGCAGAACCTGGGGCAGCGTGGGGTGGATGGGGAGGAGAGTGTGCTTCATGGTCCTGCTGGCTGGGTCTGCAAACATCTGGTCGGGCCTCACTGCGGGTGGGCCCTGGCCTCTGGGAACTTGCCGTCCGGAGGGGAGACAGACAGCAGGTACAAGATGTGTAACTCCCGAGGAGGCTTCTGGCAGGTACGGAAGTCGTTCCTCATCACAGTGCCCAGGGGTACCCCCAGCTCTAAGGAACCCCTGCAAAGCTCCATGTCTCCACACACTGCTCCACACACCCTGGACTCCTTCCTAGACACGCTAACCTGGGACTGAAAAGAAGACAGAAGGAGCAGACATTGTCTGCCTCCTGGGACTGGGCCACGCTCTTGGGCCACCAGTGGTAATTAACACCCCTCCTTCTATGTCACCCCCATTCTAGTTCCAACCTGAACAGTGGGACTCGGCTAGACCTGGGCACTGCGGGGCTTTGGTGCAGCACTGGCTCCCACCACGTGCTACCTCTGCGTCCCAAAGCTGTGGGGACTCTGGACATAACTCCTGTACTCCGGCCTCGTCCACGGCCTGTGTCCAGGGCACACAGAGGATCAAGTCCGGGGGGAGGTGGGTGGGTGTTTGCTCTGATGTACGACGGGGTAGGAGGATGGTTGAGAGAGGAAGGTGGTGGGCTCCCGAGGCTGCCCACTGGCCTGGCTGTCTGTGAGGAGGGCAGCCCCACACATCCCCGTTGTCCAGTGAGGGTGTGTATAGAGGGGCCTCACTACCCTCTCGGTCCCTGACTGCTGGCACCCTGGCGGGGTCCCACATTCCTGTACTTAAACGACTCCCTTGAGGTCCCCAGGGCCCTCTGATGTCCCACATCTCCAGCAGCCTGCTGGGCATCTCCTCTCTGACCCAGCCCCCACCGCCCCCACCAGCGGAGCAGACCCAGGAAATGCATGCTGATAATGGCCAGGGCCGACTCACAATGTGCAGAGCCCTTTGTCCAGAAGTTATTAAGAATTTCAGGGTGGTGACAACAGAGCATTAGATTCTGGGCACGGGTTCTGTGTGACTGCACAGGCCGCATGCCCGTGAGGCCAGCCCTGATGGTAGCTGACATTTATCGCACACTTGCCGGACACTGCGCTAGGTGCTCATCATGCATGATCTCATTCCTTCCTCTCAGTAGCCCTATTATCCCTATTGTGTGGATGAGGAAATTGAAGGATTAGACAAACCGCATAACTTCCTGAGGTCACGGGCTCTCAAGGGCTAGAGTGGGGGATGGAGCCCAGCCTGTCTGTCTGCAGAGCCTGGGCTCTTAACCCCACCCCCGGCAGCTCCAGCCTGCAGGAGAGAGGTTGCTGGGCAAGGCAGCTGCTTCCCGTCCCCATCTGCTGCCCTATCAGGGGCAGGAAGGAAGATGAGGAAAGAAGCAGCAGCTGACAGTGCGGCAACAATGGTGGCGGTGATGAGGGTGGCCAACCCGCCAGAAGTGCAGGGTGGGGACAGTATGAGATGGCACAGGAATTGTGTGAGCCGGAGGCAGCTGATAGATACCACAGCAGTGCCCTCCACCCTCTTGCCCAATGTGGGCATCGCTGAGCCCTCTCCTCTCCCTCATATCACCTCCAGCTCGGCCTCTCTCTTCCCCTTCTCCCCAGCTCTCCCTGCTACCCCCCTTTCCAGCACCCTGCCCTGGGAGCTCACTCAGGACTCTCCTCCAGCTGTGTCCTCAGTATTCCCACACATCTCCACAGTAATCACAGCCACGGTTTAGTGAGCACCTACTGTGTGCCAGGCACGCTGCTGGGGACTTGACAAGTGTATAATCTTGACTTTTCTCCACAAACCTGTAAACAATTATTATCCTCATTTTATAAAGGAAGAAACTGAGGCTTAGAGAGGCTACGAGAGTTGTCCAGAGTTACACCGCTGCTAAGTGTGAAGACACTAGGGCTCCGACCCATGCATTTTCCTCCCCTCCTCACTGCCTTCCCCATTGGGGGGGGGGGGGGGTTGGCCTGACAAGGTGCAGCAGTTCCCTGGGCATGGGGGAACCTTTTCTCGAAACCGAGATAAATAGGTGGAGAAATGGTCAATTTGAGGGAAGAATCCTTTGTGTGCTGTGAGAGAGGGAGACATTCACCTCCTGCCTCCATTCTGCAGTAGCTGGCGTGGGTTTGGGAGGCATCTTATCCACCGGGAAGGCCCTCCTGACACTTGGGGAAGCCGATCTGATGGAGTTAGCTGACAGGGAGGGGGCTGAAGGACGGGGGAGGACCAAGGCCTAACTCACACACCTTTTACCTGTTGGCATCTTGGCACCAAAGAATGGACTGTGATAGCCCTGGCCGGGTGGCACAGTTGGTTAGAGCATCGTCCCGTATACCAAAAGGTTGCAGGCTCGATCCCTGGTTGGGGCGCATACAAAAGGCAACCAATTGATGTTACTCTGTCACACTGATGTTTCTCTCTCTCTCTGAATAAAAACACATCCTTGGGTGAGGATATTTTTAAAAAGTTAAAAAAAAGAATGGTCTGTGATAGGCATTGGGGGAGGTTAGACTGCTGTAACAGATCTAACATATCAGAGCCTTAAACAAAATGGAAATTTCTCACCTACAAGTCTGGGTGGGTGATCTGCCCCTTGACCGTGTCGAGGACCAGTTCCTCCCACGGTGTTGCTCCTCGGTGCCCTCGGGTGTTGAAGAAGCTGAGGACAGCACCACGTCCTGGGCCCATGACCCTGCCAGTGGGAAAGGAGAAAGGGAAGGAGGAGGCTCTGCCCTGCCTTTTCAGGATGTGGTCTGAAGATCGCCAGGCCGCTTATCCTGTTGGCCAAAAGTTGGTCACATGTCACACTTAGCTGCAAGGGAGTTTGGGGATCACACATACCGGGGTTTCTAGTACGAAGGGGAATGGATTCTAGGGGGCAATGAGCAATCTTTGCCACGGGATCTAGATGGGAAAGGACCGTGAGAGCCATGTCACATGGGTGAGGATGGCTTTTGTATGTGGAACCTTCAAGAAAATAAGTCTTCTTTTTTAAAAAAAATATGTATTTTTAAATAAAGAGAGGAAGGGAGAGGGAGAGAGAGATAGAAACATTAATGATGAAAATCACTGATTGGCTGCCTCCTGCACACCCCCTTCTGGGGATCAAGCCCACAACCCAGGATATGCCCTGACCAGGAATCGACCTCCTGGTCATAGGTCAGCACTCGGCCACTGAGCCACACCGACCAGGCGAAAAGAAGTGTTCTTAAATAGACCTCTCTGGGGGAGGCCCAGGGCAGAGGGGCTGGCACCCCCTTGGCTAATGCTCTCTCCCCGGACTGCCCCATCTCTGGTCAGAGGTAGAGGGTTTGATTCTCCCTCGCCGCGACCAGAAGCCCCTTGGAGGGCCTTCCGGAGCCCTTGTCCCAGGAGCCCTGTGGGATCAGGGTGAGGTTCACTGAAGAGCGCCATATGCTCCCCTTTGGGAGGCCCTGCTGTTCTCAGATGGGGAAGAGACAGTCACACTTCAGTGAGGTGGTTGAGAGGATCAGATGTCATCATCTGCGGCATCAAGAGGTGGAGACTCCAGAGCTCTCAGGGAGTCTCAGGGACTGAGAGGGGGCAGAGGGAAATGGTTTTCCTCTCTGGCGATGTGAATCTTCAGGTGGCTAGGTGCTGAAGGCAGTCTTCCGGGTCCAGTGCTCGCTCACTAACTCATTCATTCATTCATTCATTCATTCATTCATCATTCCATTTATCCATCCATCCATCCATCCATCCACCCACCCAGTGTCTGTGTTTTGAGTGCCTGATATAGATGTGTTCAGTGTGGGTGAAAGAGAAAGAAACAAGACAGACACAGCCCCTTACCTCACGGAGCTTGCAAGCCCTGGGTTTTGCCTGCTCCCCATAGAGGGCACACCAGGCCATCGCAGCTCTGAGAGCGCCAGCCTTGTGGCTCAGAGCTCAGAAGGCCCAAAGGGAGTCCATGAGGGCATGTGGCAGGCCCGCACCTCGAACGGGATGCCCGCCATCTTGGGGTGGCAAGGCTCAGTGTGGGCTGGGGTAGCGGGGGCGTGGGGGTGCCAGCAGGGACGGGGTGGAGCACGCCTGGGAGCTGCGGTTTCACTTCTCTCTCATTAACTGGGTGTGGAATCTGCTTTTTCTCGGTTGGTGAGTTTTGTGACCTCTCATCTGAGCCTAGGGGCCATGTCCTGTCCCGCTGCCCCTCTAAACCTGGCTGTCCCTCCAGGGCTCCATTGGTGGAATCCCTCCTCCCACTACCCACAACCCCAGCTCACCAACTGCATCTCTTTGCTCCAGGAAGGGGGGTGGTGTGGAAAGTGGAAATCTGTGTGGGGACACTTCCTTTGTGGGGCCTTTGGTTTCTCAGGCTCCTCCCCGGGTCCCTCTTGGCCTTGCACTTCCCCCAGCTCGTCCACAGAGAATGAGGATCCATGGTCCCGCCACATGGGTTGCTGTTTACCTGCTTCCCAGAGGTACCCCTTGCCCCAGTCCTCGCTGAAATAGTTAGCAATCTGAGGGTCGACTGCCGGGCCCAGCAGGGGCCCCGGCATCCTGTGCCCACTCTTGGGCCAGCACCCAGGCCATATCACTGGTTGACTCTTTTGGGTGGGTGGGTGAGTTTTGCTGCTCTGGCCCACACTGGAGAAAGGGAGAGGAAGCCTCGTCCTGCTCCCCTCCCCCCTCTCCTTCTTCCCCACTGCACACGAGGTCTCCCGGGTGAGCCAGACGTACACGTGCATGAAGCGGGGTGGGCGACACAAGCAGGCGGCCACCTGTGACTTCGCGGGGCCACGTGCTGCCTCGGCACCTGGGGAGGACCCCCTGGCGGTTGTGGGGAGCCTGTTTTGACCTGATCTGTATTTACCCCTGACAAAGGAAGTAAATAAATAGCTCTTGGTGTGGATGTGCGTGTGCCAGACTGTATATGTGCCTGCTGCACGCCGTTAAAAACCGTGACCCAACCCAGAGGAAGTGGTGACAGAAACGATTGTTTGTTTTATTTTCCATTTACCCTCACAGCCCTTCTCCACTCCACCCTTTGTATGTGCTGAGAGGCTTTTTCGCCAGCCTGGCATCCAGCCTGCTCATTCACTTCTTCATTCACGCATTCTGGTGCGTGCTGAACCAACGCGGTGCCAGATGCTGGCAGTTGTGAAAGATGCTCTGGAAGAAAGTGGGATGGGGAGCGGGCGCCCTGGCGGTTGGATTCACGTCTCTTGGCCTGCTTACTAGCAAGGTGCCCGTGGGCAAGTTGTTTTGTGGGATCACGGCGCCCCATCAGCCCTCCGAACTGTTTCAGGGTTTAAGTCGGTAGAATAGTGACTTGCTCATGGCCAGCACTCAGTGTGTGTGACTTACAGTTTGTGATGTCCCCTCTGCGCCTCCTCCCTGCTCCTGCGGCTGGCTGCCCAGCCCAGACCTCCATGGGCGCCCGCCGGGATTGCTGCACTGTTCTCTGGCACCACTGCTCAGAGACGTTAGGAGCTGCCCGGGGCCTACAACATCAAATTCGACTTATCCTGGAGCTCTGGCTCTCCTAGCATGTGGGCTCAACCCCCCTCCCCCCTCTTTATAAGCTCATGGGGTTATAAAGGTTGAGCCACAATCAACCTTTACCACCCCATTCCTGGCAACAAGAGTGCCTGCTACCTGGGGTGTTCCTGCTTCCACCACTTTCCTCACACTGCCCCCCTTCCTGGGGTGCCCTTTATCCTCCTCCCATCCACCCTCTCTGTCCAAACTTGGCCATTCTTCAAGTTTAAATCCACTTGGTTGTTCCCCCCACATATCCTGCCTCCTGGGTAGCATGTCCTCCTGGGTAGTCTATTCTGCGTGGTGTAGCTCATCACCCTTCCTGCACTGTGTCTTAGTTGCCTTCCACCCTTCTTTCATTCATGTAGCCCATAGGAAGAATGACTGTTCTGTGCCCGATGCCTTGGGGCCCAGTCCTTGTTTCTCCAATAGTGCCCATCACTGCATAGATATTCTCTCAGTAAATGTTGGTCCAACAAATGAGTGAGGGGAAAGTGAGAACAGAAGGCAGCAAGTTTGAGTCTTGGGGTACAGGCTCTCTGTGGGCATTCCAGGGCAAGGAAAGGTAGGGAAGGTTGGAGTTGAGGAGGTGCTTCCTGAAGAGCTGAGTGGTCTCGAGGTGAATGGGTAGAGTTGGGAGGGTTGTGTGTGTGTGGTGGGGGGAGTGGCGAGGGCAGGGCAGGCACCATGACCACCTTGACTAGAGCCAGGGATGCTTGCTCCAGCCCCTCACCACCACACAGGTGTCCAGGTCTGGTGAGGGCACTGTGGATGGAGGCCTGGGCCAGGCACATCTGTGCACAGGGTCCTTCTGAGGCCCTAATCCACACAGTGACGTGGAGGAGGACAGAGCGAAGGCCAAGAATCTCCTGCATGTTGGGTCAGACACAGGCAAAGAGCTGGGTTTGGGAAAAAGTCATGCATTCATTCATTCTCTGATTCATTCAGCCTTTTTAAATAAGCTTTTAAAAAATTATAAAATTCACTAGAGGCCCGGTGCACAAAATTTGTGCACTGGGGTGGGGGGTGTCCCTCAGCCCAGCCTGCACCCTCTCCAATCTGGGACCCCTTGAGGGATGTCCGACTGGGATTGGGCCTAAACGGGCAGTCAGACATCCTTCTCACAATCCAGAACTGCTGGCTCCCAACCGCTCACCTGCCTGCCTGCCTGATTGCCCCTAACAGCTTCTGCCTGCCAGCCTGATCACCCCCTAACCACTCCTCTGCCAGCCTGGTTACCCCTAACTGCCCTCTCCTGCTGGCCCAGTCACCCCCAAATGCCCACCCTTGCCAGCCTGGTTGCCCCTAACTGCCCTCCCCTGCCAGCCTGGTCACCCTCAACTGCCCTCCCCTGCAGGCCTGGTCACCCCTACTGTCCTCTCCTGCAGGCCTGGTCGCCCCCAACTGCCCTTCCCTACTGCCCCGGTCACCCCTAACTTCCCTCCCTTGCCAGCCTGGTCGCCCCTAACTACCCTACCCTGCTGGCCTGGTCACCCCTAACTGCCCTCCACTGCCAGCCTGGTCTCCCCTAACTGCCCTCCCCTGCAGGCCTGATCGCCCCCAAATGCTCTCCCTTGCAAGCCTGGTTCCTTCCAACTGCCTTCCCCTGCTGGCCATCTTGTGGTGGCCATCTTATGTCCACATGGGGGCGGCCATCTTGCGTGTTGGAGTGATGATCAATTTGCATATTACCTCTTTATTATATAGGATACTTGCTCAGTATAGGAAATGTGGACAATCCAGAAATATAGGAAAACTCTAGAAAAATCATTCCTAGTTCTAAACACTCAAAGACAGCCTCCTTTACATTTGATGTGTTTCCTCGTCTTTTATCTTTATTATTTAAATCATTTCCACATGACTATTTTAATAGCTATTTAAATGATAGTTAATTTTTACATTTAATTTTTAAATTAAGTTGAATAGTACAAAAATTGTAATTATGAAAGTAAAACAGCCATTCTCATTATAAAAACACATTACAGACAGGAAGAAAATACAGATGCGAGTCCCACCCTCCAGGGAAAACCAGTGTTAAGGGCTGGTTTGTGTCCCTCAGAACCCTTTTTCTATGCATGTACTCTTACAGTTTTATTCTCTTAAAATAAGATCATAGAATACTATCCATATGCAATCGTTTTTACTTCTACAAAGTTAGGGTCATTTTGCATGCCCAATGTTACATCTCCCTTTTTTTTTACATAACATTTTTTTTACGCTACATATGTTACTTAAACTTTGATGTTACACAAAAATTCATACATTCATGATGATGCGGTTATAGACTGCAATTTACAACTGTTTGAAAATAGATTGCCTGAAAACACAGGAATCTCTAACTTTAGAACATGACTGAAATATCTCCTTGATTGATCAAAATGATTTCAAAACCTTAACATTTGCTATCTAGCTAAAGCATTTTTACATGCAGTGGGAGATAGCTATTTTTATTTTGTTTCAGGTAATGAAACTAACAGAAAAAAGGCATTATTCTCAGATCGCTCAAGTGAAATGAAAATGGCCTCTCAAGTGAACATCGTATGGCTAAAATATAAAATGCTGGTTATTATTTTGAAAACATTAAAAGTTCCTTGACATCTAACTACATTGCTTTTCAGCCAGCAGTGTTTTCTGTCAATTTGTAGGTTTTTGAATGCCCCTGCTACAGGCGGCCCTGTGTTCCTCAGTCATTGCGGATTCCCACAGGCATTTCCTAAGCTTTGTGCCGGGCGCCTCGCAGCACGCCCGCCTTCTGGAGCGCCCGGGCTGGTTGGGACCCCAACACCTTAGCAGTTTCCACTTAATGTAATAAATGGAGGAATGAATTCCGTACTGTGTGCCATGGAAGCTTGCAGGGGGTGAGGGGCTGGGGGAGTCAGGGCAGGCTTTGTGGAGAGGAGACATTGTGGCGCTGGCTCTGGAAGGGCCAGCAGGAGGTTCCAGGTGCAGAGGCTGGAGGCCGAGGGAAGTGGAGGGGCCTCCTGGAGCCGGGGTGACTTATTATCAGCCGCCCCCCTGGCTCCAGTAGTTTGGTTCTGTGTTTCCTTTGGAGATGACAGATTCTGTGAGCAAGGGCTCCAGCTGTTTATCAGGGGCCATCCCAGGCCTGCGGGCTCCCACTCCCCGCTGCAGAGGCTGTGAGGCCCTGATTAAGGAAACAGCTGAGGCAAGGGACCCCAGCAGAGGGGCGGGGGAACCAGAAGGCCGCAGTGAGGAGCCGAGGCGGAGAGAGCAGGGTGCAGGGCAGGGACAGCCAGGGTGAGGGACAGGAACCAACCGTGCCCCTTGTGCTTCCAGGGCGTGCCCTGCCCCCCTGCACAGGGCGAAACGCAGCTCCATCGGAGCCCCTTGGGCTAGCACCTCCTCTGTGACTCTGCTCACTGGTCAGACGGTTCCTGAGGGCATCACTGAGAATGAATTCCTCTCCTTTGCTCAGCTAGTAAGTCAACCTGTTGCCGTTGGCAGACTGTGAGCTTTAGAATCAAGAATGAGAGTAGAAGTGGCTGACATTTATGAAGCCTTTAACTCATGCTAGGCACCGTGGTGAAACGTGTTTTGAAGCTATTTTCTCACCAAGTACTTCCCGGCAGTGAGTGAGGTGGGATTATTATTATTATCCTCATGTTGTAGAGGAGGAAACTGAAGGGCAAAGGGCAAGCTTGAAGTACTACAGCGGAGGTTCAAACCCCTGAGTGAGTCCCATTTTCCTTCTTTATATAAACAGGGAGATGGAAACAATACCTTTCTCTCAGGGTAGTTGCAAGAACGAAAGGAAGTAATGTATATCAAAGCATGTCAGCTCCCACTCCTCCCATTACAGCCCTCCCCACCACTCACTCCTTCAGCATCTTATTGCTTGGGAAGAGCTAGTTTGAGACTGTGTGGCCTGGTGGAATGGTTAAGAGCATCCATTCTGGAGCTACACTGCCTGAACTCAAAATCCAGGCTCTGATCCATGACCAGGCTCCGATCACTGACCTTGAGCAAGTTACTTGAACCTCTTTGCGCCTCAGTTTCTTCATCTGTAATGTGAAGATCATAACGGTACCTTCCTCATAGGTTGTTTTAGGAATGAAATGAGTGTGTCTCTACATGCGCATATTTGCTACTGATGTTAACCAGCCTGGAAACTGTCCGAGGGCAGGGTCCATTT
The DNA here is from genome assembly GCF_027574615.1 of Eptesicus fuscus. Taxonomy (NCBI): domain Eukaryota; kingdom Metazoa; phylum Chordata; class Mammalia; order Chiroptera; family Vespertilionidae; genus Eptesicus; species Eptesicus fuscus. Next base: position 11,839,806 of record NC_072482.1, on the reverse strand, counting down.
CAAGGTGGCCCCTGGGTTCTCCTGGCCTGAGTGAGGGCATGTGTGGCTGAGTGGTCCAGATAATAACAACGACAAGTACCCATATATTGCAATTCTTCTCACTATAAGAGAAACACTTGCTTACTGTAGAAACTTTGAAAAATACAGAGAAGAAAATGAAAATGAACCATGATCCCACTACTCAAAAATAATCATTGGTAACATTTTGGTAATATTTCTTTCCAGTGCTGTTTCTGTTTAGACAGCTGTTTTCCTAAAATTGGGATCATGTGCTACCTTACCGTTTTGAATCCCCCGCTGACTGCATGGTGTATGAAATGAGCATGTTCCAGCACCACTAAAATGTTTTCTGAAATAGGGTCCCCGGCACTTTGTCTTGTTTTACTGATTGAAAGACTACACACGGAGGGAGTTGGTTAATAGATTGCTGCCATTCTGGAGGGAGGAAGTCTGTCCCATTGCACGTTTTTACCAATGATTGGGAGGTAACGTGGGTGGCAAGCGATCAGCTGGCTCTTTTGTGCCCTCTTCATGTTGGTGTCTCAGACGTTTCTGGGTCCAGAAGGGATGACACTGTCCACTCATTCATTCAGCAAATGTTTATTGAGTATCTACTATGTGCCAGGCTTGTTTTGTGTACTTGGAATACATGGGTGAACAAAACAGGCAAACATTTCTCCCCTTCTATAGCGAGGGGCAGGACTGGCAGGACAGATAGCAGACGGTACACACAACACATAAAGTTACAAAGCTCATTGAAGGCGATAGGGACTATGCACAGAACAATCACATAGAGCAGTGAGAGAGAGAGTATTGGAGAGGGGACATTTTGCAGTTTTAAACAGGATGACCAGCGTCAGCTGAGAAGGAAGCGTTTGAACAGTGACTCAAAGTTAAGGAATTGGCCTGGTCGCTACCTGGGGGGTGGGAGGGCGTGTGCTAGCAGAGAGGGCAGCCAAAGCAAAGATTCTGGGACTAGAACCTTCCGGGAGTATTTGAGGAATGCAAGAGGACCAGTGCGGCCGCAGTGGAGTCATTCTTGAGGAAGTTACTGTAACCTCTTTGGGCCTCACTACAGTTTGACCCTAGGAGGGAGAGCCGACATGCTGGTTGAGAGAACCAGGAATTAGACCTTAACCAGCTGTAACGAATGATGTAAATTTAATAAGATACAAATTCCAACAAAAACAAAGTTTGCTCTGACGGTCACCAAAAAGTCCTCTGTAAAGCAAGTCACCTCAAATCCCTCTTGTTAGCCGGCTGGGTGTGAATTATTAGTAAATTGCTAAGTACAGGATAAGGGAGATAGGGCTTCACAGCCATTCATTTAGTCAGCATGTCTTTATTGAATGTCTGCTATGGGCCTGGACTTGCTAGGTGCTGGGATCTGAACAGGACAAAGCCCCTGCCACCGTGGAGGTTGCATTGTAGTGGGTGGAGACTAACGCTGAGCAAACAAATGTACGATGGGATGTTGGGCGGTGATAACAGCTGACACCAACAGCAGTTAAGCATGGTTCTCAAGAGAAAACTGTGGTGTAAGTTGGGTCTATGTTCATTATGAGTCAGCCGCGTAATGCAGTTGCCTAACAGCCAATTCCACCTGAGGTTGTGTGAACAGAATGCTCAGCGCTGGAGAGGTCATGGTCTCTGCTTTCTGATAATCGAGCTAGACGTGCAGGGTTGCATTTACATTCTAGAGGGACATTGACCAACCGGAACTTGGTCAGGGGAGGATGACTAAGACCATGGGGGGAGGTGGTGCTGTAACACCATCCAGGAGACAGGACCAGTATCAGTGGATAGAGGCTCCAGCTCAGCCGGTCGAGGAATTTTCTCATGGTCGGAACTGACCAGTAATAGAATGAATGGGCCGTGAGAGAGGGTGCGACTCCATTGTCCAAAATTGTTCAGAGGAGCCTGGATTCACCTGTCTCGGAATATTAATGAGGGTGTAATGAATGTGGAAGGAACTTGGATTAAATAAGTAGGGCTCCTTCCAGTTCCAGGTCATTCTGTGCCTGAGAAGGAGAGAACCTGTAACACAGATAATTCCACATTAACCACATTTTAGTAATCAGCAACCACCAAGGCCATCGGTAGAATCCCAACATGTAGAAACCAGAAGTTCTCAGAATTCTTTCGCTCATCACTCTAGTTTGGTGTCCAGATCTGAGCTCTAGAAGCTTCCGAGGGTTAGAGAATGTTCAGCCGGAGAGCCATGGGCTGGTCAGCAGATCCACCTGCCCACCTTTTCATTTGGTGATTTCATGTAACAAGAATTATACAGAAAGTCCTCCTGTAGTTTTCACCCAGATTCCCCAGATGTTAACATTTTATCACATTTGCTTTATTATTCTATCTTTCTAATGTATATATACATTGTTTGAATGTAAGTTGCAGTCATCATGTCCCTTTACTCCTAAATACTTTTATTTTTATATTTTTAGAGAGAGAGGAAGAAGGAGACATCGATTTGTTGTTCTACTTATTTATGCATTCATTGGTTGACTCTTGTATTTGCCCTGACTGGGGGGGTCAGGGCCTGAGATTTTGGTGTTTGGGGACAATATTCGAACCAGCTGAGCTACCCAGCCAAGGCTAAGTGTGCATTCTTTTTTTTTTTTTTAATCCTCACCCAAGGACATGCTTTTACTGATTTTTAGAGAGAGAGAAAGGGAGAGGGAGAGAAACATCAATGTGAGAGTGAAACATCAATGGGTTGCTTCCCACACACCCTGAGCCGGGATGGAACCCACAACCTGGGTATGTGCCGACTGGGAATCGAACTGCGACCTTTGAGTGTATGGGAGGTCACTCCAACCAACTGAGCCACACTGGATTCATCAAACAAGGTCTTCTCTTACATAACCCCAGTAGAATGATAAAAAACAGGAAATTAACATTTCTACAATGTTATTATCTAACCTACAGACTTTATTCAAATGTCACAATAGTCTCAATGATATGCGTTATAGCCCCAAAGAAAAAAAGTCCCAGATCACGGGTTGTATGCAGCTGTCGTGTCTCAGTAAGTTTCCTTTAATCTAAAATGTTTCCTTAATTTCTCATCGTCTTTCATGATATCAACATTTTGATGGGTGGGCAAAGGACTTCTAAGTAAAGCCTTTTTAAAAAATGAGCTAAGACAGGGAGAAGGTTTTGATACGGATCCTCAGGTCCCTGTGGTTTATTCATTAAGCATGATTTCCCTGCTTACGAGGCCATACTGGCTCCGCGCTCATCATCCCAAAGCATCCCAAAGCCCCTGCATTGGTTTCCTAGGACAGCCATAACGAAGGACCACAATGGGGTGGCTCAAGACAACATAAATACGTTCTCTCACCGTTCTGGAGACTGGAAGTCCAGAATCAAAGTGTCTTCAGGCCATGTCCCTCTGAAGCCTGAGGGGAGATCCTTCCTGCTTCTTTCATCTTCTGGTAACTCCCGTATTCCTTGGCTTGTAGTGGATCACTCCATTCGGCCTCTGTCTTCACATAGCCGTCTTCCCTCTGTGTCTCTTCTTATAGGGACGACAGTCATATCAGGTGTAAGGACCCATCCTGCTCCGATCTGACTTCATCTTAATTATAACTGTAACTACCCTGTTTTCAGACAAGGCCACTTCTGAGGTACTGAGGGTTGGAACTCCAATATATTGTTTTGGGGGACACAACTCAACCCCCAGAACCCCTACCTCATCTTTCCAGCCTAAGCCTGCATTTCTTCGTGTGTGGTCCCTCTGCTACAACCACAGTAATTGTCCTCAAGGGGACCCTGCTTCCCTCCAGACTCAAGGCTTTCTTCTGGCCATCTCCACACCCACAACCGCGCCCCCCCCCCCGGCCCCCCCCCCCCCCCTGGCCCGCCAACAATCAGGGAATAGAGGCATGGGAAGATGAACTTGCTCAAGGCCTCAAATTCTCTGACAGTTCCCTGGTGTATTTCCTCCTCATGGACTCTTGCTGGTTGCTGTAGAAGGGATCTGAGAGCTGGTGCGTGTTCCAGTCCCTGGCCTGCCATCTGAAATCCTCAGGGCCTGTGAGTGCCCAGTGCCTCAGCTGACACTGATCATACTGTGTCCTCAGTTCTCAGGGTGGGGTGGGGGATGGGATTCGGGTCTTTTATGTTCATGGCTTCCTCCTTTCCCACGAGAGTCTCATGGCCCTTGTACCTTACACCCTGCCTGAGCTTCTCAGAGTAGGTAGGGCACAGGGTGTCCAATGTATAACATCTCCTGCAGACTGTGTCCAGAGTGTCTGGGCCCCACTCCAGAGCTCCTGAATCAGAATCTCTGGTGAAGCCCAGCCAGCGTGGGTGAGCATCGACCTATGAACCAGGAGGTCACAGTTTGATTCCCAGTCAGGTCAGATACCCGGGTGGTGGACTCGATCCCCAACGTGGGGTGTGCAGGAAGCAGCCAATCAATGATTCTCTCTCATCATTGCTGTCTCTCTCTCTCTCTCTCTCTCTCTCTCTCCCTTTCTGATATATATAATTTTCACATTCAGTTTTTCTGTGAACCTAAACATGCTTCCAAAAATGAAGTTCCTTTTTAAAAATGAAGGTTATTGCCTAGAGCATAACTAAAGAATGTTGTGGGGCTTACCAACCGGAACCTCCTCAGTATTTGGGTGTGGACTATTTCTACTCAAGCTTCTTTCTCTTCAATGGTGTCCCATTCAGAATCCTAGGGAAATCGGTATGTCTCTGATCTGGTCCTGACCTGCCCAACCCTCCCACCCCTTGCCCCAGACTCAGAGCCTGGGGGTGACACAGGACAGTTGCTCTACCCACCCCCACCCCCACCCCCAGGAGCCCAGCTGTTTTCCCCAGCCCCTCATTTCAGCCACCTGAGCCCATTCACAGTTTTCCTGTCAGTTAACCGGGCCCCACTGCACTGTGGGAAGGGGCCCCTCTAGATGGCTGTGCGTCATTTACTGGTGTATTCCTTGGGCCTCATCAGAGCAGGTGCGAGCAGAAGCAGCTGGGTGAAATGAGGACACTTCCTCCCCAACATTCAAAGCTTCTCTCCCCCCTCACCCCTCCAGCCAGCAAAGGGCAGCCCCCAGGAGAGGGGTTGCCTTAAACGGGGAGGGGACACACTGGAGGGAAAGGTGCTCTTTCTGTAGAGGGAGGACTGATGTCACCGGAAGGGACGGGGGTGGGGGACTGTTTCTGGGACTACCCAGGTCACTGACTTTGCCTGCAGCCTGGAAGGTACTGAAGACCAATTATGAAGCTGGCCAACCTATCCCCTTCCGGGCTGACGCCTCCCTGTCTCCTAAGAAAATGGGTGCAGCCAGACTCAGTCCACACTCTAGAACAGAAGTGCTCAAAGTTGAGCATGCACCTGCATCCCCTGAGGGGCTGATTACACAGGCACTGCTGGGTCCCAGGCCAGAGATGCTGATTAGTGGGACTGAGGCGGGGCCTGAGAATTTGCATTTGTAATTTGTTTCCCAGACCATGTTGCTCCTGTTCCAGGGGATCCCCTTAAGGTTTCTGATAAGAGGGCTCTGCCTAGCCATCACCAGGGAAAAACAGGTCACTCAAGGAAGTTGGGCCCCCGGCGGTGGCCTTATCACTCAGGCCCAAATCACAACCCTCCCCCTTTGCAGGTCTGGATGCTTTAGCTGGATTTGGGTAGGACTGTGGCTTAAGAAAAAGGCAGGAAGAAAACCTTCTCTGTCCGCTTGCTCCCCACTCTCACGGCCAGTCCCCTGCAAGCAATGCCTCCTGCCATCTTGAATCTTGTTTGTTTGTTTGTTTTTGCATGTGATATTTGTGATACTTTTTATTTATTTATGTATTTTTAAAATATATTTTTATTGCTTTCAGAGAGGAAGGGAGAGGGAGAGAGAGAGAGAGAGAGAGAGGAACATCAGTGATGAGAGAGAATCATTGATCGGCTGTCTTCTGCAGGCCCCACACTGGGGATGGAGCCTGCAACCCAGGCATGTGCCCTTGACTGGAATCGAACCCAGGACCCTTTAGTCCGCAGGCCGATACTCTACCCACTGAGCCAAACCAGCCAGGGCAATCTTGAATCTTTTATTTTTATATTTCCTACCTGGCCAATCACAGAAAAAGAAGGATGACCCCTGTGTTCTCTGAATCTTATTTTTCAACTATATGCTGTGAAATATTAGTCAGCTATTCAAAAGCATGAAGGCAATCCTATGTGGTGACTAGGGAGTGATCTGCCATAACATATTGTAGAGTGAAATATGGTATTGCTTTTATGAAAACAATCAACCATGAAGCTATAAATAAGTATGTATATGTATATGTATGTATGTATATATAAGTATTTACATCCCACCAAAAAAGTGTGGAAGGACCTTTTCCAGACCACCAACAGATGTTAGCTCTGGAGGATGGGCAATCTCACTGTTTACATTCTCTAATCCTATATTTTAACAAGCCTATCTGACTCTGTAATGAAAAGCCAATGAAAATAAAATAAAATAAAATAAAATAAAATAAAATAAAAAAATAAAATGCCAGTGAAATGCAGGTGAAAGAGAAGCGTAGAGCTCTGGAAAGATACACTCAACTATTTTTTTTAAAATATATATTTTTATTGATTTCAGAGAGGAAGGGAGAGGGAGAGAGAGTTAGAAACATCAATCATGAGAGAGAATCATCCATCCGCTGCCTCCTGCACGCCCCAGACGGGATCAAGCCTGCAACCCGGCCATGTGCTCTGACCAGGAATTGAAACATGACCTCCTGGTTCATAGGTCAACGCTCAACCACTGGGCTACACTCAACTATTAATAGTAGGGAATGGGAGGAGGGCTGGGGGTTCTATCATTAGCCGCCAGCCCCCTTCCCCAACACACACACTTCTGGACTGTTTGAATTTGTTAAAAAGTGGATTGTTGGTTTTTTAATTTTTTTAAAGGGCACATAGACAATAAAGGAAATAGCCTCCCTCTCTCCTCTACCTGTCCCCCAGCCGCCCCTGGCTCACCCCCACCAGCGGCTGCCCCAAGCCCTCCGCACTCCTCCAGTGCTCTGCCATCTCATTCCTTCCAGTCAACGTCAGATTTCTTCACTCGCTGCCTCCATTTCTTCAACAGCCATTCTTTTTATTTTAAAGAAACATTACATGTTTTTGTTTGATGATCACCAGCATTCCAAAAATGGAAAATAAAATCCCATAGCCCTAAAACAGCATCCACAAGCATGACTTGCTCTTGTCCAGTCCTATCTGCTGCTCACTGCACACGCGTGTCCTTTCATGATTGTAATCTGCACAAATGGTATTTTGTGTGCTGAAATTTTTTACGTCACCTAATTTTGTAAGCCCGCCTGTGGATGGACACAGCATCATTTCTTTATGAATGGTACTGCGGTTGTTTAACCAGGCTCTGATTGTTAGGTCTTTGGGTGGTTTCCAGTTCTTTGCTATGTATTCATTCATGACTTAACCCCCTCCTTTTGGGCCCCGCCTCCTGCCAGCCTATAAAAACTGCCCTCTTAAAGGTCACTGCTATGGGTATTCCTTCCAAATCTAGCAGCCTCTTCTCAGTCCTTGACTGAGCCCTTGTCTTGACTTTAATTGAACTTGGCCTTATTAACCACCCTCACCACCACTCACCAGCCCATCCATCAAACTGTTGGTGCAATTCCAGGCTCCCTTCATTGGCTTTTGTTTTTTTCTTTTTGTAATCTTCTTTCTTCCAAATACATTTTTACATTTTCATTGTAAAAGAATACAACAATAATTAGATAATATAGAAAGTAAAAATACATTATATTTTAATTGAACTGAATTATGAATTATATCATTCAAAAAGAATACAAAAGTGCATGCGCGCACAAACACACACACACACACACACACACACACACACACACACACACATATAAACTAGAGGCCCGATGCACGAAGATTCGTGCAAGAATGGGCCTTCCTTCCCCTGGCTGCCAGCACCGCATTTGCTCCGGTCCGGAGCTGCCTTTCCGCCTTCCCACGCTGCCCAGAGGCCCAGAGCAGCTGTGGCGGTGCAGAATGCCTGCATCGTTGCCATGGCGACGACGCAAGCATCCTGGCCACTGGGTGCCTGTGTATGCAAATTAACCTGCCATCTGTGGTGGGTTAATTTGCATACTCACCCCTGATTGGCTGGTGGGTGTCGCGAAGGTACAGTCAATTTGCATCTTTCTCTTTTATTAGTGTAGATTATGAAGCAGTATAATAAAACTAAACCCATATTATACCTACCTCGCAACTTAAGAAATACAACACCACTGATTCCATGGAACCTTCCTCTGCTGCCCTTTCTGGGGCATCCCACTGAGACACTCAGGGTTTGGTTTATTTTATCAGGCTCTGAATTAGTTTTAATCACTTGCAGTTTTATCAGGCTCTGAATTAGTTTTAATCACTTGCAGTTTTGAAGGGGTATTATCTAGACAAACATATCATCTATTTATAATGATCGTTGTTTCCTTCTGATTCTATGCCTTTAATTTATTGTTACTCTTTCCAGTTTGCTTTCCAATTTTGCTAAGACCTCCAATATAATGTCAACTAGAAGCAGGAATAGCAGGCATCCTTGACTTGTTGACTATAAAATAAATGCTTCTAATGGTTTTTCATAACAGTGACTGCTATAGGTTTTTGGTACATGCTCTTTAAAAGGTTAAGGACGTTTCTTTTTATTTCTAGTTTATTGTTAAATTTTATCAAATGCTTTTTCTACATCTATTGAAATGATCTTATGGGTTTTCTTTTTTCCTCTGTGAATGCTATAAATGACATTAATATTTTTATGTTAAACTTTCATTGTATTTCTGGGATAGAGTCAAATGGGGCATAATATAGTATCTTTTTTTATATAGTACTGAGTTTGATTTGTTTATATTTTGAACAAGGTATCAACAACTCTGTTCATAAGTGATATTAACCTGTATTTTTTTCTCATACTATATTTGTCTGTTTTGGAATTAGAATTTTACTAACCTCACCGAATACGTTCAGAATGTTTTTCCTTCCTTAATATCTAAGAAAAGGTGGCTTAAAATTGGAATTGATGCTTTCTTGAATATTTGGTAGATCATTCCTATAGAACCTTCTGGGCCTGGTATCATCTTTGTAGGAATAATTTAAATTACCTATTTAAATTTTGTTTCTGGCTGTATGTAAAGTAATCAGATGCCTAGACTAGGACCAGGTTATGTCTGTTCCCTGCATACTCATTAATAATGCCTCTTTTCACTTTCAGAGATCTCCTTGTTCAGATAATAAAATATGTGGTTTTTGTGTGTATAGGACTATATAGGTTTTTCTCTTTCTTCTTGAATTAGTTTTGGCTAATTACATAATATTGTCTAGTTTGTCTGCTTCATATTTATTGGCATAAAGTTGTTTGTAGTTTTCTCATTTTTAAAACTCTGCTGTGCCCTGGCCAGTGTGGCTCAGTTGGTTGGAGCGTAGTCCTGGGCACCAAAGGGTGGCAGGTTGATTCCTGGTCAGGGCACATACCCAGGTTGTGGGTTTGATCCCCAGTCGGGGTGAGTATGGGAGGTACTGCTATCTCTCACATCAATGTCTGCCTGTCTGTCTCGCTCCCTTCCTCTCTCTCTAAAATCAATTAAAAAACAGATACTCGGGTGAAGATTAAAAACACACATACAAAACTCTGCTACAGCTTCCAATGTATTACTTTAAAACTCTCTAACATTGTTTATTTGCAACTTTTTTCTTTACCTTATCAGTATTACCTACGTTTTTTCCCATTTTTATTAGTCTTTTTTTTTAATATATTTTATTGATTTTTGAGAGAGAGGAAGAGAGAGGGATAGAGAGTTAGAAACATCGATGAGAGAGAATCATCGATCAGCTGCCTCTTGCACACCCCCCAATGGGGATGTGCCCACAACCAAGGTACATGCCCTTGACCGGAATCGAACCTGGGACCCTTCAGTCCGCAGGCCGACGCTCTATCCACTGAGCCAAACCGGTTTCGGCCATTTTTATTAGTCTTTTTTATGTACACATTTAACTTTATTGACTTTCCCTACTGTTTATTTTTTATGTCATTAATTTTTGCTCATGTTTATTGTTTTCATCTTTCTACTTTCTTAGAATTTATTCTGCTGCTCTCTTTTTAAATTTTGAGTCTTTTTTTCTTTTCTAATATATGCACTTAAGGCTATATATTTCCTTGTAAGTGTAGTTAAAGTTGAATTCTGTAAGGCTTTTTTTATGATGCATATCATAAAATGCGTGTATCTTAAGTCTATAGTTTTATGAGTTTCGGCGAATGTTAACAACCATGCTCCCATCATCCAAATCAAGATATAGGCTGTCTCCATCAGCCTAGAAAGCTCCGTAGGGCCCGTGTTGGATCAGTCTTCCCTCCATCACCAGTTCATTAGTGTGAGGACTATGCGAGGCTAGCCGTTCCTCTAAATGGAAGCATTCAGTATTCTCTTGAGAGTGCAGCTTCTTTCATCAGCATGCACTGCGTATGTTAGTTCATTTGCTCCTTTTTATCACTGAGTTTATTCCGTTATATGGATGGATATGCACTATTTGTCTATCCAGTCTTTGCTGATGTTTGTTTGGATTGTTTTCAGTGTTTGGCTACTATGAATAAAGCACCTATGAACATTCTTATACAAGTCTTTTGTGACATAGTAAGCTTTCATTTCTCTTGGGTAGTGGGAATTGAGACTGGAGATCATTCTCAATCTCAGAGAAAATGTGTTCATCATCAAAAAATTAAAAGGCACCCAGCCTGTGTGGGTTAGTGGTTGAGCATCAACCTATGAACCTGGGGGTCACGTTTCAAATCCTAGGCAGAGCACATGCCCGGGCTGCGGGCTCAATCCCCAGTAGGAGAGGCCGTGCAGGAGGCAGCTGATCTATATGATTCTCTCTCATCATTGATGTTTCTCTCTCTCCCTCTCCCTTCTTCTCTCTGAAATAAAAAATAAAAAATAAGTTAAAAAGACTCGGACCGCCCTAGCTGGTTTGGCTCAGTGGATAAAGTGTTGGCCTGCGGACTGAAGGGTCCCAGGTTCGATTCCAGTCAAGGGCACATGCCCGGGTTCTGGGCTCGATCCCCAGTGGGGTTGTGCAGGAAGCAGCCAATCAATGATTCTCTCTCATCATTGATGTTCTATCTCTCTCCCCCTCTTCTTTCCTCTCTGAAATTAATAGAAATATATTTTAAAAAATGGACCTTAAAAAAAAAAAGGCATTGGTTATTACTTTTATACCATCCTAGTGACTTTGCTTTTTAAATGAATGGAAACGATGTAGTTTGTTTTTTTAATCCTCACCGGAGAATATATTTTTAGGAGAGAGAGAGAGAGAGAGAGAGAGAGAGAGAGAGAGAGAGACAGACATTGATTGGTTGCCTGCCATAAACACCCTGACTGGGGATTGAACCTGAAACCTAGGTATGTGCCCTGACCGGGAATTGAACCCGAAATTTTTTTGGTGCACAGGATTGATGCTCCAACCAACTGAACCACCTGGCCAGAGCACGATGTACAGCAAGCATGTCAGACTCGCGGCCTGAAGGCCACATGCGGCCCACAATGAATATTTTTGCAGCCCAGCCAATATAACGGTATGTAAGAAACGTTTTAATAAAAATTTCTTAGTTTTTGTAACTTAATTACAATATCCTGTTATACATAATTATTAATAACGAACTACAATGTTCGCTAACGACTGATTACTATAATCATGTTGCACTCATTTCCCTTACGCGCCTTACACGCAGGCGCACCATTTCTCTCCACTAATACTAGCAGCGAACGTTTTAGCAGCCGATGGCCACGTCATTAGTCTTGGACTGACTTGTTTGGTGTGCGCAACAGGAAACATTTTGCTTTCGGAGAACAAGAAAAATAGGTTTATTTGCATTACGCTTATTAATTTGTGCAGTTATTCAGTGTCTGGTAAGTTAATGTTCAAGAAAAAATATTAATTTTTATTAAAATGTTCTATTATTTTATGTTAACGGTTACTCATTTATTTCAGCCCTTTGTATTCAGCATGTCGCTATCGAAATAAACTTATGTTTCTATGAAAATTGAAGCTTTTGTTTTTTTTTTCGGCCCACATAAACTTAAACCTTGTTTATTTGGCCTGTGTTAGCCTTTGAGTTTGACATGCTTGATGTACCATTTTACTATGTGGCTACTAGTTTTTTTTAAAAATGTTGACCTTGTTTTTTTCATACAGTTTTGCGGGGAAAAGGGACTCGTATGCAAAGTCAGCTCCTGCTTCCCCTGATCATGTTAAACATGGCCAGAGGTGTAGATACGGGACTGTGGTTAGCTGTGCATCTGTGATTTTATTGCTTTCTTGTTTGGAATTGGAAAGGCGGGGTCTTAGTGTAGCTATCCAATAAGTTTTATGATGTGGTATTTTCATTATTATTTAGTTCTAGTTCTTAAACATTTTAAAATTAAGATATTTTTATTTGAACTATATGTTACTTGGAAATGTGTTTTTAAATTTCCATGTGTGGGATGATTTGTTGTTTTTGATGATTTCTAACTTAGTTGCAGTTTGGTCGCTTAATATAGTCTTTGTAATACTAATTTCTTGAAATGTTTTGTGACTTGCTTTATGACCTAATGTGTAGTTAATTTGTATGCTTAAAAGAAAAGTGTATTCTCTAATACACACACACACACACACACACATACTTATATACATTTATTTAATAAGCTTAATGCATACGTACACACTTATGTAAATATATATAAATTTATAGATAATAGATCTCAAGCTTATTAATGGCATTGTTCAAATCTTCCAAATCATTTCTGATTTTTTTCTGTTCAATCTACCAATTACTAAACAAGATGTATTAAACCTTCTACCCCAATAGTAGATTTATCAGTTTCTTCTTATAGTTTTGTCAAGTTTGACTTTATATTTCAGAACTTTTATTATTTGATATATACAGATTTAGAATTACTATATTATTCTAGCAAAAAATAAATTATTTTTTTTCTGATTGGGACTACATCAAACTATAAAGTTTTTGCACAGCAAAGGAATCCATGTACAAAACAAAAAGACAACCTACTGAATTGGAGAACATATTCACCAATGAGACAGCCAATAAGAAGTTAATATACAAAATGTATAAAGAACTCAAAATGTAAAAAAAACAAAAAACAAATCCAATTAAAAAATGGGCAGAGGGCCTGAATAGATACTTCTCCAAAGAGGACATACAGATGGCTGATAGACATATGAAAAGATGCTCAACATCACTAATCATCAGAGAGATGCAAATGAAAACCACAATGAGATCTCACCTCACACCTGTCAGAATGCCTTTCATCAGTAAATCAACAAACAACAAGTGTTGTCAAGGAAGTGGAGTAAAGGGAACCCTCGTGCATTGTTGGTAGGAATGCAGACTGTGCAGCTCTGTGGAAAATAGTATGCCCAGCCGGTGTGGCTCAGTGGTTGAGCATAGATCTATGAACCAGGAGGTTACGGTTCGATTCTGGTCAGGGCACATGCCCGGGTTGCAGCTCCATCTCCAGTGGGGGCATGCAGGAGGTAGCCCATCAATGATTCTCTCTCATCATTGATATTTCTGTCTCTCTCCCTCTCCCTTCCTCTCTGAAATCAATACAGATACATATATATATATATATATATATATATATATACATATATATATATATACATACATACATACATACACATACATACATACAGATATATACAGATATATGTATATATATACATATATATATGTATGTATATATATTTTTTCTTTTTTTTTAAAGAAAATAGTATGGAGGGTCCTCAAAAAATTATAAATGGAACTGCTTTATGTTCCAACAATTCCATTTCTGGGTATATGTCCACAGAAACCCAAAACACTAATTCAAAAGAATTTTCATTTCAGCGTTATTTACATTAGCCAAGATATGGAAGTAACTCAAGTGCCCTTCAATACACGAGTGAGTACACAAGTGAATAAAAAAGCTATAATACACACACACACACACACACACACACACACACACACACTGGAATATTACTCAGCCATAAAAAAGTGAAGTCTTACAATTTGTGATAGTATGGGTGGACCTAGAGGGTATTATGCTAAGTGAAATAAGTCAGTCAGAGAAAGACAAATACCATATGATCTCACTTATGTGTGGAATCTAAAGAACAAAATAAATGAACAAAACAAAAATAGAAACAGATTCATAGATACAGAGAACAGACTGATGGTTGCCAGAGGGGAGGGTGGTTGGGGGACTGGGTGAAAAGGTGAAAGGAATAAGAAGTACAGATTGGTAGTAACAAAATAGTCACAGGGATGCAAAGTACAAGCATAGGGAATATAGTAAATGATATTGTAATAACTACGTATGGTGCCAGTCGGGTACTGAAATATCGGGGGAACACTTTAGAAAGTAAATGATTGTCTAATTACTATTCTGTACACCCGAAACTAATACAAAATAGTATTGAATGTAAACTGTAATTGAAAAGTAAAAATTTTAAAAAGGAGTAACCATCCCTCTGAAATAAAATAAATTACTATTGTAGCCAATTTTCAAATCATCATATAGTGACTATTTCTTATCATGCTTTTTGCCTTAGTGCCTATTTATCTCATATTAATATTTGGTGTCACTTCCTTTCAGTTAGCATTTATTTAGCATTTGTTCCATCGTTTAACTTTTAGCCTCTCTCTGTATTACTTTTTTTCTACCTCTGCTTTTAATGAGGCCTAGATTAGAAGTCAGTAGACCTGTCTTGAAAGTGTCCTGGAGTCTTAGATTCCCAATTTTTCAATTGGGTACAAGAATACATGCCTTGCACACCACCCTTCACCATGTTGTGAGAATCGAGATAAGTTATGTGGAATCATTTTGCAAACTCTAAATTATTTTGCAAATTATTATTGTTCTAGCCACCTAGCTTTTTGAGTGTCCCCAAAAGTTTGTTTAAAGCCAAGGTGGTTAAGGGCTTAGTTGGTAGAGAGAGCCATGTTTTTGCATTTGCAAATACCATTTCATAGGGTGGTTGTAAGATGTACATGTATTAAAAGTACTAAATTATCTGTAGCATAGTAAGTATTCAATAAAGAGTAACTCATTATTTTTATGATTATCATTGTGATAATCGTGTTGCTATTGTTTTTACCATGAATTCTACATCCTCAATTTACCAGTGCTTGATCATAGGCAAATTTCTTAACCTCGCTAAGCCTCAACTTCTTCATTTTTGAAGCTAATAACTACTTCATAGTGTTGTTCTGAGAATAATGTAAAATAATGATAAAAAGAGCTTGGTACAGTGTCATGGTTTCCATAATCTTAGTTTTGAAGGTATCTTTTGCTATTAGTGTTCTAAATGTTGACACTTTTCTGAAGCCCCAAATCATCTATAACCTCTTACCTGAATTTGAAGCCCTTATTTAAAATATGGTTGAGTAGAACCACTGGGAAATTTTACCATCAATGTAAACCATTATATCCAAAGTTAAATTCTTCATCCTTTCTCCCCACCAATCATTTCAGCTTCTTGAGAACCTAAGTGATGGCTTTAAGTTAAGCCTTACCCTTAAGGAGCTCACCATCTAATAGAAGACTCACTTTAAAATATGCCATTGTAGAAATTCATGCAAGGTGCTTCAGGAGACCCTAGAGAAGAAATGAACCCTGTGGGGAGGAGGGTGATAAAGCCAGGAAAAGCTTCCCAGACCAGGGAAAGCCTGTTTCCCCATTTCCACCAAATATACCAGAACCATCATCTGTGATTCTCCCAACAAAAAAGACTGGGGTACATAAAATTAAACATCTTTTTTCACTTCATAACTTCAAGAAGTGAACCAGGGATCCAGTGGCCTTACTTCTCACGGATCTCTCTCTCTCTCTCTCTCTCTCTCTCTCTACCCCCCCCCCCCCCCCCCCGCCCCTTTTCTTCCTCCTCTCCCTCTGCATCCTGAAAGTCTTTTATTTGCTTCTTCTGCATCCTACTCCCTCACAATGGAGTGTGTGAGGACTGTGCTTGGCCTTTCATGTCCAGGCCTGAAGAGACAGCATCATTGCTGCTCGCAGTCCATTGGCCAGACCCAGGGCCATGGCCCCTACCTCACTGGGAATTGTCGTTTTTCTGTGTACCAGGAAGAGGAAAAGGGATTGGTGGGCTTCTAACCAGTCTTGGCCATAGCTGCCTCAGAGACATCCTTGACATCAGCAACCCCTGGCATGTTCCTTTTGCTACTCTGCTTGCAAAGGCGTAGGTCATGGAGCAGAGAATCACCTCAGTAGTCCCGTGTGTTTAATCCCTGCTTGATGAGACCATCAACTTTTTTCTGCCATCTTGTTCACTTTAATAATACTTCCTAGTCAAGAAAAAATTATTGTGGCACCTAGATCAGTGCTTGGCACATAGTAGATATACAATAAGTATTAAAATATTTTTTAAAATTTATTTTAGAGAGAGAGGGAGAGGAGGAGGGAAAGGGGCGGGGGGAGAGAGAGAGAGAGAGACAGAGACAGAGACAGAGACAGAGACAGAGACAGAGAGAGACATTGACTTGTTCCACTTATTTATGCATGGTTGATTCTTGTATGTGCCCTGATCAGGGATCAAATCCGCAACCTTGGGGTATCAGTATGATTCTCTAACCAACTGAGCTATAAGTATTTTTAAATGTATGAATCCTCTCAGCTCCAGGACTGACTTAGAGGTTATTTGCAAGACTAAATTAAACTCAGTACTTGAGTGAGCTGATAGAGAGAGGGAGGGAAGAAGGGAGGGATGGGTGGAGGAATCCTACACAATCAGGGATGGGAGCTTGTTTGTTGGTCACCTCTGAACTACCCCTGAAGGTAACCAAGAATCACCTCAGTGCTAGAAACCTTCCAGCATTTCTGCTTCCTCCCATAGAGCCAGGAAGAAAAAGTTAATCAGTGATTCCCTCTCATCACTGATGTTTCTATCTCTCTCTCCCTCTCCCTTCCTCTCTGGAATCAATAAAAATATATTTAAAAAAAAAAAAAAAAAGAGCGCAGCTGGAGTGGCTCAGTGGTTGAGCATCGACCTATGAACCAGGAGATCACAGTTCGATTCCTGGTTGGGGCATATGCCTGGGTTGCTGGCTCGATCCCCAGTGTGGGGCATGCAGGAGGCAGATGATCAATGATTCCTTTCATCATTGATGTTTCTATCTCTCTCTCTCCCTCTCCCTTCCTCTCTGAATTAATAAAAATATATTTTAAAAGAAAAGAAATGTTACAGGGCTGAGCAAAGGCCCCGAGGGACTGGAGCCGGAAGGGAAGACCTTAGCACTCACAGACGCCAGCAGAGCGTGGCTGGGCACAGATTCTGATGGGTTCCCACTCTAGCTTGGTGGCCTCTAGCAGTGGGGCCTTGGGCAAGTTACTTAATCTTTTTGTGCCAGTTTTCTCATCTGTAATTTAAAGATAATAATACCTCCCTCTTCTGGTTTTCAGATTAAGCAAGTTACTATAATAAAAAGCATAGACCAATGACTGGCACAATGTAAGCGCTGTATACTTGCAGATACCGTTATCATTAGGGACAGAAAAGGAATGGTCGCTTGAAGTCCCAAATTGACAGACTGGAAGGGCCCTTAGAGGTGACCGTGTCTGATCCCTACTGAGCACCATGGGGCTGCTGTTCTGGTGTCCAGCCGGGTTCTCTTACTGCTCCTGGTTGTCAGTGCACAGTTTGGTTCCAAACTATTTGGTAAAGTAGGTGGCATTTAGTTTAAGTGCCAACTGCCCCAGTCCAGTCCTTGCCCCCTTGCCTGTTTTGCCCCAATTTGACTTTTCTTCCCCAGAACACTTACACTTTTCCCTACCACCGAGATCTCCACTCTGCCACCCCCTCACCATCCCACCTCAGTTTTCTTGTGTCTCTGTCCCCCAGTCAGATTCTGCATATCAGTGTCAACTAGCTAATCTGATAAATGGTTTCCTCTGAAAGTCCCAATTGTCAGTGCAAAGGTTGCTGCTTCATACAAAGGTGCATTCTGACTGGGGCCCTTCTGGGGAATATGCCCCACCCTTGGTGTCCTGGTATGTGGGAGGGAGAGAGAGAGGGAGCAGCATTCCACCTAGGAAGTGGGAGAGATTTAGGCCATCAATCTCCCCTAAAAGGTCCTCTCTGAGCATCCATCCTGTTGGCTGGGAAGCAGATAAGGATACTGGCAGGGACATGGCAAGGGAATTGGGGAGGGACACTTAATCAATAAACTTCTAAACATAGAGCTAGGGGCCTGAGTGGGTGGGGCAGGATATAAAAATGGGTAAGGCTTGTCCCTGCCTGCAAAGATCGAAGGAAATAAAAGCACACGGTTAATAAGCGTACAAATAAACTATATCTCGAGCTAACACAGAGGCACATGAGAGTACTAACAAGGATGAGAGATGTATTCAGACTGGAAGTTTTGCATGATTCCATGGAGAGGTTGATGGTGGCCTGAGAACTGATACCTGAAGAGGATTTTATCAAAGTATATTGTGTTTTCTATGAATGCTAGGAAAATAAGCCCTGGCCAGGTAACTCAGTTGGTTAGAGCATCATCCCAAAACACCAGGGATGGGGAACATCTGGCCCACAGGCCCTGTAAGGCCCACAAAATCATCTGGTCTGGCCATGCCAAGGCATTAAGGGGTGAGTTAATTAACTGTTTGACCAAATATAGCAGGCTAATTTTTAAGTTAATAATTTTGTATGGCTCGAGAATGGTGTTATAAATAGCCAAATGGCCCTTGACAGAAAAAAGGTTCCCCTTGCTTGCATACACCAAGGTTGCGGGTTCAATCTCCAGTCAGGGCACATACAAGAAGCAACCAGTGAATGCATAAATAAGTGGAACAACAAATTGATGTTTCTCTCTCTCTATTAAAAAAAAATATATATATATATACATACATACATACATATACATATATATATATACATACATACATACATACATACATACATATACATATATACATATTTGGTAAAGTAGGTGGCATTTAGTTTAAGTGCCAACTGCCCCAGTCCAGTCCTTGCCCCCTTGCCTGTTTTGCCCCAATTTGACTTTTCTTCCCCAGAATACTTACACTTTTCCCTACCACCCAGATCTCCACTCTGCCACCCACTCTCAATATATATTAGAGACTAAGGGAGAGGGAGAGAGAGACGGAAACATCAATGATGAGAGAGAGTCATTGATCATGCCCCACTGGGGATGGAGCCTGCCACCTGGGCATATGCCCTGACTGAGAATCAAACTGTGACCTCCGGGTTCAAAGGTTGATGCTCAACCACTGAGCCATGCTGGCCTGGCGCTCTCTCTCTCTCTCTCTCTCTCTCTCTCTCTCTCTCTCTCTCTCTCAAATCAATAAATAAAATTATAAAAAGAAAATAACACACAGTCTCACAATTCAAGGAGACCTCTGTTATCTCTAGGTACTGGGATTATGGGTGATTTCTGTTTGCTATACATTTCTGTATTTTTAAGTTTTCTGTTATTGAGTTTTACAATAAAAAGAATACACATTTATAAAAACAAAATTCAAAACCCAAAGAGAACTTAGTGCTAACATTTCAGTATGTCTTTTTAGTCTTTTTTACAACATGTAATTTTATCATTCTAATTATACAATTAAACATATACTAGAGGCCCGGTGCATGAAATTCGTGCACTGGGGGTGTGTGTCCCTCAAGCCCAGCCTGCACCCTCTCCAATCTGGGACCCCTTGAGGGATGCCCGACTGCCCGTTTAGGCCCGATCCCGGTGGGTTTGGGCCTAAATGGGCAATCGGACATACCTTTCACAATCCAGGACTGCTGGCTCCCAACTGCTTGCCTGCCTGCCTTCCTTATTGCCCCTAACCGCTTCTGCCTGCCAGCCTGATCACCCCATAACCACTCCCCTGCCAGCCTGATTGATGCCTAACTGCTCCCCTGCCAGCCTGTTTGCCCCTAATGTCCTCTCCTGCAGGCCTGGTCACCCTAACTGCCCACCCCTGCAGGCCTGGTCCCTCCCACTGCTCTCCCCTGCAGGCCTGGATCCCCCCCAACTGCCCTCCCCTGCAGGCCCGGTCACCCCCAACTTCCCTCCTCTGCTGGCCTGGTCACCCCTAACTGCCCTTCCCTGCAGGCTTGATCAGCCCCAACTGCCCTCTCTTGCAGGCCTGGTCCCTCCCAACTGCCCTCCCCTGCTGGCCTGATCACTCACAACTGCCCTACCTTACAGGCCTGGTCCTTCCCAACTGCCCTCCCCTGCTGGCCATCTTGTGGCAGCCATCTTGTGTCCACATGGGGGCAGCCATCTTGTGTGTTACTCTTTTATTAGATAGGATAGAGGCCTGGTGCACAGGTGGGGGCCAGCTGGTTTGCCCTGAGTCAGGGTGGGATTCCCTTGGGGCATGGGGCGGCCTAGGTGAGGGGCCTATGGTGGTTTGCAGGCCAGCCACACCCACCGGCGACCCAAGCGGAGGCCCTGGTATCTGGGATTTATTTATCTTCTATAATTGAAACTTTGTAGCCTTGAGTGGAGGCCTGGGCTGGCCAGGGTGTGTGGAAAGTTTGGCTTCCTCCATTGCCGGGGAAACCCAAGCCTCCTCTCGCTCAGTGGCCAAAGCCATCTTGGTTAGGTTAATTTGCATACTCACTCCTGATTGGATGATGGGCGTGGCTTGTGGGTATAGCAGAGTGGTGGTTAATTTGCATACTACTCTTTTATTAGATAGGATACCTGCTCTTTTCTTTCTTTTTTTATTTCAGAGAGAGATAGAAAAGTCAATGATGAGAGAGAATCATTGATCGGCTGCCTCCTGCACGCCCCCCACTGGGGATCAAGCCAGCAACCTGGGCATGTGCCCTTGACTGGAATCGAACCCAGGACTCTTCAGTCCACAGGCTGATGCTCTATCCACTGAGCCAAACCAGCTAGGGCAGTGGTCGGCAGACTCATTAGTCAACAGAGCCAAATATCAACAGTACAATGATTGAAATTTCTTTTGAAAGCCAAATTTTTTAAACTTAAACTTCTTCTAATGCCACTTCTTGAAAATAGACTCGCCCAGGCCGTGGTATTTTGTGGAAGAGCCACACTCAAGGGGCCAAAGAGCCGCATGTGGCTCACGAGCCGCAGTTTGCCGACCACGGAGCTAGGGCTATATACCTGCTCTTTTTAACTTCTCAGCATTTGCCCTGCTATTATAAATGCTTCATAAGTATAACTGAATGGTTGTGGGATATAGTTCTATAGCCATTTCCCTTCTATTGGACTATAAGCTTGTTTATCAATTTTTACTGTTATAAGAGGACACAACCCTTGTAAACATATATGCACCCAATATAGGAACACCTAAGTATATAAATAACTCTTGGTGGACTTTAAGGGAGAGATAGGCAGCAATACAATCGTAGTAGGGTACTTTAACACCCCACTATCATCACTAGATAGATCTTTCAGACAAAAAAATCAACAAGGAAACAGCGACCTTAAATGAGACACTGAATCATATGGATTTAATTGATATTTATAGAACATTTCATTCCAAAGCAGAAGAATATACATCCTCTCAAGTACACATGGAACATTCTCAAAGATAGACCACATGTTAGGACACAAAATAAGTCATAACAAATTCAAGAAGATTGAAATCATACCCAGCATCTTCTTGGATTACAATGGCATGAAACTAGAAATCAACTACAATGAAAAAAAAAAACACACCTCAAAAACACATGGAGACTAAATAGCATGTTATTAACTAATGAATAGGTTACCAAGGAGACTAAGGAATAAATAAAAAATTACCTGGAAAAAAAAATGAAAATGAACACACAAAAACCCAAAATCTGTGGGACACAGAGCAAGTAGTTCTGAGAGGGAAGTTCATAGCATTACAGGCCTACCTCAAGAAGCAAGAAAAATCTCAAATAAACAATCTAAACCTACACATAAAAGAACTAAACGAAGAACAACACGAGAAGCCCAGAGTAAGTAGAGTGAAGGAAATAATAAAGATCAGAGTGGAAATAAATGACAGAGTCTTCCAAAACAAACAAAAGATCAATGAAACTAAAAGTTGGTTCTTTGAAGAGATAAACAAGATGGATGAACCTTTAGCCAGACTCACCAAGAAACAAGAGAGAGGACCCAAATAAATAAAATCAGAAATGAAAGAGGCGAAGTAACAACTGACATCACAGAAATACAAAGAATTGAACAACTATATGCCAACAAATGGGACAACCTGAGCAAATGGACAAATTCCTAGAAACATACACTCTTCCAAGACTGAATCAGGAAGAATTAGAGAACCTGAATAGACAGATAACAACTAATGAAATTGAAGCAGTAATGAAATAAAAGAAACGTCCCAGCAAACCAAGTCCTGGACAGATGGCTTTACATGCAAATTTTATCAAACATTCAAAGAACTAACACCTATCCTCCTCAAACTATTCCAAAGCATTCTAAGAGGACGGAAGACTTCCAAACTCTTTTTATGAGGCCATCATTATCCTAATTTCAAAACCAGATACAGACACTACAAAGAAAGAAAATTATAGGCCGATATCCCTGATGAACATAGGTGCTAAAATCCTCAACAAAATATTAGCCAACTGGATACAGCAATGCATTAAAAAGGTCAGACACCATGATCAAGTGGGATTTATTCCCGGGATGCAAGGCTGATACCATATCTACAAATCAATAAATGTGATACATCACATAAACAAAATGAAAGATAAAAATCACTTGATCATCCCTGGCCAGTGTGGCTCAGTTGATTGGGTATTGTTCCATGCACCAGAGGGGTTGCCAGTTCAATTCCCTATCAGGGCACAAGCCCGGGTTTTGGGCTCCATCCCTGGTAGGGGGCAGCTCCCACATTGATGTTTCTCTCAAAATAAATTAAGAAATCGCATGATTATATCAATAGATGCAGAAACAGCAGTTGATATAATACAGCACCCATTTATGATAAAACTCTCAGCAAGGCGGGAATAGAGTGGTCATACCTCAACATAATAAAAGCCATATATGAAAAACCTACAGCCAGTATCATACTCAATGGGCAAAACCTAAAAGCATTTCCCTTAAAATCAGGAATAAGACGGGGATGTCTGCTTTCACCACTCTTATTCAGCATAGTGCTAGCCACAGTGATCAGACAAGAAGAAGAAATAAAAAGCATCCAAATTAGAAAGGGAGGAAGTAAAACTGTCATTACTTGCAGATGACATATTGTACATAGAAAACGCTAAAGACTCCACCAAAAATCTACTAGATCTATTAAATGAATTTTGCAAAGCAGCAGGATACAAAATTAATATCCAGAAATTGGTGGCATTTTTAAAAATATATTTTTAATTGATTTTTTTATTTTTGTTTTTAGAGAGAGAGGAAGGGAGAGGGAGAGAGAGAGAGAAACATCCATGGGAGAGCAAAACCTTGATCAGCTGCCTCCTGCATGCCCCCTACCGGGTATTGAGCCTGCAGCCTGGGCATGTGCCCTGACCAGGAATCAAACCGGCAACCTTTCGGTGCATGGGACAATGTCCAGAAACCAGTGGCATTTTTATATGCTAATAACAAACTCCCAGAAAGGGACTAAGAAAACAATCCCATTTACTATTGCAACAAAAAATAAGATACCTAGGAATAAACTTAAGCAAGGAGGTAGAAGACACCTGTACTCGGAAAACTGTAGAACATTGAAAGAAATAGAGGAAGCTACGAACAAGTGGAAGCATACACCATGCCAAACTGTCTTCAGAGTGGCTGTGCTATTTTGCATTCCCACCAGCAATGATTGAAAGTTCCTGTTGCTCCACATCCTCACCAGCATTTGGATATTGGCCTTCTAATAGGTGTGTAGTGGTGTGTAGTAATGGAAAAAACATATGTTGGTCTCTGCCCCCAGTTCCCGGCACAAACTCCTAAAACCCTTGTGATTTTCTAACCAGTAAGAGCACAGGTAGCATCTTTGTTCTAATATTTGGTCTTTGACTCAGTTCCGGAGACAGGGCCCTTGGAATTCCCTGGGTGATAGGAGTGTCTTTTGTTCTAATGAGGTGACTCTGAGTGGGATTCTGAATGGTTTCTGGACAAGGACTGGTCACTAGAAAGACCATGATTAGAAGCTTGGAATTTTCAGTGCCATCCCTCCATTCCATAGAGAAAGGAGAGGGGCTGGAAATGGAGTTGATAATTGATCATGCCCACATGAAGAAGCCTTCTTAAAATCCCAATAGCATAGTGTTTGGGGAGCTTCCAGGTGGGCGAGACACACCTGGTACCAAGAGGGTGACGTTCCCCAACGTCACGGAGACAGAAGTTCCTATACTAGGGACCCTTCCAGACCTTGCCCTGGAATCAGCCCTATGAATCTCTGCATCTGGCTGCTCATCTGTGTCCTTTATCATATCTTTAATAAACTGGTAGATGTGCTTCCCTGAGTTCTGTGATCTGCTCTAGCAAATTAATCGAATCCAAGGGGGAGCAGTTCATAGGAACCTCAGATTTGTAGCCAAGTCAGGCAGAAGTTGTGGGTAAGTTGGCATCTGAAGTGGGGGAGTCACATGGGACTGAGCCCTTAACCTGTGGCATCTGACACTAGGTAGATAGCGTTAGAATTAGGTTAAATTGTAGGACACCCATCTGGTGTTGGAGAATTGCTTAATGTGTGTGTGTGGAGGGACCCAGATCTCATATCAGAAGTGTTGTGAGTATGGTAGTGTGAGAGTAAAGGAGAAAGACATACAGGAGGAAGACTGAAGTTTTTCCTACACAAGTGGTATCTCATTTTTGTTTTAATTTTTAATTCCCTAATGCAGTGGTCGGCAAACTCATTAGTCAACAGAGCCAAATATCAACAGTACAACAATTGAAATATCTTTTGAGAGCCAAATTTTTTAAACTTAAACTTCTTCTAACGCCACTTCAAAATAGACTCGTGGAAGAGCCACACTCAAGGGGCCAAAGAGCCGCATGTGGCTCGCGAGCCGCAGTTTGCCGACCACGGCCCTAATGGCGTATGTTGTTGAGTGTCTTTTCATATTCTTATGTGTCATCTGAATAGCTTCTTTGATGAGGTAGATCTTCAGGACTTTTGCCCATTTTTAGATCAGATAGTTAATTTTCATATTCTTGCGTTTTAAGAGTTCTTTGTATATTTTGGACAGTAGCCCTTTATCAGTTGTCTCTTTTGCAAATATTTTATCCCAGTCTGTAATTTGTCTCCTCACTCTCTTGACATTGTCTTTCGCAGAGCAGAAGTTTTTAATTTTAATGTAGTCCAGCTTATCACTTCTTTCTTTCATGGATCATGCCTTTGGCATTGTATCTACAAAATTATCACCATATCCAAGGTCATTTAGGTTTTCTCCTATGTTATCTTCTAGGAATTTTATAGTTTTACGCTTTACATTTAAAGTCTATGATCTATTTTGAGTTAATTTTTATGAAGGGTGTAAGTTGGTATCTAGATTCATTTTTTTTTTTACATGTGGATGTCCAGTTGGTCCAGTATCACTTATTGAAAAGAGTATTTTTGTTCAATTGTATTCCTTTACACCTTTGTCAAAGATCAGTTGGTTATATTTATGTGGATCTATTTCTGGGCTCTCTGACCTATGTATCTATTCTTTCACAAATACTATACTGTCTAGTAGTGTCAGGCTCTGACTTCGTTCTCCTTCAATACTAAGTTGATTATTCTGGGTCATTTGTCTCTCCATATAAACTTGAGAATCAGTTTGTTGATATCCACAAAATAAGTTACTGGGACTTTTATTGGTATTGTGTTGAATCTATAAATCAAGTTGGGAAGAACTGACATCTTGATAATATTGTGTCTTCCTATCCATGAACGTGGACTATTTCTTTACTTATGTGGTGTTTGTTTGTTTTTTATTTTCATTAAAAAAAACCCTCACTGGAGGATATGGTTGTTTTCTGGTGTTTTTTGTTTGTTTGTTTGTTTGTTTTGAGAGAGAGAGAGAGAGAGAGAGAGAGAGAGAGAGAGAGAGAGAGAGATGGGTTGCCTCCTGTACGTGCCCTGACCAGGGATCAAACCCGCAACCTAGGTATGTGCCCTGATTAGGAATCAAACCCACAACATTTTGGTATACAGGACAATACTCCAACCAACTGAGCCACAGGCCAGGACTGTTTATTTAGTTTTTTAAAAAATACCTTTCATTAGAGTTTCATAGTTTTTCTCATTTAGATCTTGTACATATTTTGTTAGATATGTAACTATCTCATTTGGGGGGGGAGGGCATGTGCTAATGTAAATGGTAATTTCAAATTCCACTTGTTCTACCTGCTTGCATCTAGGAAAGCAATTGGTTTGGGTATATTAACCTTGTATCCTATAATTTTGCTACAATCGTATATTAGTTCCAAGATTTTTTTGGTTGATTCTTTCAGATTTTTTTATGAACAATTATGTTATTTGTGAACAAATACAGTTTTGTTTCTTCCTTCCCAACCTGTATACCTTTTATTTCCTTTTTTTGTCTTATTGCACATTAGCTAGGACTTTCAGTACAATGTTGAAAATAGTGGTGAGAGGGGACATCCTTGCCTTGTTCCTGATCTTGGTGGGAAAACTTCAAGTTTCACATCATTAAGTATGATATTAGCTGTAGGTTTTTGGTGGGTGTTCTTTATCAGGTTGAGGAAGTTCCCCTTTATTTCTAGATTGCTGAGATATTTTATCATGGGTGGGTGTTAGATTTTGTCAAATGCTTTTTCTGAATCTACTGATATCGTGTGATTTTTCTTCTTTAGCCTCTTGATGTGCTGGATTACATTAATTGATTTTTGAATGTTGAGCCACCCTTACATACTTGGGATAAGTCTCACTTGGTCATGTTGTATAGTTTTTGTACATTGTTGGATTCAATTTGCTAATATTTTGTTGAGGATTTTTGCATCTATATTCATGAGAGATTAGATCCATACTTTTCTTATAATGTTTCTTCTGGGTTTGGTATTAGCATAATGCTGGCCTCAGAGAATAAGTTGGGAAGTATGCCTTCTGCTTTTATCTTCTGAAAGAGATCATAAAAAAATTGGTATAATTTCTTCCTTAAATGTTTGGTAGAATTCACCAGTGAACCCATCTGGGCCTGGTGCTTTCTGTTTGGGAAGATTATTAATTATTGATTCAATTTCTGTAATATAGGCTCATTTATATTGTTTATTAACAATTTTTTTTTTTAAGAATAGATTTCTGGAGATGAGATTCCTTGTCAAGGGTTTGATTTTGTGTGATTCTGAAAGTAGCACATGCTCATTGTTAAATAAACTGTACAGAAATATACCAAGTATAGAAGTAAACATTTCCCAACACTCCCTTACTCCAGACAGACTCTACAGAAGTGATCACTCTTAATGGTTTGCTGTGGATTTTTCCAACCATTTTCTGTGTCTTGTTTGAATATTTTTAAAGGTCTTGATATCTGTTGATATGTTGCCTTCCAAAAGACCTGTAACAAGGCATGATCATTTTTAATAGGAGTGAGATTTTAAAATTTGTTTCATTTTTTTCTAATTGTAGAAATATAGCCTGTCATTACAGAAAATAAAGAACATTTGAAAAGAAAAATTTAAATCACCCATACTTCCACTATGTAGATGACTAATACTAATGTTTTAGAGTATTCCTCTCTGAGCATAAAACCGGAGCACAAATCACAGGTGTCATGTGACAAGCACAGAGTACCAGATCAAGAGATAGAACATGTCAGCGCTCCCTGCCTCCCTCCATCAGACATTAATATTTTAATAAAGTAGGAATCATTTTTTTCTAGTCAGGTTTTTTTTACTTGTTTGTTTTTAGTTTTTAACCATTTAAACCATTTTTCTACTCTTTATTTTTTCTGACAGTATTGGGAGCATTTCTCCATATCTTTAATGTTCTGTGCCTTTGGGGTGATTATCCAAATAAATGTAAATATCTGCATGCTTCTCTGGCTTCCTTAGTCTAGATTCCTAGAAGAGCATGACTATTTTTAAAATGTTTGGTACTTATTGTCCAATCGTCTTCCAGGAACCTACCAAATTTACACTGTTGAGGTTTAACTGAGAGGGAGTATGGGAGGAAATGAGAGAAAGAGAAAGCTAGGGGGTGCCCAGTGTGTGGTCATTACTTCTGTGACTCTCTGAGAAGTGACCATCTTGATGGCTGGTAACGCCTTCCAGCAGTTGGGGCCCTTAGTTTCATGGGTCCATGGCCTGAACATTCACTTATTTATTCAATAAATATTTATTAAGTACCTTCTCCTTGCTATGCATTGTTCTGGGCTGAAAATACTTATCTAGGGATAAGGCCAACTTTCTGCCTTGGGAATCTTACAAGCTCTGATGGGGAGTCAGACCATAAGCACATAAACAAACGAGTGTGTAATATAATGTCTAACAGTGAAACAATTATGAAGAAAGATAAAGCAGATTCTGCGTAGAGAGTGAATGCCTGGGCATGATGTTGCCATTTTAATTCGGCTGGTCAAGGAAGGTCTTTCTGGGGTGATGACATTAGAGCTGAGGCCTGAAAGAGGAGCTGTAGAAAAATCTAGAACAATAGTAATTCTCAGTTCTGGCTGGACATTAGAATCACCTGGGGGAGCTTTTTAAAAATCCCAGTGCCCAGCACACACTATAGGCCAATTGAATTAGAATCTCTGGAGATGGAACCCAGGCACCCATACTTTTTAAGTCCCCTGGGTGATTCCAATGTGCAACCAGGGTGGAGAACCAGTGATCCAGGGCAGCTCTGTCCAACAGAAATGCAATTCAAACCACATAGGTAATTTTAAATATTCTTGTAGCCCCATTTAAGAAGTAAAAAAGAAACCAATGACATTATTATTTTTTAAAGATGTTTTATTGATTTTCAGAGAGAGAGGAAGGGAAAGGGAGAGAGAGAGAAACATCGATATGAGAGGGGAACATCCATCGGCTGCTTCCTGCAGGCACCCTACCGGGGATGGAGCCTGACTGGGAATTGAACTAGCAACCTTTTAGTGCATGGGATGACACCCAACCAACTGAGCCACACTGGCCAGGGCAGGTGACATTAATTTTAATAGCATATTTAATTTTACCTAATACATCTAAAATATAATTCCATCATGTAATCAATATAAAAATTACTAATCAAAGACTTCTCCATCTTTTGCACTAAGTCTTTGAGATCCAGTGTGTATTTTACATTCAGAAGCACATATGAATTCAGGCTAACCATGTTTCAAGTGCTCAGTAGACACCTGTGGCCACCATATTGGTCAGCACAGCTATGGAGGAAGAGCACGGGAAACAGCAGGTACAAAGATGTTAAAACCTGATCTAATTCTTGAGGGTGAGGTACCAGTAGGAGGCAAGTGTGGCTGGAGGGCAGTAAAGGAAGTTGGCAGTTGTAATAAATGAGGTTCTAAGGAAGAGTCAGGGCCTCGTGTTTTGGCTTTTATTCCAGCTGGGATGGAAGGCCATTGGGCACTTACAAGGCAAGAAATGGTTTGCTCTAATTTATGTTTTTTAAAGACCTTTGGCTGCTGCATTGGAAACAGTCTGCATGAAGGGCAGAGTGAAGCAGGGAGGTCCAGGAATAGGCTATTACATTAGAGAAATAGAGGCTTGGTTGGAGAGGCCACGGGGCAGATGCTGAAAAGTGTTTTGGTTCATGATAGATATTCCAAGGCAGACCCATTGGAGTTGCTGATTGATTGGATGTGGGATGTGGGAGAAAGAAAGGACTCAAAGATGACTCCAAGTTTTTGCCCTGAGTGGGCCCTGGCTGTGTAGCTCAGTTGGTTAGAGCCTCATAACAATACGCCAAGGTTACAGGTTCGATCTCCGGTCAGGGTACATACAAGAAGCAACCAATGAATGCATAAATAAGTGGAACAACAAATCTCTCTCTTTCCTTCTCTCTCTCTCTCTCTTCTCTCTCTCTCTCTCTCTCTCTCTCTCTCTCTCTCTCTCTCTCTCTCTCTTTTCTCTCTCTCTCTCCATACCTCCCTCTCTCTCATCAATAAATAAAAATTTAAGAAAAGAGTTTTGCCCTGAGCAAATGATGGTGGAGCTTGTGGTTGGGGTCGCAGGTGGGGATAGGTTTGTGTGTGAAATAAGAGTTCATTTTAAGCATAAACCAATCAAAATTGTGTGTGTCCTCTAAAATCTAGATCATGTGGGTCAGCAAAGACCCAGGGGATGTGGAAAAATACAGGAAGTATTCAAGCAATGGAGATCCCATTTGTTAAGAATACATGTTGAGACAGGGCTAGGGTATGGGAAATAGGAGAGAAAACACACTGTAATAGATTCCAGAGAACCTTAATGTCAGACTAAGGAATTTGAAATTTATTTGATAGGCATGGGGTGAGATATTAAACATTTTTGAGCAATAACTAGTATGATCAGAGCTTAAATTTACATTGGCAATGTAAATATGTTTAGTAACATGAAAAATGCTCAAGATAATTTTCACTAAAATTCTACAGATAATATGATTAGAGCCAAGTTGGTTTTTTTTGTTTTGTTTTGTTTTTTAATCTCATGTTTTAAAAAATGGCTTGTGTACTAGAAAAAGAGATTGAAAGGAACATTATCAAAATGTGTCATAGAGATGGTTTCAGTTGTTGGTAAGGCTATGAATAGGTTGGGGTTTTTTTCTTTCTACTCTATATTTGCTAATTTTTTTAATTGAGCATAACTACTTTTATAATGAGAATAATTTTAGATTAAACTTAAATATGTGCAGGACTAGAGGGAGTACATTGGATGGAGAGAATGGAGGCAGGAATATAGGTTAGGTTCAGTGCGGTAGGAAGGGAAGGAGAGGATGAACTGGGCCAAGGGCCATGGGAGGAAGAGGGAAGTGGAAAGTATATGTAAGGAAGCCTTAGCACAAACAAGTGTGCTGGTTAAGAGTATGGGCTCTGGAGCCAGGTTGCTGGGATTTGAATCTGAACTTGGCCCCTTACTTGGGCATACTACTCTGTGTTGTTGTTTTTTTAAATCTATAAATGGGAATAATAATTGTACTTACCCCATATGATTGATCTAAGGAGTAACTGAGTGAATGCATATTAACCACTTAGAACAGTGTTCAGCTCATAGAAGGTGCTCAGTATATTAGCTATTATTCTAGTTACTCCCAGGAATCTGGCCTCAGATACAGCATATATAATGGGGTGGATAGACACAGGTTCCTGAAGCATTATCCCTACAGTTTAACTTTTTATAATATATTTATATATTATACATTTTAAAAAATCTTGTGCTCTCTTCGGCAGCACGTATACTAAAATTGGAACGATAACAGAGAAGATTAGCATGGCCCCTGTGCAAGGATGACACGCAAATTGGTGAAGTGTTCCATATTTAAAAAAATAATAATAATACTAATAAAATAAAATAAAATTAAAAAATCTTAGTCAAGTTTTTTGAAAATAGATGAGCTGTCTCAGGTAGTGTGAGCTACTATCATTGAAGAAGTGCCAGGTGCTACAGGGGTCAGTGTGGGGCTGGTATAGGACTGATTCCAGGCTAGTTCTCATCAGATGATGTACTGGGTTTTTTATGTAACTAAATTCTTTCCACTAAAGGTAATGTCCTTCATTCTGAGCCCTCTCTAAGGATTTGGTGTTCAGGTATTCTTTATTTTATGAAATATGTTATATATAGACTGTAGGTTTTTTCCCTGATAACCTTACTTGGTAATAGCCTTACTTTTTGGTTTTTAGGTTTTGGGGGGAAATTTTATTGGCCTTTGAGATGTAAGTTTCTGGGAACTAGGGTTGGGGGGAAAGTGAATAATTTGCTTAGGCGAATTAGGTACTTCTGAATCCACCCTGACCCCGAGACTCTCTCATTTCAGGGCCCAGGCTAGACCCCACATCCAGGGAGTTGTGCTGCAAATGTGAACTTTTAGATGGGGCATTGGTTAAAGATGGGAATGGATCTATACAGCTCTGTCACTATGGAGATTGTACAGTTCTTTGAAGATACCCTCCTGGCAGGGAGTCAGTCATTTTTAGGGACAGCTGCCCGGGGGCCCTAAGCCTCACATATTCTGCATTCAAATTGGCAAGCGTATGCCGAAGGCTCCTGATGGGGAGCGCTGTGCTGTGGGCCAGGAGGTATTACTGAGGTCAGTCCAGCAGGATCTCTTCCTAAGAAGCGTACAGTCTGATATCTTTCATATCCAGAAAGACAGTTTTGTTATAACTTCTCAGACCCTCAATGTCCTCATCTATAAAATAATAAGAATAAGAATAAGAATACACAGGTGCAGAGATGCATCGCTCACTACTTCCCTCATCTCCACCCAGAGCTAGGAAGAAGAATCAGACTCAGAGGCAGACGATGAGACCAAACCAGAAAGGATTGAGTTACCTTAAAGAGACAGAATGGCTTTGAGACCAATGAGGCCTGATCGTCACTGGGCCGGGAAACTGACATAGCTACAAAGAAAGATCCAATAGCTCTGGATACTTTTAAAAAGAGGCAAGAGGTCACTGCGTGGAGCGGTAGCCTGGTTTGGCCTGGCGGTTTTCCTGTTGCGGAAAGAGTCGCCTTTCCTGGCCTGTGCCCCCAACACTGAACACTGGCTGCCTCCCTTAGTTCCAATCCCTTACCCGGCAAGTCCCCTTCTGAGTCCCCTCTGGCTGCCCCTGGCGAAGGGGCTGTAGGGAGAGCATGTGCTGGCCAGGGGCCCAGGGGCCTCTGTCCTGTCCACTCAGCAGCTGTGTCTCCCACTGTCTGTTCATACTTGGCTGTGTGAGATGCCCCATTGTGTGGGGGGCCCTGGTTACCTTGAGTCCCCCCAGAAGTAGAGGCCCTTCTGGACATGCAGACAGATCATATTTTGGAGCCTGAGAGGCTGAGGAGGTAGGCCCAAGCATGAGGTATCCTTGGTGAGGCCATGGCAGCGTGAGGCCTTGGAGTCACCTCCCCAGGCAACGCCCCAGCCCTCTTTTGGCTTGAGTTTCTCTAGTTCAGCTCCCAGTGTTCTTGTGAAGATGGAATTAGTGGAGGAGAAAGCATTTTCTAAAATGGTTAACATTATATACATGTAAAGGATGATCGTCAGTTTCAAATGGGATCATGTGTGTATAAAACCCTTTGAAAAATAGGATGCGCCCTATGGTTTAGCCTAATTCTGTCGGAAGCCAAGAACCAGGGAGAATTGACAGTTAGGCTCAAGAAAAACAGCAGATTGGCCCCCCACCACACAGCCCCCTTTTAAGGGTTAAGTTGATAGTAGTGCCAAGAAGAACTAAGATGGGAACTGAACCGTGCTGTGGTTCAACAGGTGGCTGCCTCTCTGTGACCCCAGCTAAGCTGGGCTGTTTGTTGAGTGGTAACGAGGGCACTGGGGACCCTCCATCAGGAACCCTCTGCAGAAAGCCGGTGAGTTTCCAGTTAAGCTCACGGGCAGTGCACACCATCACGTGACTCACTATACACTGAAGTCAGGCTGTTGTTTCTCTAGCACAGTGGTCGGCAAACTGCGGCTCGCGAGCCACATGCGGCTCTTTGGCCCCTTGAGTGTGGCTCTTCCACAAAATACCACGTGCGGGCGCGCACGAACAGTGCGATTGAAACTTCGTGGCCCATGCGCAGAAGTCGGTTTTCGGCTCTCAAAAGAAATTTCAGTCGTTGTACTGTTGATATTTGGCTCTGTTGACGCGTGAGTTTGCCGACCACTGCTCTAGCAGACTAAACTGAGCCCCCAACAAGCCCCAGCTGCTCTTGTTAGAGGGTTAGTGCCTGCTTAACCAGTTCTTGCTGATGACAGGCAACCCTGCCAAGAGCCCCCCTGAGCGGGATGCAGGTTGATGTTGCACATCTGGAGTAGCTCAGGTGCTCCTCTCCAAGGTGGCATGCTCTGCGTGACTTGGATAAGCATTTACATTTAGAAGTTACTTGGGGGGTTAGAGGTGGGGTGGGGGTGGGGGAATGCTAGTGTCACGTTAGCTGTGCTGAGTACTGTTCTAAGGGTTTAACATGTGTTCCTTATTTCTCACCCCAAAAATCCCTGTATGTAGATCCTAACTTACAGATGAGGAACCTGAGGAACAGAAGGCTTTAATCGAACTGTCCAGGTACAGCTACTAGAAAGTGACGGGACCAGCATTTAAACCAGTCAGGAAGTCTGAGTATAGCGTCAGACCTCTTTACTATCATTGTCGTTTTTCCAATGCACACCTAAGGCAGAGACTTGTCAAGGTCACACAGCTGGTATGTGGTGGATCTGGGAATTAAAACCAGGTCCATCCAACTCCAGGACCCACAATGGTAACCGCCACTCTAATTTATATCTTTGGTTGCTTTTAATATTAAATTGTAATATATAGTATAATATTCTATGTAATGCAGTATAATATTCTTTCATACTATATTATTCTATCATAATATATTATTCTATTATAGTATAATACTCTATTATAGGGTTACAACTTACTGAATGAAGCCTTTATTGTTGGACATTTAGGCTGGTTTAATTTTTTCACTATTATAAGTAAAAACCAAGATTTTTTAAAGAGAGAGAAATGGTAGGAATGTTGTTTGGTTTATTAGTTTATTTGTTTGTTTTAAAGGATCTAGAGCAGATGGGCTGAGCTCACAGAGGCTAGAAGGATTGGAGGTTTCAAGTTGAGTGCTTGAATGGAGAATGAAATTCTGATTAGGAAGGGTGCCAGTGTGGAGAGAAGAAAAGAAAGGACTCTGTGCTTTAGCCCAGGGTTTGGCAGTGTCTGTGCAATAGAAAATTGGGGCTAGCATTTCAGAAATACTCTGTCATTCACACTGGCTATTTTAGTGTTCTCTAGCATCGTCTTATTGACATCTCATTGGCATTGGGTAGTCATGTTTGGGTGGGGCTGGGCAACGAGTGAGCCCATTCTCTTCCCCAGATCAGCTATGTGGACCTAAGATCCCTCCATCTGTCCTTCGCATGTCCCGTGCCCCCTCTGCCCCTCTCCCCCTCAGTCTTCCTTTGAGGTTATCCCTTTGAGGTTCTGTATCCCAGGTGAAAAACAGATGAGGAGGCCTAAGGACATCATGTGTGGTAATGACCTGAATGGCCTTCATTCACTGAGCCCTCAGCATGGTACTGAGCACTTTTCAGACCTCATCTCTTTTATCATTACAACAGCTCTATGGGATGGAGACCATTATGAAACCACCATTTTATGGAGGAGGAAAAGGAGACTTCAAGAAGATGAAGATTTGACCAATTTGCATAGAGCCAGGGCCTGGTAGAGCCAGGATTCAGAGCCACGTCACTCTAAACTTTATAGCCACATCATACTAATCACCCTGTATATATTACAGCCTTCATGATACACTAGAAACAGAGGATGCTTCAACGTGGGGGCGGGGAGGGGTTGGGAGGATTTTCAGAAAATCAGCAAGAACACATTCAAAGACCTGCATTCTATGTACACCTGATAGGCTCACTTAGAGGATGTTGGAACTGCAGAGGATCCTGAAAGTACCTCTTTCCTACCTTACTTGTAAAGTGTGGCCAATGAGGTCCAGAGAGATCAACCAACTTGCTTAAGGGCGAGATGGTGGCCAAACCAGGTTAGAATCAGGGTCTTCTGATGTCTACCTGATGACTCCTCGAGAAGCAAGCAGCTTTTTTTTAGCTCTATTCTGCTGGGAG
The DNA here is from genome assembly GCF_027574615.1 of Eptesicus fuscus. Lineage (NCBI taxonomy): Eukaryota > Metazoa > Chordata > Mammalia > Chiroptera > Vespertilionidae > Eptesicus > Eptesicus fuscus. The sequence goes on along the minus strand of NC_072482.1, from coordinate 11,804,112 downwards.
CACTGGGAGTAAAAGCATGGATCAGAAGGGAGGTTGAGGAAAAACAGGAGTAGTTCGGCACAGCTGGGCAACACTAGGATTTAGGGGAGATATGGAACCACGGGGATCCTCTGACTGTCCACTCCCTACTCCAGCTCCTAAGTCCCAATTCCATTGCACAGCAACATACACGAGTGGCGATTGACAGGAAGCCAATGTGGCCTAATGATCAGAACCTGGGTCTGAGAGACAGATCAGGATTTCTATCAGGCAAGATGCGTCACCTTTCTGAGCCTCAGCGTCTTTCTCCACACAGTGGGGTTTTAATTACTTATCATATGGGGCCACTGTGAGAATGAAATGAGATAATGCTTGTAAAGAAACTGGCACATGTTTGTGGAAAGAAAAGAATCTTGGGGTTGTTTGAGTTGGTGGAAAAAGGAGAACACAAAACCAAGTTTATTATTTCAACAAAAGACCAAGTATTTCTTAATTTCATCTGATTCATTATTTCTGACAGGCACTGCCAGAGGGGTGTTCATTTCACTTTCCCCACGTGGAGATGGGTTGTGCTGGCGGTGGGAAGAGTCTCTGCTCCCTGTCTTTGGTGAAGGGTGAGGGATGGGTTAGATTGGCTTGGGCTCAGGGATAGCACAGGATTGCTTTTTACTGTCTGTATTGAAAGGGGTGAGAGATGGAGAGGAATGAGGATTGTCCATCTAAACTTGAAGTCCAGATTCTAAAGTACCTGTTCTCAGCTGTGTGACCTCAAAGGAACCTCAATTGTCTCTTTACCACAAAGTCACATAATCACCCCTTTACATGCAGAATCTTATTTAACCCTCAGACAAGCCTGCAAGATAGATATTACCACCCTGTTTTAGATAAAGGAGAAAACTGTGGTTCAGGGAAGTTAGGTAATTTGTCAAAGGCCACACAGCACACAGCTAGCAAGTGGTAGATATGAGATGTGATCCCTGGTCTGACCCCAAAACCTGTGCTTTCTGGTATGCCCAGGGTAGATTCAGATTTTGTTGGGTCTAAAGCTTATGCAATGTTAGAGGCCCTCTTTGAGAAAAACAATATAAAATCACAAATATACAAAAGTGAACATTTATTTAGATTTTTAAATAAAATCACAACATATTAGAAAATATGTTAAAGCTGAACCATCATAAAATCCAGGAAAATAACATAATATCTATGTTAACTGCTTGACACTCCTCTCTAACACCTGTTTCCTATATCTTTTGGCTGCATCTCCATATGACAATGATTTTGTAATATTTTTCCACATATAAAATTAAAAAGATAACCCAGTCTTCTTCCAGCATGGTTGATTGGAAGTTTAAAAATTATTGATGATATGGAAAGGATTATTGCAGCTACATAAGTCATTATTGGTGATGGCATATAAATATCAGGATAGTCAAATTTGGGGAAAACCTCCATCAAAATTTTTCCATATTTGAGCCATAAGACTTTAGGGCATTTTATGTTTTCTGTTATAGTGATTCAACTAAAATAATCTTTAAATTGGTGAGACCTCTTACCCTGTTTGCTGTCAGCTAAATGTGATCTTCTTTGATATTAGTATTTTGTGTCAAATCAGCAAAAATTTCGTATCTTTTCCAGTAAAGCTTCCCCTCATGGAATGACAATGGTTTATATTAATAAACGATTCATAATTGCCCTGGCTGGTATGGCTCACTTGGTTAAGAGTTGTCCGTGGCCCAAAAGATCACCAGTTTGATTACCAGTCAGAGCACATGCCCAGGTTGCGGGTTCGGTCCCCAGTCCCGGGGCCTATAGGAGGAAACCAGTTCATGTTTCTCTCTCACATCGATGCTTCTCTCTCTCTCTTTCTCCCTCTCCTTACTCTCTAAAAATACATCGCTTAAAAAAAATAAAATAAAAGATTCATAATTAACTCCTTTGTTGTAAATCTATGACCTTTTAAAGGGAATTCATTACAAAATACCAGATAGGAAGACATTTGAAGCATTTGAATGATTGGGCCTGGAAAGGTGAAGGCTGGAGGAAGCAACAACCGTCTCCAAGGATCTGAACCTTAGTGGGTATTGGAATCACTCATTAGAATCACCAGGTGTTGGAGGTGCTCAGAGAGCTGCCTAGTTAGCAGGTTGAGCAAGCAACTTTGAGCAGGTCACCCTAAAATGGATGCAAAGTGTAATAGATAAGTCTGTGAATGAGAACCCCTAAAACCACCTGGCTGTGGACTCCAGGTGTGTCCTGAGGCCTTGCAAATGCTGTGGGAGGTGGCACAAATGCAGACTCTTGGGCTCCACCCAGGGCTGCTGAATGGGAGTCTGTCTTTTCACAAAGTCCTTGGTGATTCTGCTCAGGCGATTGTCAGAAGCCCTGGACGAAGGCTTTAGCAGGATCGCCCTGATGTGTCCACCCCAGCTTGGCCCTTGGTCTTTTTTCCTCTCTCGGTCCTTATCCTTGGGAACTGGCCTCTCTTCTAGCATCATCCATTGTGTTGATTCATTACATCTCTATTTCCCCTCCCACGGAAGTCCTAGATGCTGAGATTATTCCTCTTTGATTTCCAGCCCCTCTCAATGCCTGGCACCCAGGAGGTGCATTTATGCAATGCCCACTGTGTGCCAAGAGCTTTTACCTCATTTGGTCCTCACCCCAAGCTTGTAGGCAGGAACAAATATTTCCATTTTATAGATGAAGGAACTGAGGCTCTGTCACCTGCCTGGGGTCATAAGTGGCAGAGCTGGAATCAAACCCAGGTGTGTCTGATTCCAGAGCCTTCAGTAAGGGATCAGTAAGTATCTGTTTAATCACTTACTTATTTACTTGATTATTCATCCAAGCATCCATTGATGTTCTTATTTATTCATTGAAGAGACTCAGGGGAGAGAAGGAAGAGAGCAGTAGATTCCGCTTCCTCTGGGTGAACTATTTCTAGAACAGGTGTCTGGCCCCCAGGAGGCCCCCAGAGTGCCCAGCCTTGGGGGCTCTGTTGCCCTGGGCATGTGGAGGTGACACTCCTGCACCACCCCACCCCTTTCAAAATGTCCTCCATGACTCAGCAAAGAAACCCTGGGTCTGAAATCAGAGATGAGGCCAAAGGGGAAAAAAACAAAACCTCAAGAATGTTCTCTTTTCCTGGAGGAATTTCCCTTTCATAGCTCTCATTCCTCTGCCAGGCAACCCAGGAAGCCATGCCTGTGGTCAGCTCTGACCCCCAGGCCGGGGGACAGCATCAGGCCTTCTTCTTCCGTGGCCTCTGATTCTAGGCCACCAGGGGCTTGCCAGTCCCTCTCTTAAGTTTGCCCTTAAATAGTAAAATTCTAATCCTGGACCCCAAATACCTGGTTTAAATTCTGCCTCTGCCTCTTACTAGGTGTGAGAACTTGGGCAAGTCACTTCACCTCTCAGTGCTTCAGTTTCCTCCTCTGTACAGTAGGAATAACTATAAATTAGAGCAGCGATTTTTAACCTTTTCATCACCTGGCATACACAGACTAATTACTAAAATTCTGCGGTGATCTGACAGGAAAAAAATTGGTATAATTGTGATTCGTTCACACCAGATGGCTTTTGTTGTGTTGACTGTTGTCATTTTATTTATTTGACAATCTAAGGGAAATCTAAATAGTCATGTATTGCATGTTTAAACAATTCTTGCAGCACACCGGTTGAAAATTGTTGAATTAGAGGATTAACATAATTAATGTAAAGCATTTAGAACAATGCCTGACTCGAAGTAATTGCTATGTAACTGTTGTTATTCTTGTTATTCTTACTTATGGAAGAGTTAGTCATACCTGGAGGAGACTCGGTGAACTCGTGCTAAACTTCTTCTCTCCTCATTTGTTCTAGTTTCACCCCAGAATTTACTTGAATTCTCAATTATTCATGTGGCAGAGCGCTTAAGGGGGCAACTGCAAATGAGTGAATAAATGAATAAATTAGAAAGCTCTGGGTTGCCCTCTGAAAATGAGATTATTGTGATGGATGAAGAGGCATGACTCAATAGATTGTTGATTTGGGAATAACCCCATTCATTCTAGGAGGGGGTGGCCCTCTGAGAATTTCCAGGCATAGGCTAGAGAGACCTACCTACCAAGAGAGTTCACTGATAGAGTGACACATTCGGTATGAAGATACACAGACTGCAGGGGAAGGAGAAAGTCATTCTTGGCTTCTGGTTCTCAGCCCTGGATGTTTCAAAATCACCTGGGGATAAATATACAGAGCCTCAGCCCCGCTTCTGGGGATTCTAACCTCCCGGTCTGGGAATGAACAAGACATCAGAATTAAAATCTAAACAAGTGTTCAGGAATGAAGGCAGGCAGTAAGTGGAGACAACGTAATAATAGCTGCACATACTATAAACTGGCTGTTTTAGGTACATTTCTCTCACCCTCATAACCACCGCATTTGAAAGGTAAGAACCTGCCCTGGCCAGTGTGGCTCAGTTGGTTGAGCATCATCCCAGGCACCAAGAGGTCACCAGTTCAATTCCGGGTCAGGGCACATGCTTGGGTTGTGGGCTTAATCCCCAGAAAAGGGCATGCAGGAGGCAGCAGATCAATGTTTCTTTTTCATCGCTGTTTCTATCCCTCTCTCCCTCTTCCTCTCTCTCTAAATGAGGGTTGTTTGTTTGTTTGTTTTTTAAGAAAGGTAAGAACCTGTGGTTTAAGCAGTTCGGTTTGGCCAGGGTCACACAGCAGAGCCCATATGTGAATCTAGGTCTGAATCTAAAGGCCTGATGTATTTTGCCACATCCCACACTGCAGGAGGTCAGCCTGGAAGAACCTTCCCAGAAATTGAAATTAGGATAGTCTGCCCTGATGTAAACTATAAAATCGATACATCACAGGTCAGAGCCAAGCTATGCAAACTGATTTAAAGAGACACAAAGGCCCCCCAGCTCCAGCTCGACCTTAACCCATGCCCTCTATTAACATATCTAAAGAAAGAATGCGTCAGTGGGGGTGGAGGGAGCTGGCGTTTGTTAGTTTGACACTCCTTGGGCTGAGGGAGGGGTCCCCGTCCTGCCGACCCCTGGCAGCTTTGTGCTCTGGCATCCAGTTTCCTTGGCCTTCCATTCCTTCCCCGACCTCTCTGGCTGTTGTTTCCTTCCGAGTCACTTTCTCCCCCTGCCCCTTAAATGTGGTGTCCTCTGCATCCCCCTCTTCCCACATTCCCAGGCGGGGCTCAGCTGCCTGCCCCGAGGACTTCTAGAGGTGCCTACTCCTGACGTCCAGACTTCAGGCCTCAAGGCTAAGGTCGGGGAGAGGGAAGGCTGTCGTCAGACGTGACCAGAGTTCACAGCCCAGCTGGGCTCCTTGCTGGCGGTGGACCTTAGAGGTTACATTATTTTCTTAGTCTCAGTTTCTTTAGCTGAGAAATGGGATAGTGATGCCCACCTGGAATGAGTGTGGTGAGGATGAAAAGAGACACTCGGCACTCCAGGCACACAGTAGGAACGTGGTGGTACATGGTGCCTATTTCTTATGTCCAGCGGCGGCGGGACTTCACCTGAATGTCTGTGGGCACCTTAAATGCAACATGTGAAATAGAGAATCTTTTTTTTTTTTTTCTAAATCCGTTCTTCCTGACCAGAGGAAATAGAAACACCTTCCATCAAATTGCTGAAGCCAGAACCATCCTGGCCAGTGCCCCCACCACCATCCAAACGGCGCCAGCACCGAGGCCCAGTGATTCTGTTTCCTGCATTTCTTTGGTCATGAGCAGCTCTCTGAATTTCTCACTAGGTTATTGCAAGAACCTCTGAACTACTTTCTCAGCTTCCTCCTTCCTAAACTCCAAAGGGTCCATATTAAAACCCTTTAATAGCTCTTGGTTGCCTTCGGAGCACAACTCAAATTTCGCAGCCACAGGCCTTTCGTGATGTGTCCTGCCTTCCTGTCCAGCGCCGGTCCCTGCCACCCTCCTGTCTTACACCCTGACCCTCCCTGGTGGCAGTGCCGAGCCACACACCAAGTATGCCAGCTTCTCATGCCTCGCTGCAGCATAAGTCTCTCCTGGGAGAAGACCACACACACATGCATGCATGCACACACGCATACACGTACACGTATGCACACATTCACACATGGCCTGGAGCAGGTGCCTTTCTCCCAAGGCTTCCTTCTGTCTTTCCAACAAGACTCAGAACTCCCAACTCCTCTTGGGCATCCCTGGGTGCGTGGTGTGCAGCAGGGTCTCAGTAGGAGGCTGTCCTAATAAAAGATAACATTTATGGATCCTCGGTGTGGGCCAAGCACAATTCTAAACACTTAACATCCTCACAACTCTACGTGGTAGGTATGCTTTATTCATTCATTCTACCACATTTATTGGACAGTTCCCTCTGGTCAAGCCCTGGGCCGGGCACTAGGGATATGGCAGGATAAGGAGGATGAGGAGTGCTTGAGGTGGGGAGGCATTCCTACTTTACCTAGGGAGGTTAGGAAAAGCCTCTCTGAAAAGGTGAACATTGAGCAGAGACAGGGAAGTGGGAAAGGAACTATGTGGGTGTCTAGGGGAAGGGTGGTTCAGGCAGAGGGAGTAACCAGGACAGAGGAGATCATTAGCTCCACTTGACAGATGAGGAAACCAAGAGTCTGGGAAAGATTAAGTGGCAGACCTTGGTTTCAAACCCAGGTTCTGTAACGCCTGACACACTGTTAGCCATTACTTTACACTGTCTTTTGTGGGACACAGCAGGCGTCTTGGCTGAGGGCAAGCTGGCTCTCATCCCCTGGTTGGAGTTTGGCTTCCCATGGTAAGGAGAGCAGGGGCTGATTGGCTGGCTTGGTGTTTAGGTTCACTTGCTGCCTCTGTTTTTCTGTTTTGTCTGTTTCTTTCTGTGGCCTTTATTGGAGGCAAGTAGATTGTGTCTACTCTCCAGGCAGCCTCAAAACGCATGCTTCTCCTGCAAAGCTGAGGGCGAGACCCTGAGATACGATGTCTTGGCAAAGACCCATTCCCCCTCACTGGTCGGTAGTCAAGGAGGCCTCTGTAGACAAACACTGCATCTCACTGCACACTTTCCTTCAAACTTAAGCAGGAGGAACTGAGGTGAGCATCTTTGCAGAGGTGGTATTTGAGCTGGCCTTGAGGGACATGAAGCAAATTTTTAAGAGAGGTGGGGTGGGTGTTTTAGGCAGAAAGAAGAGCGTGAGCTGAGCAGAAGCATCAGTGTTGGACCACTCGGTGGACCTGGAATATAGGTATAAGGAAGGTGTATGTGTTGGGGCAGGGGAGATAAGGCTCCGGGAAGAATGTAAGGTAGATAATGGCAGCCTTTTAAAAATGTTAAATGGCAGACTTTGCATGTTCCTTTCAGATAAGGGATCAGGATTTTATCCTGAAGACATTGGGATTTTAAGGTTTTAAGAAGCCAAGAAAGCACATGTGCATTCCTGAGGTTTTTGAAGGAGAGCTTGGGCAGCAGTGGGGAGCGTGGGCTGAGGAGGGAGAATGGAGGCCCGTGAGAAAGGGCATTGCACCAGTGTTAGATGGGAACACCCGAGCAGTTAGTGGAGGGGCCAGGTTCCTGAAACATTTGGGAAACAGAGGTGACAGGATCTGCTTCCAGGTTAACGTGGACATTTGGAGCAGGAAGAGCTGAGAGGGATAATGTCAGCATCGTTAGCTTGGATGGCCAGTGGATCGCGGTTAACTGATACATAGTACAAAAGAGAAGGGGCAGGTTTGGAGCATCCTGCGCTCTGGCATCTGTAACATCCAGGTGGGGATGTGAGCTGTGGAGGTTAGAACTGGAGAAACATGAAAGTTGAGGCTGAAGGAATAGAACATGGTCTCTGAAGTGTGAAAACACGGGCCTTGGCTTAAGGCCTGGCAGATGTTTGTAGCTCTAGAGGCTGGTGAAGGAAAGAGGAGCCGGGGTGGGACCTGGGGATGAGTGTTTGGATTGAGGCATCGCTGGGACTATCTGACGGACCTCGGTGTCTGGTGGTGGGTGGTGGAGGCCCCATCTCAGGAGGAGCGCGCCGTTGACCTAGTCTGGTTACCTGCTCAGAGGCACTCAGACCAAGGTGCTTCCAGTCATCCGGGGCTTGTTTACACGGCCTCTGTAGGAGCTTTTTCCTCTGCACACGCCCCGCCTCCCACTGCTGAGGGGAAACTCCTGAAGGTAGGGATCCTGACGTCCCCCCCCCCTTATTCTCCAGGAGGCTCAGCCTAGGACTTTGCACACAGTCGGGCTGAGAACGCTAGTGGGGGACTGAAGGACCAAGCAGAATGGGCAGCAGCATTGAACTTGGTCTGCTGCTGCTTCTTCTTGAGTTCCTTTTTGTTTTTTTAAAATATATTTTTATTGATTTCAGAGAAAGAGAGAGGGAGAGAGAGATAGAAACATCAATGATGAGAGAATCCTTGATTGGCTGCCTTCTGCATGCCCTACATTGGGGATTGAGACCACAAACCAGGCATATGCCCTGACCTGGTATCGAACAGTGACCTCCTGGTTCATAGGTCAACACTCAGCCACTGAGCCACGCTGGCCGGGCTTGAGTTCCTTTTTAAGGGGAACATCTGGTTTACAGGAATGGGTATAATCTGCTCTCAGGTGTGAGTTACATCAGGCTCGCTCCATCCATTGGTCCATCCATGCATTCTGTATCAGACTTTTGCCAGTGTAAATATCTACTAAAAGTTCAGCAATTTGCCTGGCTGGCGTGGCTCAGTGGTTGAGCATCGACCTATGAACCAGAAGGTCACAGTTCGATTCCCGGTCAGGGCACATGCCTGGGTTGTGGGCTCGATCCCCATGTGGGGCATGCAAGGAGGCAGCTGATCAATAATTCTATCTCATCACTGATGGTTGGTTTTTTTTTTTAACATATTTTTAAAATATATTTTATTGATTTTTTACAGAGAGGAAGGGAGAGGGATAGAGAGTTAGAAACATTGATGAGAGAGAAACATTGATCAGCTGCCTCCTGCACACTCCCCACTGGGTATGTGCCCGCAAGCAAGGTACACGCCCTTGACCGGAATCGAACCTGGGACCCTTGAGTCGGCAGGCCGACGCTCTATCCACTGAGCCAAACCGGTTAGGGCTCATCACTGATGTTTTTATCTCTCTCCCTCTCTCTTCTCCAAAATCAATAAAAATATATTTTAAAATAAATAAATAAAAGTTGAGCACTTTGAACATAGGTTTGGGGGGCTCCTAGTACCTTCCATGCATTATTTTGCTTACATTACAACAGGCCTCTGAGGTAGGCACTGTTACTCTATTTTGCAGGTGAGGAATCAGTTAATTATTCCCCAGGTCACACAAGTGGTAGAGGTGTGATTCAGCCCTAATTCTAACTCAAAAGCCCCCATACTCTCTCAGTCACTCACGTTAAGGCTCCAATAGGTAGAAAATGACCCTGTAATTTATTGTCCAGACTGGAATGATCTTTAAAAATTTTTATTGAGATATAATTTTCATAACATAGAATTCACCTATATAAAGTACACAGTTTAATGGCTTTTAGTATATTTAGAGTTGTGCAGTTATCACCATAACCTAATTTTAGAAAATCTTCATCACCCCCAAAAGAAACTCAGTAACCATTGGCAGTCACCCCCCATTACCATCACCACCCCAGCCCTAGGCAACCACGGATCTATTTTCTGTGTCTATAGATTTGCCTATTCTGAACAATTGATATAAATGGAATCATGATGTGTGGTCTTTGGTTGGCTTCTTTCACTTACCATAATGCTCTGAGGGTTCATTCATGTTGTAGCATGCCTCAGGACTTCGTTTCTTTTTATAAATGTTATAGCATGCCTCAGTACGTAATTCCTTTTTATGAATGACTTAAATGCTATTCCATTATATGGGTATACCACATTATATTCACTGTATTTGTTCATATGTTAGCAGACATTAGGGTTGTTCCCACTTTCGGCTAGTATGAATGATAATAATGCTCTTGCATTTGAATACAGATGTCTTTGTGGATGTGTTTTTATTTTTCTTGGGTACATACCCAGGAGTAGAATTGCTAGGTTACATGGCAACTATGTTTAACGTTTGGGGAACCTCCAGACTGTTCTCCACAGTGGCTGCACCATTTTACATTCCCACCAGCAGTGTATGAGGGCTCCACTTTCTCCACATCCTCACCAGCGCTTGCTGTTCCAAACAGGCACACTTCTGAGAGTGAAAGGTACAGCACTGATAATTATACCAGGATAGCTGGCACATATTCTGCGTCTACTTAGAGACCAACAAACTAGAAGATTCAATTCCTGATTCAGAGAACTTTCTGGCCACATGATGAGTCACAGCCCCAAAACCCACATGCTTGAGTTAATTAAAGAATCAAGTGAAGGTAAATTATTAAGAAGGAAAGCAAAGTACATTTTATTTCCCCTAGGAAATTTTTTCTCTTTAAAAGAAAGGAACTGTCTCATTTGTCACTGTATGATTGTCCATGGCCCCGGAGTATCTTTCACAGAGTCTCAATAAGGATCCGTGGAATAAATGAATGAGTGAGTGAGAGAAGGAATGACACACTCTCCTGGAGGGAATGTTAAAAAAAAAAAAAAAAAAAAGAATGAGTCAACTGACAGGGATTTGTGAGTTGACAGGGAGAGATATAAGTCTCTTCTAAAAATGTAATTTTCTGCTCAGTGTTTTAACAACAATAATGTTCATTTTTAAAATATATTTTATTGATTTTTTTACAGAGAGGAAGGGAGAGGGATAGAGAGTTAGAAACATTGATCAGCTGCCTCCTGCACACCCCTTACTGGGGATGTGCCCGCAACCAAGGTACATGCCCTTGACTGGGACCCTTCAGTCTGCAGGCCGAGGCTCTATCCACTGAGCCAGACCAGTTAGGGCAATAATGTTAATTTTTGTTGTTGTTAATCCTCACCTGAGAATACTTTTTCTATTGATTTTTAGAGAGAGAAGAAGGGAGGGAGGGGGAGAGAGAGAGATCCATGTGAGAGACACCGATTTTAAAAAATATTTTTATTTATTGCTCTTTAAAATTTTTATTTTATTGTTGAGATTATTAAAGATGCCCCCCATTTCTTCCCTCTGCCCTCCATTCACCTATGTCCCACCCCATCCCAGGCCTTCACCTGTCTATTGTCTGTGTCCATGGGCTATGACTAATTTGTACTTCTAAATCCGTTCCCCTTTTTCACTCATCCCCCCCCAAACCCCTTCCACCTGGCAACCATCAAAATGTTGTCTGTATCTGTGAATCTGTTTCTGTTCTGTTTGTTCATTTATTTTGATTTTTATATTCAATTGTTGATAGATATGTATTTATTGCCATTTTATTGGTCGTATTTTTTATCTTTTTTTTCCTTCTTATTCTTAAAGAAGACCCTTTAACATTTCATATAATACTGGTTTGATGGTGATGAACCTCTTTAGCATTTTCTTGTCTGTAAAACTCTTTATTTGCCCTTCAATTCTAAATGATAGCTTTGCTGGGTAGAGTAATCTTGGTTGTAGGTCCTTGCTTTTCATCACTTTGAATATTTCTTGCCACTCCCTTCTGGCCTGCAAAGTTTCTTTTGAGAAATCAGCTGACAATCATATGGGCACTACCTTGTAGATAACGAGTTGCTTTTCTCTTGCTGCTTTTAAGATTCTCTCATTGTCTTTAACCTTTGCCATTTTAATTATGATGTGTCTTGGTGTGGTCCTCTTTGGGTTCAACTTGTTTGGGACTCCCTATGCTTCCTGGACTTGTATGCCTGTTTCTTTCACCAGGTATGGGAAGTTTTATCACTATTTTTTAAAAATAGGTTTTCAATTTCTTGCTCTCTCTCTTCTCCTTCCCGTACCCCCATGATGTGAATGTGGTATGCTTGAAGCTGTCCTCGAGGCTCCTTACATTACTTCATATTATTGGATTATTTTTTCTTTTTGCTGATTGGGTGTTTTTTGCTTCCTTATATCCCAAATTCTTGATTGGATTCTTAGCGTCCTCTACTCTACTGTTGATTCCCTATAAATTATTCTCTGTTTCAGTTAGTGTATCCTTCACTTCTGACTGGTCCTTTTTTGTTGTTGTTGATGTTCTCACTAAGTTCCTTGAAGTACGTACTCAGTAAGTTCTTTGAGCATCCTTAAAACCATTGTTTTGAACTCTGTATCTGGTAGTTTTCTTGCTTCCATTTCATTTAGTTCTTTTTCTGGATATTTCTCTTTTTCTTTCATTTGTGACATGTTTATTTGTTTCCGCATTTTGGCTGCTTCCTGTGTTTGTTTCTGTGTATTAGGTAAATCTGCTATGTCTCCTGGACTTGGTAGAGTGGCCATGTTAGTAGGTGTCCTGTAGGGCCCAGTGGCTCAGCCTCCCCAGTCACCAGAGTTGAGCACTGCAGGTGTGCCCCTGTGTGAGCTCTGTGCACTGTTCTATTATAGTTGAGCCTTGATTGATGTTGGTGCAACCCAGGCCAATGGATTGCGAGGATCAGTTGCAACTACAGTGGAAGAACTGCTGTGCAGAAGCCGACCCTGTGGAGCAGGACTTACTTCAGTGGGGCTTTGGTGCTCACTGAGTCAGTCCTTTGTGTGTGTCATTCCTGGTGGTGGTAGGGTTGTAATCTGGCATGGTAGAAGCTGGCCACTGAGTGCTCTGGCTCTGGAGCCTCTGGGGAGATGCAAAGTCAGCCACTCCCTGTGCCCTGCTTGGGGCCACCCAGCATGAGCTACAAAGCAATCTGCAGATGGCTTCTACTTGTGTTGGGCCTCGTGTGGTGCCCAGGAGAGGCCAAGCTGTGAACCAAGGTGGGCTGCTGCTAGTGTCTGGCCTGGGTCCATTTATTGAGAGATATGGGGCATGCTGAGGCCAGCTACTGCTTGTTTGAGTGATTTTAGGGAAGCCTACCATGAGGCAAGAGAGGCCAGTTATAAGGAAAAACCACTGGAAATGGCTTGGTTGAGCCTGCAAGTAGGGAGGGGTGGGCAATTATCAGGGGAGGGCAAAAAGTGTTTGCCAGGTTGATGGAGATTTTGATGTGGTGACTGCCTGTTAGCTCTGTGGTGGGGAGAACTCAGCAAAGGAACAATGGCCTCTTCCAGCATTTCTGTCTGGGAGAAAGCTGCCCCTTCAGCTCTTGCCCTGATTCCAGACAAGTTAGTTCCTCCCTGAATGTCCCACTTTCCTTTCAAGCTGCTGCCTCAGTGCTGGAGCTCAGAGGGAGGGAGTCCAGGTAAGTCTGTGTGCGGGCCCTTTAAGAGGAGCTGCCTGGGGCTCCAGCGACTTCTATGTCATTCAGCCACAATCTCTGCTGGTTTTTACAGCCAGAAGTTGTGGGGACTTCTCTTCTCAGCAGTGGAACCGTGGGCTGGGCCGGGGGGGGGGGGCGGGGGGGCACAAAGTGGGGAGGAGTCTGGTGTGGGGCTGGGTCTCCTTGCTCCCCAGGAAAACTTCCACAGCCAACATATCCCTCCCAATTTTAAACCATCACATGTGAGTGTAGGACCGGCTGGTTCTGAGATTCCACCCCACATCTCCATCCCTTTTATTAGTATCAATGTGCTGCTTCTTTAATTCCCCAGTTGTAGGACTTCCTTTCAGCTAGATTTCAGGTGGTTCTGAATCATGGTTGTTTGGTATTTTATTTTATTATTTTTTGTTTCTTAGTCCCATACTCTGAATTCATTTATTTTACCTGCCCCACCTCTGAAATCACTTGATTCTTCCACCCCTGGTTTAGCTCCTTCCCCATATTTCACAGGAAATTTGAGGTTGGTTCAGAATGGGAGTGACTTGGTCAACTCTGGTGTTTTGTATTTTAGTTGTAATTTTGATGTGGTTGTGGGAGGCGACGAGTGCTGTGTTTACCTATGCTGCCATCTTGACTGGAATCTAAGACACATTGATTGGTTACCTCCCACATGCACCCCATCCGGGCCAGGGATTGAACCTGTCACCCAGGTACATACTCTTGACCAGGAATACGAACCCTGGACCCTTCAGTGCACAGGCTGACACACTAACCACTGAGCAACACTGGCCAGGGCACAACTCTAATGATAATTTAAAAAGAAAAAAACGAAATAACCTACAATTAGAGGGATCTTAAACTTGATTTTGTAAGTGTGGGTGGCTGACAGAAGGTGGAGGAAAGACATACCAAGCCTGGGAATTGCAGGAGCAGGGGGTCTGGTGGAAACAAAGCACGTATCTTTAATGCAGAGTCCCTCCTGCAGCAGGTTAACCAAATTGGGAATAAAACGGTGTAGTACCTACCCCCAGGAGTTTCCAGTTTTGGAGGGAAAATAGGATTTATTAACAGGAAACAATGAGACTAATTTAAAGCAATCGTTAACTGGTGTGTGCCCTTGGGTAAGTCAGCTCCCCTCTGTGGGCCACTGTTGATCCATCTGGCTCTAAATTAACCTGCTCTCTAACGCTACAACCCTGGTGGGCCGGGAACTAGGACTTGAAGGAAGGAACTGGATTTGGAGAAAGGACCAGGATGCCAGTAGTGGGTGATAAGGCCTTGGGGTGAGCTGGAGTGCTCCAGCTGAGATAAAATTGGATAGGGTGGCTGGGGCCTCTTGAAGGAGAACTTTAAAAGCCAGGCTGGTTGACTTTTAAATTTGACCTGATAAGCAGGTCCTTGGACTGGAGATGAAAGGAGTGTCTGTAGGAGATTAATCTGATGGCCCTGCGCCATTGATCCGGATCTATCTGGAAGCTCTGTGAGGACTGAAAGGCTCTCAGGGAGGCTTTTGCAATAGTAATGTAGGCCCAGTCTTTTAAAAGAGGGTTTGAGACTACTCCCGCCAGTCTCAGGATACACATGGCTTCCGTGAAGTTTAATTTTCCTTAACCATAGGTAATTTAAAGTAAATGTACTTTTTACTTTATGACAATTGTGGCTGTATTATGGACCAGAATCGTAAATGTGCATATGTTTCCAAGGCAGAATGTTAGACTTCAAATACATTTCACGTTTGCAGAGGACTATTTTAGATCATACTAGATTCCTCAGAGAGATACTTTCTTCTCTGCTGTGAACGGTTTACTTTGGTGGCAAATTTTGAGAAACTGGCTAACAGTCTACTGGAGGAATGGGAAGAATAGGATCTAAGTAAGTTTTCCCTAATGGTTTTTTTGGGGGGTAGGTAATTGATTGGATACAGGAAAACAAAGAAAGGAAGAAATCCAAGATGGCACCAGAGTTTAACATCTGAAGACTCAGCAGAAAGATGGTGCTATTCATAAAAATGTGCACATTGAAAGAGGGGTGGAAGTACATGGTCTACACTGAGGAGACTGGGACGCATGGCCTCGCTAGTCCCAGGGAAGGACGAGCCAGGTGACCATGGAGCAGCAGCCTCTCGGTTTTTCCCACTGCCCTGCGTGTTGGACACGGCCTGGTGTACTTTTGTGCATCGACTCCTAAAGGAGATGTTCGCTGTGGGGTTTTGGAAGGTGCCCTATATCCGACAAAGGAAGTTCCCACCTATCCCTACTTTGCTAATAGTTTTTTCTTATTGTGAATGGCTGTTGAATTTTATCAAAAACTTTTTTTGGCATCTGTTGATTCTATCATGATTTTCCCACCTTTAATCTTTTAATATAATTCATCAACATATTGATGAATTATATTGATGTTTTTCAAAAATAATAAACTAATCCAGGCGTCCTCAAACTACGGCCCGCGGGCCACATGCGGGTGTTTTTGCCGTTTTGTTTTTTTACTTCAAAATAAGATATGTGCAGTGTGCATAGGAATTTGTTCATAGTTTTTTTTTAAACTATAGTCCGGCCCTCCAACGGTCTGAGGGACAGTGAACTGGTCCCCTGTTTAGAAAGTGTGAGGACCCCTGAACTAACCATTTATTTTTTTATATAAGGTAAATGCAATCAAACATACAACCCATTTTATTTATTTATTTTTTAAAGAATAGTTTATTGATTTTTAGAGAGAGAGGATGGGAGAGGGAGAGAGAAACCTCGATGTGAGAGCGGAACATCTATCAGTTGCCTCCTGCACCCCTCTCTCCCCCCCACTAGGGATGGAGCCCGAAACCCGGGCATGTGCCCTTGACTGGAAATCAAACCCACAACCTCCTGATGACACCCAACCAATTGAGCCACACTGGCCAGGGCATTTTTTGTTTATTTTTTATTATTTGAGAGCGAGAGAGAAACATCTATATGAGAGTAACATTGATCAGTTGCCTCGCATACACGACCCGAATGAGGAAAGAACTCACAATCTAGGTAGGTGCCCTGATTGGGAATCGAACCCACGACCTTTTGGTGTATGGGATGATGCTCCAACCAGCTAAGCCACCCTGCCCGGGCTACTCAATGTTTTTAAAGTTAAGTTTTTCATTAAGTAAATTTATTTTAAAAGGAAACCTGATAAAGTCCCAGGTTTGTTGTTCTGGTACACACAAATACAACTTTAAAATGAGCATAAAACTTCCCGGCTGGCGTGGCTCAGTTGTTGAGCATTGACCTATAAACCAGGAGGTCACAGGTCAATTCCTAGTCAGGGCACATGCCCGGTTGCGGGCTGGATCCCCAGTGGGGGGGGGGGGGGGGCAGGGACAGGAAGTAGCCAATCAATGATTCTCTCTCATCATTGATATGCCTATCTCTCTCCTTCTCCTTTCCTCTCTGAAATAAATAAAAATATATTTTAAAAAATAAAGTGAGCATAAAACTGTTAAAAATATTTATTCGGACTTCGAACTTAGGCTCTGGCGCCTGACGGGGTTCAAATCCAATGGAGCACAAGCAGCTGTGGCCACCCAGATACCCATGGCTCTCCTCCTCCCCGCGTGCACCAGCCCCCTTCCAGTGCCAGCGCTGTGACTGCCTGAGGGCTGGTCCTGGCTGTCAGTCCATGTGCTCTCCCGCAGGAAAGCTGGATGTTCTGGGGAATTAACAGCAGGCCCCTTTCCCCATCCCAGCAGCCCTCCGCCACTGGCTGTTGGGAGTGGTGGGCAGGTGTCCCTGCTCCCTCCCAGGCGGAGGCATGCACTTTTCATCACGTCCCAGAGTTCCTCAACAGGACGGAGCTCCATTTGCCCACAGTGTTAACTTACTCAACAATGTACTTTTCACTGGTTTCCTTCCCTTCTGCCTCGTTTCTCCACGCTGGGGTGCTTCCTGGAATCACCTCCTGGGTCAATTACTTCACTTGAATCCTTGTCTTTGGGGAGACCCAACTAAGGCAGCCTCTTGCTAGTGGCATGGCGTTGGGCGATACTTAGCTTCCCTGTGTCTGTGTTTCCATCTGTAACAGGAGGGTAATAATAGCAGCTATACCTCATGGGTAAGTGGGTGAAGGTGGCTAAAAGATATAAACTTCCAGTTATAAGATAAATAAGTCCTGGGAATATAATGTACAACATGGTAATGATAGTTAACGGTTTTGTATTGTATATTTGAAAAGTTGCTAAATGAGTAGATGTTAAAAAGTCTCAACATTATTATAAAATTGTATACCTGAAACCTATATAATTTTATGAACCAATGTCACCCCAATAAATTCAATATAAAATTAAAATAAATTCTCATCACAAGAAAAATATTGTAATTATGTAATGGTTGTTAACTAAACTTACGGTAATAATTTTGCAATATATACGTATATTAAATCATGTATACTTTAATACAATTGATACTTCAATAAAACTGGAAAAAAGCTTTAATAATGATGATTTACTTTCTCATCAAAGATAAATGACCTTCTACCCTGAACAGTCTACTCAATAATTCTGAGAGTAAAGAAACACTTCCTTCAGGACAGATCTGGTTTCTGGTTATGTACTTACTTCAAAGCTATATTTTTTAGTCCTCCTGCATACTAAAAACCTCTTAACACTTGAACATTTTTGTCTTCCCATAACTTCATATCTATTCTTTTAGATATGAAGGGAGAGGGAGAGAGAAACATCAATGATGAGAGAATTATTGATCAGCTGCTTCCTGTACCCCTCCTACCGGGGATCGAGCCTGCAATCCGGACATGTGCCCTGACTGGGAATCGAACTGTGACTTCCTCCTGGTGCATAGGTCGATGCTCAACCACTGAGTCACACCAGCTGGGCCATATCTATCCTTTATAATTTAAAATATATTGTTCTCTTTAATGAAAGAGTGCAGTGTTATGATTAATTACCTAAAACTTCATACTTGTATTTTGGAAGATAGGAGTAATGGGTTTGCAAGATTAGATAAGGTACATGGCACACATTCATGTTGGCATAACAAGAGTTCTTGAATTTAAAACAAATACACAAATATTTTATTACTAATAAACTAGTTTTCATCTTTCCAGTTGGCAGAGGTGTTTGTTTGTTTGCTTTGTTTTGTTTTGAAATAGATACCTAATGTTTATTCATTAGATTGGTTCAGCATTTCAGCAGGGAATTTAGAATGAAATTTATGGGAGGAGTTTTGGGGGATGGATGAAAGGTGAAAGGGATTAAGAAGTACAAATAGCCAGTTATAAAAATAGTCACAGAGATATAAAGTACAGCACAGGGAATATAGTCAATAATATTGTAATAACTATGTATGGTGTAAGATGGGTAATAGACTTATGGGGAGGTTCATTTCATAGTTATATAAATATCTAACCACTATGCTATACACCTGAAACTAATATATTATTGTATGTCAACTATAACTGGAAAATAAATTTTGAAAAATCTAAAAAAGTCTTTTAATGTTTCATAACTTTAGAAATTCCACTTCTAGAAATTAATTCACTTCTAGAAGTAATGATGAGTGCACACAAAAATATTACCATAAAAATATTTCCCAGTATTGTTTCTAATAGGGAAGAATGAGAAACAACTTAAATTTTCAACAATACCTGTTGGGTAAAATGCATTATATATTCACCCAATGGCATACTACTAGTATGTAGCCATTAAGAATAATGTTGTAGTATAAATGACATGGGAAAGTGCTAACAATATATTTTTTTAGTGGAAAAAAAAAGCTTACAAAACAGTTAGCAATGACCTCATTTTAAAAAATAGAACAGTCTTAGAAAAACAAATATTGACATTTTAAAGGGTTATCTATGGATGGTGAAATTGCAAGTAATTTTCCCCTCCTTTTTTGTGTGGCTTATGTGGATTTCCTAAGGTTTCTACAATGCAAATGAATATTTCCATGATATTAGAACTATAATGAAATTTATCATATAAAAAACAATTTATTGAGAATATATTTAGCATAGAACTTGCCTGTTGGTGTCCTTTCCCTCAAGAGGACCTCAGGAGAGGGAGGTAGGAGTTCCCCAGGGCCTCCTCCCACCGGGAGCATTACTGGAGGCCTGTGGTCTGCCTCTCGGTCATGTGGAATCCAGTTTTGGGGAAACTACAAAGTAACCCAGGAGTTTGGGAGGCAGAAGAAATGGCAATTGGGAGATTTTATAGAGTCTGAGCAAGGAGCCCCTTCAGAGAGGATCTCGTTTCTCCGCCCACGTTTTCCTCCAACAGAAGCTAAGGCCGACTCGCAGGGCCTGTCCAAGGCCACACAGCGGGCTTAGGGACAAGGTGAGGCCTTGAATGCGCGGCCTCCCCGCCCCGCTGTACGTCGGTGATGGGCTGGTTTCCACCCGGCCTCCCGCTTCACTGCGCGCAGAAACAGCGGGGATCTTGTTGAAATGCAGATTCTGATCCCGCAGGTCAGGCGTAGGCCTCACAGCCCGCCTTTCTGACCAGCTCTTAGGCGATGCAGACGGTGCGGGCTTTGGGATCGCCGTGTTCGTGTGCAGCAGTGGGGTACCAGGGGGGGGGGGGGGGGGGAGCCCAGATTCTGGAGCCAGACTGCCGGCTCCCCAGTCCTAGCTTGGCCGCCCATTGCTTGTGGGTGTGCTTCAGTTCCTTACCCGCGAAGTAAGGACCACACCTAACTCCGTGAGGCTTTAATAAGTTACTGCATGTTAAGTATTTAGAACAGTGCTCGCTAAGAACTAGTTATTAGTGTTTATATTCCCTAGAGCCAGCAGCGGGGGAAGCAGGGTTTGACCAATGAATGAACCACCTCTGGAGAACAGTTCTTTCCTGGGCGACGAATGTCAGAGGAGCAAAATGGGAGGGCTCCTCGGTGGGGGCGAGGACCACCTCCCGGGAAGCGCTCTCCGCGGGGTGGTCGGGAGGGAGCGGGGCAACCGGAAGCCGGGCCGGCCCGCGCCCGAGGACCAGCTCGGCCGCGGCGGGGGAGGGGGGCGCCGCCAGCCCTTTCCGTCTGGGGCGCCGGCGGCTCCGCCCCTGGAGCGTGTGACGCGGGAGCATTCCACGGTTGCTACCTCGTCGCGAGGGGCGGGGCGCCTGTCAGGAAAGCCGCGCGCCGGCGCAGGCGGGCCGGGCTCCTCCACGCAGTGCCAGCACCAGCACCAGCACCAGCACCAGCACCAGCACCGGCCCCGCGCCCGCGCTCTCCGGCCCGCCGCCTGCGTTCTGGCTCGCGAGCCCGCACTCCCGTCCTCCCCGTGCGCCGCCGAGTATGGAGCTGCTGTGCTGCGAGGGCACCCGGCACGCGCCCCGGGCCGGGCCGGACCCGCGGCTGCTGGGGGACCAGCGTGTGCTGCAGAGCTTGCTCCGCCTGGAGGAGCGCTACGTGCCCCGCGCCTCCTACTTCCAGTGCGTGCAGCGGGAGATCAAGCCGCACATGCGGAAGATGCTGGCCTACTGGATGCTGGAGGTACCGCCCGGACGGGTCTCCCCTCCCCCGCCGCCCCTGCGTCCTCGGCTCCGGACATCCCGGGGCCGCCCTGTGGGGACATCCTGGTCTCAGCAACGATCTGCAAGATGCTTCGGTGGCCCAGACCCCCGGGCCTGGCCTTCCACTCGGCACCCTAGCCGCTGCCTTCGTGGTGTCCCCTTCCTTCTTCCTTCCCCAACCCCGACTCTGGCACCCTAACTAATCCTCTCTCCGGCCGGGAAAGCGGGGCAGGATTCACCGTCTCCCCTCCGGCTTCTCTGGCGCCTCCTGCTTCTCCTCCCCGCCCCGTCGCCCTAGGAGAGCGCGCCTGGAAAACCCTGGGCTCAGCCGCCCCCGCCCCGGAGCCGGTTCCGGTGTCTGTCGCGGGGTTCTGGCGGGGAGGCGGTGGGGGTGGCGCGCGCGCGGTTCCGGCGGTCAGGGAAATGAAAAGTGCGGGAGGCAGCGGCTGGAGTCTCCTCCCTTCCCTTTGGGTGTGTGCAGTGGGTGATGGTAATGGGGGTAAGGTCCCGGCTCTCTGGCTACTGTGGGCGACTCTTGGGGTCCCCATGGGGGAGGGGGGGTCTCATTAAGTCCGGGAGCCGCTGGCGTACCCCTTCCATTTTTGCTCCCCGTCCCACTTCCCTTCAGTGCCCCCTTTCACCTTCAGTGCTGCTGTGCTTCCCACGTTCCTGCCCTTAAGTGACTGTGTCCTCCCCCTCCCCCTCCCCCCAGGTGTGCGAGGAGCAGCGCTGTGAGGAGGAAGTCTTCCCCCTGGCCATGAACTACCTGGATCGTTACCTATCCTGTGTCCCCACCCCCAAGGCGCAATTTCAGCTCCTGGGTGCGGTCTGCATGCTGCTAGCCTCCAAGCTGCGCGAGACGACTCCCCTGACCATCGAAAAATTGTGCATCTACACCGACCACGCTGTCTCCCCCCGCCAGATGCGGGTGCGTGCCTAATTTTCCCCACCCCTAGCGCATACCGCCTCCTCACCGGGAAAAGGAAAGCTAAGACCTCAGAGGCTTTCTGCCCCCCCCGGGTGGGCTCAGGGCCGCAGAGGCTATCTATTTGGACAAAAGATGGGCAGTGCCGTGGGATGGTTAGCGTAGCCCCAGTCCAGGCTTAAACTGCCAGCAGGAACTGACTCCCCTTCTCCTGACCTCCAGGGGGTGCCACTCCTCTTGGTCTTTCCCCCAGATAGCAACAAGTCAAACTGCATGTCTACACTCACTAGTACTTTGCCTCTGGGTTTACACAACCGTCATGAGTTATTTATTGGCAGCGGCAGGACATGCCTGCACACCCCCACCGGAGTGGGGGAGTGGAATGTGCTTCTTGTGGGGGAGGGGGGCTGCTTTGGGTGAGTCTTTATCCCCGTGTGGACTTTGTGATCGAAAAGCCTCCCAGAGCAGATTAAAGCCCAGCCCTGATTGCTCTAAGGAAGGGCTCGAGGAGCTCCATCCCACCTTCTTTCCTTCCTCTCCTGTCCCAGAAGAGACAGCTCCTTCCTAATCCTCATTGTGAGGAACTGGAGCAGCTGCTTCAGGCCTGGTGGAGTCATCTCTCCCTTTCCCCCTTAGCCAGAGGCCAGAGCGGAGGGACAGACAGGGAGCTGAGCTGCAGCTGCTTCCGATGTGATAATGATGCCCCCTCCCCTGGCCCGCCCACTCTGACCAAGGTCTTTCATAACCCTGTGGGGAGCTGCTGTCACTCCTGTGGTTTGGGAAGTGGCTCCCTGGGCCTCTTGCTGGGAACTTGGGCTAGGCTCTTCCGAGGCAGGGCAGGAAAGTCACCGGTTCTCTTATCCCAAAGCCTGAGGTGGGGGAGCTGCCTGGATCTGGAGGAGGGGTATGCAGATCTCCTCCGGGGAGAGGGGGGGGGCGGTTCTGAGAGAGGGTGGGTGAGCGGGCACCTTCCTCACCCTCACTCTATACTGCCAAGTCTTCTCCTGACCCTGAGAGAGTCTCTGGGCCCCATCTCCCGGGGAGGAGGGCAGCATGCAGGCTGCTGTGATTGGCTGGCCAGGAAGCCAGGGTACTGGGGCCCCCGACTGCCGCTTGTCCAGGAACAGGATTTCTCTTCCTGCCAAGTAGCTCTCAGAGATGGGAGTAGGAGGCCGGAGTTGGGAATCCGGGAGGCCCCACAGCTCTTTGTGATGAATCTGGTAGTTTTTGGCAAGTCTGAAGGTGGAGCTGCTTTCCAGGGCCAGCGGGAAAGATGTTTTTGGAGGGGTTTGGGCTGGAAGGTAAAAGGGGACTTCCTTTTTTGTGAAAAGTTTGGGATGGGATGTGTGTCTTTGTATGAGGGGAGTTTTTCAGAACGGGCAAAAAATACTCTTCCCCCACTGTCTCTGCCTGAGCTGGGGGTGGAGCGTGCAGATGGCTTCCTAGAAGGTCAGAGTTGGAAGGGACCTCAGTGAACTCGGCTGTCCAAGTGCTCGTGAAGCAGAGAAGGCGGAGGCCCAGAGGAGGAGGGCAGGGTCCTGCCTTGGCAGCCCTGAAGCGGATGACGAAAATCTGGGTCTTCTGGCCAGCCCAGGTGGCCCTAAAGGCCAGAGACATGATGGGAGCTGCCAGCCACGGCAGCTAATCCCTCCCTGGGTATGTTCTGTGCCAGACGAGGGCTGAGATTCTCAGGGGCTGCCTGGATACAGGATAGGGTGGCCACCTTCCCTCACACAGGACCCCATGCCTCCCCACAGGGCAAGTCCCACTCCAAATGGCCTTCCAGGTGTTTCCTTGGAGGCTAGGTGCTTTCTGTTCACTTCTGAGTTAGGAGTTTGGCCACCGGGACAAGCACCAGGGGTAGAAGGCTAGCTTCTCTGCCCAACTTCTGGCTCCAGGCCAGGCTGTTTTCTGTGGGGCCCTGGGGGAGCTCCGGGCTGATTTGGGAGGATGACACCTAGGCGGGGGCCGGGAAGAGGTTGGGTGGGGCTGCTATTTCTCTCTCAGTAAGGAGTCAAACCCTCGAGTTCCTTCCTGAGATAAAACAATGAAGAAATCCTCATATGTGCAACTCAGAAGTGGGGCCAGGGCTGGGAACCCCAGACAAGTGGATTGGGGCTCCCATCTGCCCTCGGACCTAGCAGGGGTGTGCAGGCTTGGGCAGGGAGAGATGGGGTTTGGTCCCTCGGAGATCATCCAGACCCATCCTGTTTGGCATGGCCTCCACAGCTCTTTCTGAGACTCAAATGGCACTAAGCACTGTGGGTTCCAGTTGAAGGGGGTGGGGTGGGTGTTATATCTCAGGACCCAACCCTGATGTCCCACCAAGGGGATGTGGGTTGGGTTGGGCAACGTCCCCTTTGAGGAACCTCAGAGTTAGTTCAGTGACTGTATCAGAGGTGGTGTGGCCTCATGCTCACTCGGTTTCTACAAGAGGCATAGGCTTGGCTGGGATGCAGAGTTGGGGAGAGGCTAGTGGTGATTTCCCCTTTTACAAATCCTTGGGATTATGGAGAGTCTGCTTTACCCCAGAGGAGTCTCAAGTTCATGGAGATGGTGGTGGTACCTGTTGCTGCAGTCTTTTCATTCAACCCTAGTTGGAGAAATGCTCAGAGCCCTGGGTCAAGTCAGAAAAAGGCCTGTATTATTGGCCCCCAAAAGATAACCAAACAAGGTCAAAAGACAATTCATGTACAGCATGTAGTCTGGCACCTAGTAAAAGATGAACAAGTGCTCAAAGCAAATGTCCCCAGCTCTTCCCTGCCCTGGACTCCCCATTCCACAGGGCCCGTCCCTAAACCCAGAAGCAAAACTGGGGTCTTGACCTTCAAGTGTGATGGGCTTCCTTCTCCTTTACTCCCTTCCCCTGCCTCCTCTAGTCACTGACCCCGCCTTCTTCTCCACTCTCCAGGACTGGGAGGTGCTGGTCCTGGGGAAGCTCAAGTGGGACCTGGCTGCTGTGATTGCCCATGACTTCCTGGCCCTGATCCTGTACCGGCTCTCTCTGCCCAGTGACCGACAGGCCTTGGTCAAAAAGCACGCTCAGACGTTTTTGGCCCTCTGTGCTACAGGTAATAAACTCCAGGCATATTTTTGCCAAATCAGGAAAATCAAGACTTGGAAGGGTCATAGGAGATTCTTGTTATATGCCTTACAAAATTTGTGAAAATTATGTCCCCTCTGAGCCCCCCGTTTCAATACAGAAAAAATGCTGAGCACAATCTGGGCTGTATGGGATCTTAGAGACCCCAGTACAAATGTAGGTGGGGCCTCAGGGCTTAGAAGTGACTTACCCAAGGTTTCATGGTGATTAAATTAGGGGCAGAACCCAGGTCTTGACCCTGGTTTTGTTTCCACACCAGGGACAGAGACTCATTCACTCCCTTAGGGACCACCCTGGACCTGGCCTGCACAAGTCTGCTCTTCACCCTGGCCCTCCAGGACAGGATCTTTCCTACCTTTCTCTCTTGCCCCTGTCTGACACAACTCACTGCTGGCATTTTCCAGTATGCCCCTGCTCCATTCCTGCTGCCTGGCACTTTCTGAGGAATCGGAAGTGCACCCTGGTTGTTATTCTTGATGTTCCCCTTGCCTCATGGTTCCCTCTCCCTCTTTCCAAGATTACACCTTTGCCATGTACCCACCATCCATGATCGCCACAGGCAGCATTGGGGCTGCAGTGCAAGGCCTGGGTGCCTGGTCCGCATCCGGAGATGAGCTCACGGAGCTGCTGGCAGGGATCACAGGCACTGAAGTGGTGAGTGCAGGGCTGCTGGGCAGCAGCCTGTCAATTCATGAAGCGCTGCTATTCCCTGAGCCTCCACTAGAGGGAGGCGTCCATCTCCAACCTGGTGCCCACTCCTGGTTTCACGTGCCCTGCCCTTGGGGCTTCTGTGGGGTTTCATCTACTGCCTTGTCTGGGGAAAAGCAAGTTGTCTTGGGTGGGTTGCAGGGCACCATCCCTTGGTGCCCTTTTCTGCCAAATGGTGTGCAGGAGTGGGGGTGGGAGGTTTGGTGTCGGATGCAGGGCTGCGCTCACACCCTGTTGCCACATCCTCTTGCCAGTTTCTGAGAATTGAAGGCTGATTCCTGGGGCTGGGCTGTGGCCTAACCTCCCCAGACTTCCCTGTGTGCTGGGAGGTGTCTGTCCCCTGCACCTGCTATGGGAGGAGGGAAGTGGACCTTTAGCTCCAGTGGGACCTTCCTCCACTTCACCCAACAGTCCCTCCTCACTGTTCCCCCTTGTTCCCAGGACTGCCTGCGAGCTTGTCAGGAGCAGATTGAAGCTGCACTCAGGGAGAGCCTCAGGGAAGCTGCCCAGTCGTCCCCCAGCCCAGCACCCAAAGCCCCCAGAGGCTCCAGCAGCCAGGGGCCCAGCCAGACCAGCACTCCCACAGATGTCACAGCCATCCATCTGTAGCCCCTGGGAGAGGCCCCCTCCAGTGGCCACTGACAGCAGAGGAGGGGACACTGCCACCCTCCCTCCCTGCCTGCAGGAATGACGTCACATCTGCCACAACTTAAGTCTGGGGGGGCTCCTTCCTATTTGCCCTTTGTTAAAGAGAAGGGGGCAGGTCCTACCTATCCCTGCAGTGTGCACTAAGGGGCCCGGCCAGCCATGTTTGGGTGGCTAGTCAGGCCCCTCCTCCCTGCCTCTGACCAGCTCAGCTCCTTCCCTGGCTGGGGGTGGGTCAGCTGGTCAGAGACA
The DNA here is from genome assembly GCF_027574615.1 of Eptesicus fuscus. NCBI lineage: Eukaryota > Metazoa > Chordata > Mammalia > Chiroptera > Vespertilionidae > Eptesicus > Eptesicus fuscus. The sequence goes on along the minus strand of NC_072482.1, from coordinate 11,777,799 downwards.
AAATTGAAGTAGGTAAAATACATGTACCGGCATTCCTTATTGAGGCCCCCTATCTCTGGGGCTCATGTTCTCAACTGCCAAAATGCCCTGGTGCCTTATAAAGGTGCTGCACCTTCTAGAGTTACTGCATTTGGATTGGGGTCTTTCTGAAGCAATTTCTGATATTCTGAGGGGACACACTCTGCACAGCTCTTCTCAACAGCCTTTGGAGAGCCCTGCATAATCCGTGCCCACAGCTGCTCCTAGAGGGAGGGGCCCAGGCCTCTGTCAGAGGTTCAAAGAATCAACCAGTTCCTCCTTGCTTTGCTTTCTGCCCAGCTTCTCCTGTGTGATTGAGGGGGGGTCAGTGCTGAAGGAAGAGGTTGTTTTAATTTATTAATTGTGTTGAATACAACTGTAAGAGGGTGTGGTGGGGTCCACCAACCCAAGTGGTGACCCTGGCGGTTGCTGCATCCCTCCTCTGCTACTGGCTAGAGGATCTTTGTGACCGAGGAGCTGCTACAGCCTGGGAGGGGCCAGGCCCTCCTCTCCCTTTGGCCCTCTGCCCCATCCTTCATCAGGGGATGAAGCAGGGATGACCTGGAGGTGACCAAACCCCCTGTCTGGAGACGCAAGCCCTGTTAGCACAGGTCTTTCCTAAGGCCACAAGGTCCAGTTGTTGGCCCAGGACCATGCTACCTTAATAAAGATTCTGGAATAAAGTTGGCCTTGGCTTCTTGGATTGGATGGAGGTGTGGGTAAAAGCATGAGGTCAAGAGGGCAGAAATTAGTGGTTCAATCAGTGGTCCATCAAGCCTTTAATGTAAAGGGTCAGAATAAATTTTTTAGGCCTGTGGGATAGTAACTGTCCCATATAGTCAGTGCTACTTTATAATGGAACATGATCGTTCCTAAAAATCATTGTACTTTGCAAAACTGCCTAATAAAATCCATAGGATGTATGTATGGGCACAACATGCAAAATGATGAGCGATGTTTTTTTAAAAAGTTATTTTCAGAGGGAGAGATACAAACATCAATGATGGGAGGATAATCTATGGCTGCCTCCTACTGGTACATGCTCTCTACTGGGGATCAAGCCCACAACCCTGATCCAACCCACGTGGTTCATGGATCTATGCACAATCACACAGCGGGGTTGAGTGATATGTTTTTAAAAAAAGCCTGGCTGCCTTGGCTCAGTGGTTGAGAGTGGACCTATGAACCAGTTCATGGTTCAGTTCCTGTTCAGGGCACATGCCTGGGTTGCAGGTTTGATCCCCAACCTGGGGCATGCAGGAGGCAGCCAATCAATGATTCTCTCTCATCATCGATGTTTCTCTCTCTTCCTCTCTGAAATCAATAAAAAGTATTTTTTTAAAAAGGATAGCATAGTTTTTATATGCTAAATGGTTGAGAAACACAAATAGAGTCCTTTATCTTCAAACAGACCTGAAGTTTGCTTGTGCAAGCCGAAGATGGGAGGATGTGGAAGGCAGGTTGTGGATGTGAGTCCTAACCCACATGTCAGAGGTGCATGCACTTGTGTATCTGGCTTGGTTCAGCTTGGTGCAGTTTTCTGATTTTATGTGGTGTTTCTCAAGGATAAAACTGCATATAAATAAATGTGATATTTGTTTTATGATAAAACTGTCCCCAAATATATTAACTGGGTTGGAACTAAGTCACATTTTCAAAGGCAAACAAGGGTTCCAGGATTGTACTCTGCTATTGCAGCATGAAAGCAGCCACGGAAAACATGTAAATAGATGGGAGTGGCTGTGTTCTAATGAAACTATGGACACTGGAATTGGAATTTCACCTACCACAAAATACTCTTTAAAAATTTTTTCCCCATCCATTAAAAAATGTAAACACCCCTCTTAGTTCATGGGCCATGAGAAAATGGGCATATGACCCTAGTTTGCCAACCTCCAGTCTAATGCTCTCATTAGCCAGAAAGGGAACTTGTCTGGTGGTGATCCAGATCTAACCATCCTGGCACAACCAATATTCTCTCATCTGTCTGGCCTTTGCATTTCCACTTCCCTCTAGGGCAAGCATGTCAAGCTCATGGCTCGCGGGCCACAGGCCTAGTTTATTTGGCCAGTGTTAGCCTTTGAGTTTGACATGCTTGCTCTAGGGGCTTTCTCCTCTAGCTCTTCCACCCACAGCTGAGATGGACCATCTTTTGAACAACCTCCTGGTTCCTGGCATTCTCCCAAAGCAGCCTGTATTGGGGAAAGGCAGCGATGAGCCCCCTAGGGGTAACTCTGGGTGTAGCCTGGAGAACCTAGCTTGTAGAGTTAGGATAGGGGTGGGGGTCCTTAGTATACTGGGTAAGAATCCACTCCTAGACAGAAACAGGGAAGAGTAATCCCTACCTTTAGATAAAGAGGGAAAACAGAAAGATCTCCATTGATCACAAGAAAACACAGACGCTCAATAAATACCCACCTTTTCATCCACATCCCAGTGACTTGACATAGCCTGAGAGAAAGTACTCCAAGCCCCAGCAGGGCAAAGGGAATGCTCAAACAGGTTCCAGAACTGAGCAGGAACAATTGCCTGACCCTCAGTCCTCCCTGTAGGGTACTGGGGAGTCCCAGATGCCCAGGGGCTCTCACTGCCCAGTTGTAAAGGCTCAGTGTCACCTTAACTGGGATCCTGGTGTCCTCCCACCCCCTCAGACCAGGATGAGTGGCTGTTTCCTCAGTCCATGGTGATGGGAACATCTTCCACATCTCTGGGCACTGCGCTCTGAAGCTCACGCCTGATCTCAGGGGACAGCTGGGGATGGGGCTGCAGCCGGAGCAGTTCCAGGAGGGCCTCTTTCTGCTCCATGGCCAGGTCTGCCTTATAGCGCTGGGCCAAAGTCAGGAGGCACTGGTGCCAGAGCACGGGCAGTTCACGCTTCTCCGTCCGGAACCCCAGGAAGTGGAAGACCAGAGCGTCCAGCACCCTGTAGGGCAGTGCGTACTTCTTATCCAGCAGCAGCCGCAGGAAGATGCTGTTGGCACCGCTGTAATCCATCTCGGCAATTTTCAGCATGGCCGCACTGGGGGGAAGATGGGTGGTTAGTGGTGGGGAAATGTGCTTTCCCCTCTTCTCCTCTACTGGCCCTTACACTGTGGTACGCCTAAGAGGGCCATCTCAGGCCTTCTCACCTATGCAGTGCAGTCTTTTCAAGTAATTTTATTTATTTATTTTTACATTTTTATTGATTTCAGAGAGGGAGAGGGATAGAGAGATAGAAACGTCAATGATGAGAGAGAATTACTGATCAGCTGCCTCCTGCACGCCCCCTGCTGGGGAATGATCCCACAACCCAGGCATGTGCCCTTGGCCGGAACTGAAGCTAGGACCCTTCAGTCCGCAGGCCAACGTTCTATCCACAGAGCCAAACCAGCTAGGACAGTGGTCGGCAAACTCATTAGTCAACAGAGCCAAATATCAACAGTACAACGACTGAAATTTCTTTTGAGAGCCCATTTTTTTAAACTTCTTCTAACGCTACTTCTTCAAAATAGACTCGCCCAGGCCGTGGTATTTTGTGGAAGAGCCACACTCAAGGGGCCAAAGAGCCGCATGTGGCTCGTGAGCCGCAGTTTGCCGACCACGGGGCTAGGGCACCTTTGCAGTCTTGATCCTCCTCCCCCTGCACTGTGGTTATCATCTCTATTTGGGATGCTGATTCATCCCAAATCCCTACTCCTGTCTCAGAGTGCTTGCCTCACTCAGTATCCAATGAGAGTATGTTCAAATATCTCAACATCTCTACCCCTGACCTATTTCCTTCCCATGTTGCCTATTCATTCCTTCAACTATTTACTGAGCACCTACCAAGTGCCAGGCACTGGGACCCTGTTCTTATGGAATTACAATCTAGTTGAGTAATGATATACCTAGTGGCTTAAGCCACAAACCCAGGACTATTCTTAGCTCCTTTCCCACTCTGTACCCCACCAACTTTCCAAGTCCTGGTGAGTCCACTGACCAGCCATCCTCTTTCCCCTGGAGTGGAAACACTACCTGGAGTGCAGCACAGGAATGGAGCATTTGGTGATGATGCTACCCACGATGATGGCTTCCCGGAGGGTACAGGTGCCCGACTCACACAGTGGGATGAGGATCCCTGGGGAGGGTCAGAGGGGCAGTCACTGAGCTGAGGGCGAGAGAAAGGATGCAAAGCAGGAAGCACCCCCACCTACCAGAGACAGCCGTCTCCCAAGTCATGCTTGCTGCTATCACACCTGCAGGAGCTCCAGCCCCTTCCTTTCTTAACTGCCTCCTGGTTCTCACCTTTAAACCAGGCTCCAGGCTTGAAAAGGGCCTTCTTGAGGGCCATGTAGAGGTGGAAATTGAGTCGTTTGTATTCAGCAATATCATCTCGTACACGGGGGAGCAGGACAAGGTTGTAGAAGCGCTGGGCCATGCGTTCCTTCAGGTTAGATGCGAAAATCCTAGTTTTTTTGGGGGTAGCAGGGACATCCCAGGTCACTTGACAGCCTGGAGCTGGCCCTTTAAATATCACTGTGGATGGTGCATGCAAAAGATCTGGCGGGGGGGTGGGGGGGGGTGGGAGTGTGTGAACTCAGTGCATGCAACACCCAAATCAGATAGGAGGGAACAGGAGGTCTACAAGATGCATCCAAACAGGTGAACACCGAGAGAGCCAGAGTGCTCCCAAACCAATGGCAACTCAGCTACTCACCTTCCTCTCCCCATCATGGGCCTTCTCTACCCTACTCTTTGAGGGACCTGAGCACGTGTGGGGAGCCACAGACTTCTGAGGCCTGTCTGACACACCAGGGTGGTAGCCCAGTAGTTATAAGCCTCTTCCCTAAAAACTCATCACAGGCGATTTTCAACAGGTTCTTGGCCCCAAAACATGAAACAGGAAAAGCCGGGAAAATGATGATATACAGAAGCACAAGAGAGAGCTCCGGGGCAAAGTTGTAATGGCAGCCCTGGCTGGTGTGGCTCAGTTGGTTGGGCGTCATCCCATCCACCAAAGGGCTGCTGGTTCTGTTCCTAGTCAGGGGGCATGCCCTGGTTGTGGGCTCGATCCCCAGTGGGGTGTGGGGGGGGGCCTGTGGGAGGCGGCCAATGTTTCTCTGTTTCCCTCTCCGTTCCTCTCAATAAAAAATCAATAAAAAATATTTTTAAAAAATGTAATGGCAGCTCTAGCTGGTTTGGCTCAGTGGATAGAGCATCAGCCTGCAGACGGAAGGATCCTGGGTTCGATTCCGGTCAAGGGCACATGGCCAGGTTGTGGGCTCAATCCTCAGTAACGGGTGTGCAGGAGGCAGCCAATCAATGATTCTCTCTATCATTGATGTTTCTCTCTCTCCCTCTCCCTTCTGCTCTGAAACCAATAAATACATAAAATAAAAATAAGAGGGGGAAAAAAAAGTAATGGCAAAGACCAGGAAAGCCTGTACTTCCTATGCCCCCGGCCCTTTACCTATAGACCTAAGGCCACTCGAATTCCCATCCACTCTACCTTGTGGCTTGGTACATTGCAGCAGCAGTCCAGGCCTCAGGCTCTGTGACATAGAGGATCTGCTCCCAGTTGGAGAGCGCAGGGATGATCTTAAATGCCTTGGGCAGCTTCCCACTGCGGTACTTGGATAACACCTGGGGAGGAGGGAGTAATACCGTCGTTGCCATTAGCACACATCCTGCTTGCCGAGTGCCAGGTACTCGTCCGGGGGCTTTTCATGTGTTCACTCACTGAATCCTTACAACAACCACATAAGGAGATGCTACTATCATCCTCATTTTCCAGATGGGGAAACGGGGCCCTTACCCACAGCCACCAAGTCACTAAGTGGTATAGCAGGACTCTGAACCCATACACTCTGACTTAAGACTGTTCTCGGTCACCAGGCTTCTGTGTATGAGATGTTGTCACCCAAAACCTTAGGTGGGAGCCCACAGCCCCTGTGAAGGTATTCCAGCTCTTACCTCCCGGACTCCTCTGTAGACCTCTAGGACCCGGGGGTCCAGTTGGGGCATAGGGAATCCTGTCACCTCGGACATGACCGTCTCAACTTCCGTCTGCTTCTCAGTCAGCTTCTCCATGATGATGTCAGCCAGGGTACGCCTAAGAGTTGGGAGTGGGGTGCAGAGGAGAGGGGAAGGAAGGGGCGGGAGAGCTGTGGTCACAGTTCAGGAAGCTCTAGACTCCACACACAGTTTCTTGTGAGCTCCAATAAACCTGTCATCTTGCTGGGATATGCGACCTCAGTTCCCCTCGGGGCCGGACCCACCATGGAATCACTGCAGAGCACAAATGACCTAAAAGCCATTCAACTTAAGATGAAGCAGACAAATGTGTGAAGGTTAAGAACCTGGACTCTGAAGCCAGTCTGCCTGGGTTTAGATCCTGGCTTTCCCACTCCCTGTATAAACTTGGGCATGCTATTTTGCCTCTCTATGCTTCAGTTTTCTCATCTATAAAATGGGTAATAACTGCACCTACCTCATAGAGTTAACATCAGGATTAAGCGAATTAATGCATGTACGTTACTTGGAACTATTAGTACATAGAGAATGTGTAATGTGTTGCCTATTTCAGACACATCTCTCACAGGCTGAAGTCTCTCCAATTATAAAATACTGGTCTGGCCTCTGTTATATACCAAGATTGCAAGTAGCTGTATTTCTATGATTAATAATACTTAAACAGTATGCCCAACATAACTTTATTGTGATGACTCCTTATTCTCCTTTCATTGGGCTTGGTATAAGAATGGTATCTCCAGAGGCTGCTAACGTATATTTAAAACTGAGGGTCTTCTCAAGTCCAGGCACCGAGTACAGGACTTCTCAGACGTTATCTTAGGTAGTCCGTGCAACATCTATGCTGGGTGTTATTCCCCTTATTCAACATGGGAACTGATCCTCAGGCAGGTTAATTCGCACCCAAGGTCTCAGAGTTCTCAAGTGGGGGAAAGAGTCACGCCCCGGTTGCTCAGGTTCTAAAGTTCAGGTACTTTACAGCACACGGTAATGTGCGTCCAAACTAAACAGCCTCTGACTGCTGAGCCCCTGTGGGTCTGGGCCTGCTTTCTGAAGATGCCAGCTGTCCTTTCTCAAAACTGCCAGGAGTCACTGTTTCCAGTAGCTTTGCTCTTCTATTTACTGCAAGCTGGAAAATCATGCTGCCAAGTTCGTCAGAATGATCTGTGAGAAAGGAGTTCTAAGGCACTGAGAGGCTCTCTGGTGGGACAAGCACACAAGTCCAAGTACACACTCTGTGACATCCATTTCAGTTGCTGGGTATCAATCTGAAAGAGGAACTCATTCCGTTCTGTGCTCTCAAATAAACTACCACAGACCTTATCATTCAGCCTCCCTGTGTTTTCATAGAATTATTAGCAATGAGAGATGCATTAACCCAAAGTAGCCCGAAGAACCAAGGACAATGTCATGTTAATATCACAGGATCAGAATGAACTGGTTGAGGGTTCTGCTAGATTCCCCACTCCTGGGCCAAAATCCACATGCTCCGGGGTTTGACTACAGGAGCTCAAATGCATACATCGTCTGGAGTAGCATTTAGTACAGATGGGAATAAATTAGTGGTTCTAAGTGGGGGCGAATTTGCAATGCCTGAGACATCTGGCAAGGCCTGAGACCTTTTTGGTTATCACAATTGGTGGGAAGGTCGCTCCTGGGATCTAGTGAGTCGAGGTCAGAGATGCTGTTAAACATCCTACATGCACAGGTCAGCCTCCACACACACCAATCATCCAGCTCCAAATGCCAATAGTGCTAAGGCTGAAAAACCTTGAATAAAATGAAGCTTAGGGTACGAAAGAGATTTGGCCAAGGAAACTGAGCTCACCACTAGGAAAACTGAGTCAGCCAAGACGAAATGCAATGGGATACATCTCCCCAGAAACATAAAAAGGTCGGGTAGCTATTTCCCCAGGTAATCTGAGCAGTTCTAGAACAGGTGGACAGGGGGGGAGAGGTATTTTGAGTCTGTGTCCTTCTCACTCAGAATGGTCTTTTGAGGATGGGCCACTTTTGTTAAGGTGGAGCCCTACAACTAGCAACGCTCAGGCCCCTCCCAAAGGTAGGGAACCAAAACTCTGCCAGGGCATTTGCTTCCTTGTGGGAAGTTGCTACCAGGACCCACTACCCCAAATTCTAGGCCATGTCAGCCCAACCTGACAGGAGGGTTTTTATTCATGAACATCTCAATGGCACGCTCATCCTCTGGGTCCACGACCACCTCTGCATGGTGGCCCGCCCCTGTCATTGTGGCAGCCTTCTCCAGGGTGGGCCACTCTTCATCCTCGTCATCTGATCCATCTTGCGGCACTCCTGGACCTAGAAGAGGGGCGATGAATTTGATGAAAAAGGTAAGCGATGGGTGAGGGATTTAGCGGTCAAGTTAACTTTAACCACCATGTACAGTGTAAGCCTCACGTGTGCTTGTAATAGATACAGACGTGTGCACACACTATCTTCCTGTACCCAGGGGCTTACAATCTTGCTTGAGAAACAAAACGTACATGTGAACCAATGACATAGTGATGCCAATATATCATAGTTAACACATTATACTCAGTCATGTAGCAGGAACTGTTCTAAATACTGTACATAATACAACCCCAAGAAGTAGGTCTTATTAGTATATCCAGTTTCAGATGGGAACACTAACGCACAAGGAAAGTTAAGTAATTTGCCTATGGCATGTAGTCTGGGCCTAGACTGTGCATTCTTTACCCATATTCTACACACATGGATGGACTTGGTCATATGCCAAATGAGTGGCAGAGACAGTATATACCATAGGCACTTAGAAGATGATGAGTGCCGACGATGGTTAGAGGCTGGATAGGGAGCGTGGGTGCAGCTGGAGTGTGGTCCAAACCTGGGTTACAACTGGCAAAAGGGCTTGGTTACAAGACTGTCTGTTAAGCAGCAGCAAGAAATACGGCTGGATGGGTAAAGTGAACCCAGACTGTGGAAGGCCTCGAGGCCAGGCAGTGTAGTTCAGATGTCAATGGACCAACCCATGGAAGAACTGATTACTGGAAGGCTACAGCTGATTGGGCATCTGGTAAGGGATGCCATACTCCAATCGGGGAGATGAAATGCTGCATATGAACAGGTTATTAACGAAGGAAGTGTGTGATAAAAGCTGTATGGTGGTGGTGGTGGTGGTGATGTGGCGAAGGTATTTTGTCTCCACATGCTAACAACCCCCAAATCTCTACTTGGAGGTAGATGTCCCTTCACTCCAGACCATAACTCCAGCTGCTACCTGTACAGATGCTCTTCACAAGAACTTCAAACTTCACCTGTATCAACCAAACTCACTCTCTTTTCCTCCTAGGTCTATACTGCTCACTGTGTCCTACATCTAAGTACACAGCACCACCGTCCACCCCATGCTAAGCCAGAACCTGGGAGGCAGGCCTGCCTCATCCCCAACACTCAATTACTAAAGCCCATCCAATTCTACCTCAGAGAATATTTCAAATCCTTCGCAGCTCTGTCGAAGCCTAGATCAGCAACATTTCTTGCCTGGATTAATTAAACAGTCCCCTAACTGGTCTCCATATTCTCCAATAGTTTTTCATTGTCTTTATGACAGCTTTAAATCCTGGGCACAGCCTTCAAGTCTTTTGCAGATTTGGTTCCTACCCACCTCACCATCATTCATTAATCCGTTCATTCAGCAAATATTGAGTGCCTAGTATATGTGATACACTGTTCTGGGTGCTGAACTATACTAGTGAACGAGAGAAACAAAACCTTTTGCCCTTATAGAGCTTATACTCTAGTGAGGGAAGTCAGACAATAAATATAACATGATAGGTAAAAGACAAGTGCTATGAAAAAAAGCAATAGGGAAGAACAGAGAGGTTGGGACTGTAAAGATAGGAGTGAGGGTGTTGAAATTTTCTCTCTCTCTTTTTTCCTTTTAATTCTCTCCGGAAGACATGCCCTCCATTGATTTTAGAGAGAGAAGAAACAAGGGAGAGAGAGAAACATCCATCAGTTGCCTCTGGTACCCAGCCCGACCAGAATCAAACCCACAACCTAGGTATGTGCCCTGACTAGGAATCGAACCTGCAACCTTTTGGTATATGGAACAATGCTGTGCTCCAACCGACTGAACCACCAGACCAGGGAGGGGGTGTTGCAATTTGTAATGAAGCAGTCAGGGAAGGTGTGTTTTATGTGAGAACCTGGGCCCCTTCCCGAGCTCCAACTTGCCCTCTGACCCTGTGGGAATATGATGAAGGCCACCTGTAAACGGACTGTGGGAGCACCCTTGGGAGCCTGAACAGCTCCTCAGTCAAGAAACAGCCAAACAGAAACGGATCTTGGATGTGAGCCCGATTGTCAACGACTAGTGTTTTGATCTTACAGAGCTTGCGCTTGAGCACGTCTCTCCTGCATGCCCTGTTCTCTGTATTCTATACAACCCTGTGCTGGGGCAAAACTTTACCACCGTGCGCAGCAAGTCCTAATAAGCCCATGTCTTTCACAGCCAGTCTTCTGGGTTATCTTCCCCGGGTCTCAGCTCTTTGCATAACAGGCCTGAGAGGGTGAAGAATTGAGAGTATGCCTACAGGTGTATGAGGACAAAGGAGGAACCCGGGCAAAGGCCCTAACTTACCATGTTTAAGCCGATATGGGTGGAGTGAAAAGGGGAAAGTAGAAGTCGGACTGGCAATGGGAGCCGATCATATAGGGCTTTGCAAACCACTGCAATTCTCTAGCTGTTGAGTTGAGAGTGGACTGTAGGAGGTATGGGATATTAAGGAGGAGGCTACTGTAATAATCCAGGCGAGAGAGATCGTGGTGGCTTGCAGAGGATGGTGTTCCAAGGTGGTGAGAAGTGGTCTGATTCTGGATATAATTTGAAGGCAGAGTCAACAGGATTTCCCAATAGATAAGATGTGGAATGAGAAAGAGGAGTCCAGCCATAGCTGGTTTGGCTCAGCGGATAGAGTGTCGGCCTGCAGACTGAAGGGTCCCAGGTTCGATTCCAGTCAAGGGCACATGCCCGGGTTGCAGGCTCGATCCCCAGTAGGGGGCATGCAGAAGGCAGCCAATCAATGATTCTCTCTCATCACTGATGTTTCTATCTCTCTCTCCCTCTCCCTTCATCTCTGAAATCAATAAAAATATATTTAAAAAAAGAGAGATTGGGGATCAAAAGGGAGCTAGCAAAGGCTACTGAGAAGTAGTAACACAGGAATGTGATGTCTTGGAAGTCAAGTAAAGATACTATAGCCAGGAGGCCAATGTTCAATTGTGTCAGGACAAAGGAAAGAGATCTGAGAACTGGATAGGAAGGTCAACACTCCCACCCTAAGAAAATATTGATCATCTTTTACTTACCTTCTGCCCTCTTTGGCCCCTAAACAATATTATTCTTTCTGCTCAGGGCACTCCTCACTCATTTTTCAGGTCTCAGCACAAAGGTCATGCAATCTGGGGAGCCTGACCCCCAAAATCAACGCTGTTGTTATCAGAGAATCTATTATACTTTACCATGGAATGTATTATTCTCATTGTCTACTGTCTGCTCTCTCCTGGGCCAGACTATAAAATCCTGAAGTCAGGCGCATGTCTACCTCGTTTACCTCTTGATCCAAACTTCCTAGACTCCTAGCACCGTACGAAGCACTAGTAGACATCCCATAAGTATTTACAGAACAAATGGATGGATAAATACTAGGAGAACTTAGTGGTGTCGGCAATCACTTCCTGTTTCCCAACTTCAGGGGTACCTACAAGAGAGGGCCTAAAACTAGTAGCGGGCGTGGAGGGCTTTGACTATCCTAAATCCGCTCCAGGCCTGCGTCTCCCATTACAGTACCTTTGTAAGGGAATAATACTACGGACCCTTTTTATCCCAAGCTATTCCCTTGCCCGAAGCCCGTCCATCCTCTCCTAACCTCCTCCTTCCTCGCACCCATCCCCGCCACTCACCCAGCCGCGTGATGCGCTCCCGCGGCGCCGCGGGCCGGCTCCCAGTCCCATGCTCGGCCTCGAGCTCCTCCTGCTGCTGCCGCGCTTGATGCAAAATCCGTCGGGTCAGCCGGGGCCCCACATACTCCTCGTCCTCCTCTTTGGTTCCGCGACCGCGCCGCTTCTCCCGGGCCCCTGCCCGCACCGCGTCCCCAGCCAGAATCTGCTCGGCAAGGGGAGCGTGTTTTTCCTGGCCCCCGGCCCCGCGGGCCGCCTTGAATTTGGGCATTTTTCTCAAAAAGTTGCCGGGAAAGTTCACACGTGGAGACGCAGAAGAGGTCCTGAGTGCGTTTGCGCTGGGTACTCCCCGTTCCCAAGAGGGCACACAGAAGCACAGCGCCCCCTACCGCTCGGAGGCCAGGAGTGCCATCAGCGCCGCCCCACCTGCTAAGAACTCGCGGGTCCTGGAGCCAGACTCCCAAATAAACGCTGTGCGTTTAACATTGTCTTCCCGAACCTTTGAGGATTTAGGCCAGGGTGCTGCAAGCCTGGGAGCAGCAGCTGGGCAGTGATACCAACGAAGGTGTCACAGAGGAGGCGCCTAGACACGCCCCCGTTCCTCGTGGTGCGTCGACTGGGCGCTCTGTTTTTACGTCACTTCCGGAGCAACCCCCCGCCCTCCGGCCACCGGAGCTTGCAATAGGGGGCTTCACTAACTGTGCGTGGCCAGAGAACTCTGCGTTTCAACTGTTTGGTCCTGCCATCCTGCTGGTCCGACATCATGGGAGTGACTTGGTAGGACAGCAGGGGATACTGTGGGTAGGGACTTGGGGTCGTGAAGGGCCCTCGGAGCCGGGAGTGCTCCCTGGAGGAGGGTCGGGCTCGGGTCTGCTGTCTCTCGGGAGTTTGGCACGATGTCTTCGGGTTGTGTGGGTGAGGGGGACACCGTGAGGCCTGTGGAGTCTCCGGGCCTGGTTCCTTAGAGATGCGCCCCTTTCCTCCTGGGTTTTATCCCAGGAACCCATCAGTGGTTGGGTGCCTCCTTCCCGTTTTCTTGGCACATCTTCCCGCCGGTGAGGCCAGGGTTGGAACTTGAGGGTCGGAAAGAAGGATGTGTGGGCTAGACCTCATCAGCAGGCAGGGCTGGAGGGGTTTGGGGATAGGCAAAGAGGAGACAGAATCTTTTTTTCAGGTTTTCACCTGTCTCTCCTTCCAGCCACTAAATGTAGTTAGACCAGTCTATGTCAAGTTCTAGTTTGACCATTTTAAGGTCTTGGGTTTAGGGGGGTGGGAGTGGGGTGAAGCTATTGGGAATTAGGAGATTTGGGTTCTAAGCACATCACTTCTTCAAGACCTGTTTTCTACATGATTTGTGTTGTTTCTGTGGACTTCTAAAATCTCTTAACTCACTATAAGTCAGGGTGATAGGGAAAGATATGCTCTTGGAATCATTAGTTCCAAAATGCTAGATTTCAGAGCCTTTTTTTTTTTTTTTTTTAAACAGCAGTAAGTGTAAGCATTTCCAATCAGAGAGGACTGGAGGCCAGGCTATCTGAAGTCATTGACTCTAGGCTTCCCTGTGGAAACTCCTGGTCACCCAGGCTCTTGTCAGTTTGTCAGTGATTGCGTTTCTGTTTACTACATTTGACATTTGACATCACCAGCCTCCTCTGATTCCTAGGGTAAGGGAGATGTGTGGGCGATGGGAATGGCAAGTGTGCAGCACAGAGGCTTGGAACCCTGGAAGTCCCTGTTCTTTCGAGAGAGAAGGCAGACGGAGGGAAAGGGCTCTCTGTTAGGATCCTTATCAACTTTTTCAGGCTCCTAGCACTTCTCACCCCAGTAGCATCATTTTAGGAATGTTCTTATGTTTCAAAATAAGGTACATCATCATCATTCCTTATTAGTGCTTTTTTGATGGAGAGTGGTGACAATTTTTAGCAATAAGTAGGACTCTACCTTTATAGCTTCATTTGGCTGATTGATTATCAAGTAATGCAGTGTCTCCCCAAATTCAGTCACAAATGGCTGTCTTTCTGATTTTTACATAGCTAAGTACTACTTGTACTAGTATTTGTTAATGTTTCCTTTTAAACCTATTTCTTAAAAGTATTTTAACTATATCCCTAGGGAAGTAGTCTACTGTAGTAGTTAAGGGCACGGATATGGAGCCAGTTTGCCTGATTTTGAATCTGGCTGCACCACACCAAGTGGTGTGACCTTGTGCAAGTCAACCCCTCTGTATTTCAGTTTCCCCGTTTGTAATAAGGAGATAAATAATAGCACACCTAGGGCTATTGTGAGGATTCAAATTATTTATCTCAAGGCTTTTGGACACTGTCTGGCACATAGTTGGGACTTGGTGACTGTTAACTACCACTCTAAAGGGGAAGTTAGTTTTACTCACCATAGAAGGAAGTCTTGGAAATAACATTTTTTTGTTTCATTGTTTGGACTACATTCTTGTTTAAGTGTAAATGGCCACATGTGGCTTGTGGCTACTGTACTGGATAGCACACATTCGGAGTGTTAGAGTTGGGAAAAACATACCCCACATTAAGGCTATCTCCTTGATATAGTCAGAACTGAAATAATTGTGAAGGAAACTCATTACATGACACAGTGTTGTCAAGGGTTCAGTCTGTGTGCCACCTAAAATCTTCTCTTGAATGTTGGCGCACCTGACAGGCTTAGGAAATTCTGGTGTGATAGGAAGTTCACTGCGCTGTTGTGAGAGAATCATGAGATCTGTGTTCTTAGGGACTGTGGGTCTCTTATTTCCGCATCTTTAAAATAAAGGGGTCACGGTGGGTGGTCTCTGTGGTCCTGATGAGCTGTGACTCCGTGGGTGATGGAGTGGCTCAGCCAGTGCTCATGTCTCTGGATACTGACGATTTGATCCTCTCCCTTCCAGTGTGTCCCAGATGCCTGTGGCTGAGGGCAAGAGTGTCCAGCAGACCGTGGAGCTCCTCACCCGGAAATTGGAGATGCTCGGAGCAGAGAAGCAAGGAACATTTTGTGTAGACTGTGAGACCTATCACACGGCTGCTTCTACCCTTGGCAGCCAAGGTTAGTGAGATGCGTCTGCATCCTGGCTTGGGGTTGATAGACATTTATGTTCACTGAAATCTTCCTGCTCTTCTAAGAGTGATATTCTTGAACATGTGGCAGATGTGTTTCGGAATTCATTAATTCTTTTTTTTATAAATGCTGTGCATTTATATATATATATATATATATATATATATATATATATATATACTAGTGGCCTGGTGCACGAAATTCGTGCGTGGGAGGGGGGGTGTTCCTCAGCCCGGCCTGCACCCTCTCCAATCTCGGACCCCTTGATGGATATCCTACTGCCAGTTTACAGGGATCAGGCCTAAACCGGCAGTTGGACATCCCTCTCACAATCTGGGACTGCTGGCTCCAGCTGCTCACCTGCCTGATTGCCCCTAACCACTCTGCCTGCCAGCCTGCTCGCCCCCAACTGCCCCCCGCCACCAGCCTGTTCGCCCCCAAATGCCCCCCTGCCAGCCTGACCACATCTAACTGCCCCCCCTGCTGGCCTGCTCGCCCCCAACTGCTCCTCCTGCTGGCCTGCTTGCTCGCCCCTACCTTCCCTCCACACTGGCCTGCTCACCCCCAACTGCCCCCCTGCTGGCCTGCTCACTCCAAACTGTTCCCCCTCCCCCGCTGTCCTGATCACCTCCGCTGACCCCCACTGACAGTCTACTCACCCCCAACTGGCCCCCCTGCTGGTCTGCTTACCCCCAACAGCCCCTGCCGTCCCATCCTGGCCTGATCACCCCCCGGCGACCCAAGGTCCCAGCCCCTCCTTTTTTTCTTTTTCTTTTTTTTTTTTTTTTCAGCCCCTCCTTCAGCAGAGGCCAGGGCCTGCTGGAAACAAGTATCTAGGATTTATTTTATCTTTTATAATTGAAACTTTGTAGCCTTGAGCCGAGGCCAGGGCTGGCCAGGCGAGAAGCTTGGCTTCCTCCATCGCCGGGGGCAACCCAAGCCTCCTTCTTGCTCCAGCTCCGTGGCCAGCTGCCATCTTGGTTGGGTTAATTTGGCTGTGGGCGTGGCTTGGCATAGTGGAGTGATGGTTAATTTGCATGTTTCTCTTTTATTAGTGTAGATTTTTTTTTTTAGTATATTTTTTATTGATTTCAGAGAGGAAGGGAGAGGGAGAAAGAGAGAGAAACATTAATGATGAGAGGGAATCATTGATTGGCTGCCTACTGGGGATCGAGCCCACAACTCAGGCATGTGCCCTTGACCAGAATCGAACCTGGGATCCTTCAGTCAGCAGGCCGACGCTCTAGGCACTGAGCCAAACCAGCTAGGGCTTAATTCATTAATTCTTGATCCTTCATCTCTTAGACCTGGCCCATGTTTTAGTCTTTTTGCACTTGGACTTTTAAAGCAGTGTTTCTCAGAGGGTTGGTTACTAACTTCATCAAAATCATCTTGGCTACTTGTTAAAGGTGCAGTTCCTGGCTCTGCTTACGGACTGACTGGTGTTGTGGGCCTCATAATCTGCATTTTAACGAGCTCCCCGTTATGCACTCTAAATTTGAGAAAGACTCCTTTAAGCTCAGACGTTTTTGTATAGGATTCTAATAGAGCTTTAGAGTTTCAAGAACTTTTTGCAGAAAAGCTTCCTGTTTCCCACACCTGGACAGTGGCCTTGGCTACCTCATTATCATAACCTTGATTGATGAATCACCTTTTGTATTAAATGTATTAAGAGATGAGATGGCTGTGGATGGTGGTGGTGGTGATGGTAAGGAGGCAAAGAGGATCTTTGAATATGAGTTAGGGAACCTGGGTTCTGCAGTAACTTTCCCTTTGACAGTTCCATAGCACAGTGATTCAGAGTCTAGACATGGAACCAGATAACTGAATCCTAGCTCTGCCACATACTAACCACACATTAGGTAAGTCCACAACCTGCGACTATTTCTATGCTGGTAATTTTCCTATTTCCCCATAGATCCATTCCCTGGATCTGCAAAGGCATTGGGGAAGATCAGAGGACAGGAGAAAGGGAGACCACAGTTCGTCTCTCCCTCTGCTTTAGGCAGTGCCTCGGGCTGTGTCCTTGATTCTAGCTCCCGCTGGGCAGCCTTTGCTCATGGCTCTAATAACAGCACATCTCTATTTCCTTCCAGGCTTAGGGATGATAATGGCTCCTTGTGTTGCTAATTTTTGGATGACATCATCATTCCATTTGGTTTTTTAGTTTTTCTATCCCCTATATTTTGTTCCCTGTATTAAATCCGCCCTCTCTAATGAAGCTGTCTGGTGAGGGTTCTGTTTTTGCACCCTTTCCGGTACAGTTCTCTCACCTCTAAAATGAAGTTAAGTGTAGTACTTACCTCCTGGTTTTATTGTGCTAATTAAATAAGTTAATACATGCAAAGCACAAGAACTGAGGTTGTCATGTAATGAACCTTTAATAAGCGGTAGCTAAGAGCTATACTGAGTTTCATCATCTGTAAAATTGCAGTGTTAACCATTGTTTTGGTAGGAAGGAAGGAAGAATCAAGAGATAAAATGGTTATGAAAGCATTTGGAAAATAAAACATCCTATATAATAAAAGCCTAATATGCTAAGTGTCCAGTCGTCTGGTCGTCCGTTCAACCAAAGCGTAATATGCTAATGATATGCCACGGTCGCTCAACCGCTTACTATGACATGCACTGACCACCAGGGGGGCAGACAGTCGACTGGTCGACCAGTCGCTATGATGTGCATTGACCACCAGGGGGCAGACAGTTGACCGGTAGGTTAGCTTGCTGCTGGGGTCTGGCCGACTGGGACTGAGCGAGACAGGCTGTACACACCCTGGAGCCCTCCCATGGTTCCTCCTGGCTGGCCAACCTCCTGCGTCCCTCCCGGCCCCAATTGTGCACTGGTGGGGTCCCTTGGCCTGGCCTGCACCCTCTTGTAATCTGGGACTTCTCGGGGGAGGTCGGAGAGCCGGTTTCAGCCCGATCCCACAGGCCAGGCCAAGGGACCCCACTGGTGCACAAATTTGTGCACCGGGCTCTGGTTTGTATATATACAGAAACACTACTTCTATGAAATTGCCTGGTGTGGGCTGTTTTCCTCCTGATCAGAAACTACAGTCCAGTTAGGGAGACATCATTCTTGGCAGGCAATTGGGTAGAATGGAAAGAGCAATAAAGTTGAGGTCAGAAAGCCTGATTGGAGTTCCAGCTCTGCTGCTTGCTGGCTCTGTGCCTTTAGATCTGCACTTCTCACACTGACCAGCGTTTTGCATCACCTGGAGGGCTTGTTAACACAGGCCTCTCTCCCAGACTTTCTGACTCAGTAGGTCTGGGGTGGGGTGGATAATTTGCATTTGTAACAAGCTTCCATGTGGTGGTGGTGGTTTTGCTGCTGCTGCTGCTGCTGCTGCTGGTGGTCTGGGACCCATAATTTTCCTCATCTGCAAAAGGGGGACAGTGACACTGGTTCAGCTTACTTCACACATTTGTGCAGATAAGAAACTACTTCACTGATTAAAATATAGTATTGTCTATAAACAACTGGGAGTGGCTTCTTCATTAAAAAACAAAATAAATATTTGAGATTGTGGCAGTCTATCCATTAACTCTTGTAATGTATGAGAGAGGAAATCTTCCATTTGCCTTCTTCCATTTTTCATTTTGTTGGCTTTCAAAATATTTTCAAGACAGTAAGAATACTTGCAGGTGCATATGAATTATATTATTACAGTGAGTTTGCACAGAACATAATGACAGATCAACTTTGGATGTCTTTTTGAGGGTTGAAGTGTTTGAAGTGGATTTGTGGGAGGTGAAAGGTGGGAACTGGCAACAGGCAGTCAGGAGGGATGTGCAGGGAGGTTTGTGCAGAGCTGTTGTGTTCAGCAAGTGGCAGCAGAGTGGAGGCATATATACAGGTCACAATGCCCCAGCTCTCCCCACCCCTTCTCTCTTTCTCATTGCTACACTCTCATCATTTTCCTTCTCCATGTGGCTGAGTCCTGCCCTCTCTTTGTATCCTAGTTTAGGTCCTAAAGTTTTTAACCTATCCCTAGTGAGATTATTAGCTTCTCGAGGCCAGGGCTAAGTCCTCTACTTGTATGCTTCTTAAACCCTAGGACAGTGTTGGGAATAGTTTAAATACTTAATAAATATAAATATTTGAGATTGTGGCAGTCTATCCATTAACTCTTGTAAAGTATGAGAGAGGAAATCTTCCTTTCCATTTGCCTTCTTCCATTTTCCACTTAACCAAATACACACACACACACACACACACACACACACACACACACACACACACATCCTATATATTAAAAGCCTAATTTGCTAAGTGTGTTTAGTCGTCTGTTCAACCAATCAAAGCTAATGGTATGCTAAGGCTGCTCAACTGCTTGCTATGACATGCACTGACCACCAGGGGCAGATAGTTGACCTGTTGATCAGTCGCTATGACATGCACTGACCACTAGGGGGCAGACAGTTGACCAGTTGACCAGTTGCTATGACGTGCAACCACCAGGGGGGCAGACACTCCGACCGGTAGGTTAGCTTGCTGCTGGGATCTGGCCAATCAGACTGAGCAAGACAGGCTGGACATGCCCCTGGAGCCCTCCTGTGGTCCATCCCCAGCTGGCCAACCTCCTGCTCCCCTCCCTGACCCCAATCGTGTGCTAGTGGGGTCCCTCAGCCTGGCCTGCACCCTCTGGCAATCCAGGACCCCTCAGGGGATGTCAGAGAGCCGGTTTCAGCCTGATTCCACAGGCCAGGCCGAGGGACACTACTGGTGCACGAATTCGTGCACCAGGCCTCTAGTGTGTGTATGTGTGTGTGTGTGTGTGTGTGTGTGTGTGTGTGTATGTGTGTATATATATATATGTATGTATGTGTATATATATATACACATATATATATATATGTGTATATATATATATATATATAAAACTTCACTTCCTTCTTGCAGAAAATCTATAGTAATCAATGAGAAAACTAGACCTTTGGATTTCAGATGCTGAGTTCATGCTAGCTTCCCAAGTCGGCTGATGTCTTAAAATTGTCCAAGGCTTCACCATTGCTTTTAGAATGGAGTCCAGGCTTCGTGAGCATGGAAGACAAGATGTAGCACCGCTTGGCTCTGGTCTATCTTCCTAGCCTCATTCTCAGATACTCCCCTTTGCTGTGTCTCTGGGGCCACTTATATATCAAAGAGGGAGAGGCCAAGGAAGGTAGGAGTGGACAGAAGAGAGTGTCTGCTTCATTTGGCATACTGAAATGCTGTTATTTCATCTTCCTTGTTATGTGACCTGTCCTATATAATAAAAGGCTAATATGCAAATTGTCCCCTCCACTGGGAGTTTGATCAGGTGGCGGGGCTGGCCTGCCAACCGCCTGCGGCCCCTCCCCCTGCCGGATCACTCCCCCACCTCGATCGGGGACGGGCCGACCAGCCAATGTCCCGTGTCTCTTCCCCCAGCCCTCCAGGCCCATCAGGGTGGGCGGGCTGGACTCCACCCTTGCACGAATTCATGCACCAGGCCTCTAGTCTTACCTAATAATAGATAAACATGTAAAATTGACCGTACCTCCGCTACGCCACCAGCCAATCAAGAGTGATATGCAAATTAATCCAACAAAGATGGGGGTTAATTTGCATACACAGGCGCTGAGTGATGGGGGCATTCTGCCCCACCCTGTCTCTCAGGGCCTCTGGACAGTGTGGGAAGGCAGGTTTGGAGCGGAAAGAGGCGGCTCTGGGGCCTGAGCAGAAAGGGGCTGGGCCAGAGTGGAAAGGCGGTGCTGGCAGCCAGGGAAAGGAAAGCCCATTCTAGCACGAATCTTCGTGCATCGGGCATCTAGTGATTATATAAAAGACTATATGTAAAGTCTCTGTGAGTAAATCATGATCATCATCCATCTATGACCCTATCACTCACCTTAAAAATTCAACTGTTATTAACGCTAGTGAGTTCCCTGTGTACCCCTCACCTTTTCTGTAGAGCAGGTAGATTTTACCACATGCTATTCTTCAGAAAAGGCTGTTGGTAAGGGGATCCCCTGGCCCCACCCCAAGACTGCTTAGGTAATGCCATCTGGCCTTGTTCCCTGCATTTGCCTCTATTCTGGGGTTTGCTGACGGAGGTCTTGATGCTGAGTAGGATCTCTGTCCCTGCAGGTCAGACTGGGAAGCTGATGTATGTGATGCACAATTCGGAATACCCTTTGAGCTGCTTCGCCCTCTTTGAGAATGGCCCTTGCCTTATTGCCGACACCAACTTTGATGTGCTCATGGTGAAGCTCAAGGGCTTCTTCCAGAGTGCCAAGGCCAGCAAGATTGAGACCCGGGGCACCCGTTACCAGTACTGTGACTTCCTAGTGAAGGTGGGCACGGTCACAATGGGGCCCAGCGCCCGAGGCATCTCTGTGGAGGTAAGACCTTGGTGAATTAGGAGCGGGATGTGCTGAAGGAGCTGCTCAGCACAGGGCACTGCAGATTTCCACGTCCCTCTGAGTGCAAACCGGTGTTTATGCCGACCTGCCCCCTGCACCTGCACCTTTTACCCTGTTCTTTATCATTGGAGACTCTAGACCAGGATGGGAATTGGAAGCTGGGATCACAGCAGGTAGACAGCTTAGAAAGGCTGTCTTGCTGGAGAAGGGAAGGCATAACCAAGGGAGGCAGGCGAATTTTGTGAGGGACCAGTCATCTTTCACAAGAAGATTGGAGCAGACCAGGTCAACTTTCGGTGCAGTTAACTTTTGTGAGGTGGGTCCACACATCTCTCCTTAGTGTGCTTTAAGATGGGTCTCAAAAGTTGTGTAGCAAAGATGTGCCTTTCCTTTTGCCATGCTATCCACTTTCCTGGTGGAAAGGGGTACGTGTGATGATTTCATCGTTGAGGGATAGACTGAAAATGACAAAGAGGGAGTGTGACAGGTAGCTGGCGTTAGGACCAGTGGTAATCCACAATCTGCCCACCACTGTGTGAGATAAAAAAAAAATACATAAGCTATGGGGCCTGCTTTTTGCAAATTTTTTATTTAGTAAGAGAGCAGGGTCGGAACACAGACCATTTTTGAAGTTAGTCTATGAGAAGTGCCACAGATTGCTCTGGGACTTCGTGCCAATGAGAGCACGGCTGACTTGGATTGTGAGCCTCCTACAGGACCAGCATTTAAGGAGGGACTCAAATGTGGAGTCATGGGGATGGCTAAGTCCTAAAAGGTGGCCCCAGCGGAGAACAGGGCATTAGTGGGTTACTGCTCTAAAATTCCAGGGTACTCGAGGGCCAAGATTTCCTGGCCCTTTCAGCTTGAGACACACCTTGCATTTGCTGAGACCCACTGGGAACCCAGTGTTTATCCTCCACATTTCCAACTTTGTAGTACAGACGTAACCCAGCTGTTTCTGTGCAGTTTCTCCTTCTGGTTACCAGTGATTTCCCCAGTGAGAAAGCTGAAGATGTGTATCATGTGGCCCCTGCTACATTGATCAGGAAATTATTTCTTAGGGTTGGAGCCCAGGCTGGGTCTACCTGGGAGTAATGTTTGGTCTTGCAGAGACTTATGAGCATATGTGTCCACTTTGCGCTCTATTGCTCCCCTGTATGAATATGAGTTAGGGAACCTGGGTTCTGCACATGGAACCAGATACTGAGCGCGCGTGCACGCGCGCGCGCGCACACACACACACACACACACACACACACATTCTTTCTCTCTTTGTTTTCTCAGGATTTCCTGAGCTCTCCTTGAATGTCCCAGCAGGTAGGGATTATATAGTTCTGAGATAATCCAAAGGGGCCCAGATCTGCCCTTAGATCTTGTGGGCAGGGCTGGGGGTTGATAACTCCAAACAAGAATGTCAAAGATGCCTAAAGGGAATGGTGGTGTGTTAAATCCCTGGTGTTCAGGTTGAATATTTCCTGTGCAGCAACACTGTGCTAGAAGGTGTGTGTCTTTGGCTTGGGGTTGGGGAAGATGGGAGCAAGGGTAGAAGATGCAAGGGAAACAGAAGTCCTCATCCTTCCCTGCACTCACCCTCATTCTCTGTTCCTTTGGTCCCAGGTGGAATATGGCCCGTGTGTGGTAGCTAGTGACTGCTGGAGCCTGCTGCTCGAATTCCTACAGAGTTTTCTAGGGAGCCACACGCCAGGGGCTCCCGCAGTGTTTGGCAACAGACACGACACAGTCTACGGCCCAGCAGATACCATGGTCCAGTACATGGAACTCTTCAACAAGATTCGCAAGCAGCAGCAGGTGCCGGTGGCTGGGATTCGTTAGTGACTGGCAGCTGCATGGTTGAGCTCTGTCACCAAGAGACTCCACAGGAGGAGCAGGTGCTACACCCTCAGGGCCCTGGGCCCCAGAAACCCAGGGTGGACATGGAGGCTTCTCTCCTCCAGTTCCCAGCTGTGGCTTGTGTTCTGGGGCTCCGGACCCCCCTCCCCTGAACCTCACACACAGTCCCCTGACAGCTGTTTCACTCCCTGCCTTACTGGACTTGGCCTGTCCTCCAGATCGGTAATTATGAAGAGTGGAGAAGCTTGGAGCTTTCCTGCTGTAGGGGCAAAGGTAGGACAGGGGCGTCCCTGCCTGGCCTTGGTGGGGAAAGTAGTCTGTATCTCCAGCTATTGTGGATTTGGCCGAGGCCAGTGGGCAGGCTGCATTTTGTGTTTGGGCTGTGCTGCAATAAAGGCCTCTTCCTCTGCTCAGAGATGTGCTTCACCTCCTAGAGGAGTAGGAGGCCAGCTTAGTTTATGGATGTCATTTTCTGACCTGTTCGCTGAAGTGAATTGAGAGTTGACTTTTCTAGGGACTTGCCTGAGTCCTATATATCAAAGAGAGCCTAGTAGACGTTTAAGCTCTCTTTTAATAGAACAGAGGTAGTCAGATGGTCCAGGGCAGGTTTAACTGTACAAGGTCATCAGGAACTTGGGTTTTTTTTAATCCTGTTGTTCAGCGACCACTAGCTTGTTGTCCTTGTCTGCAAGGTCAAAGCAGACTCATCAGCTCTATGTCCGCATTCCACTGGGGAAAGAGAGAACAAAGCAGTTTCTTTTATAAAGGATATGAATGACTTGGAGTTGCTCAAACCACTATGGCCACTGTTTGTTGAAAGGGACAGCAGGACATACAGCCTCTTATTTGAGTAGTCATGTGCCCAGTTAAAGCTCAGGGATCTTGTGACTGGAAGATGGAGAAAATGGTCTAGTTAATGACCTCTGCTACATGGGACTCAGTGGATGTGCCCAGGAATGCTCTTGGCTGTTATTTTGCAGTTAGTACTCCCTCTAACTAAGCCAGCTGTTTATGAATTGGATTGGGATAGGGCTGATGCCAGAGTCCCTTTTGGTTTAGCTAGATTAGTCACACTAGGAAGTCAGTTCCGAACCCCTTGCCTAAGTCTCAGTATCTAGGCCTCTCCAGTTCACATGCACCCAGTTGACTCGATGCACTGAGCTCTTTCTCATCTCATTTGTGCCTCCAAGCTGCTCATTTGATCAACATTGCCTGCCCACCCCACTCCTGCTGCAGAAACGTTCAGTCAGGCTAACATTGACAATATACAGTTGGGGATGGTGTTAGGAAAGATGCTAATGTACACACTGCCACGCTGTCCTCTTGGAAGGCACCTAAGGAGAAATTGTTCTCACACATAGGGCTCTGCAGCAAGAATCTGTTAGTAGATCCTTTTCGCTTTGGCTGGCAGGAAGCTCGATTCAACTTTATAACTCTAGGACCTGTCCCCTGCATTTGTTGTTCTCACTTCCCCTGCTTTTCTGGCTTATTTTTGCTATATTGAAATTGAGGTATGTTTTAGATATGGTTTACACACAATAAAATGCACAGACCTTATGTTTTTGGCCTTCTGACTTACATGTGCTCTTATCCAGATGTATCTACTTGTATTTTTCTGTAGGCTGCCACCAGTCTTTTATGAGCACACATTTGACCAGCTTTAAGTCCAGCTCAGGCTTTAAGATCTGCCACTTTAGTTAATTTTGCCTGTGTTTGTCCTTTGTGTCAGTTAAAGAAAATTTATCACTAAAAAAGGCGGGTAATGCAATACATTTTAACAAATATGACTCCACTTATGGGATAGATTAGCATTGCCATGATCTGAAGGGGGAGGATTTGTGTGTGTCCTCCTTCTATGTGAAATGGCTAAACAGAAGAAAAAACAAGAACACAAATATGCCTCCACTTGCAAAATTGCCAAAAATGGAACTAGTAACGAGTGAGAAGGGCCCAAATGTTATCCATAGACAACTTGTGTGCAAGTTTAGATGGGGCTTGCAAGAGTAGTCTGAGAATATCAGTGTGTGGATTTTTGTAGGCTCCAGTGGATTGAAAATTGAGGAGCAAATGTATAAATTTAAGGAAAAAGGGCATGGTTATCTTCACTTTATAAATGAAAAAAACCTTAAACTTGGCTGCTAAATGGAGATGCCATAATTGTTGGGTTCAAATCTCATGTTCTTTCTTCTACACTAGGCTGTCTTCTACCCAACTTCCTTTGCTTCCAAATGCATTACCCCTTTCCCCACCTGTAGCTACCCCTAAAAGAGCAGAAACTGGGGAATTTCTAGGACCCTGCTAACACGTCACCTTGGTGGCTACCTTTGCCAGAGCCACATAGAAATCTGTCAACCTTGACTCTCAGAGCTAGGCAGGGCAGCTGTGGGGCTCATCTAGTTCTCCTGTAAGAGGGGAAAGCAGTGGCTTCCTAGACATAAGGCTGGAATCAGGACCAAACTTCACAACCAGGTCTCCTAGCTACCAGCATGTGTCAGTGTGACACCGGACCTCTGTGGTGCCAGGTGATTTCAAATGGAATGTGGAAAACATTGTTACGTTAACACTTATGTCTTACTCTAAAGTGTATTAGAGAAAACTATAACTAGCTCTTTAGTCCTAAGGGTGAGGGTAAGTTTTTTGAAAAGAGAACTATTAAGTTATAGTACAGATGATACCGGCAAATGGCCAATCTGTAGAGGCAGAAGGCAAATGCTGGAATTTGGGGAAACACTACGCTCTGTTTAGTGTCTAGTCCATTTCTTGTATCCGTTGAAGGTTCCTGCTCTGTTTCTGCTGTGCTGTTCTGATTCACCGCACCTTGTTCCTTGCTGCCTCCTGCTTGCTTTCCTTGGATCTTGAGTACCAAGTAGTCACATTTCCCCGACCTCCATTGGTGTCACTGCTCCACTGAAGAAAATAACTAAAAACTGACCATTCCTTCCCACCAGTGGGTCCAGTATTCATTTTTGAGGCTTCAGGATGAGGAAGTGAAATTTCTATCTCCAAATCCTACCAGGTAAGAGGAGCGGTTAGAAACTCCCACTTAAGCCCTGACCGGTTTGGCTCAGTGGATAGAGCGTCGGCCTGCGGACTCAGGCGTCCCGGGTTCGATTCCGGTCGAGGGCATGTGCCTTGGTTGCGGGCACATCCTCAGTGGGGGGTGTGCAGGGGGCAGCTGGTCGATGTTTCTCTTTCATCGATGTTTCTGACTCTCTATCCCTCTCCCTTCCTCTCTGTAAAAAATCAATAAAATAAAAAAAAAGAAACTCCCACTTAAGCATGTCTTCCAGGTTTTGAAAGTTGAGGCTCTTAAAGTACAAGATAGGAAGGTCTATAGTTCGAACATTCTGAGGACATTCACAGAAGATCTAGAGTCGTGCAGGACTGATGTATATGTGTGGCCGTTTTGTAACTCCCAGTACTGCCTGTCTCTCCCTACAGCCTCCCTCCCCGGATCTGCTGCTGTTTGAGTGCTTTGGGCTGCAGGCCCTAGTTACAGTTGCCATGTGGAGTGGCTGAAACCAGTTGTATTACAAGTTGGGTCTTCTCCCAGGGGTTGGTGTCTTTGGCCTTAGAGCAGTCACTTCCTGGGGTGGACTTTCCCCAAGATGAGTTTCTGTAATTCAGTCTCTGGGGTTAGAAGGGACCCTTTAGGTCAGCTAGTTTGACCTTCAGTACTCATATCTTTAACACCATCCCTCCCACATGTCATGCAGCCTTGACTTGGCAGCATCTAGGGAAATCCCTTTCGTCTGTATCTCTGTATTTCACCGGTTTTCTCATTAACTCTTGAGACTAAAACCCAACAAACATACTTGCCCTTTCCCTCGCAGGTTGTGGAGATTGTATTGTGCTTAATGGGGCATTTGTTGTTAGATGGTGCCGGAGTATGCATGAACTATGACCCTAAAATAGGGGTTCTAACATTACTGCAGGTCATCAATCCCCAAGGGGAGCCTCAAGAGGCCTAAGATGTCCTGAAACTGGGGACTGTTTTGTATAGGTGCACAGTTTTGGGGGAATAGGATTTATAGGGTTCATTAGAGTATCTCCAGAGATCGTGATCCAAAAAATAAGTCTCTGAAGGGAAACAGCAGGAAGACAAAAGACAAAAAAGCAAGCATGAACAATGTCCAACTGGCTTATTGGGAGCAAGAACTTGCCCTGCCTTTCGGACACCTTATCTGGGGTCCTCTCCACGGAATTTCCTCCTTCATTTTGTAGTCCTTCAGGCCTTTCATTCAGTTTCTGGGAAGCTGGACTGCTCCTTCATAAACACAGACAGAACCTTTTAGAAATGAGTGGGAGAAATTTGTATGAAGCAATCTTTACAGCAGGCTTTCTTGGTGGCCCCCAGTTACTCTTCCATTATGCCACACTCGATGAGATCTGGAAATTATTCTGTTATGATGGAATTCGGCATAATGAGTATATATTTTCATAAGGAAGTGATTGATGGCAGAGAAATAGTTCCTAGTATCTGTGATGAAATCAGCAGGTTAAAAAAATTTTTTGGAACGATTATGACAATGAATCCTAATTCTCTTTTATTCTCTGTTTCATTTCCCAACACATTTCTGCCCCATCAGATGGCACTGACCTGTTTTTAAGGGTAGAAATCTTTTGTCATGTAGGAAAGGCAAGGCTAGGGATTAGAGGTGACAGTTGTTCTGAGGCAGCCTATTAACGGGAAGAGACCAGGTGTGAGAGACAGATGGCTGGGTGCTAGCCATAGTACTGTCTCTAATTTGCCCAGGAGCTTCAATCAGGTTGGTCTTTTGGGGTCTCATCTGTAAAGTGGGAATGATGATTCCAACTCTCCATATTTTATCGGCTCTGTGAGAGGTTCAATGGAGAATAGAAGAGTGCTTTATCAGTAAGGAGATGCTGTCTCTCTTCTGCTCTTGCATCTTTTAATGGTGCTGAAGGTATTGGTGTTTGGTGAGGATGTTTAAGGTGGGAGGTTGTGAGGTCATTGCTGTTTAGTGGCAGGTTAAAATTCTCCAGTGGAAAGAGTTGTATTAGAGAACAAGCAGCGTAGAGAGGGGTCAGAGGATATATTCAGCATACAGGTTTTTGTATTTTTTTTGTAACCAGATCAGTGAACACAGTTGTATGGACCATTTGTATGGACCATCTCTTAAGCATGGAAATATGTTTTTAATACTTATTCATAGTGATAACATTTTACTTGTTTTCCTTTAACCTAAAGAAAAAGGGGTTGGGCTTAAAAAAAAAAAAGGGAAGTAGGTTAGAAACAACTGTATCTTTTAATCTTTTATTGAAGCACATCATTCCTGTTTCCCCTCAGCTCCCAAGCCTTTGTTGTGGCTGTCTCTGAATGTTCTTTTTTTTTTTTTTTAATGCCATGTGTATCCTGATTGCATGTGTAATCAGTTGTGTCTTTAAACAAAGTTCAGTGTTCCTGATTCTATTTTCCATTCCTCATTGATGAACTACCTAAGCTCTTAACTCTGAAGCTACAATAAAATCTTTTGTTAGCTATCTTGCATAGTTGTTTCATATGTGAATTATCGAAAATAGCCTTCTTATTCTGTCTGCTTTCATCTAACACAGTGGTTCTCAACCTTTCTAATGCCACGACCCTTGAATACAGTTCCTCATGTTGTGGTGAACCCCAACCATAAAATTATTTTCGTTGCTACTTCATAACTGTAATTTTGCTACTGTTATGAATCGTAATGTAAATAGCTGTGTTTTCCGACGATCTTAGGCGACCCTGCTAGCGGTTCTCAACCTGTGGCCGATCAGGCAGGCAGGCAGGTGAGCAATTAGGAGCCAGTGGTCCCGGATTGCGAAAGGCATGTCTGACAGCCGGTTTAGGCCCAATTCCATAGGGATCAGGCCTAAACTGGCAGTCGGACATCCCCCAAGGGGTCACAAATTGGAGAGGGTACAGGCTGGACTGAGGGGACCCCCTCCCCCGCCCCTGCATGAATTTCATGCACCGGGCCTCTAGTATTAATATTTTCAGACATGGCTAGTGTTTCTCAGAGTTTCAGCCTGGTCACTGAAGTGTCTTGGGTTCAATTCCCGGTTTAGGACACGTACCTGGCTGGAGGGTTTGCTCCCAGCCTGGGGGGCACAGCACGTTGGAGTGGCAACCAGTGGATGTGTCTCTCTCACATCGATGTTTCTCTCTCTTTTCCTTCCTCCCTTCCTTCTCTCTCTCAAAAGCAATAGGGAAAAAAAGGAACCTCTGGTAAGATTAACAACAACAACAAAATCTTTTCAGATAATTGTGGAAATTCTTTGATACTACATCACAATTCCACTAAAGGTTAGTTGCAATGTGGAATCTCAAACTCAGTGAACTTTTTGTGCTCTTGTATATTAGCATTCATTGGTTTATTTTGCACTTGGAAGGGATCTTTTTACCAAGGTGTGGTTGGTGCATTGGTCATTTGGAAAATACTGCAGATCTTGTAAATTTTGACACACATTTCACCATACAGTACCAAAAAGTTATATTTGTTAATATCACAACCAATCTCATCAGAAAAGCCCTGGGAAGCTGTTAAGCTCACAGTGATGGATACAAGTGTTAAAAAAATTCTAAGTTTTGTTTGAGAGCATGAGTTTTATCATTGCTAACACATGCTTGTCAGGCTCACTTTGTTTATTTTTGAGAAAATATCTGTCAGAGACCTAAGGCTGAATTACTTTAGTTCATCTGTTAGCTGTTCTTTCAAGGAAAAGTGGTATTCCACGAAGAAAGTTACTAATTCAGTTCAAAATTCAGAGAAATTGCACAAGTGCTTTTCCTCAAGAAAATCGTTGTGCTTAGGTAAGGAACAGAAGTGCTTTATGCATGCATCCATTGAATAGTATTATTGAAAAGAACTGTACTTAAATAAAACAAGTAATTTTTAGTACTTCACCAAGGACTTCCTTAAGTAGAATAGATATTTTTTCCCTGTGAATGGGTGGCAATAAAGAATAAAAACCTTGATTGCTAGTACAATTGCTTTGATTTGTGTTAAGGCAGTAACAATTTTACCTGTCATTTTTTTCTTTTCTTTATTGATTAAGGTATTACATATGTGTCCTTATCCCCCCATTGCTCCCCCCCCCCCCACTCATGCCTCACCCCCCTGGTGTCTGTATCCATTGGTTATGCTTACCTATTATTACTTTTGGTATATCATCAGTGCAAATGTCATCACAGTAACAAGGGCAAATAATATCTTATTATTATGAAAATAGTTTTGATCTTAGACCACCTCCACCCCCAAAAGGGTCTCAGGGATCCGAAGGGCTCCACAGGCCATACTTTGAGAAACACTGATGTAATAATACATGCTCACAGCACTGAGAATCTTTACCTGCTGGATTGCTATTCTGAGAGTACCCCTTCCTTCAGAAGTCTAAGTATCTCCCAAATCCTTCACTCAACAAAAGCACCTATTATGTGTCAGGGTTTTTTGTTAGGGAATTAACATTTAATAAGATACAATCTTTATTCTCCAAGAATTTTCTTGGGCAGTTTGGGGACCAAAGGCAGAAAATAAGTAAGGAGTTATAATGTAAGATAAGAATTTCTTAAAAAGAATAACGATAAAGGTGAAAGACAACAAAGGGAATGCTGAATTTTCTATCTAACTTTGAACTCGACCCACGTGACAAAATCCTCACCAAATCAATCAATCACCAGGTCCTTTCTTCCATCAAATCTCTTAAAAATGTCCAAGTTAATTGCCTTTGGAAATGTTTTCACACATAATTGAGCTTGGCTCCAGGCATTGTAGTTTCATGCTTGGACATGCAGTGCTGTTTCCCCCTTCTTATTTTATTGTTCTTTGGCCTTGGTGCTTCTCTATTTCATATTTACAAGTGTGTAGCCTTGTGCCAGTGTAGCTGATAACGCATATGTTTTTTTCCTTGTCCTTATATTTAAATATAAGCCTTTACCTGCTTTAGTCATGTGTTGGGTGATGTAACAGTGTTGGTCTTATTTGGGTACCGTCACCACTCACAAGTTCTGTCCGGACAATGCACCCAAAAGGCTGCTCGGGAAAGACCTTTTCTGAGACCGAGAAGGCTTGTAGGAATAGCCGCCGTTCTGTCTGTTCTCCATCCCCACGATCTGCAGAACACTCGTCTTCACTTAACGGAGTGAAACTTCCTTGAGGGGATTTCCATAAAAAGCTGAATCCCGCCTCGGTCATCGGTGACAAAAGTCAGACACGTGCTCTCCCGTATGGAAGCCAGCAGTAACTTTTGGCCAAGGCGCTGCCTCAGGAAACGCCACTGCTCCGAGGCTGCTGCTTTCGGAACAAACAACCCGGTTAAAACTTAAGTCTTTTAACAGAACAAAACAAAAGCATAGACGGGAGAGGGAGAAAGGCTTTCCCCGCTTGGCGGTGGTGAGAGATGTTAAAGGAGCTCCAAAAACAGTGCGGGGAACTAATACTCCTTGACTGTTCCACGGCTGAAGGGCTGGGGAGAAGGGAGCGGAGATGGGCTAGGGAGAGTCTGGCCCTTTAAGGAGGAGGGACGGACAGGAGACTCGGTACCTTAAGAGTCTCTTTGTCTGGAAACCTCCTCTTTTACCCCTCTTGTGCTTCAACCAAACTTCGATTCTTAGCGTCCCTCTACGCCGCCGCCCCTTACGCTAGGCTCAAGTTGGCCTCGCGTTCACAGTTGACCCTAAACTTTGCGCCCGCGGCGCGAACCCTGGGAGCGGACGCCTTTGCCGGGGTCTGGGCCCAACGCTGCGCCGTTGGCGCAATGCGGGGGCCGGGGGCGGGGCTCCGGCGTGCGGGCCAATGGGTGGGAAGGGGGCGGGGCCGAGTTCGGTTGTCTCGCGCCCTGGTGACAGCTCGCGCGTGCAGATGATGGCGGTAAATAGAGGGGGGGGGGGGGGGGTGGATGTCGAGGAAGGGGGTGGAGGTGGTGGGGAGGCGGCAAAGGGGGTAGCTCCAGGGGGTGGGGGAGACGGGGACCAGGGCGGCCAGGGAGCCCATTCCAAGACTCGGAGGCGGGGACAGGAGTCTCCGGCTCACTGGCCCTCCCCTTTAAAGAAGCAAAATCCTCACACCGGGTGAGGGGCGACAAAGGCGGCGCGCGCCTCGCGGGCGGGAGGAGCGGCGGCAGGGGGCGGGACCGCGGCGCCGGCGGGCCGGAGGCGCCCGGGGCGGGGGCCGGCGGGAGGCGAGAGACCGCGGTCCAGGCGCGCCGGCGCTGGATTTTGGCGGGGTGGGCGACGACTGGGTTTGGGTAAAAGCCTTGAGGAGAAGGGAGGAAGGCAGGCTTGGGGGGCGGTTGCGGGGAACCGGTCTCAAAATGACATGAGGATTAAGGGGAGGAAGGGTTAGAAGGCAGGAGAAAAGCCAGCCTAGGAGGTAGCAAGGAGGCAGAAACCAGGGAGGGTGTGAAGGAAGCCGGGCAAGGAGTGAGGTTAGGAAGACCAGCGTTTGGAAGAGGCACCCTGGGGTTAGGTGTAAGAGCAAGGGTTTGAAGGGGAAGGCTTTGCAGGGGCGGTAGCGGGCTGATGGGTACTGAGGTGAGAGTTGGAAGTGGGCGGCGAGGAGAGGCAGAGCTGGGGTGATAGTTGGGAGCAGAGGAGAGAGAGTGATTAAGAGCCAGACGTGACAAGGGTGTGAACGAGTGCAGAGCGAGATGAGCTGAAGGACTAGGACTGGCGGTGGGTGGGAACTGCGAGGTTCTGAGAAAGGTAATGGGTTAGTGGTGGGCAATGGGTGTCAATTCCTGAAAGTGAAAGAGGGTGAATGAAACACTGGACTAGTACCAGGTGGAGTTAGGAAGAAGAGCGTGGTGGAAGGGTGCAAGGACATAGAGATGAGAGCGAGGGCGTTTATAGGACAACTCGGGGACCAGAAAAGCTGAAAGAAAAGAGAGGACGGGTGTAAGAAATGAGGGCGGTGTGGGACAGGGTAACGGCGGAATTGTGTTAATTGATGAGGTTCAGCGAGGTCCAAGGTAAAAATAGTGAAGTGAAGAGATGGGGCTGAGAGCAGAGGGGGAGAGGAGAAAGGCAGAGACGGCCCGGGGTTTAAATGATGAGAAGGGGAGTAAGGGAAGAGCACGGGGTTCAGGAAAACCAGAGGAATCCTGATGGATGCAGAACTGGGGTATAGTGCAGAGGCGGGGAATCAAATGTGCATGTTGGGGGCAGATACTCCAGAAGGTCTGCACGGGTCAGGGCACAGCTGCCGTAGTGAAGGATCAAGTGTAGGGAGCCTTTGGTCCAGAAGAGGAGGAACCATGGTGAGTGAAAAGGGACCAGAGAAAGGGGTAAAAACTAAGTAGAGTGGGGAGGAATTCTTTGTTGAGAAGAGAACTGTGTTGAAACTGTCTCGAGTCCTTTTGTCCATAAAAGTAGGAAATTTCAGAAACCTCTTTCTCTCTTCAAGGAATTTTAAATCTGCTTCTGCCTTTCATTGTTTTTAATTTGACTTTCATGTCCACTTTGAAGAGATGAGACTCATTTTGATTTGATATTGTTCTTGTCTGAATGATAAAGCATCAGCTCCGTGCTGAAAACCTCTGCATTTCACTGGGGTTGTGATCTTGGGAAAACGGGGTGCATTTTTTTTTTTAACAGGGTGGCTGTGCCTGTGTCGTGTGACAGTGCTGTGTTGTTCCTGACAAGCACTGGGCAAGCAGAGTGCTTTATCCACAGTATTTTCATTTTCAGTGGAGAGCCCACTGTTAGTGAGATAAAGATGAAGATCTTTTTGTTTTGATAAATATCCAGATTTCTACCTAGCTGTGTTTGGTGGCTGGAGAATACTGAAAAATCATTTCAGAAAGAGGCAAATGACCAACCAGGGAAGTTTGCTGAGGAAGAGATTTAAATCAGGGCTGTGAGGGCTTTGAGTTCATGAGCTGCTTTTAGGTTTGTGTGGGACATTTCATAGTGTAGTAGGTAGCATCCATTTAGCAAAATGAAATAAAGAAAGGGAGATTTATAGAGTAGTGGAGGATTTTGAAGTGGGACTTATAGGTTAAATAGTGAATTTATGAGTAATTTTTATCATGGAGAAAACCTCTGTATATAATGCAAGCTGGAGCTTTGGACAGCTCACTGCCTCTCCTATGTTGTATGTGTGAATAAAGAAAGCCAATATTAATATTAACTTTACAGAAGATTTTTTATTTTTAAGACACTTTGGGAAATTAAAGGAAGAAATCTGAGACAAAATTTAGGTTTTTCTTACTGAGTATTTGGATGATTTTTAGTCTGAAGGTCTTACATTTAGCTAAGACTACGAATGATTATACTTAACGGTACTAAAGGATAGAATATAATTTACTTTAAAAATGCAAACTGTTCTTGAGGATCTTATTTGAGGTTATTTCATTAGTATACATTGAGATACACAAAGATAATTTTTTTTCAAAGGCAGGTAAATTCTTTGGAATACTACTGTTTTGTGGGTGTTTGTGTAAAAGCAAAGATTAGGTTAAAGGCATTTGTAATAGCAAAGATTCGATTTTGATTTGTGGATATTAGAAACATTGGTTGTTAATATATATAAATAACTTAGAATCTTAAATCTTTCTGAATTCAGCTGCTAACTGTATTCATGGATTGTGGATTCTGTTAAGCAGGTGTTCAAGGTGATTAGATTGATTTAGCACTTTAACAGGATTTTAAAAAATTACTATTTTTGCTGCTAAGTTTCAAGAAGATTAATCTTAAATATTAACTTTCATATAGTTAATGAAGAGTAACTTTGGTATGAGGTGTGTGTTTCTGTGAGATGTGTGTGAGAATTTCTTTCTTTACAGATGTGTTTGAGCTGGAATTACTAGTAAAATGGCATTGCCATTTTAATAATGTAATTGTTTTATACTTGTGTTCTTACATAAATTATTTTAGTATTAATAACATTGGTAAAGAAGAAGATATAAGGTATAAGAACCACCAAGGAGAAGAGTCTGGCTCAGTCCTGTCTTTTGTTTCTGTCTGCTGTCATAGTGTGCTAAATCATCAATTCTCTGTGAATGGTTATTTCTTACTTGACACTCCTAAAACTGAAAATGGATAATCTTTTAGTTCAGCTGATACTATTTATCAATAATAATTCTGGTGATAAATTTAAGCTTTATTTTCATTTGTTCATCAAGTAGAATTCTATTCAAGTTAACTTTATTTTGTTTATAATCGTATTTGCTAAGCAAAAACTTTTAAGTTTATATTTTCAGATTTGAGTAAGTAGGTTGTACATAATTAAATGTCTTTCTGGTTAATTGTAGATTCTTTGGATGGGACGAAAACTTGAAAGGACCTCTAGTTTATCCAGCAACTTCAGTCAATATCCCACTTAAATCAACCCAGGTAGATAAAGATTTATGCTATTTTTATAAATCTCCAGAGGTAATGTGGCAACCTTTGTAGATAACCTTTTCTAGCATTTAATTATATTCTTTATAAGGAGAGTCTGCTTTCTATCTAACCAGCACACACTTAATACGATATTTACATTTGTTCTCTGGCCTCATTCTCAATTTTTGAGTGAAAATATCTGCTTATTAAAGTATTAAGAAGATGCTAGTTCTTCATAAACTTAATAATAGTAGCTGCCATCTATAGTGTTTTTGTGTCAGATATGGTTGTAAACTCTTTACAGATTATAACTCATTTACTCCTCACATCAACCCTATGAGATTGGCACTATTCCTGTTCCCATTTTACAGGTGAAGAAATAGAGGCTCCTTGAGATTAACTGATTTGCCCAAGGTTATACTCAGATAATCTTTTAGTACAAGTAACATTTGGAGTTTTTCTTTTGCCAAGTAGTAACTAAATGATACATTTAATCTTTTTTTTTTTTTTAATAGTTCATAAGGGAGATTTCTACCAAGTGGTGGGGGATAGGATTCCAACGTTGGCATGTTGCTAGCAAAGTGTGTGCTCTCATTCATTGTGCTTTGTCTCTACTTGACTGCTGCACAGTGCTGGTTTATTTTAATCGCTTAATGTGTCTTGTTTGCCAATCCTTAAATTATCCCTTTGGTTCTGTTATTAACTATTTCTCAGGTCCTTTCTCGATGGGGAACCTGAGACAAACACCCTAAGGGTTATATCTAATGCAAAGATTATATCAAGGTTCTTACATACTCCTAATTTCTCATTATAAAATTGTTTTTATAAGACAAAATGACCCAAAAACAATTTAAAAAATGCCTAATAGCATTGCAGATTAATGGTTATTTTTTTAGCTAGAAAAGGCCCCCCTATATATCCTACAGGTTTGAAGACTCTTGCTCACTTTTTACTAACTTCTGTTTGTTTGCCTGTATAAATAATGTACTAAGTACTTTTATGCATGCTTTAATTTGGTTAAGTAAATTGATGCATTTGTTTTATAAAATTAAGACTTTATTATTTTTTATTTTTTTTTATCTTCACCCAAGGATATATTTATTGATTTTTTTTTTCTTTTTGAGAGAGAAACATGAATGTGAGAGAAAAACATCAATTGGTTGCCTTCTGTACGTGCCCTGACTAGGGATCGAACCTGCAACCTAGGAATGAGCCCTGATTGGGAATCAAACCCTCAACCTTCTTTGGTGTGTGGGACAATGATGCTCCAATCAACTGAGCCACCCAGCCAGGGCAAAACTTTATCTTTTTAGAGCAGTTTTAGGTTCACAGTAAAATTGAGGGGAAGGTATAGAGATTTACTATTTACCCTCTGCCCCCACACATGCATAGACATCCCCATTATCAGCATCCCCCACCCAGTGATTTATTTAGTACAAATGATACATTCTTTTAAAAAGATACCTAGCCCTAGCTGGTATGGTTCAGTGGATAGAGCATCAGCCTGTGGACTGAAGGGTCGTCCCGGGTTCCACTCCAGTTAGGGCACATGCCCGGGTTATAGGCTCGATCCCCAGTAGGTGGTGTGCAGGAGGCAGCCCATCAGTGATTCTCTCATTGATGTTTCTCTTCCTTTCCATTTCTCTCTGAAATCAATAAAAATATATATAAAAATAAAAAGATACCTAATAATTAGTGTGTACTAAGTGTAGCATGAGCTAAATTTGTCAACTGGTTGAAACTTGACAACCTTATTAGAGAATATCTGTAGTTAATAACTTGATTATTTTGGGTGACTTAAAATTTTATTTTAATGTTTTAGACTTTCAGAAGTTACAAAAATGGAACAGGGAACTTCTATATACACTTATTTAAAATCACTAGTGGTTTTCGTTTTATTTTTTTTTATCTCACTTGAATATTTCTAAACAAGTAAATTTAAAAAGGAAATGGATATGAAGACCTTAATATTTAAAAGAGAAGGGAAAATGTCTTGAGTGTAGTAGGTATGTATTTTATTTTAGTAGGTATGTATTTTATTTTAGTCAAGCATGTGAAGCAAAGTAATCAGTGGATTTTGTGCTATTATGGTTTGTTTTCTTCATTCTATTCGGAAAAACATTCTTTTACCTATGAATGATGAGTTTGTAGGCCCCTCCCACATCATTAGAAACTGTGTCATGGTGTACCCCTCTGTTGGGGACCTGGCATGGTGTGCTCACACATGAGTGGGTCCTCAGGATATGCTAAGTATTGATGATGAGTGGGAAGTTATGTGAAAACAGGAGCCACAGAGCTGTTCAACACCATGCCTAAGATATATTCTGAAGATCCTTTTGTAGCTTTAAGGAGATGGAAAAGATCTAAGTGGAAAATGTAAAAGACCATTGGTTGCAATTCATACTGATAGGTTTGCCTTATGGTAAGGGAATGATTATAAATATTGTAACATTCTATTATCTCCCCCCAAATAACCTACATTTTGGGAGTCTTTTCAGTTGTCATATAAGGAGATTTAATTGACCCCCATCTCCACTGCCACCTTCCAGCTCATTCTCTGTCTTTCTTATTAAAATGGTAGCTTATCCTTTTGGTAAAGGTATGTCCTGCAGAATGAGCCCTGTCTGATTTTAGTGAAAGGACTATTAGCTGTACTCTGACAGATGTAAATTACAGCACTTGTAAGCCTTTTTTCCTTTCCCCCATTTTAAGTGATCATCAAACTGATGAAATATAGCTTCTTATTACAGTTGATTGTAAAATTAAAAACACTTTGCTTTCATAAAGGTGATAAAATTACAAATTATTTGGAAAGCATTCTTCCCAGTCAGGCATTATTGTTTCTTAGGCATGGTCAGTTTTTAAAGACTATACTACTGTTCCTTTGCCATTTACATGTTAATAGAAGTCTGAAAAGTAAGGCACTCTTCTGAAATGTTCAGGGTTGTTTTTATTATGTGTCATGTTGTAAACAGCATTCTGTGACAGGTATTTTCTCTCTTTGTCTTCTACTAAGCTAATTAGTAATTTACACTCTAGTAGCATCTCTTCCAGCCTCCCTGTGTGAAAACGCCTGCTACTCTGTGCCTTCCGTGCAGCATGGCTGGCAAGTGATTGGGGGCAGATGTTGGTTAGCACATCAGAAGGATCAAGGCTAAAATTTATTTTTGTGTTTTTAATAAATGCAGGCTTTTGTATATGTCCCTTCCCGGCCCCTTCCCCTCCCCCCACATTTAAGTAGGAGTGTTACGACCTCCTGTAATCCAGAGCAACAGTCCTCGATTCAACTTTGAACTTTTCTGTTCTGTCCCCACCCCCACCCCAACGTTGTGGGATTTGGGGAGGATTAGCAGAACAGTCTGGCATGGTTTACAGCCCAGAAAACTGATCCTCACTGGTCCCTCCCATTGTCAGAATACAGAGCTTCTTGTCATTGTCTTTATAACCCAACCGTCCTTCTTTTGCTAGGCCTGCTAAGCGAGGGGAGGCAGGGCAGCGCTGTTGCTATGAGTTAGGAAAGTACTTTTATAGAACACTCATATTCCTCCAAAGGAATGATAGGCCCTGCTTTGTATCAGCTTTTTCAAAATGCAGCCGTGAGTGACTGAAAGATAATTTATTGCTTGGTATTAGCACTCTGTCACATTGGTTTTCTGCTCTTTCCTGCCCCTGGCCTATCTCTCCCAGTCTCTGACACATGAGAAAGGTGATGAGTAGTATCTGTCATGCGCTCATTTGGATAGGCCACGTGGGCATATTAAAGTAGCAAGACTTTGACTTTGGAAAAAGTTGTAAGGATCCGTTTGTTTAGTGAGGAATATAATTTTAATTGAGAATTAAAGGAATGGTAGAGATGGGTTTAGTGATTTATTAGTTTTGAGCCAAAACCTTTCTAGTGTGCTAGATAACTTGTGGTACTTATTTTTGCAGTTAGAGATACTAACTTATCAGGATAATAAGGTCAGAGTCCCTGTTAGAATTAATTAGAGTCCTCCTGACAAAAAATTGTTGCCTGGAGGTGGCCACAAAGAAAATCAGGTGAGAAAGTGTGTGAATAGCTCAGTTAAGCCATCATTGCTAGTAGCATTATAATCATAGACATCTAGCCTTTGACAGTGCATCAGCATTCAAGGACATTGCATTTGTGTAAGCATTCATAGCGTATGTGAGTCTATGTTTTCCTCACATTTACTTCTTTTAATGTTCTAATACAACAACCTATATTATTGTCCTAATTATGTTGGGAATTCGTAGCTAGATACTAATTACACTCTTGCTTTAAGAGTGTAATTAGATAAAAGGTCAAAGGTCAGATTAATAAGCAACAAAAAATCGAGTGGACTGATCACATAAAGAGATGTTATGAGTAAGTAAAGATGAAGAAGTTAATATATGACTATGGAATTGAGTATACTCATTTAAAAGAAACATTTCTAAAATGTATGGCATAGCTTGAAGAACTGACAACAATACTTTTCACTTGAAAGATATGTGTGCTTTTATGAAGAAATCAAACCATTTGTGGTTGGCTTCATTGTCTTACTCCACGCTAAAAATTTCAAATTGGTTAAACATTACCAGTCTCCCCAGTTATATTCTTAATGTGCTTCTTGAATACTTTTTATTTTCAATAGGCAGTTCAGCTTAATTTACAACTAATAATAAATTCAAAAATCTATTTAAGCTGTAAAATCAATAATCCTAATCATTTAAATAAATATAAAATAAAACATATAATTACTATTTTTTGTCTATTAGATTGAAAGATTAAACAAGTTGATGATAGCCAGTAGTGAATGAGGATGTGGGGAAATTGGAAGTTTCACACACTGTTCGTGAGAATGTAAGTTTCCTTGGAGGTAAATTTAACAATGCCTATTGGAATTTAAAATGTGTGAACGCTGTGACCAAGTAATTCCACTTATAGACATTTGTCCTATGGATAATATTCATACACTTGCATGGAAACTGTAGTACAGCTTTTCTTTATAGCATTGTTTGTTGTAGTAAAAAATGAAGTTCCTCAGTTAGGAGATTTGTTAAATTATTTATGATGGGTCCCCACAGTGGAATGCCACTAAGCTGTTAAGAATGCAGTGGAGCCCTAGCCAGTTTGGCTCAGTGGATGGAGCGTCGGACTGTGGACTGAAGGGTCCTGGGTTCAATTCCGGTCAAGGACACATGCCCAGGTTGGGTGCTCGATCCCCAGTAGGGGGCATGCAGGAGGCAGCCAATCAATGATTTGCTCTCATCATTGATGTTTCTCTCACTCCTCCCTTCCTCTCTGAAATCAATAAAAATATATTTTAAAAAAAGAATACAGAGGATCTCTATATGCTGATGTAGAAAGATGTCCATTGTAAAGTTATTTTTAAAAGTCACATTATAGAATGATATGTATAGAATATTCCTATTTTTATAAAATGTTAAGGACTGTTATTGAGGTGTTCCCTTTTTGCAGGGAGGTAACCACTTTTTATACTCTATACTTCTATATTCTTTACTTTTAATAAGCATGTAAGGAATGAGTTAAGAGAACATATTCATGAAGGAATTTTCTGTGCTTATAAGGGAGAAGGAGGAGGAGGTTGGCCAGAGAAGAGAACTGATTAATTCATATGAGAAACATCAGTCATATTTTTGAGTCAGAAATGTCTGGAATGGTAACAAAGAGGGAACAGAGGGAAGTTGAGGCCATTTGGTGGAGGTTTCAAAGGTAATGAGAAAGAGCTTACATTTGATTTGAAAAATGATCTGTAAAATGGGGGAAATAATAGTACCTAGTTCATTGGGTTGTGGTGAGGATGGATTAAATAATGCATATAAAATGTTTAGAACAGTGACTGACACATAGTAAGCTCAATATTAGCTACTAGAGGCCCAATGCACGAAATTTGTGCAAGGGACTCGGCCCCCGCCACCTCGGCTTCTTCCAGAAGGTCATCTGGAAGGACATCTGGAACGACGTCCAGTCTAATTAGCATATTACGCTCTTATTATTATAGATTATTCAATGAAAATACATTATCTTTTTTTAAAAATTGATTTCAGAGGAGAAGGGAGAGGGAGAGAGATAGAAATATCAATGATGAGAGAGAATCATTGATAGGCTGCCTCCTGCATGCCCCTTACTAGGGGATCAAGCCCGCAACCCAGGCATGTGCCCTGACCCGGAGTCGAACCTTGACTTCCTGGTTCATAGGTTGAACCTCAACCACTGAGCCATGCTGGTCGGGCTACATTATCGTTTGTAGGCCTTTGTTGTCTTTATTATGTACGATGATGATTCTGCACACCTCACTGACAGATCAAGTGACTTTGGTTTTTCCAGTAGTGTGGATGGTTAGCTCAACCATTCCTGTTCTTCAGCTTTGATCCTCCCACCTACTAACACTTAGTATTAAAGAATAAAATACTGAAGAGTTACAATTTTAGAGTGCTAGACACATGATGTCCTATGAGTTGCTATTGATTTTGTTTACCAATATTATCGTATATACTAATTAACATTTGGGGTTTGTGGAAAAAAAGAGGGGAATAGGTAATTTGGGGGGAAAGCATCATTTTCTGTGGAATAGATATGTCACTATTCACTGAATGTGTTAATTTTGTTAGCAGTGCTGTGTAATGAGCCATATTAACTGCAACACCTACATTGACAGCCAGCATTCGGCTTGTGAAATCTTTTAGAAAACAGAAATCTGGCAAGAAGTATTCCTGGAGCAGTTGAAATAGTGTGTTTTTTTTTTTTTTGTGGGAAAATTTCATAGAACAAATAAAGAAGAAAACATTTCTTAAAAAAAAAAATTGTTTCATACTTGAGAGCCACGAGAAAAGATGTTTTACCTGTGAACTGAAATGTGACAGTGTAATTTTGTAGGGCTTTAGATTTCTCTTTGTTTTTCAGCTTTTTATTTAAGTTTGTCATTTAAAGAATTTCAAGGTGTGTTTATATTTGATGAAAAAATTGTAAGTATAAATTTTTATGCTATAAAATTAATCTATTTTAAGAATGATGACTTTCTCAGACTATAGTATATACTATATTCTAATCTAAATTATTTCCCCCTTCTTCTTCTAGTTGAAACCTATCTTAGAACATATAAAACATTCTTGAGGTTTTTTTTTTGTTTGTTTTTTTTTAAAACCTTCAGCAGAAATAAAAGAAAAGTTTATATTTAAGCATAGTACTTGGCACTTGACGTGTTTAGTAAATTTTTATGGAATAGGCCCTGCCAGTTAGCTCAGTTCGTTGAAGCATCATCCCGACACGCCAAGTGCAATTTTGATTCCTGGTCAGGGCACATACAAGAAGCAACCAATGAATGCATAAATAGGTGGAACAACAAATCAATGTTTCTTTCCTCCCTTCTTTCTCTCTGAAATCAATAAATACAAAATTTAAAAAATGAATAAGTTAATATATGCACAAATGAAAAATATTCTGAATTTGGACTTCACAGTCTGTGATTTGGGCACAGTCTAGCATTGGTGTATAAAGGCCCTTTGTTTAACCCCCTTCCTGTGCCCAGTTTCCTCTCCCACCCTACAAGCACCCTTTCTAATGTGTTTGCTATATGTCTTTGATCCTATATGTATCTTTAATTCCAAAATTCCTCATTATGTCATACTACTGTAGAATTTAGCTATAGAATTCTCCCTGTAAAAATGCTATAGATCTTGCTCTGGTTTTTACTTTTTTCACTTAGCATTGATTTAAGAGCTAAGTAAGTTTTTGGATGTATATTGGCTAATTGGTCCTAATTGCAGCATAGTATTCCATGGTGTGCATCCATTCCCATAGTGATGGGTGCCTAGGCTACCATAAACAGTGCTACCAATAAACAGTCTTGTACATGTCCATTATGGATGTGTTTGAGAATTTCTTCGTGATACAGACTCAGTATTTGTGCTTTCGCAGTGTTTGTGCTTTCTTTTCCTAAGGAAGCAATACAGTTTTTTAAGTGTTTTCCGTGGCATTGTGAAATAAATATTTTTAGGTTGTTGAATGGTGTGTCAGTTTACGTCCCATAGGCATTGTATTCCCCATCACCCCAGCACCTGGTATTGTCCACATTTCTAATTTTTGCCATTTAATAATGTCTCATTTTAATTTATATTTTCTTATTCTTAGTGAGTTTGAGCATTTCTTCATATTCTAGTTAGCTGTTTCCTTTCTGTGAAGTAAGCATGAAACAATAAACATAGTATATTTACTTTCTTAATCTGGAGGAACTTTTGGTTATGCATTATATTTTGTGAGATATTAACGCATTTTCTCAGACTTCAAAAAGGAAAAAACATCAAATTTTATATAAAAGTTTAAAGTGTGTTTTCTTCCTGATGGCAAGAACCGATGAAGCAAACATTTTTAAGCATTCAACTTGAAAGCCATAAAATATGCTACAATTAAACCACCTGTCTAATCTATTCTCATTGTCTTTATTTATGCTGAAAATTGAGAGCAAGTGTTTTTACTAGAATAGATTTGGTTGGAAAGTGCTTCAGCATATTAGACATTTTATTTTTATTTTTTTTTAAATATATTTTATTG
Organism: Eptesicus fuscus; assembly: GCF_027574615.1. Classification (NCBI taxonomy): domain Eukaryota; kingdom Metazoa; phylum Chordata; class Mammalia; order Chiroptera; family Vespertilionidae; genus Eptesicus; species Eptesicus fuscus. Next base: position 11,733,679 of record NC_072482.1, on the reverse strand, counting down.
ATTTTTTACAGAGAGGAAGAGAGAGGAATAGAGAGTTAGAAACATCAATGAGAGAGAAACATCGATCAGCTGCCTCTTGCACACCCCCTATTGGGGATGTGCCCGCAACCAAGGCACATGCCCCTGACCGGAATCGAACCTGGGACCCTTGAGTCCGAAGGCCGACGCTTTATCCACTGAGCCACACCGGTTTCGGCATATTAGACATTTTAAAAGTCATACTTGGCTCAGCCTGGGTGTCTCAGTGGTTAAGCATTGACCTATGAACCAGGAAGTCATGGTTCAATTCCTGGTCAAGGTATATGCCTGGGTTGTGGGCTCGATCCCCACATGATCTCCAGTGTGAGGCGTGCAAGAGGCAGCCAATCAATGATTCTCTCTCATCGTTGATGTTTCTGTATCTCTCTCCCTCTCCCTTCCTCTCTGAAATCAATAAAAATATGTTTGGGAAAAAAAACAAAATAAAAGTCACCCCTAGACAAAAATCAGTAGAAGATTATTTTTATAAAAACCTCAAATCCAGCAGTTTCCCTCTGTTTACAGTGCTCCAAATGTCATAAAACTGAGTAAATAGCAGGCAACACCTCTGCTTGCCTTTCCATGAAGAGCCTATCACGTGATCAATAACTAAATACTTAACACTCATTGACTCTAAGTAGGTTATATTAAGTATGATAAACAAGTACCAGATTATACTTCCAGTTTTTCTGTGAAAGGGCCATAGAAAATATAGATGTAAAGTATTTGAGGATAGAGAAAAGCATATTTCCTAATTGAGATGCAGCTTCTTGGGATATTAGAGAAAGCTGGGCAGCAGTTGTTTCAGATTTGGACATGAATTCCCCTATTTGTTCAGTCTTCAGGAGAGGATAAAGACTGACTCAGAATGCTTTTTCCCTTGTTCCAACAGATTCACAATATTTGTGCTTTCCTTTCCTAAGGAAGCAACATGGTGTTTTAAGTGTTTTCAGTTCTGACTAAAATGTGATGCAATCAGGTTTTTCTGTTGACTTTGGTTTAGCATCTGCTTAACTGAGTGAAAAGGGAAATTTAATTTGTGATGTGTTTGACGTAGCTATAAACCATGAACTTTTCCCAATAATACATAATATGTTAAAATGTTTTCTTCCATTTTTCTCTTTTTGCTGGTGTTGTAGTTATGACTTTTGAGTATCTATGAGCAGAACATTTTTCCTGCTCTTATTTTTTTTCAGTCACACTCTATGCTAAGATGTAGAATTTTCCAAGTACTTTGATATTGCTCTGTCTTGAAAATTTATTTTTCTTTCATTATTCCCCCCCACCCCCCTCAGAAATCTTGCTTGGAAAATTTTATTTTTAGATGTTATTTTAAAAATATATTTTATTGATTTTTTAGAGAGGAAGGGAGAGGGATAGAAACTTAGAAACATCGATGAGAGAGAAAATCCATCAGCTGCCTCCTGCACACCTCCTACTTGGGATGTGACCGCAACCAAGGTACATGACCTTGACCAGAATTGAACCTTGGACCTTTCAGTCCTCAGGCCGACGCTCTATCCACTGAGCCAAACCAGTTAGGGCTAGATGTGATTTTAAAACATCCTTTTTAGCCTTTCAAGAATCTTAAAAAAATTTTTTTAATTCAAACCGAGGATATGTTTTTATTGATTTGAGAGAGAGAAATATCAATTGGTTGCCTCTCAAATGCGCCCCACTGGGGATTAAACCCACAACCTTTTGGTGTACTGGAGGACACTCCAACCAATGGGGCTACCTGGCCAGGGCAAGAGTCTTTTAAAATTCAATATTTATCAATACTAAGCCTATATAAAGTATACTACTCACTCCCCCCAACGTTCTGCCTCTCCTCCAGTTACCTCCATTTTCTACTCTTAGAGCTATTTCTTTTGATATTTAATGCCATTTTTCTAAACATTGGTCTTAGACTGCTATTTTTAAAAATATATTTTTATTGATTTATTGAGTTTAGAGAGGAAGGGAGAGGGAGAGAGAGAGATATAAACATCAATGATGAGAGAGAATCATTGGCTGCTTACGCCCCACACTGGGGATTGAGCCCGCAACCCGGGCATATGGACTGACCAGAATTGCACCGTGACCTCCCCATTCATAGGTCAATGCTCAACCACTGAGCCACACTGGCCAGGCCTTAGACTGCTATTTTAAAAAATCTGTACAGATTGTTCTCTAGACCTGCTCAGCTACTATCTTGGGATCTACCTTCTCACATATCCTAGGTATTTCGCTCACCTCCCTATGTTGAGAGCCCCCTGTTTCCTGGACCCCATATCTTCCTCCTTTATTGTTGATACTTGAAGCAATTCTTCCATAAAATTTCTAAGAGGGTGCACGGGGTATAAATTTATTTGTGAATCTACATATGTGAAAATTTCTTCATTTTCTCTCATAGTTTCCCTGGGTATAGAATTCTAGATTGAATGGTATTTTCTTTTGAGTTTAACAAATATTGTTTTATTGGTTTCTTGCTTCTGTTAATGATAATCAAAGTCTGATGGTATTTAGAGTCATGATTTTTCCCCCTCCTTGATTGCTTTTAGGATCTTATCTTTGTCCCTGGTGATAATCAGCCTCACTGGAGGTCTTGTTTTATCTATTGTGCTAGGCACACGAGGGCTTCAATTTGGATTTTTCATTTCTGAGATTTTTCTTAAATTCTTAAATTCAAACCAAATTTCTCCTTCTCCCCCAGTTTTCCTATTCTTTCTCTCTCGAACTCTTATTATTTGTATTTGGAACTTAGATGCTGATGGGTACTTTAATTTTCTATCTTTTCCATTTTTTATCTTTTTGTCTCTTTGCTCTACTTTCTCGAAGATGTCTTAAACTTCATCTTCAGACTCTTCTAGTAAGTTTTATATTTCTACTATCCTATTTTCAATTTTCAAGAGTTAATGTTGCTTTTTAATAGTTTTCTATTTTTGTTTTATGGATGAAATAGTTCTCTTCTGAGTATGTTAATTATAATTTTAAAAATATTTCTTCAGCCTCCTATACCATCTCTATTTCCTTGATTATTTGTTTTGGTTTTTTATTTAAATGTATAACCATGGCTATCTTACTCATATTCCAGAATGAACCATGGAAAAACTGAAAGCTGAATTTGCTACATTGGGGGCTTCTGAAAGTTAACTGGTGGTTTCCATTATAAAGTGATTAGCCAGGGACCCAACTTTTGGGGGTGGGGTGGGGGTTACCTGTAGCAGTCAGTATTTGTAGATATTTTTCTCTTGGCCAGGTTCTCCTCCAGAGAGAATGCTTCAGTCATTGACTTACACACCTGGCTGCAACATTTGGGGAGCTGCGTGGGGAAAGAGCTGGGGATATTTACCTTTCAGGTTTCCATTAATCCCCAGATTTTTAGACTGGTAGGGCTGCCCATTGTTGTGCTTAAGTACAGAGTCTCTTCAGTTTCCAGAGAACACACTTCCTGTCCTCTGACCAGTGGATACCTGGAGTTAAGGAGGGAACCTTGGGGTGGAACTTTTACCCTCTTCTCCTTTTTTTAGGCCTACCTGCATTCTCCACTTTCAGAAGCATTCTGAGCTTTTCTGGTTTATCCCAACACAATTCGTTTTGTTTGGGGCTTTTCCTTAACATGCTTATAGCTTTTGCTTTCTTTGCTCTGCTAAATCAAATAACCATTTGCGTTTTAGCTTCCGAAAACTTTGTTATCGTATTTTTCTATTCTTTGTCTTTGTGTATTTTATGTTTTTAATTCCATTTTAATGGAGTTATGGGGAGGACAGAGGTAAATGCAGAAGTATTTAGTGCATTATGTTTCATGGAATATTCAAGCTTATTTCGTTGATGCCTTGTTTCAACATAAGACTTATTGCAGTGATTTTCAACCCGTCTGTCATGGCACACTGTGCCACAAGAATTTTTAAAACATGCAAGACCTATTTAGTCAAGGGCACTGATCTCTTTTCCCTTAGATTGTCAAATTAAAAAAGTGACAATAATAGCTGTCTGGTGTGAATGAATCAAAATTATACTGCCCAGCTGGTGTGACTCCGTAGTTGAGCGTCGACCCATGAACCAGGAGGTCACGGTTTGATTCCTGGTCAGGGTACATGCCTGGGATGTGGGCTCAATCCCTAGTAGAGGCCATGCAGGAGGCAGCTAGTCAATGATTCTTATCATTTATGTTTCTATCTCTCTGCCCCTCTCCCTTCCTCTCTTTGAAAAAAAAAATAAAAATTATCCCTTTTTTGTTGTTAGATAGACAAAAAATATAATTTTTGGTGTGCCACAGAATTTTTTTATTTTTATTGATTGTCAAATGATCTGTAATTGAAATATTTTCCTTTGTACTTCTTAACTAGCCGGGCATTCCCCTCCACCACTGTTGATGTCATCTATGATGTCATGAGGGTAGCGGCCATCAACATTGCAGCCTACAGATGGGGCAGTCCCCAGGATCTCTTTTATGGCTCCAGAGAGTTCTCTAACTTAAGATCGGTGCCTCATCTGTCCGGCAATGTTGACATTCTCATCAAAAGTGATATTTCCACTGTGCTTACTGCTTTTTTGCTTCTTTCTGTCTCATGGCAGTTCTTTGAGGGCTTTGATGATCAGGGCCGAGGCAGAAGGCACCACCTCAATCTCGACCTCTCTGTTCTGAATGGTCAGTTTCACTGTAATCCTCAGACCCTTCCAATCACTGGTTGCGTTGTTAATATCATCACCAATGCTTTTTGGATACAAGCCTAGGGGACCAAGGCAGATGTGGCACCGACTTCATCATCATTGAGCCTTAGGTATACAACTTTGATCCCCTTGGGATTGAACTTCTGTGGCATGGTGGAGGTGGGTGGTATCAGATGAACCCAGATTCGGAAAGACTGAAAAAGTTGCACCTATGCCTCCTGAGCCCAAAGCTGAAAGTGTGCCGCAGAATTTTAGAAGTTAGTTTATGTGTGGCGTTAGATGAAAAAGGTTGAAAATCGCTGGCTTATAGCAATTGCAGAATTTTGCTACAGTAGCAGAATTCTAGGGTACATAAATTCATTTGGTTTTTGCTACCCTCATGGATTAATGCCTAACCTATAGCTTGCTGTTAGAGAATGACATCTAACTGATTTTAGGAAGTTTACAGGTAGAATAACAAATTTAGGTTGTCTCTTAAATGTTCCTTATGCAGATGTGGAAACAGACACCTGTTTCAGCTGAGAAGTGGCTTAATTACATTTACTCATCTATTTAGACCTAGAACTGAATCTCTTCTCCAGTGTTCTTTTCCTTACCAGTATGGTTCTGTTCTCATTAAAGTACCTGGAAATAGGAGCCCTTTATCCATCACTCATGTCACCCAAATGTCCTGTTAGTTTAGTGTAGATGTTAGGTTACAATCATGGAATTTTTAAGTGTTTTTTTCCCCCTGTTAATATTTGGGGATTTAGTTTTATTTTGGTGAATTTTAAAACTTAAGAACATTTGTATCTTACTATTTAAAGATGTTTCTGTCTTGAAGATTTATAATTAGCATTTAAAAGGTTTCTTTTTTCCTCCTCCTGTTCCCTTCTCAATAGGCTCCGAAAGTTCCATGTGGGGTAGGGTGGAAACTCTTTCCCCAAATATAATTATAACAGGTAAAACTATTTATAACAAACTAGCAGCCCGTTTGCACGAAGATTCGTGCAATAGACCTTCATTCACCTGCACCAATTTTCTGCCGGCACCGGGGACCCAGGCCTTGGCTGTGGCCACCGCCTTCTGCCTTCTTTCAGGGTCGGGGCTTGGCCCCGGGTGGCGGCCTTGGGCTCTGCTGCACCCCAGCGTCCCTGCTAAGGATCCTAGGAGCCGACCCCCTGGTCGTTGCCTGCGATCTGTGCAGGCTCCCCGCTGGTGCCCAAGGCCGTGAAAGCCTCTACAGGCTTTCACGGCCTTGGGCTCGGCTGCACCCCAACGTCCCTGCTACGGATCTTAGGAGCCGACCCCCTGGTCATTGCCTGCGATCCGTGCAGGCTCCCAGCCTTGGGCTCCGCAGCACCCCAACGTCCCTGCGACGGTTTCCTGGTGGGCGTGGCTGGTGGGTGCAGCGAAGGTATGGTCAATTTGCATATTACTCTATTATTAGGTAGGATAGATGAGGAAATGGAGGCATGGGGGTAGGAATTTGCCCCACTGGGGTTCTAATTCAGCCAGTCTGGCTCCTAAACCTGCTCTCTTAACTACTATACCTAATGAAGGTATTAAAATCTGCATTTATTTGCATCTGTGAATATTCTAACCAGATAACAATGTAGCCATCAAACTCTATTATTTTTGCTAGAACCTTTTTGTTGGAAAGTTCTACAGGCTTTTAGATTTCATTGCTATCTTTTTTTTTTTTTTAATTGATTTCAGAGAGGAAGGGGGTTGTGGAGAGAGATAGAAACATCAATGATAAGAGAGAATCACTGATTGGCTGCCTCTTGCACACCCCGTACTAGGGATCAAGCCTGCAACCCTGGCATGTGCCCTTGATCGGAATTGAACCTGGGACCGTTCAGGCCGCAGGCCGACGCTCTATCCACTGAGCCAAACCAGCTAGGGCTTCATTGCTATCTTTACTATATTGTTCATTTCCGAGCCCTTCTAAAATATTTTATTTGCTGAAACCGGTTTGGCTCAGTGGATAGAGCGTCGGCCTGCAGACTGAAGGGTCCGGGGTTCTATTCCAGTCAAGGGCATGTAACTTGGTTTCGGGCACATCCCCAGTAGGGGTGTGCAGGAGGCAGCTGATCAATGTTTCTCTCTCATCGATGTTTCTAACTCTCTCCCCCCCTCTCCCTTCCTCTCTGTGAAAAATCAATAAAATATATATATTTTTTAAAATAATAAAATAAAATATTTTATTTATTTATTTATTAAATATACTTTATTGATTTTTTTTTTTTTTTTTTTTACAGAGAGGAAGGGAGAGGGATAGAGAGTTAGAAACATCAATGAGAGAGAAACATCTATCAGCTGCCTCCTGCACACTCCCTACTGGGTATGTGCCCGAAACCAAGGTACATGCCCTTGACCGGAATCGAACCTGGGACCCTTGAGTCTGCAGGCCGATGCTCCATCCACTGAGCCAAACCGGTTAGGACTAAAATATTTATTTTATAAATATTAGTTTTTTCATGGTAATTAATTATCAGGGAAAATGAATAATATCACTTGTAATATAGTGAATAGTGATATTTAGGTTAGAGCTAACTTTAATTTTTATTTATTTATTAAAACATTTTTAAAAATATATTTTTATTGATTTCAGAGACAAAGGGAGAGGGAGTGAGAGATAGAAATATCAATGATGAGAGAATCATTAATAGGCTGCCTCCTGCATGCCCCATACTGGGATAGAGCCTGCAACTTAGGCATGTGCCTTGACCGGGCATCGAACCGTCACCTCCCCATTCATAGGTTGATGCTCAACCACTGAGCAACGCCAGCTAGGCTAAATTTAATTTTTAAAAGAGCTGTGGTTATAGGAAGCATTTTTCTAATATAATATTTTAAATTTCTTATTTAAAATATTTTCATGTTTGTAAGACACAAGTAATTTTGGCACTTTTTAAGATATGATTTTCAAGAACTATCTTATTTATAAAACAGTTATTGCTGTATTTAGTGAATTAATGTTTCCTTTGCAATGTTTTCTCAGAAAACAGCTAGCTGAAATAAATCTTGATGTTTAAATTTTAAAGTTAGAAACTGTTTCTTTAGGAGAAGTGTATATTTACAGCTCAATAACTTCTCAAGCAAGGAAGGTAAAGTGCCTCAGGATATTGCTAACTGACTATTAAGTTTGACCATGGCACTAAACTTAACCTCATGTTTTTTGCCACTGGCTACTGGAATCACGCTAACTCAAAGCAATTACCTTGGGTCTAAGCTATACTGTTTTCTTACTGCATGATCCTGGGCTAGTCACTTAACCAATTTGAGTATTCATTCTTCATCTGTAAAGTGCCGCTGACATTACTTCATTGTGAGAATTAACTGAGCAAATATATGTGAAAACACCTCACAGGACATGGTATTTAGTAGGAGTCTAATACATGTTCATAAATGTCTTCTTCCCATTAAAATTGCCATGCTGTGCTAATAAAATTGTTGTATAGTATTTATAAAGATGCTTGGCAATGATAGAATTAATGTTTTAAAAATGGTCTGAATATGTGCTGGCAGACTGAACTCTACCAATCAGTAATATATGTGGGGAGTTAGATTCAAGCACAGTTATGAAATAGCAATTCTGGGGTGTGCTATTTATGAAATAGCAACTCTGGGGTGTGCTCTGGGGTATGGAAAGTCATTTCGTGGCTAATACTGCAGCTCTACAAACTAAATGGGATTTGGTATTGCTTTTGTTTGCATATATTTATCTTGGATGATTGGGGAGAATGCAAGCATATTATGCTATTGCTTTTAGGTCATTTTATTTTTTGGTGAGAAGGAATTCCAATCTGGCTAAGATCTTATGCCTTTTAATTCTTATTAAGATGTTAGTTAAGACCAGCATGTTATTGAACTAAAATAAGGACCCAGATATCAAACACATTTTAGGATTCTTGAGCTGTACCTGAATGATCAGGCTCTTTTATCCCAGCATGCCCCCAACATCCTGGAATTTTCAAATGCCAATGCCTCTTCTCACCAGAATAATGATCTCAAGTCTTTGCTCTCTTTGGTAGCCAGGAAAGAATAGCTCCATGAGTAGCTCTTGTCAGTTTATAATGCACTTACACATTTTCTCATTTGATCTTCACAGCATCCTTGAAAAGGAGGAGAGTTGATGTTATATCCATGTATAGGTGAAGACTTAGAGGACGTTAGTGAGTTTCCCAAGTATACGGCTAATAAGTGAATATGGGATGTAAACCCAAGCCTTCTGATTCTAAATCTAAGGCTTTTTTACACTCCCATGTTCTTATGCTCCTTATAAATTAACAGACCCATTTAGTCTCTTATTAGATATGGAAGTCAGTCAACAAGGCAGGTGGATTCCTAAAGCCTTTTGGTCCTAACCATTACATAGTCATTTAGGGAAGAAAGTTTCTAATGTGGAGCTTGATCATCTTTCAGTCTGAGACTCTGAATTTCTTATACATTGTTGTATTGATGCCAAATTGTTTTTATTTAAGAACTAGAGGCCGGGTGCAGGAAAATTTGTGCGCTGGAGGGGGCGGGGTGGGGTCCCTCAGCCCTGCCTGCACCCTCTAGCAGACCAGGAGCCCTCGGGGGACGTCCAACTGACGGCTTAGGCCTGTTCCCTGACGGGAGTGGACCTAAGCCGCAGTCTGGCCTCCCTCTGGGGGAGGTGACCCACAGGCTGTAGAGCAGGTGGCCCCATCGCCATCCCCTCCCTCTGCCCGCTGGCACCCATCTTCCCTGGCCTGGCACTGCCCGCTCGCTGGTGGTCGTTCCGGTTATTAAGTCAATTTGCATATTAGACTTTTATTATATAGGATGCCAAGACAATGGGAAACGTTTTGTTCTATACAAAATGTATGTGTGGAGAGATGATAAAAATTACAATTTACAGTGGTAAATGTCATGTGAACTTTTTAATTTAAAAGGCATTATAAATGTTAGAAAGCATATGACCTAAGACAGTGGTTGGCAAACTGTGGCTCCCGAGCCACATGTGGCTCTTTGGCCCCTTGAGTGTGGCTCTTCCACAAAATACCACAGCCTGGGCGAGTCTATTTTGAAGAAGTGGCGTTAGAAGATGTTTAAGTTTAAAAAATTTGGCTCTCAAAAGAAATTTCAGTCATTGTACTGTTGATATTTGGCTCTGTTGACTAATGAGTTTGCCGACCACTGACCTAAGAAGTAAATTTTGCAGTGAATTTTTATTTATTTTAAAAGATTTTTTAAAAATTGATATTTTAGAGAGAGAGGAAAGGAGAGGGAGAGAGAGAAATGTCAATGTGAAAGTGAAACAAGGATCGCCTAGTGAAACACCTATCGGCTACCTCCCACACACACCCCATCAGGGACTGAGCCCGAAATTCAGGCATGAGCAACCTGTGGGTGCACAGGACAACGCCCAACCAATTTAGTCACACCCAACCAATTTAGTCACACCCACCAGGGCTATTTATTTTTTAAACATTCTTGTTTTAATTAAAAACAAGCACATATTAACAGCAACGTGTGAATGCCAGATGATTAAAACAGAACAAAAACAAAAGTGATCTGCACTGAAGCTAGAAAAGGAAACTTAATGGCTTAGAGAAATGGTTGTGTGTGTGTGTGTGTGTACACGCATGGGGATTTTTTAGGAGAGCCATTCCATTACAGTCTGGAAAAATAAAAGCAAAGAACATTTTTAATGACTGGTTTTGTTTCACCAGAAGTAAATAGAGTAGTTAGGGTATTTAAAAAAAAATAGCAACAATTGTACGAATTAAAAAGCCTTTTTACTGAGGGGGAAAAAGCCTTCCTGCCTACAGTGAGAACACTACCCAATAAAATAATTTTTTAATTCTTTTCGTAGAGTTGATTGACTTTCTAAAGGCCTTATGCTTACAGGTTAAATTTTTGTTCACCAAGTTTTCTTTTTATTATAAGGATTGTCTAGGGCACCTGTTAAACATAGAATGCCTGGGTCCCATTTCAGACTTCCAGGAAAGCTGGCCAGCTAACAGGTGCTGGTGACTTCCACTCTCAGGAGAAGCACTCAGTTCAGGAGCTAGTCTGGATTCTTCTGCTTTGCCCACCCCTGCCCACCCATCCTGGGATATTTTTTTGAGGGAAAAAACCTCAAAGGCCCTCTAATACTAACTAGATGATTTTTCTGAGCATTAAAATTGAATCCCTTCGTGAAATGTATTGGGAGTCAGAAGACACTGAGTTTAGCCTGGCTTCTGCCCAAAACAGCGCTGGGACCTCCAAGTGCCTTAAATTCCCTGGGCCTCAGTTTTCTCTTACAAAAAAAAGTAGGTCATGTCTGTCTTGAGGACCAAAATTTCTCCTATAGTACAAAATTCCTGCTCAGTCATGATAATCTTGAATTTAAAAGAGGGGGTCCTCTATTAGTGATTCAGACAAATAATACTATAAAGACAATGGCACATGAAAATGAATGAGAAGCAATCTTTGTCCTCAGGAAACTCACAGTTTATGTTGTCATTTCATGTATACTGTCTAACAGCTTCATAAATCCATGCACCACATTTCTGCTTAATGGTGGAAAAACTTTTTAATAAATAACTTATAAGAAATCAATTCATTTGACAAGTGAACTTAGATTTATTTTGTCATCTAGATTATTATGAACCACGATCAAAGAGTATAAATGCGATCCTTTGTGGTTTACAGAAAATCATAAATCTGTCGGTTTTGCACTTTTGTGAGGCTACGGCTCACGTGGCCTGGGTTCAGAGGCCTGGAGAAAGGGCTGATGTGCAAATTAATACACAAGACAAGAAATATAAATTTGGAAATTATTGGGGAAGCCAGCTGTGAACTTAGTTCAAGGGACTAAGCTCCATTGAATCTCCGCACCCATCTTCTTTTATTTACTAGAATACACAGTTGCCTTTTAGGAATGCAAACAGGCATATCAAAGGTAATATTGAGCAAACAGTAAAAGGATTATCAGGTTGGGGCGGGGGGTTGCCTTTGGCCATTGAGTCAGCAGCAGGTAATAACAATGCAGACATTCAGCCTTCTGAATATCAAAGCCCTATTCAGCCTTCTGACCGGACTTCTCACATTTGTATTAATTACTGTTGATCTTGGCTTTCAGCACACTTTCTATGCAGAGATCCTCAACTTGAACTTAAATCATTATTCAGAGCTGTTCATGGGTAAAATCTATGGCAAACTAATAACTTAGAAACTTAGAACAGTAAAGTCAGAAGATCTTGAGCCTTTGTTTATGCTGTCCATGCAATACACTGAAATGTGAAATGTTATGTTTCTTTTGCATTATTACTTAGGGTGATATGTACAAAATTTAGAATTTTAAATTTGAGTGGGACTTCAGAGCTAGACTAGGTATCATGCAACACCACAGGCTTTAGGGGTAGCTTCCTGGACTATCAGTACACCTGCCTTGTCTACACTCAGGGTTGTCTTGAGACACCTGGAAGATGTATGTGGAAGAACTTTGAAAACTATAAAGTGCCATCATAGTATGTTGCATGTATGCAGGCATGCATGAATCTTCTGATTAACTGTATCCTTGATACTCTTTGTCATAAGATGTTTGCTACATGAGATTAAAGATTGGAATAGGCCACAAATGTCAAGAAAACACTTAAATCTGGCAAGACCTTGCTGATAGTAAAATTATGGAGTGAATGGGTGGTAGAAATAAGCCTGGAGTGTTAGTGCCTTAGATTGTGAATGGAAATAATAGGTGGACTTGAATTTTCCTTTGTTTAATACCCAGCCTCTTGCTTCTTTCATCAATATGTGTTGAGCACCTACTAAGGACTAGGCACATTTTCAGACATCATTGATGGTTATAAGTAAGACAAGATGCTATTGCTGTGTTCCAGGAGCTTACAGGGAAGGTACTTACAGGTAAAATACAGCATAGATTAATAAATGTTTGTATTTTGGGATAAACTTGAATTTAAAAGAGGGAGTCCTCTATTAGTGATTCATACAAATAAAAGAGTGGGTCCTCTATTAGTGATTCAGTGCCACATTACTGACCTTGCTGGAAAAGGTATAATCTTGGTAAATTTCTTTTCTGATTTATTAATAATCTCTTTGTCAACTTTTTAAACTTTTAAAAATATAAAATGTATATAATATATTAAATGTTTTAAAGAAAGATAACATATAAGCTATTTTAAAATGTATAAACAATATATTTTAAAGGTAATCTTAATTAACTAAAATATGGATCTATATTATTTGGTAAGCCATCTGAACATGCCCTATCAGAGTACATTAATATTAGCTCCTTTTTTAAATTGATATTTAGAGAGAGAGGAAGGGAGGGGGAGAGAGAGAGAGAGAGAGAGAGAGAGAGAGAGAGAGAGAGAAAGAAACATCAATGGGAAAGTGAAACATCCATCGCTCCCACATGCCTCCTACCGGGTATTGAGCCTGCAACAAACTAAGCCACACTGGCCAGGCCATATTAGAGAGCTCTTAAAGAAAGGGCCTTGATGCTGTCACCTTGATTGTTAGTCCTTGGTGCTAGTATTTATTTATTTATTTATTTTTATTTATATATTTTAAATATATTTTATTGATTTTTTTACAGAGAGGAAGAGAGAGGGATAGAGAGTTAGAAACATCGATGAGAGAGAAACATCGATCAGCTGCCTCTTGCACACCCCCCACTGGGGATGTGCCCGCAACCAAGGTACATGCCCTTGACCGGAATCGAACCTGGGACCCTTGAGTCCGCAGGCCGACGCTCTATCCACTGAGCCAAACCGGTTTCAGCTAAATATATTTTTATTGATTTCAGAGAGGAAGTGGGAGGGAGAGAGGCAGAGGGGGAGAGAGAGAAACATCAAAGATGAGAGAGAATCATTGATCAGCTGCCTTCTGCACACCCCACATTGGGGTTAGATCTTGCAACCCAGGCATGTGCCCTGACCAGGAATCAAACTATGACCTTCTGGTTCATAGGTCTACACTCAACCACTGAGCCACACCGGCTGAGCAGTGCTAGTATTTCTTAAGAGCAACAATCTGGGTTTGAATCCTAGCTCTGCCATTTGTTAACTGTGGGACTTATTTGTTCCTCAGTTTCAATGTTTGTGAAATGGGGCTAAAGATAATGCCTACCTTGCCCTGGCTGGCATTACTAAGTGGTTAGCACATTAGCCCTGAGTTCCGAAGGGTCACGGGTTCAAGTCCCGGTCAAGGGCCTGTACCTGGGTTCTAGGTTCTATCCCGGAGCTGGACCGAGTGTGAGAGGCAACCAATAGATGTGTCTCTATCACATTGATGTTTTTCTCTCCCCCTCCTCCCTCTCTCCCTCCCTTCCACTCGCTCTAAAAATCAATGGGAAAAATATCCTTGGATGAGGATTAACAGAAAAAACACACACACACACACACACACACACACACAGATAATGCCTGCTCATAGTTGTGAGGATTGAATGAGTTAACATGTGTAAAAGTGCTTAAATGAGTGTCTGGAATACAGGAAAGGCTATATAAATGTCATCAACATCATCATCATCATCATCATTGTTGTTATTAGGCTGAAAAAGAGTAAGTTGAGCCCTGACCGGTTTGGCTCAGTGGATAGAGCATCGGCCTGCGAACTCAAGGGTTCCAGGTTTGATTCCCGTCAAGGGCATGTACCTGGGTTGCGGGCACATCCCCAGTGGGGAGCGTGCAGGAGGCAGCTGATCAATGTTTCTCTTTCATCAATGTTTCTAACTCTCTATCCCTCTCTCTTCCTCTCTGTAAAAATCAATAAAATATATATATATTTTAAAAAGAATAAGTTGAGTAACGTTTTCAATAATGGATTTTCTCCTCACACCCTGAAAAATTGTTCTAAACTAAAGGTAGAAAGATAAGGATCATAAACTATGTGCCAGGCGGTATAGTAGCATTTTACCAACATTCTTACTAGTATTTAATCCTTACACCAGTGCTATGAAGTAGACGAGAAAGCAGGCTCAGGGATTTAAGTAACTTATATAGGGTCTATGCTAGAAAGGAAAACCATGATGATAACTGGTCTTTGTTCTCTACGTCTTGCCTTGCATGACACCACAAAGCCAGAGAGTACGGCAAGTTTCCTTAATAGATCAGCTTGAATATGCTTGCTGGGGACCTTATCCTATATAATAAATAGGTAATATGCAAATTGACCACCATGCCCTCACAAGATGGCTGCCTACAACCAGGCCGGTAGGGGGGTTAGTGAAGGACTACCAAACGACTGAACAGCAGGCTGCGTGGGGCGACCAGGCCAGCAGGGGGACAGTTGGGTGTAACCAGGCCAGCAGGGGGGGTAAGGGGGGGCGACCCAGCCAGCATGGGGGGCAGTAAGAGGCAACCAGGCTGGTGGGGGAGGCAGTTAGGAGCGACAAGGCCAGCAAAGAGGGGGCAGTTGGGGGCGACCCGGACCACAGGGTGGGCAGTTAGGGGTGATCAGGTCGGCATGCAGAGGCAGTGAGGGGCAATTAGGCCGGTGGTGGTGGGGGCAGTTAGGGGCGGCCAGGCAGGCAGGCAGGTGAGCAATTAAGAGCCAGCAGTCTAGGATTGTGAGAGGGATGTCCAACTTCCAGTTTAGGCCCGATCCCTGAGGGCAGTTGGACATCTCCCGAGGGGTCCCAGATTGGAGAGGGTGCAGGCCGGGCTGAGGGACACCCCCCCCCCCCCGCATGCATGAATTTTGTGCACCGGACCTCTAGTTTCTAATAATGATTTAAAGGGATGTCATCCACATTTTGTTTCTACTGTAGTGATTTATTCTATATACGTATTCTATAATTTCCCTTCCCCCATTCAAAAGTATATTATAGTAGTTTAAGTGGCATAAGCTGGACCTAGATGGAAAATGTTGGAATGTGTGGAGCCTTATTAATAGTAAGCTGATTTATTATAATTTCGCAGTTTTCAAGATCACCGTCATTATTATTAAAGTCATTATCCTTCAAATTAATAGCTGTTTCATAGGGCTTTTAAGCCTAAACTCCATTTAGTTAAATCTTCTAGGTCCCAAGTTCAGTTCTAGTCAAGGGCACACATCTGGGTTGCAGGCTCAATCCCCAGCCCTGTTCGGGGTGCATGTGGGAGGTAACCAGTCGATGTGTCTCTCATATCCATGTTTCTCTATCCCCCTTCCCTTCCACTCTCTAAAAAAATAAAAATAAATCAGTGGAAAAAATATTCTCAGGTGAAAAAAAAAGGTTTTTGTGCATTTCCTGGGTTTTATCTTCTCACAGTCACTTCTGCCTCCTAGCCCCCTATTTTCTTGCCTTGCACCTCTGACGGGCACTGTGTACGCTCAGGTGTGAAAGCTGGCTCTTCCTCTGATTCACACAGGACATTTGTGGATTTGGTACACCTAACTGAAGAAAGGAGACAAAATAGAGGTGGGGTGAGCTTTACATTATATTAATGCAACTTCCCTGGTAAAGCATCCCCATTCTCAAAATGTTTTCAGGCCTCTCTTGACACAAGAACTTCGCCCCCACCTAATCCCAGCTTTGCTCCATTAGGCTGACTCTTCTCTTCCTTTCCCTCTCCTCATTGTTCTTCTCTCTGTTCCTTTCAGAGATAAAATATTTCCCTTGTCTAATGCAAGTTTCCTTCTTTTGACAGCTATTCTGCAGGGCATGAGAGGTGGGGTGACCCATATTGAGAAAACATATTTTCACAAAGAAAGTTCCTTCTAAGAGGAATTCTTGTGTTAGTTATAGGATGACAAAATAGAAGATTTTTCATCGTGTTACATGGTGGCTGACTGTGTACTAATCGAAGCTTATTGAGTCCACTTCCTGAATAAAGTGTCAGAAACCTGAAAAAGTATTATACATGTAATTTGTCCAAATCGTATACTCTAGATATCTTTCACTAATCTAATGTCCTTATATACAAAATGTATGTTGCTTCCCCAAGATGCATGAACCCATCTAACACAAAGGGGTCACTTCATGGCATCTTTCATCCTATATGTAAAAGGCTAATATGCAAATTTCCCCTCGACCAGGAATTCGACCAGGGGGCGGGGCTGGCTGGCCAACCTCCCACATCCCCGTCTCCCCCCACCACCACCACCGGCCTGGCCTGATCTGCCCCAATCAGGGCGGGTCACCGGACCCCACCCGTGCACAAATTTATGCACTGGGCCTCTAGTTATTATATAGTTTGCTTATGCAAAAATAATTTTAGCTTCTCATACTCAAGTATTTTTGTTACTATGAATTGGTTTTTTGTTTTTCTGACAAGTTTTGGGTTATATGCAAAGACCATCTATAATCTTTTTTTTTTTTTTTGCAAATTATTATTTTCTTATTGTTTAAAGTATTACACATGTCTCCTTTTTCCCCAATTGACACACACCACCCCCCCCCCCCCGCCACTGCCACTCCCACCCCCGAGGGCAAGTCCCCACTGCCCCAGTGTCTTTGTCGATTGTTTATGCTAATATGCATGCATAGTCCTTTGATTGATCTCTAGCCCCCCCTCCCCTGCCCCTTGTCTCTGGATCTATTTTTGTTCATCAGTTTATGTTGATCATAATATCTCACATATGAGTGAGATTATTTGATATTTATCTTTCTCTGACTGGCTTATTTTCCTTAGCACAATGCTCTCCAGTTCCATCCATGCTGTTGCAAATGGTAAAAGTTCCTTCTTTTTTATAGCAGCGTAGTATTCTATTGTGTAGATTTACCACAGTTTTTTAATCCACTTATCTGCTGATGGATACTTAGGCTGTTTCCAAATCTTAGTTATGGTGAATTGTGCTGCTATGAACATAGGGGTGCATATATCCTTTCTGACTTGTATTTCTAGTTTCTTGGGATATATTCCTACAAGTGGGATTATTGGGTCAAATGGGAGTTCCATTTTTAACTTTTTGAGGAAACTCCATACTGTTTTCCACAGTGGTTGCACCAGTCTGCATTCTTACCAGGAGTGCACAAGGGTTCCTTTTTCTCCACATTCTCACCAGCACTAGTTGTTTGTTGATTTGTTGATGATAGCCATTTTGACAGGTGTGAGCTGGTACCTCATTGTTGTTTTGATTTGCATCTATTGGATGATTAGAGACTTTGAGCATGTTTTCTTATGTCTCTCGGCCTTCTGTATGTCCTCTTTTGAAAAGTGTCTATTTAGGTCCTTTGCCCATTTTTTTTTTTTTTTATTCTGTTTATTTTTTAAAAATCCTAAATGTTAACACTTCATTCTAATTTGTAATATTCTAACACATTTCCTTTGATGTGATTAACATGATTTTTTAAATTACTTTATTGATTAAGGTATCACATATTTGTCATCAACGCCCCCCCCCCATTCCCTTCCCAAACCCCCCCACACGCATGCCCCCCTCCCCTTGTTGTCCGTGATCACTGGTTAGGCTCATATGCAAGCACACAAGTCCTTTGGTTGATCTATCTCCCTTGTCCCCACCCTCCCCTACCTTCCCTCTGAGGTCTGACAGTCTGATCAATGCTGTTCTTGTTCTTCAGTCTATGTTGTTCATCTTTTCCCCTAGATGAGTGAGCTCATGTGATACTAGGAATACACTTATAGGAACCGAAAATGAGACAAGCAATAATAGTTATGCTGAGAGGCAAATGAATCAGTCTATAGTGAGTTTCTTTCTGGGCCAACAATTCTTTTGAGTCCCGGTTTCTATGTCCAACAGTTGTTTATGTGTTCATAACAGCAATGATATTTCAGTTCTGGATGGTGGACAAATGGTGGTAATGCAGGTCCGACCCTCTCTGGTTTGGTCCTGGGCAATCTGCAGTGACGCACACCTGCTGACTGCTAGTATGGCAAGGCATGGTCAGCGTCTTCCATCTCTGGACTGTTTCTCTTCTGTCTTCATGGCTGGAGCACTCCTGTCAATTCCTCTCTGTTGCAGGAATCCACATGGTCTCGGAGTTGTTTTCTGAAAATATACAAACATATTCTCGACCAAAAGTTAATAAAGGAATATTTTCTATAAATTTGTCTTGTGATCCTTTTTCATTTTTTTGCCCAAACGATTTCCTTTGGCTTGTTTTGACACCATGTATGCTTTACCTGGGTGTCTGGCTGTTAGCATTACAAATGAAAGTTAATTTTCTAAAGTAAAAATTTTCTAGATGTAATTTATTTACAGGATAATTTTCCTTACATGATATTCTTCTACTATCCCCCCTTTTTTGGTTTAAATATTGGGAGGCTTTTGGAAATTTTATGCTCTAATCTTGATAGCTTTTAAATTTAACTTTTTTGCACTAAAATGTGACTGCTTTAGGTTCATTATATGTTACGCAATTTTACCATGAGATGAACTACCAATAAAAATTTTAGTTAACACTTTAGGAACAGCTTTTTTTGTCCAGTACAATTGATTTTTCTAGAGTATTTGCTTATTTTGATTGGCCAATTTAAATTAGTCTGAAAACTTGACTACTATTTTACTGTCAAATTTAATACTCTAACAACCATCTTGTTTTACCCTGTAATTATTAGTGGAGAGGATTATTTGCCTTCTTGAGTAGGCCCTGAGCATTCCTGGTGCTAGGCTGGATTTAGATATCATAGACCCCAGTTCCCCGGATCATGGGTGCAAGACATCTCCATCAAGTCTTGTTGCAGTGAGAGGGCATCTGCTGTCGGCCATGTCTCTGTTACCTGGATCCCAATTTGAGCTGGGCATGTGAAGCTGAGCAGCCATGGGGGCAGGAGATCTCCTTCAGCAGGGGTGAGGGTTCAGGCCCCTGCAAACTTGGGGGGTGAAGGTCTGTGCCCCACCTCTGTTGACCCCCAGGTTCTCTCCTGATGGCCCCTATGTGACTGTGCCTGTCTTAGGTTGTTCCTTCCCTGAGGAATCTTACCCGTCTCTGACTAACCAGCCATCCTCCGGGGCCAAGCAGGGTGATGTGAGGTTTAGTTCTGTCTCCTTGGTGGCCTATGCCCCCATGGCCTCCACGCCCAGCACCCCTTTGCCCATTTTTTGATTGGGTTGTTTATCTTCCTTTTGTTAAGTTGTATGAGTTCTCTGTAAATTTTGGAGGTTAAACCCTTATCTGAAATAGCATTGGCACATATGTTCTCCCATGCAGTGGGCTTTCTTGTTGTTTTGCTGGTGGTTTCTTTTGCTGTGGAGAAGCTTTTTATTTTGATATAGTCCCATTTGTTTATTTTCTCCTTAGTTTCCATTACCCTAGGAACTATATCGGCAAAGATATTGCTACAACATGTGTCTGATATTTTGCTGTCTATGGAGTCTTCTAAGATTTTTATGGTTTCCCATCTTACATTTAAGTCCTTTAACCATTTTGAGTTTGTTTTTGTGTATGGTATAAGTTGGTGATCTAGTTTCCTTTTTTTTCCATGTATCTGACCAAACTTCCCAGCACCATTTATTGAAGAGACTCCATTGTATGCTCTTGCCTCTTTTGTCAAATGTTAATTGAGCATAATGGCTTGGGTCTATTTCTGGGTTCTCTGTTCTGTTCCATTGGTCTATATGTCTGTTCTTGTACCAGTACCAGGCAGGTTTGAGAACTGTGGCTTTGTAATACAGCTTGATATCTGGTATTGTGATCCTTCCAACTTTGGTCATCATTCTCAGGATTGCTGTGACTATTCGGGGTCTTTTTTTCATTCCAGATGAATTTTTGGAGAGTTTGTTCTAGGTATGTGAAATATGCCATTTGGTATTTTTTTTTTTTTTTGACCAATGATTTTATTTTATTTATTTATTTTTTTTAATATTTTTATTGAGGTATTATATGTGTACATATCTTACTATTACCCCCCCCCACCCCACACCCACACATGCCCTCCCCCCCCAGAGTTTTGCGTCCATTGTTTATGCTTATATGCATGCATACAAGTCCTTCGTTTGATTTCATAACTCCCCCACCTTTCCCAAACTTTCCCCCTGTACTTTGAAAGTCTGTTTGATGCTTTACTGTCTCTGTATCTATCTTTTTGTTCACCACTTTATAATGTTCTTTACTATCCCTAAATGAGTGAGATCATGTGGTATTTTTCTTTCATTGACTGGCTTATTTCACTTAGCATAATGTTCTCCAATTCCATCCAGGTTGCTGCAAATGATGAGAATTCCTTCTTTTTTATGGCAGCATAGTATTCCATTGTGTAGATGTACCACAGTTTTCCGATCCAGTCATCTGCTGATGGGCACCTAGGCTGTTTCCAAATCTTAGCTATTGTAAATTGTGCTGCTATGAACATAGTGGTGCATATATCCTTTCTGATTGGTGTTTCTAGTTTCTTCGGATATATTCCCAGGAGTGGGATTACTGGGTCAAATGGGAGTTCCATTTTCAGTTTTTTGAGGAAACTCCATACTGTTCTCCACAGTGGCTGCACCAGTCTGCATTCCCACCAGCAGTGCACGAGGGTTCCTTTTTCTCCGCATCCTCGCCAACACTTGTTGTTTGTTGATTTGTTGATGATAGCCATTCTGACAGGTGTGAGATGGTACCTCATTGTTGTTTTGATTTGCATCTCTCGGATAATAAGTGACTTTGAACATGTTTTCATGTGTCTCTTGGCCTTCCTTCTGTCTTCTTTTGAAAATATTCTGTTTAGGTCTGTTGCCCATTTTTTTATTGGATCATTTATCTTCCTCTTATTGAGTTGCATAAGCTGCCTGTAGATGTTGGAGATTAAACCTTTATCAGTGATAGCATTTGCAAATATGTTTTCCCATGCAGTGGGCTTTCTTGTTGTTTTGTTGATGGTTTCTTTTGCTGTAAAAAAGCTTTTTATTTTGATGTAGTCCCATTTGTTAATTTTCTCTTTAGCTTCCATTGCCCTAGGGGCAGTGTCAGTGAAGAAGTTCTTGTGGCATATGTCTGAGATTTTGTTGCCTGTGGATTCCTCTAGTATTTTTATGGTTCCCCGTCTTATGTTTAAGTCCTGTATCCATTTTGAATTTATTTTTGTGTATGGTGTAAGTTGGTGATCTAGTTTCATTTTTTTGCATGTATCTGTCCAGTTTTCCCAACACCATTTATTGAAGAGACTGTCTTGACTCCATTGTATGTTCATGCCTCCTTTGTCAAATATTAATTGAGCATAGTGGTTTGGGTCGATATCTGGGTTCTCTATTCTGTTCCATTGATCAATATGTCTGTTCTTGTGCCAGTACCAGGCTGTTTTGAGAACAGTGGCTTTGTAATACAGCTTGAAATCTGGTATTGAGATCCCACCTACTTTATTCTTCTTTCTGAGGATTGCTGAGGCTAGTCGGGGTCTTTTTTTATTCCAGATGAATTTTTGGAGAGTTCTTTCTAGGTCTGTGAAATATGCTGTTGGTATTTTGATGGGGAGTGCATTGAATCTGTAGATTGCTTTGGGTAGTATGGACATTTTAATGATGTTGATTCTACCAATCCAGGAACATGGTATGTTCTTCCATCTGTTTACTTCTTCCTCTATCTCTTTTTTCAGTGTCCTGTAGTTTTCTGCGTATAGGTCTTTTACCTCCTTAGTTAAGTTTATTCCTAGGTATCTTAATTTTTTTGGTGCGATGGTAAATGGGATTGCTTTTTTAGTCTCTCTTTCTGTAAGTTCATTATTGGTGTATAGAAAAGCCATAGATTTCTTGGCGTTAATTTTGTATCCCGCTACATTGCCGAATTCATTTATTAAGTCTATTAGCTTTTTGATGGAATCTTTTGGGTTTTTTATGTACAATATCATGTCATCTGCAAATAAGGACAGCTTCACTTCTTCTTTTCCAATTTGGATGCCTCTTATTTCTTCTTCTTGCCTAATTGCGATAGCTAATACTTCCAGTACTATGTCAAACAGGAGTGGTGAGAGTGGGCATCCCTGTCTTGTTCCTGTTCTTAGGGGAAATGGTTTTAGTTTTTGCCCATTGAGTATGATGTTTGCTGTGGGTTTATCATAAATAGCTTTTATTATGTTGAGGTATGAGCCTTCTATTCCCACCTTGTTGAGAGTTTTTATCAAGAAAGGGTGTTGGATTTTGTCAAATGCTTTTTCTGCATCTATTGATATGACTATGTGATTTTTATCTCTCAGTTTGTTTATGTGATGTATCACGTTTATTGATTTGCGGATATTGTACCATCCTTGCATTCCTGGAATAAATCCTACTTGGTCATGGTGTATGATCTTTCTGATGTACTGCTGGAGCCGATTTGCTAGAATTTTGTTGAGGATTTTGGCATCAATGTTCATGAGGGATATTGGCCTGTAATTCTCTTTCATTGAGTTGTCTTTATCTGGTTTTGGTATTAGGGTGATGCTAGCTTCATAGAAGGAGCCTGGAAGTGTTCCTTCCTCTTGAATTTTTTGGAATAGTCTGAGGAGGATAGGTTTTAGTTCTTCCTTGAAAGTTTGATAAAACTCTCCTGTGAAGCCATCTGGCCCCGGGCTTTTGTTTGCCGGAAGCTTTTTGATGACTGCTTCAATTTCTTCCATAGTTACTGGCATGTTGAGCTGTTTAGAATCTTCCTGATTGAGTTTTGGAAGGTTGTATTTTTCTAGGAATATGTCGATTTCCTCTAGGTTGTCCAGTTTGTTGGAATAGAGTTGTTCGTAGTATTTTGTAACAATCCTTTGTATTTCGTCGGGGTCTGTTGTTATTTCACCTCTTTCATTTCTGATTTTGTTTATTTGGGTCCTCTCTCTTTGCTTCTTGGTGAGCCTGGCTAGAGGTCCATCAATCTTGTTTATCCTTTCAAAGAACCAGCTCTTGGTTTTGTTGATCTTTTGTATTGTTTCTTTGGTCTCTATGTCGTTTATCTCCGCTCTGATCTTTATTATTTCTTTCCTTCTGCTTACACTGGGCTTATCTTGTTGCTCTCTCTCTAACTCTTTGAGTTGTTGGGTTAGGTAATTTATTACCATTGTTTCTTGTTTTTTGAGGTAGGCTTGTAGAGCTATGAACTTCCCTCTCAGGACTGCTTTCATTGTGTCCCATAGATTTTGGATTGTTGTGTTTTCATTGTCGTTTGTTGCCATGATGTTTTTTATTTCTTCCTTGATGTCTTTGGTAACCCAGTCATGGTTTAATAACATGCTGTTTAGTCTCCAAGTGTTTGATTTCTTTGGGTTGTTTTTATTGTAGTTGATTTCCAGTTTTATGCCACTGTGATCTGAGAAGATACTTGATATGATTTCTATCTTCTTGAATTTGGAGAGACTTTGCCTATGTCCTAACATATGGTCTATCTTTGAAAATGACCCATGTGCACTTGAGAAGAATGTATATTCTGTGGCTTTGGGGTGAAATGTTCTGAAGATGTCGATTAATTCCATCTGTTCTAGTGAGTCATTTAGGATTGATGTTTCTTTGCTGATTTTTTGTTTAGAGGATTTGTCCAATGGTGATAGTGGGGTATTGAAGTCTCCTACTATGATTGTATTACTGTCAATCTCTCCTTTGATGTCTTCCAGGAGTTTTTTAATGTATCTTGGTGCTCCTGTATTGGGTGCATATATGTTTACCAGAGTTATTTCTTCTTGTTGGATTTCTCCCTTTAGTATTATGAAGTGGCCTTCATTATCTCTTGTTATGTCCTTCACTTTGAGATCTAATTTGTCAGATATAAGTATTGCAACCCCAGCTTTTTTTTCATTTCCATTTGCCTGGAAAACCTTTTTCCATCCCTTTACTCTCAGTCTGTATGCATCCTTTTTTTTGAGGTGGGTTTCCTGTAGACAGCAGATATCTGGGTTTTGTTTTCTTATCCAGTCTGTTACCCTGTGTCTTTTGATTGGGGCATTCAATCCATTTACATTTAAAGTTATTATTGATAGGTACTTATTTGACGCCATTTTTATTCTATACCCCTGTGTACCTTCTTTGCTTCCTATTTCTTTCTTTCTTTTTTTTTTTTACAGCAGACCCTTTAGCATTTCTTTCATTGCTGGTTTGGTGGTGATAAACTCCCTTAGTCCTTTTTTGTCTCTGAAGCTCCTGATTTCACCTTCAATTTTGATTGATAGCCTTGCTGGGTACAGTATTCTTGGATTTAGACCCTTCCTTTGCATGACTTGGTATATTTCATTCCATTCCCTTCTGGCCTGATGAGTTTCTGTTGAGAAATCAGTTGCTAGTCTTATGGGGGTTCCTTTGTATGTAACTGTCTGTCTCTCTCTGGCCGCTTGTAAGATTCTTACTTTGTCGTTGGTGTTTGCCAACTTAACTATAATGTGCCTTGGCGTCGGTCTTTTGGGGTTCATTTTGCTTGGAACTCTGTGAGCTTCTTGGATTTGTGTGGGTTTTTTCTTCCCTATATCAGGGAAGTTTTCTGTTATTATTTCTTCAAACAGGTTTTCTATTCCTTGCTCAGTTTCCTTTCCTTCTGGCACCCCTATTATCCTGATGTTGTTTTGTTTTGTATTGTCCCGAAGTTCCCTTACGCTCTCCTCCATCTTTCTAATTTTTGTTTCTAGAAGCTGTTGTAATTGGGTATTTTTTTCCATCTTGTCTTCTAGCTCACTTATGCGGTCCTCTGCTTCATCTAGTCTACTCTTGATGCTTTCTATTGAGTTCTTTACAGCAGCGATGTCATTTTTCATTTCTTCTTGGTTCTTCTTCATTTCTTCTTGGTTCTTACTCATATTGTCGAATTTGTCTTCCATCCTTTTCAGCCACTTTATGACCATTTCTCTGAATTCTTTCTCTGATAGGTTGTTTGCCTCTAAATCGTTTACTTCCTTTTCTGGTGATGCCTGCTTCTCTTTCCTGTTTGGGCTGTTTCTTTGTCTCCCCATGGTCTCTCTTCTCCGGATGTCTGGTTATATAGATTTCTCTCTCTGGCGTTGATTTAAAGGTATAAAATACAACACAACCAGGCACAACAGACAAGGCACTGAACAGAATTGTATTCACAATATTAATAACCTCCAATAAAGGTAACCACCAGAGAAAGACAAATTAGGGAATAGGAGTGGAAGAGGGAGAGTAAAAAGAAAGAACAACAACGAAGAAAAAAAAAAACAACAACAAAGAGTGTGAATCTGAACTTGGGAAAAGAGCAGAAAGAAAGAAAAGAAAAAACAGAAAAGAAAAAAAAAGTAAGAGAGACAAGAATGATACTAAGAGAGAAAAGGGGAACAAACTATATATATGGGGAGTAAACTCCACTAGAACAACCACTATTCCCAGCAAATTCCAGCAACACGAGCCTGGAGATTAATACAAACTGCAACAGCAGCTAATATCAAGTGAGGCAAGGGAAAACAAAAGTAAAAAACAAACAAAAACAAAGCAAACAAAAGAACCAACCAAACCAACAAAAAGAATAATCAAAACAATCTCATAAAAAAGCATAAAAATTCAATCTAATCAACATTCAAGCAAACAACAACAAAAGGCCCGAGAGAAAAATAATTTTTTAAAGGTAGCGTAGAGAGAGGTTTGTATGGATTTGGAGCAGGGGGTTGGGAATTAGATATATAAGTAGGGTGAAGTTTTAGCAGGGAGTAAACTGAAAAAGTAGGGAAAATCTAAAGCCAGAAAGGGTTAAGATAAACTGGGGACCAAAAGGGGAAAGGTTAGGAGGAGAGTGATGGCATAATTTTAGCTTTGAGATAGGGTAAAGCGATTGTAAGGGAAAGATGCAAATCGAATGTAGGACACTAATCCAAAAATAAAAGAGATGGAAAATCAAATGACATTAAAAAAAAAAAAAGTAAAATAATAGTAATAATAGTGCTGATTGAAAATAAAAATGTAATAATTAAAAAGGTGAAAATCAAGTGAGGAAAAAGAAAAAATATTAGTTTCTTAAGTAAAAGATGCAAAAAATGAAAATAAAAAAATATGAGAATAAAAAAATTAAAAAATTGAAAAAAGAATTGAAAATTAAAAAATAGGAAGACTAAAATGTGCAGTAGCGGCTGTCATTCACTTCCTCTATTATTCTGTTTGGTACGCCTTTTTCCCAGTCTGGGCGGTATTTCAGTTCAGCTTCATTCCAGGGCTCCTCAGTGTTGGAAGCCAGTCCTGCTTTTTAAGCCAGCCCTGTCTTAATTTCTCGTATTTATTTTTGATTACACCAGAGACAATTAGCGTTTCAGCCCCTGGGTGGCGGTGTTTCTGAATTGACTTCCGGGCCTCTCTAGCTCTTTTTTCTTTTTTTTTTTTCCCCCTTCTATGGCACTCACTACCAGTTTGTGGAGGCGTGCGCCTCAGAGCTGCCTCTCTGATGGTCACACGCAGCTCTGGCCCCAGGTTCCGAAAAAACACCTTCCCCCTGCAGTCTTTCAGGGTTTCCACCTGGGTTTACCTCTGTATTGGGCTTAGCAATCAGAGTCGGAAAGAGCCCAGGTGTGCGGACCGTGGGTCTGTGCGCCAGACTAAGGAGCCTGCACTCCTTTGAAAATTCTTAGTCTGACCCTCCTCGTCAGATTAAAATGAGTTGCTTTCAAGAGGTCACTTCTGTTAGCAGCTCAGAAGACCCCCCTCCTCATTCACGGATCACGGCAGTTCCAACTGCCGCCGATTTTTCTAGGCACAGACCTCCCGGCTCCTGCCGGTCCTGCGGCTGCCACGCTTCCCTCACCCAGCGCTTCCCTCACCCACCTCGGGGATTAGAAACCGCAGCTTATTTCAGACAAAATCTGACCTTTCCGTGGTGCAGTGAAGAGTTTCTTTGAATCCGAATGTTTGCGCTGATAGGGGACCGGTGGTCTGGTGCTCCCAGCAGTTCAGTGTTTGCAGTTGCCGCGGAAAGTCAGGTTTCCACTAAAATCCTCCTTTCCTTGCAAGATGGCGAGGCGCCCGGCGAGCCCGCAGCTCCGGGAGGGGACACAGCCCCTGTGGCTGCTGCGCGGTCAGAGGAACACTGCCCAGCACTCCCCCGCCTTCTCCTGGAGTTTAGCTGTCCCTTGGCTTGCCCACATACACTCCCTCTGCGAGCCTCTGCTGCTCCGACTCTCCGCCCCAGGAACAGACTCCAAACCCGACTCTATTCCGTCGCCATTTTTCCCCGAGATCATGCCATTTGGTATTTTAATGGGGATTGCATTGAATCTATAACTTGCTTTGGGTAGTGTGGACATTTTAATGATGTTGATTCTACCAATCCATGAATATGGTATATTCTTCCATTTATTTTAACATCTTCTCTATCTCTTTTTTTCAATATCTTGGAGTTTTCTGAGTATAGGTCTTTTACCTCCTTAGTTAAGTTTATTCCTAGGTATCTTAATTTTTTTGGTGCAATGGTAAACAGGATTGTATTTTTAGTTTCTCTTTCTATGAGTTAATTATTGTTGTATAAAAAAGCCATAGATTTCTGGGTGTTAATTTTGTATACTGCTGCATTGCCGAATTTACTTATTAAGCCTAGTAGTTTTTTGATGGAGTCTTTGGGATTTTTCTCTGTGCAGTATCATGTCATCTGCGAATAATGACAGTTTTACTTCTTCTTTTCCAATTTGGATGCCTTTTATTTCTTCTTCTTGTCTGATCCCTATGCCTAGCACGTCCAGTGTATGTGGAATAGAAGCGGTGAAAGTGGGCATCCTTGTCTTGCTCCTGTTCTTAGGGGAAATGAATTTAGTTTTTGCCCATTGAGTATGATGTTGGCTGTAGGTTTGTCATATAAGGCTTTTATTATGTTGAAGTATGATCCCTCTTTTCCCACTTTGCTGAGAGTTTTTATCAAGAAAGGGTGTTGGATTTTGTCAAATGCTTTTTCTGCATCGATTGATATGATTATGTTATTTTTGTCTCTCCATTTATGTGATGTATCACATTTATTGATTTGCAGATATTGTACCATCCTTGCATCCTCGGAATAAATCCTACTTGGTCATGGTGTATGATCTTTCTAATGTAATGTTGGATCCGATTTGCCAGAATTTTGTTGAGGATTTTAGCATCTATGTTCATCAAGGACAATTGCCTGTAGTTCTCTTTCTTTGTGATATCTTTATCTGGTTTTGGAATTAAGGTAATGCTGGCTTCATAATAAGAGCATGGAAGTGTGCCTTCCTCTTGGATTTTTTGGAATAGTCTGAGGAGGATAGGTTTTAGTTCTTCTTTGAATGCTTGGTAGAACTCCCCTGTAAAGCTGTCTGGACCAGAGCTTTTGTTTGCTGGAAGATTTTTGATTACTGCTTCAATTTCTTTGGTAGTTATAGTCTATTCAGGTTTTTTTTTTATTCTTCCTGATTGAGTTTTTGGATCGTGTATTTTCTAATAATATGTCCATTTCACCTAGGTTGTCCAGTTTGTTGGAATAGAGTTGTTCATAGTATTTTTTCATAATCCTTTGTATTTTGGTGGGGTCTGTTGTTATTTCACCTCTTTCATTTCTGATTTTGTTTATTTGGGTCCTCTCTCTCTGCTTCTTGATGAGCCTGGCTAGAGGTTCATCAATCTTGTTTATCCTTTCAAAGAACCAGCTCTTGGTTTTATTGATATTTATTTATTTGGTCTCTATGTCATTTATTTCATCTCTATGTCATTTATTTCCACTCTGATCTTTATTATTTCCTTCCTTCTGATAACTCTGGGCTTTTCATGTTTCTCTCTTTCTAATTCTTTGAGTTGTAGGGTTAGATAATTTATTACCATTTTTTCTTGTTTTTTGAGGTAGGCCTGTATAGCTATTATGAACTTTCCTCACAAGACTGCTTTCACTGTGTCCCATAGACTTTGGATTGTTGTGTTTTTTTTTTGTTATTTGTTACCAGGATGCTTTTTATTTCTTCTTCAATCTCTTTGGTTACCCAATCATTGTTTAATACTGTGGTTGCCAACTTTTTGGACCTCATGGGCCACAAGTGGTCTGCGGACCAGCAGTTGGCAACTACTACTCCAAAGGTTTCCTTAAACCAGCGGTCACCAACCTTTTGGACCTCACAGACCACCAATGGTCTGCAGCCACTGGTTTAATAGCATGCTATTTAGCCTCCAAGTATATGATTTTTTTCATTGTTTTTATTGTAGTTGATTTCTAATTTTATGCCATTGTGGTCCGAGAAGATGCTTGATATGATTTCTATCTTCTTGAATTTGAAGAGACCTTTCCTATGTTCCAGTATGTGATCTATCTTTGAAAATGACCTGTGTGCACTTGAGAAGAATGTATATTCTGTAGCTTTGGGGTGAAATGTTCTGAAGATGTCAATTAAGTCCATCTGATCTAGTCATTTAGGATTTATGTTTCTTTGCTGATTTTTTGTATAGAGGATTTATCCAGTGTCAGTAGGGTATTAAGGTCCCTTACTAAGACTGTGTTGCTGTAGATCTCTTCCTTGACATCTTCTAGAAGTTTTTTTTATGTATTTGGGTGCTCCTATATTGGGTGCTTATATGTTTACCAGAGTTATACCCTCTTGTTGAATTGCTCTCTTTAGTGTTATGAAGTGGCCTCCCTTAGCTCTTGTTATGGCTTCACTTTGAGGTCTAATTTATCAGATAGAAGTACTGCTACCCCAGCTTTTTTTTTTTTCATTTCCATTTGCCTGAAAAATTTTTTCCATCCCTTCACTATCAGTCTGTGTGAGTCCTTTGTTCTGAGGTGGGTCTCTTGTAGACAACAGATATATGGGTCATGTTTTCTTATCCATTTAGCTACCCTATGTCTTTTGATTGGAGCAGTTAATACATTTACATTTAAGGTTATTATTGATAGGTACTTGTTTGTCGCCATTTTTGTTCTTTAGGCCTGTGTTCCTCCTTCCCTTTCTATTTCTTCTTTTTACAGCAGTCCCTTTAGCATTTCTTGCATTGCTGGTTTGGTGGTAATAAACTCCCTTAGCCCTTTTTTGTCTGTGAAGCTCCTGATTTCACCTTTAATTTTGAATGATAGCCTTGCTGGGTATAGTATTCTTGGATTCAGTCCCTTGCTTTGCATCACTTTTGTATACACCATTCCATTCCCTTCTGGCCTGATGTGTTTCTGTTGAGAAATCAGTTGATAGTCTAATGGGAGATCCCTGTAGGTAACTTTCTATCTCTCTCTGGCAGCCTTTAAGATTCTTTGTCATTGGTGTTTGCCAATTTAATTATGATGTGTCTTGGTGTCAGTCTTTTTGGGTTCATCTTGATTGGGACTCTGTGAGCTTCTTGGACTTGTGTGTGGTTTTTTTCCCCAATATCAGGGAAGTTTTCTTTCATTATTTCTTCAAATAGATTTTCTATTCCTTGCTCAGTTTCCTCTCCTTCTGGCAGATGTTGTTTCATTTCGTGTTGTCCCAAAGCTCCCTTAAGCTCTCCTCCTGTTTTTTAAGTTTTTTTTTCCAGTTGCTGCTCTGTTTGGGTGTTTTTTCCTACCTTGTCTTCTAGCTCACTGATGCAGTTCTCAGCTTCTTCTAGCCTACTGTTGATGCTTCCTATTGTGTTCTTTATTGCAGCTATGTCGTTCTTCATTTCTCTTGGTTTTTATTCATTTTCTTTTGATTCTTACACATGTTGTTGAATTTGTCTTCCATCCTTTTCAGCTTCCTTATGACCATTGCTCTGAATTCTTTCTCTGACAAATTGCTTGCCCCCATTTCGTTAACTTCCTTTGCCGGTGATTCCTCCTTTTCTTTTGTATGAGGGCTGTTTCTTTGTCTTCCCATGTTCACTCCTCTCAGGGTGTCTGGTTATGTGGCTCACTCTCTACCACATTGAATAAAAGGCACAAAATACAACCTGACAAGACACGACACAGAGGGAACAAAACACAAGTGTATTCATGACGCTGATAACCCCAAATAAAGGTGACCACCAGAGAAAAAAGACTTAGGGGAGAGAACAGAGCACAAAAATGATATTGAGAATGGGAAAAAAGGTAAGAGAGAAAAGAAAAAAGAAGGGGAAGAAATATATCTATATGGGCGGGGGCGGGGGGACACTTAAAAAAACCAACAACTAAACCAAAAATTCCAAACAACAAACACCCGGAAAAAAAGGAGGGGAGCTGAATCTGAAGAGGCAGAGCTTATTTCCAGAGGTAAGGTAAAGGAATTGAATGAATGGGGAAATGGCCACGATTCAGTATAGAGGAGGTAGAAAGAGAATGCGTGTGTAAGAAGAAAAGTAAAAAACAAAATAGTCAATAAAAACATAATTTCCCTTTTCTTTAATCTATCTATGTATTCATCTATTTTTAGAAAAGGAGAATAGGGTAGGGCACAGATAGGCCTGAGTTTGGTGAGTGAAACTAAGCTATTAGTAGAAGAGAACAAGCGAGGAGAGGAAAACAAAAGCATAAAATAAAAAACAAAAACAAAAAAAACAACAACAAGAAAAAAAATTGGCTAGCAGAGAAAGAGAAAAGAGAAGGGTGCATGGACTTGGAGCAGGGGAAAGGAAATTAGATATATGAGTAAGCCAACAGAGACTACTAAAATAGTAATGCATTAATAGAGCAGATAAAGAAGATCAATTTTTATCAAGGAGTAAAAAGAAAGAAGAAACAAAAACTAAAGCAGGAACAGGAGAAGAGAAACAGGATGGAAAAGGGGGAAGTGAGGAAGAAAGTGTTGGCATAAAGGAAAAAATGAGATAGAGTAAAATGTTAAAAATAATAATAAAATAAATAAAAATCGAATGTAGAACACTAATAAAAAAATAAAAATCTATAATAATAAAAGTAATATGCTAATTAGACCAAACGTCCTTCCCGATGAGCCGGGGCTGCGAGGGCTGAGGCAGCCGGCAGTGGCTGCGAGGGCCAATCCCCTTTCACGAATTTCATGCATCAGGTCTCTAGTAATCTATATAAAAGCCTAAGCGACCAGCCAACTGGCCAGTAGCTATGATGCTCATCGACCACCAGGGGGCAGATGGTCAATCGAGGAGCTGCTGAGCAACAGCAACTTTGCAGAGTACCCTCTCGCACTCTGGGACTCCTTGAGGGATGTCAGGCTGCCAGTCTCTGCCCGATACCTGCAGGCCAGGCTGAGGGATCCCACTGGTGCACAAGTCCATGCACCCGGCCTCTAGTAATAATAATAATCCTATCTAATAAAGCGGGAATATGCAAATTGACCATCACACTGTCACAAAGATGGTGGTGCCCACAGTGGAGGCGGAGTTTCCGTAACACAAGATGGCTGTGCCCACAGCAGAGGCAGGGTTTCTGTAACACAAGATGGCTGCACCCACAGCGGAGGCCGAGTTCCTGTAACGAGCCTTAAGGAGCAATCAGCAAGGACCTGAGGCTGCGTGATGCTGGGCCGGGGCAGGGGACTGAGCCTGCGTCCCCCGCCTGGTGGGGCTTGACAGGAGACCTCAGGCCGCACCCCCCACCCCGACATCAGGCTGGGGGACCTCAGGCCGCGCCCCTCACAAACCTGGCAGGGCTTGACAGGGGACCTCAGGTGTACACCCCTGCCCGGCGGGGCTTGATGGGGGACCTCAGGCCATACCCCCCGCCCGGCGGGGCTTGATGGGGGACCTCAAGGTGCCCCTGCTGCCCGGTGCTGGGCTGGGGGACCTGAGGCTGCACCCCCTGCCCAGCAGGGCTTGACCACAGGGGACCTTAGGCTGTGCCCCCCACCCGATAAGGCTTGATGGGGGACCTGAGGCTGCACCCCCCGCCCAGCGGGGCTTGACAGGGGACCTCAGGCCACGCCCCCTGCCCAGCAGGGCTTGACGGGGAACCTCAAGATGCACCCCCCCCCCACCCCGGTGCTGGGCCAGGGGACCTAGGCTGCGCCCCCCACCCAGTGGGGCTTGATGGCTGATCTCAGGCCATGCCCCCCACCTGGCGGGGCTTGATGGGGGACCTGAGGCTGCACCCCCCGCCCAGCGGGGCTTGACAGGGGACCTCAGGCCATGCCCCCTGCCCAGCAGGGCTTGACGGGGAACCTCAAGATGCACCCCCTCCACCCCGGTGCTGGGCCAGGGGACCTAGGCTGCGCCCCCCACCCAGTGGGGCTTGATGGCTGATCTCAGGCCATGCCCCCCACCTGGCGGGGCTTGACGGGGGACCTCAGGCTGTGACCCCCACCCTGTGGGACTTGATGGGCCGGGGGACCTGAGGCTGTGCCCCCTGCCGGCGCCGGGTCAGGGGACCTGAGGCTGTGCCTCCTGCCCAGTGGGGCTTGATGGGGGTGGGGCTGGTTGGGTCTGGATCTTGTCCAATGGGGGTGGGGCTGGCTGGGTCTGGGTCTCACTTGATTTTGAGGCACTGCGGGTCGGTGGGGACTTGACTCTGGGTCCCATGGCATGCCCAGACTCTTGACAGGAGAAAGATTTTACTAATTTACTTTCATCTCTTACACTTCTATTTATAGAGAAAGGACAAATAGCAATATTAAAACATTTCCTCCTGCCGAAACCGGACTCAAGGGTCCCAGGTTCGATTCTGGTCGGGGGCATGTACCTTGGTTGCGGGCACATCCCCGGTGGGGGGTGTGCAGGAGGCAGCTGGTCAATGTTTCTCTCTCATCAATGTTTCTAGCTCTCTATCCCTCTCCCTTCCTCTCTGTAAAAAAATCAATAAAAATATATTTTAAAAGTATATATATATATATTTCCTCTAATTAATCCCCTTTTAATGTGCATGAATTTCGTGCACCGGGCCACTAGTAATAATAATAATAAATTAAAATAATTTAAAAATATATAAAATGAAAAATATTTTAGTTTTTTAAGTAAAAGATTTTCTTAAAAAAAGCAAAGTGAAGTTCGTTCACTTCAGCTGAGTATTTAATGTTCTGTGCGGGCTGGTCTAAGACACCTCTCCACTGTTCTGTCTGCCATGTCTCAGCTTCCTGCTAGTCAGTGCCATGTTAAAGCTCCCAGCAATCCACCTCTCCTCTGTGTCAGATGCCACAGCCTTGGTTTCAGGCCAGAGGGATCAATTTGCCAGCTTTGTTTTTCTGCCTGTTTTCAGTCGTATTTATACAAGCATCTATTTCTGACACGGCCTCTAGGTGGTGGTGTTTCTGTATTAGTTTCAGGGACCAAATGACCCCTCATCCCAGTCCCTGAGGGCTCCCTTAGGGTATTTTGAATCTTTATTTCCCTGCTGGGCTTAAGGCTGGTGCAGCTGCACTGCTAGGAGGGGCCTGGTCTCCAGGAGAAAAATGTCCAGGTTTGGAGGGAATGGACTATCCCAGAGCTGGCTTCCTGGTTGCCTCTCCCTATTTTGTTCCCCAGCTTCCACAAAACCACCTTCCCCTGCACCGAAGCCATGGTGTTTGTGATTGAAAGATCCTGGGTTTAGCAGGTAAAAGCAAGAAAAGTATAAAGACAGAGCAACCGCACCACCGCACGTCTCTCTCTCCCCCCAGCACTGCACAGCCAGTGCAGAACTTCAGGCTGCTTTTCTGGGCACAGCCTCCCATGGCTGTGGGTTTAGATTTAGAGTCCCCCGCTGCCAGCAGCCCTGTGGACACCCTTCCATAGTTGAGCGCTACATGTGTCCCCAATGTATGGGGACGTGGTGTAGCGCAGTCTCCCTCTGACACTCTGTTCCCAGCTGCGCACATTTCTCCCTCCATCCCAGATCCCCAATCCCACCAGTCTCCCAGCTACTTCTGAACTCTCTATCTGTTCCGTGAGAAGGCGCCATTTTGTCTCACCTTGACAAACTTTTGAGGAGCCCACGGCCAGGGAGGCTGGAGTCTAGGTGTTCATGGGTTCACAGCCGAGGCAGCTGTTTCCTGGCGGATGTGGCTGTAGCATCCTGGGTGGTGTTGGAGGTCTCCCCAGGTGGAGGTGAAGCTGGACTCTTGGTCACAGCTGCTGTCCCCTTCAAGATTGTGCATTCTCTGCAGCAGAGCCAGCCACCCCGGGAGAGATTTCAGCGGTAGGAGAGGCTGCCTTGCTAGGGGAACCTAATCCGCCAGTCCCCAACAGTCCTGCGGAATATAACTGTCTCTCTCTCTCTCTCTCTCTCTCTCTCTCACTCACACACACACACACACACACACACACACACACACACGCCCACATGTCCATGCACTCCCCTTTCACGCTCTCACTCTATTTCTCACTGCCGTCCTGTCTGCCGCCATCTTGGATCTCTGACCATGTATAATCTTTAAAATCTAAAGCAAATGCAGAAGTGTTCTTTTTAAGACATAAACCTTTCATACTTTCATTTATGGATCAGTTTGTTCATAAGTAACTGAATCTTTGATTGTTCTTAGCTGAAAAACGACTACAGCTTTTTTTACTCTTTTGCTTTAATGTTGAGTACTTAAAAGTTCATTAAGCTGCATTGTAATATACTGATCCTTTTTTTAAAATTTATAAATAAAATTCATGAAATTGCTTTTCTCTTGCCATGTATTAGCCCAACCTTACCGATTGTTTTCCTCCGTAGGTAATAGAGAAGAGGAAACCTAATCAATGACTGGGGAATAATATGGAAGAAGATGGAAAAGAACTTGTTTGATGGGTAAGAAATAAAATAATAATAATAAGTTATTAATAGCATATGTATGGCCAATCTGTAATAGGTTGCCAAGGTTGGCATACCATTAGTGTGAGTAATCAGTTTCTATCTTTGTCTTATCTTCATTCTGAACTTTCACCACTTCCTTCTCACGGTTGAGAAATTTTCAGTACTATGGATTAACTTAAGCTAAGAAAGGACACAACCATATTTGAAGATAAAGATGGGATCTGGGAACCAGCGACCATACAAAAACAAGTCTAGGGTAGGTCTTGAAGTTTACTGGTGGTTGTATAGAGAATATGTCTGTCATGACCTGTCACCTTTTTTTGCTCTCCAAATACTGCCAGCTGCTGTGATGTCAGACTCACCATGGGGAGGGATCCCATTCATTAGGCAAGTGCAGATTTTATGTCAGGTGGCAAATAGAATTCCATAGAAAGCCCAGTAAAAGATGTGACTAAATTGATGAGATTATAACATTTTTCAATTACCTACATCCGTACATTCTTATTGTGAATCATTTAAACAGAGGTGCCCAAAGCTTGCATCTTAGCCCCCTCCCAGAGAGTATACAGAGTATGATACATATTTGTGCAACCTTCTCCTTTGCCTAGTATTTAAAAACTTGGGCTTAGGAGCCAAACTGGTTTTGACTAGCCACTGTTAACTTTACATTTGGGTAAGTTAATTTCTCTGTGCCTCAATTCCTTGGGTATAAAGAGGGAACAATAAAATGTCTATCTCATACCATGTTGAAGATTAATTAGTTAATCCATATAAAAAACTTGGAATAATGCCTGGAAGATAGTAAGTGCTCAGTAAATGTTAGCTATAATTCCCATATGCCTTCCAGTTAACATGTTTATGTACCAACCCTCCACAGATTAATCTTTGTCTGATATACCCCAAGAGTTACACCTTCTTGGGTAAGGTTAAACCCTGGCAAGGATTTTTAAGTTTTTTCATGAAAGTTTTCTTTTTGGTTTCAAGCTTCATTTCTCTCAGATTATGCTGCTAGACTAAGTGAAGATAGAGTTGTACACCTTCAACTCTTACTTTATCTCTTATGATGTGTATGATGCTTATAGGTATGTATGAATAAACACCTATTTTGGGGCTATGATAGTTTTACCCTGTTCATAAAAGTATCTGTGTCAAAGCTGGACTCAGGATTCTCTTGTTTCTGAAAAGGTATGTCAAATTTTCTAAGATTCCCTCCGTCTATTTTGAAGGACAGGTCATTTGAGTTTCTTTTTTTGTTTCACAGAATTCTAATAGTTTTGAAAGTGTCTTTGATATATTTTTCATGGCTTGTCAGCAAGAAGCAAGGACACTGAAAGTCACCTCTTTTTAATATTTTTTCCTCCTGTATTATTTTAGGGTTCTCTTAGATTATTATGTACTACTCTTTCTGCTCTATTTTAGAAGATTTATATGTGAAAACAAATTGACATTTACTGAGTATTTATTATGTGTCAGACCGTTTTTTGGTACTTATTTTCTCATTTAATCCTGTCATCCACTTATGAAGCAGATACTATTATTATCTTCATTTTAAAAGCTGAGGAAAGTGAGACACAAACTGAGTAATTTGTCCAAAGTCACAGAACCTGTCCTGTTGAGTAGAGGGGTGCTGGTCTAGTTAATGAACTCTTTTAAGGTTTCCTAAGATGAATATGGATTTAAATAAAACAGAAAAGCCAAATGTCTCCTAAAAAAGTCACCATAACAAATCTGGTTTTGCTTGCTTGTGAGAAGGAAAATTTGAAATTATGTAGCTTCTGAAGTATGGGGGAAATGATGTAGATGATTATTTTTCTTGACCATACTTAAATGAATATAGTTGTTTTGCTTCATTAGGAATTGAGTGGATAGAAATCACTACCTAGCTAAGAACCAAGTACATGTTTAATATGGATTAGAGTGAGCTGATTTGTAGATTACCATTTAGCTGCTATTCATAGAAACATGCAGACAGAAAGATTTAACTGTGCAGCAGTTTGGAACTGATTGGTAATTGGAAATTGTTCTTTTGTTCTATTAAATAATATTTTGAATGACAGCAGAAAGTTGTGCAAGAGATGAAAAGGCAGGAGAAAGGTGACTTATGGGTCTTATAATTAGAATGTCACTGATAAGTGATGGTTTACAATGTAAATTTTCATTAACAATCAACATTTATATAGGGACTGGAAGGACTTATAGTATGTGGTGGTTTTTGTTCTGGGGTCTGTCTTGTCAGAGAAAAACATTGGCTTTTCTTCAAATAGCAATTCATTTTCTGTTGAAATACGGTAAAGTACGAAGAGTCAGTGACATTTAAAATAACAAGTATGCTGATAAAAGTTCTGGCTTTCCTGTGAAGTGTGCCTACAAATAGTAATGTTTTCCTCTTCCATCTTTTTTATTTTTTAATTTAAAAAAATTTTTAAATTGATTTTAGAGAGAGAGAAGAAGGTAGAGAGAGGAAAAAATCATCAATTTGTCGTTCCACTTATTTATTCATTCACTGGTTACTTCTTGTATGTGCCCTAACTGGAGATCAAACCCACAACCTTGGCTATCGGGAGGACGCTCTAACCACCTGAGCTACCCAGCCAGGGCTTTTTCTCCTTTTTTTAGATTTATGTAATTTTATGTTTTGTGTGTTTTGTTTTTTTATCTTTTTTTAAAAAAAATATATTTTATTGATTTTTTACAGAGAGGAAGAGAGAGGGATAGAGAGTTCGAAACATCGATGAGGGAGAAACATCGAT
Source organism: Eptesicus fuscus (assembly GCF_027574615.1). Taxonomy (NCBI): domain Eukaryota; kingdom Metazoa; phylum Chordata; class Mammalia; order Chiroptera; family Vespertilionidae; genus Eptesicus; species Eptesicus fuscus. The sequence continues at coordinate 11,694,940 of NC_072482.1, read as the reverse complement.
CAGCTGCCTCTTGCACACCCCCCACTGGGGATGTGCCCGCAACCAAGGTACATGCCCTTGACCGGAATCGAACCTGGGACCCTTGAGTCCGCAGGCGGACGCTCTATCCACTGAGCCAAACCGGTTTCGGCTGTTTTTTTTATCTTTATTGTTGAGAGTATTATATATCCTCCCCCCATTTTTTAAACTCTCTTCATCTTTTTTAACTCCATTCTCTTATTTGAAAATTGCTTCTAAATGTTCATCAAAGTTATGATTCTTGGTGTACGGATCTTTTACAGCAGTGTCTTGAAGGGTGGTCCAGAGGCCCCCCGAGACTCTTTTAGGATTCAAAACTACTTCCATAACAATACTAATACATTACTTGCTTACAGGTATACAGAGGAGTTTTCCAAAGGCCACATGATGTTCAACCAACTGAATGCAGAAATAAGATAGGAGAATCCAGCTGTCTTCCTTAATCTAGACATTAAAAAGATTTGCAAAAGATATAAAATAAGGCCACTCTTCTCACTAGATTTGCAGTGAGAAGCACTGGGGTTTATTTCTACATTAGAATATTACAGTGACCCCAGTGTTGGTCAGAATGTCCCTGCCCTCTCTAGTGATTGGGTAAACTGAGTGGTCACAGGCAGTGCCCACCACACAACACCTCCATGTAGCTTCTAGTAACATTCTGATAGATTGGGGCTGTCTCTCCCAGTCTAGAGAAGTGAAAATTCTGTTCCTTTTTCACAAATTGTGCTAACGGGCAAGTTCTAAATTATAAGGAGCCGTTGGAAATCTGGCCTTAAAGGAGAAAGCAGGGTTTGTTGTTAAGTGGAACACCACCAACCTTGCCAATTGTTCTTTGTATTGATTGTTCTCAACTTTGGGAGGACCATAAGGACCTTTTAGGACAGCCTTTTATTTTTCAGTGTTTATTAAGCACTGAGTCTGTTCTAGGGGCTGGAAATAAGTCAGTGAACAAAATAAAAGCAAAAAACCTCTACTGTCATGGCACTTCCATTCCAGCCTTTGAGTCCTTTGCCCTTGGCTGTGCTTCCCTTGCAGAGAAATTGATGGTAGTGGAGCTTGAACACTGACTGGTGTTCCTTATTGTCTGAATATTGAAGATAGAGTGAAACTGCTTGAATATATATATTTTTTAAAGGCACCAAATTATTTGGGATTTTTCATATCTTACATGGAACCCCATTATAGCAATAAAGGTGGTTCTATCCAATCACCCTTGTTGTGGTTGTTCTAATCTTTTGTTTTCAAAGTTAGTGCTACATTTGTTAAGAAATTTAACTTAAAAAATTAAATACCAGTTGATGTTAAATTTATTCTAATTGTTTTCTATTATTTGAAGAAAAATGTACATACATGTGTGAGATGTTCCTTGCCTGGTGAGTTGCTCCCAAGACCCTGTAATTTGTTTAATACACTTTTATACAGAAAGAGATTACTTGGCTCATTAGATTCTGTCACTGAATAATGGCTTGAAGGTTAACTAATTCGGCCATCAAACTCCTGCTCACCGACTAGATGTCTGTCATATCACTCACTAACTTCAGCCATTTCCAAATGCAGAGGATGGGGAATACCATTAGAATATTAATGGAAAAAGAAACTGACATTCAAAATGTGAATGACCAAAAATTGTCTCTAAAGATTATTTTAATTTAAAATACACTTTAATAAAAGTTCCTTTTTAAGAAAAAAAGGGAGGGTGGCATTTGTTCTTCCCTTCATTGAAGGTGTGAAAGGAGCTTTTTAATCCGAACTCACTAAATGGCTGTTGTCTTCCCGCATTGCTACCGGCCAGGCGCCCTAGTCTCAGCTGTGCCTGGAATACCAAAGACCAGACATCCGAGGTTCAAATAAAACCCATCTTCTGCCAAAGTGGGAACTACATCGTCATTGGGCTGCTTGGGGTGAGGAGGGGGAAACAGTGAGGGATCCTTTTAAAGGTGTGCAACCAAATTTTTTTTTTTAATTCCACACCTTACATCCACCCTTATATGTTTTCGGGAGCCTCTAATTCCTGAGCCTTTCCAAGGTTCTGAAGTTCTAACCAGCTTGCTTGTTTATTTCACCCACATCAGCATTTAAGTGTTAGCATGCCTTATCTGTTACATTTTCCATTCTTCCATTTACTTTCTAGATTCTAAAATTTTGATTATACTTCTCATCTGCTGTTGTGTCATTTTCTCCCATTCTTTCTATTCTTATGAATTTATGCCCTTTTTTACTCCTTTTTAAAAAATTGATTTCAAGAGAGGAAGGAAGAGGGAGAGAGAGATAGAAACATCAATGATGAGAGAGAATCGTTGATCAGCTTCTTCCTGCACACCCCCTACTGGGGATCAAACCCTGACGGGAATCAAACCCTGACTTCCTGGTTCATAGTTTCTGTTGAGAAATCAGCTGACAGTTGTATGGGTGTTCCCTTGTAGGTAATTAACTGTTTTTCTCTTGCTGCTTTTAAGATTCTCTCTTTGTCTTTTGCCCTTGGCATTTTAATTATGACGTGCCTTGGTGTGGTCCTCTTTGAATTCCTCTTGGTTGGTGTTCTCTGCGCTTCCTGGACTTGTAAGTGTATTTCTTTCACCAGGTAGGGGAAGTTTTCTGTCATTATTTCTTCAAATAGGTTTTCAATATCTTTCTCTCTCTCTTCTTCTGGCACCCCCATAATTCAGATGTTGGTACGCTTGAAGTTGTCCCAGAGGCTCCTTACACTATCTTCATATTTTTGGGTTCTTTTTCTTTTTGCTTTTCCGGTTGGGTGTTTTTTGCTTCTTTGTATTTCAAATCTTTGACTTTATTCTTGGGATCCTCTAGTCTGCTGTTGGATCTCTGTATATTATTCTTTATTTCAGTCAGTGTATGCGTAATTTCTGATTGGTCCTTTTTCATATCCTTGAGGGTCTCACTAAATTTCTTGGAGGTTTCTAGAAGATTCTTGAGTAACCTTATAACCGTGGTTCTGAACTCTATATCCAGTATTTTGCTTTCATCCTTTTCTTTCATTTGTGACTTGTTTCTTTGTCTCCACATTTTGGCTGTTTCCCTGTGTTTGTTTCTATGTACTGGGTAGCTGCTAAGTCTCCTTAGTTGATAGAGTGGCCTTGTGTGGTAGGTGTCCTATAGGGCCCAGTGGCTCAGCCTCCCCAGTCACCTGAGGTGGATGCTCTTGGTGCACCCCTTTTGTGGGCTGTGTGCACAGTCTTGTTGTAGTTAACCCTTGATTGCTGTTGGTATCACTGGGAGGAATTGACCTCCAGGCCAATTGTCTGTGATGACCAGCTGTGTTTACACTGGAAGATCTGTTGTGCAGGAGACACCCTTATGGGGCAGGACTTGCTTCAGTGGGGCTTTGGTGCTCGCTGAGTCTGCCCCTTGAGTGTGTCTCTTATGGATGTGAAGAGTTGTAATCCAGTATGGTCTCACTCTGACCACTGGATACACTGGCTCTTGGATCTCCAGGAGGTGCAAGGTCAGCCACTGTCTGGGGCTGCCCAGCAGGAGCTACAGAGACATCTGCAGATTCCTCCTCTTTGTATGGGGTTTGGAAGTGCCCAGAGGAGGCCCAGCTGTGAAGCAAGGCAGACTGCTGCTGCCGGGCCTTGGGCCTTCTTTTGGAAGCTCTGCGGCTCTCTGACCCAGCTGCAGTTTGACAGGTTTTAGGTGGAGAAAGGACAGGCCATTCATATGCAAAATCCGATGCACACAGCTTGGGTGGGGTTATAAATTGGGTGGGGCAGGGTCTCTGGGAATCACCAGGGCAGAGCAAACAGCAATGGCTGCCAGTCAGCCCTGCACCTGAGAGGTCCCCGGGTCTCCACGTCCAGCACCCTGGTGCAGGAACAATGATTGCTGCGAGCACCTGTGAGAGAAAGCCACCCTCGCATTCCTGTCCTGATGCCAGACAGTCCAGTTTCTCCCCGTATGTGTCTGGGTCCCCCAGAGTCTCACCCAGAACTGGAGTTCAGAGCAAGCAGGAGCTTGTATCTCCCTTCCGATTAAGAGCAGCACATCCAGGTGCCAGCACTTTACGCGCCTCCACACCTCTTACCATTCTCATTGTGCTTTCTTTACCTCTCTAGTGGTGAAACTTCCACTCAGCCAGCTTTCCCACGGTTCTGGGAGGTAGTTGTTCTGACTTTCAGTTGTAATTTTGATATGGTTGTGAGAGGCAGCAAGTATAGGTGTTTACCTATGCTGCCATCTTGGTTCTCCCTAAATATTATATTTCTAAATGCATAAAATATTCCTGGATATGTCCTTCAGAAGTACACTCAGTTAACTCTATAAGAGGCAACTGGAGATGGAAAGCAGAGGGAAAGTTTTACTCTTGAAAGTTTTATATTCTGTGAAAGATTTGTTTTATTATTTTAAGTATATAAAATGAATATGAAAAAAACAGGACTCCAGTTGTCCTTTGCTAAACTTATAATGAACATTGCTTTCCATATTTGTTTATTTTATTTTTTCCATCACCATACATAATTTTTAAATGCATTTTATTATGGAAAATTTTAAACTTTATACCCCTTTCCTCTTTCTTACCCTACTCCTGAATTATTTGAAACAAATCCTAGACATTATATTATTTCCATCCATAAATATTAAATTATGTGCCTCCCAAATATAAGAATTCTTTTTAAAAACATAACCACAGTAATTTTCACACATAAAATTTGACAGTAATTCCTTAATAGCTCCAAAAGCTAGTAGTCAATGTTCAAATTTTCCCAATTACCTAATTTTTAAAAAAGTTTCATTGTTTGGCTCTGGACAGTGTGGCTTAATTGGTTGGAGCATCATCCCATACACCAGAGGTGGCTGGTTTGATTTCCAATCATGGCACATACCCAGGTTGTAGGTTTGATCTCCAGTCTAGGCACATCCAGGAGTCGACTGACCTGTGTTTCTCTCTCACATGGGTGTTCTTTTTATTTTTGCGACTTTGGATACTTTTACTGTTTAATTTGCAAACAATTTTTATAACAAATTATTTTTAACCAAATCATATCTTAAGAACTGTTTATATAGAAAACCCAGGGAAAAAGTGAACTGTTCATTGTGGAAGGCCTTAAATTACATTATTACAGTAGAAAATACAGGAGGTAGAACGTAACTGAAAAGACTAATGCACCATTAGATTCAATTCTATAGCTCCTGTAGCTACTTCAAATATGGTTTTAGAAACTAAACCCAACATTTCCAGTAACCATAGAAACAGTTAAAATAAAATTTGCCATGAAAGCCCTTATATCATGCTTGATATAGGGAGGTAGGAAGATGTAAGAATCAGGACACATGAGACATGACATTTTATCTACAACCCCTGTTTACTTTACTGAGGGGGTAGTTTCAAAATTTAATCACCTTCTTCAGCTTCAGACTCAAGATTCTTCTTCAGCATTTTTAAGCCACTCCACAAACTTTCCTTTGCTCAAGGAAGACACTTTTCCCCTTTGCAACATGTGCATCTTTGTACCATTTCAGAATGGGCTCCTCACTCAGGACTTCAGCTTTATAAAAAAGCACCACTATTTTCTGGAAGGCTTTCATGAAATGAATGTTATCGTAACAATACTCCTGAATCTTCAGTAACAGTCAGCTCAGACTGACCTTGAGTAGTAAAGGCAGTGAGGAGAGGGCTGTATTGCTTCATGTGTTGATGGTTTGCTCTGCTATAAGCTCCTCTTTTTTGTTCCATTCCACGGTGCTCATTACACTGTACCAGATTAATCCAATGACAATGGGTTCTGGAATGTTCGGACTTTTTTTTTTCATCTCCTCCTTGACATACAAAATTATATCCTTAAATGGATCACCACGGGACATCTGTTCTTGATGCTCTTTCTGGAGTTCTTTACGAACTCCTATGGTTTGCTGATTCTGAACATATTCTGAAAGCTCTTTTAAGCCTGCCTCAGTGAAATACTTTGTGAAATGTTCAACGCTTTGTTTATTGGCAGGAAAAAATTCCATCAGTCTGTTATCCATGCTGACTTTCCGAAGACTTGAAGCTACTGCATTGATGTCTTTTTGATTTATCCATGATTTAAAGAGCTTTACAGCCAAAACCGGTTTGGCTCAGTGGATAGAGCGTCGGTCTGCGGACTGAAGGGTCCCAGGTTCGATTCCGGTCAAGGGCATGTACATTGGTTTCGGGCACATCCCCAGTGGCGGGTGTGCAGTAGGCAGCTGGTCGATGTTTCTCTCTCATCGATGTTTCTAGCTCTCTATCCCTTTCCCTTCCTCTCTGTAAAAAATCAATAAAATATATTTTTAAAAAATAAAGAGCTTTACAGCAAAAGCTGCTGAAACCCCTTCTTTAACCAGATTCTCATTATAAAGACTGTTAAGAATGGGTGCATTAATTATTCCATTAGCTAGGAAAACACCAGTCAACATAGCCAGCTTGTTCCTCTCCGACTCCGAAAAACCCTTTAAGAACAGCAGCAGCTCTTTCACTTCATCTTCAAAACCTTTCTCCAGGTATTTGTAGCGCCTGATTAACTTGTTAAAAACCTGTGCAAATGCTTACATGGTCTTCTTGTGCTGCAAACACACAGACACCTGTACGCATCATGTCATCTGCCAGTGTGCCACCTGGGGCCAGCGTTCCCCCGGCCACCGGAATGTCAGAGTGTTTCTGCATATTGGCGGTAATCAAGTTTTGCTCCAGAAGCATCAAGAAACTTTGCTACTATTTCCAAATCAGCACTAGTTTCACTTAAGCCTTGAATAATACAGTCTTGAAACTGAGTAGGGTCAAACCTCTCTTTTTCATATCTTTTTCTGGTTTTAAAACCCTAGCCTGATAGCGTTGACTTTTGCTGCTTTAGATTATTCATAAAAGACACCCAAATTTAAGGCGAAGAGAAAAGGGCCAGAAATTCCAGATGTCTCTCTTTCTTTTCAATTTTTTATTGATTTCAGAGAGGATGTGAGAGGGAGAGAGAGAGAGAGAGATACATCAATGATGAGAGAGAATCATTGATTGCCTGTCTCCTGTATGTCTCCCACTAGGGATAGAGCCTGCACCTGGGCAGGTGCTCTGATCAGGAATTGAACTGTGACCTCCTCATAGGTTGATGCTCAACTGCTGAGCCACACCAGCCAGGCTCTCTCATCAGTTTTTTAAAAAAAGTTTCCTTGTTTGAATTAGGATCCAAATAAAGTTTAATCATTGCAATTGTTATTATCTTTCTCTTGCCTCCCCTACTCTTTTTTCTTTCTTTTTAATCTATTTATTAAAGAAACTATCATTTGTCCTAGAGTTTCCTTTAGTCTGAATATTGGTGACTGTATCCCAGTGGTGTTCAGTTAACATTTATTATGTCCTTTACTATGTTATCTGTAAATCTGTAGTTAAGTCTAGAGGCTAATTAGATTTAGTTTTTTAATTTGTTTGTTGAAGAAATAGTAAGTGTTGGTGTATATTTCCATTTGGGGCTACCACCCTGTCTGGTTATCTTTTTGTGTGTGTGATGTTAGTATCCATTGGTGATCATTGCCCAGGTCCATCTATAATAATCTATAATAATAAAAGCGTAATATGCTAATTAGACCGGACAACCTTCCGGACGAAGCTGGGGCTGCAAGGGAAGCCCGAGTCCCTGGTGTCTGCCGGCAGCTGGAGGGAAGCCCAGGTCCTGGGTGCCAGAGGGAAGCAGATGCTGGCAGCCGGGGGAAGGAAGGCCTCCTCTTGCACGAATTTTGTGCATTGGGCCTCTAATTAATTCATAAGAGTCTTCCATAAATGGAACTCTTAGCTAGTGGCTTTGGCTAATGTATTAAGGTATACGACATTTAGGTACAGATTATTGTAAACATTTCTAACTTTTTATATTTTCTGCAACTATTCCCATTGGTGTGCTAGTTTATCGTTGGACCCTTTCATCATGGTTTAAAGTCCTCTATTTGATTAGAAAGACCATTTTGTTTTTCAAACCCCAATTAAAAAATTACTTTTGGCCCTGACTGGTTTGGCTCAGTGGATAGAGTGTCAGCCTGCGGACTGAAGGGTCCCGGGTTCGATTCCAGTCAAGGGCATGTACCTTGGTTGCAGGCACATCCCTAGTAGGGGGTGTGCAGGAGGCAGCTGATCAATGTTTCTCTCTCATCGATGTTTCTAACTCTCCCTCTCCCTTCCTCTCTGTAAAAAATCAATAAAATATATTTAAAAAAAACACACATTACTTTTGCTTCTTTAGCTTTCATCAGGATATTTATCCTTCTGAAGGTATGTAAAAGGAATCTTAGATGTAACTGTTAATTTGTCAAAGAAGACACTAAAGTAAAAAGTTATTTGTTTATTCATGTAATCTTTCATTCAACAAAGTTAATTGGTACCTACTATGTTCTTGGCACCATGCCTACCTCAGGTTGGTGATAGTTGTGACATCATCAGACAAGCAATTAGAGTGCAACATGGCAGATGCTGAGTAAGGGAAAGTACATGTATGTACTCTGAGAGTACATAGAAGGTACACTTAACCCAGTCCTGGGGAGCAGGTTTCCTGGGTGAAGGAGCGCTGTACTGATGTGAAGGATAAGCAGAGTGAGGCTAAGGAAGAAGTGGGTGGCCAAGGTAATGATGAAAACGTCCTGGCGGGGGGCGGTGAGAGAGCAGCTTGTGGAAAGGTCTAGAAGTGAGAGAGCTGTTCCTTAGGGGAACTAAAAATAATTTAGAACAGCTGGAAGGTAACTGTGGTTTGAGGAAAGTGGGGTCAGGGGGTGTGCAGAATCAGACCACACAAAAGACTTGACAAACAATGAGTGTGGGCTTTATTCCCAAGGCAGTGAGAAGGACATATTTGGGAATTAGGATGAATTCAGAAAAACCTTTAAAAGATGGTTACAGTAATGTGGACTAGAACTGATGGTGATCTAACTGCCCTCCGATGCTGGCCTGATGCAGTGAAGATGGAAGTAGGTTTTTTTGTTTGTTTGTTGTGTGTGTGTGGGTGGGTGTGTGTGTGTGTGTTTGTTTTAATCCTCACCCGAGGATATTTTTCCATTGACTTTTAGAGTGGAAGGGAGGATATTTTTCCATTGACTTTTAGAGTGGGAGAGACAGAGAGAGACACACACATCAATTGGTTGCCTCCCACACGTGCCCCAACCAGGGCCCGGGATTGAGCCTGAAACTGAGGTACGTGCCCTTGACTGAAATTGAATCCAAGACCCTAAGTCTGCCGGTTGATGCTCTCCACTGAGCCAAACTGGCTAGAGCTGGAAGTATAGTAGTTTTGTTCATTCCTGCAGAAAATAATTACTGAGCACCTCTTATTTTGAAATACTAGAGGCCCAGTGCACAAAATTCGTGCATATGGGTGTGTCCCTCAGCCCGGCCTGCACCCTCTCCAGTCTGGGACCCCTCGGGGGGTGTCCAACTGCCCTCAGGGATCGGGCCTAAAAGGGCAGTCGGACATCCCTCTCACAATCTGGGACTGCTGGCTCCTAACTGCCTCTGCCTGCCTGCCTGATCGCCCCTAACCAGCTCTGCCTGCCGGACTTATCGCCCCCTAACCTCTCCCCTGCCGGCCTGACCACCCCCAACTGCCCTCCCCTGCTGGCCTGACCACCCCCAGCTTCCCTCCCCTGCCAGCCCAACTGCCTTCCCCTGCCGGCCTGATCGCCCCCAACTGCTCTCCCCTGTTGGCCAGGCGATCGCCCCTAACTGCCCTCCCCTGCTGGCCTGATCGCCCCCTAACTGCTTGTTCCCCCGCGCCGGCCTGATCGTGCCCCTAACTAACTACCTCTGCCTTGGCCCACACCACTGTGGCTTTGTCCAGAAGGAAGTCGGACGTCCGGAAGATGTCTGGTTCACCCGGTCTAATTAACATACTACCCTTTTATTAGTATACACTGAGTGGCCAGATTATTATGATCTCTGAACGCATAATAATCTGGCCACTCAGTGTATATCCTATATAATAAAAGGCTAATATGCAAATTGTCCCCTCTACCAGGAGTTTGACCAGCAGGCAGGCCAGCCAACCGCCCATGTCCCCTCCCCCTGACCAGGCTGGCCGGACTCCACCCATGCATGAATTCATGCACCGGGCCTCTAAAATACACACACACACACACACACACACACACACACACACACACACACACACACTGAGTGGCCAGATTATTATGCGTTCAGAGATCATAATAATCTGGCCACTCAGTGTACATGTTTTCATTGATTTCAGAGAGAGGGAGAGATAGAAACATAAATGCTAAGAGAGAATCATTGATAGGCTGCCTCCTACACACCCCACACTGGGGACTGAGCCTGAAATCCAGGCATGTGCCCTGATTGGGAATGGGACCATGACCTCCTAATTCATGGTTGATGTTCAACCATTGGGCCACACCAGCCAGGCCTGAGCACCTGTTTTTTGGTATGTGCTGTTCTAGGCATTTGGGATTCAGCAGTGACAAAAATAAATAGAACTTCTTTCCCTCATGGAGCTTCTAGTCTAGTGGGGAGGAAGACAACAAATAAGTAAATACATAACTATATTTAGGTAGTAATTGCCAGGAAGGAAATAAATCAGGAAGGGGGATGAGTAGAAGGGAACATTAAGCGGGGAACAATTTTATGTAGCATGACCAGCAAAGGCTTCATTCAGAAGTGTGAGAAGCTTCATTTGAGCACACATTGAAATAAATTGAGGAAGCAAGCCATATGTATATCTGAAGGAAGAGCATTCGAGGCAGAAAGATTGCATAGCACTGAGATCAGAGAGTACCTGTGTGTGGAATGAAAAGTAAGGATGCCACTGCTGAAGAGGAGTATTTTAGGGGGAGAATAATGGGAGATGAGGTCAGATTATATATGCTTTATTGGTCATTGTAAAATGTGATGGAGAGAAATAGAGTCTTGATTCATAAGGAAGAATCAATAGGATTTAGCGAACATCTGGATATGGGAGGTGGTGAAGAGGAAGGAGTCTTGGTCACTGAGATAGGGAACACAGTGAACTCATAACATGAACATTGTAGTTTTAAGAGAATAAAGCAGCTGGAGCAGACAAGCTAAGATATCTAATACCATGCAACTCTTTTTTTATTACAACACTAGAGACCCAATGCACGAAATCGTGCATGGGTGGGGTCCCTCTGTGGGTCCCCACAGGCTTCCTGTACATGGGGTTGTATCTGTAGCCCTTGCCATAGCCCAGGTCCTTCATGAGCAGCGGGACAGGGGCAGAGGCCGCTGGTGTTTCTGCAGGCAGGCTTTGATGTGCCGTACACCTCAATAGACTTTGGGGCTCTGGCAAAATAGACTACACACTGGGCAGAAGCACCTCACATACGGGCATGCCTATGAAGTGACAGCCTTGGTAGGCGGCCACTGCTTGTGGTAATGTGGATGGGTCTGCCAGACCTATGTCTTCACTGGCAAACCTCACCAGCCTCCTTGCCACAGCAGGTCCTCTCCTCCTTCGAGTATGCGTGCCAGCCAGTAGAGGGAGGTGCTTGGGTCTGAGCCGGCATGGACTTAAGAAGAGCAGAGATGCAGCTGTAGTGCTCTTCTGCTCGGTCCTCTAACATGTGAGACTTCTGGAGGCCTCCCTTCCATCATTCTCAGTGATCAGAACTCTACTGGGAGAATAGGCTTGCCCACTCTTCTTACAAAACATCTTCCTGGAGCTTAACCTGGCCAGCACCGCCAGCTGCGGTCCATTCAGTCCAATTCGGACTCCCCAGCAAAGTTAACCTGCATCGCTACACTGGCTCAGCGTGAACCTCTCCACCCCCACAGGGCCTGGGGCTGTGACCCACACCCAGCCGAGCCACTCCGCCCCGGGCTCCGTGTGGGGTGGGGGTGGGGGCAGGGCAGCCAGTGCCGGGAGGCACCTTGGAGCGCCAGCAGGTCTTTATTTTTAAAAGACTGAGCTGCACGCGCAGGGCCCCCAGCGCCTCCCCGGCCTGGCCTGGCCTAGCCTAGGGACTGCCTGCAGTTTGAAGGTCAGCCACACCCTCGATTGCGGTGGGGGTCCCCTCTGGGGCACTGGGCCAGCCTGGGCTAGGGGCCGCCAGTGGTTTGATGGCCGGCCACACCCTCGATCCAGGCAGGGGTCCCCTCATGGCGACCCGTCTTTTGGTCATTTTGGTCGTGAATGCCTCTTGGCCTTTTTTATTATTATGCTTTTAAGGGACTTTTCTATAATAAGGTTCAAAGAAGGTTGAAAGGAAATAACCTATTATATGGCTCAATACAAATTTTATTTAAATAATTTTTTACTTTTTAATTGCAGTTGACGTACACTATTGTTAGTTTCAGGTATACAAACCCATGATTAGACATTTATATAACTTATGATCACCCCAGTAAATCCAGTACCCATCTGACACCCTGTATAATTATTACAGTATGATTGACTATATTCCCTATGCTGTATTTCACATCCCTGTGACTATTGTGTAACTACAAGTTTGCACTTCCTAATTCTTCACTTGTTTCACCCCTCCCCCTATCCCTTCCCCATCTGGTAATCATCAAAATGTTTCTGTACTTTTGAGACTGCTTCTGTTCTGCTTGTTTGTTTGCTTTGCTTTCTAGATTCCACCTATAAGTAAAATCACATGGCATTTATCTTTCTTTGTCTGACTTATTTCACTCAGCATAATACCCTCTAGGTCCACTCATGTTGTTGCAGATGGTAAGATTTCATTCTTTTTTATGGCTCAGTCATAGTCCATTAATGCAAATTTTATTGAGCCCTTTGTGTGTTTTGCTTTTGTGTATGATTCTTCTATTTTTATTTTTTGGGCAGATGGGTAAATATGCTTGGAGGCCAACTTTAATGGCTAAATGTCACTTTAGCGCTGAGATAAATAACCAGTTGAAAAAATGCAGATATAGAGCCACACCTCAGCCTTTGTAGCTGAAGATGATAACCATTAACCAGTGATTGCTATCTAGCCAGCAGGTCCCCACCAGCTGCCCACGCTAGTCCATGATTTGTAGCTGCAGACTCCATGTGCTAAGTTTGGCACAGTCTGCACCTGCCATCCTCTTCAGAAAGAAATATTCTAGGTGCTCATTGATACTCCCTAGATTATCCGCCACTGTGATTTCTCTGAGTCTCCAGTGGTGCCGTATCATTTGAAGTTTTGCTTTAGTGTATCTTCAAAGTGTTTCTTTTTCCTGTTCTGCTTGAGTTATCTCTATTCAGCCCATCACACAGCAGCTACTTGGGAATGCAAAGCAGAGAATTTTAGAAAGCAAGCTTGAGAGAGAGGCTACTGAAAGTAATGGAGTTTGTTAATATAAATTCTTAATGCTTTAAGTGTGTCAAGTTTCAAGTTGTGCAAGCAATACAGGGGTCTAAAAGAAGGTAGTTTTATTTTTTATTGAGGGTATGTGTATTAAAGCTGGGGACAGTGAAACAAAGGAAGGGCTTAAGATAGAAGAGGCAACAGGAGTGAGCCTAGGCAGAGCTGCCTTGCCCTTTGGAAATGTGAGGAAGAGGAGACTGGGCATGGCTGCTTTGGCCCTTTAGAAAGCAAGTCACAGTGGGCCTGCTGGGCTGTGTAGACTTAGGAAACAAGCTACTGAGGCAAAAGAAGTGCCTTTGGAGGAAGAAAGCAAAGATAAGGTGCCTTAGGAAAGAAGGGAGGTGGCGGGTGTGGGCATGATTAAGGAGAGAGAGTGTGCCTAGAACAGTGGTCGGCAAACTGCGGCTCATGAGCCGCGGTTTGCCGCTCTGTTGACTAATGAGTTTGCTGACCACTGACCTAGACTCTCGATTCCAATAATTACAGGCTGTTGTTGTTCCTTGTGATTAAGCCCCTATCCCAGTGGTTGGCAAACTCATTAGTCAACAGAGCGGCAAACCACGGCTCTCGAGCCGCATGTGGCTCATGAGCCGCAGTTTGCTGACCACTGACCTAGAAGAAGGTAGTTTTAAATTGTAAACAAACTTACAGCATTAAAGTGGCAGGGTCAGATTGTGAGGGACTAAACAGTTGAAGAGGTGACTAAGAACCAAGAGTAATAACTTGCCCCCAAATATCTGTACATAACCTATATAATATTTTACCAATGGGAAGCAGAGTTTTGTGGGTCAAGTGGAAGGATCTTAGCAGAGAGCAAGCTAGTCATAGTCCCAGCAGTGTCAGCTTGTGACCTGGAGCAAGTCACAGGATCACTCTATATAATGACTATCATTTCTTGAGCTCTAGCTACAGTATAATGTGCTAGGCATTGCTGTAATCATTTTATATATGACTAGAGACCCGGTGCATGAAATTCGTGCACTGGAGTGGGGGGGGGGGTGTCCCTCAGCCCGGCCTGCACCCTCTTGCAGTCCAAGAGCCCTCAGGGAATGTCCGACTGACAGCTTAGCGCTGCTGTGGAGGCGGAGGCAGGAGAAGCTCTCGCCACCACCACTGCGCTCACCAGCCGTGAGCCCAGCTCCTGCGTTGAGCATCTGCCCCCTGGTAGTCAGTGTGCATCATAGTTCCGCCATTTGGTCGATTTGCCTATTAGCCTTTTGTTATATAGGATAACTCATTTAATTATCACAACACACCGTGAGGTAGAAACTATTATTGTTCCCATATTACAGATGAGGAAACTGAGGCCTAAAAGATTATTTGTCCAAGGTCATATACAACTAATAAGGGCAAACTAGAATTCCAACCCAGGTAGCTTGGCTTGACCTTTTTACCACTATGCTATATTGCCTCTCAGTTTATTTATAAATGGCATGTTAAAAATATCTATGATAACTATTTTACAGAGTTGTAGAAAGCAGAAAATGAAATGATAAAAGTACTTTTAATAAGGCAATAATACTATGCAAAAGAAAGCTATCGCATAGGAGTCCAACACCATTGCTGGCAGTTACCATGAGAGCCCTTCTTAAAGAATTAATACTTTTGTATGTGTATGTATGTATTTATTTACATGTATGTATGTATGTTGGATGGGTCTCTAGCCCAAAACATCCTAGCTTTTGTAGGAAGGTGGCATGTGTAACATTAAATGTAGTACATATGTTAACTTATGAAACATCCTACCTAATAAAATGGTAATATGTAAATTACCATCACTCCGCTACGCCCACGATTGGGCCAGAGGGAGGTGCAGGGGGCGGGACTTGGGGTGGCCGTGGTAGCTGATTGGGCTGACAGGACACTGAGCTCGCATCACCAGTGGTGGCGTGAGCTCAGCGTCTGCGCCATGGCTGTGCTGCGGAACAGAAGGGGCCTCTGGGGCAGCGAGCTCACGTCCAGCTGCGGACCATCAAAAGCGGGGGAGCTGGATGCCTGTCTGCTCCAGACGAGCCGGAGGCTTCTGAAAGGCCTGGTGCACCAGCGGACAGGCACCCAGCTCCCCCGCGATCAAAAGCGAAAGCGTGTAGGGGACCCTACACGTGCATGATTCAATCATGCACTGGGCCTCTAGTAAAAATATAATAACCACCTGTGAATTTGCCACCAGAACATTATCAATGCCTGCATTCTGTTCTTTTATCCCATACCCCATCTTGCTGTCCAAAGCTAACTACTATCTCATTTTATGTTTAAACAGTTTTACAAGAGCCTATGGAGGCCATGTAGTCCCACATGCCTCAGGGTCTAAAAAACTAGCTCATAGCAGCTCAGTGACTGGTGAGATTTATTTATTCACCTACTCCCATCCCCTTTGGCAATCACCAGGTTGTTCTTTGTACCTATGGGTCTGTTTCTGTTTTGTTAGATACAATATGTAAGTGAAATTATGTGGTATTTATTTGTCTTTCTCTGACTTATTTCATTTCACATTATACCCTCTAGATCCATTTATGTTGTCGCAATGACAATATTTCATTCTTTTTTATGGCTGAGTAATATTCCATCATGTGTGTTAGTGTATGCCACATTTCTTTTATACATTCATTTATTGATGGACACCTAAGTTGCTTCTATATCTTGACTATTGTAATAATGCTACAATGAACATAAGGGAGCATATCTCTTTTTGAGTTAGTGCTTTTGTTTTATTTTAATAAATACCTGGAAGTGGTATTGCAGAATCATGTAGCAGCTCAATTTTTAATTTTTTTAGGGATCTCCATAGTTTTTGCCATAATGGTTGCACCAATTTACAATGCTACCATTGTGTCCAGGGCTTCCCTTTTTTCCATCCTTGCCAACACTTAATTGTTGATTTTTTTTATGATACCCCTTACAGGGTGAGATGGTGTCTCATTGTGGATTTGATTTGCATTTAGTTATGTTGAGCATCTTTCCATGTCTGCTGGCCATCTGTATGTCCTCTTTGGAGAAATATCTATTCTGTTCCTCTGTACATTTTTTTAAAAAATATTTTTTATTGATTTCAGAGAGGATGGGAGAGGGAGAGAAAGATAGAAACATCAATGATGAGAGAGAATCATTGATTGGCTGCCTTCTGTACACCCCCTACTGGGGATCAAGTCCCCAAGCCGGGCATGTGCCCTTGACCAGAATTGAACCTGGGACCCTTCAGTTCCCAGGCTGAACCAGCTAGAGCCTCTGTACATTTTTTAATTAGATTGATTTTTTTATGTTAAGTTACATGAGTTCCTTATATACTTTGGATGTTAACCCCTTATTGCATATATCATTTGCAAATATATTCTTCCATTCTGTGGATTGTCTTTTCATTGATGGTTTTCTTCACTGTGAAAAAACATTTTAGTTTGATGGTGTCCCATTTGTTTATTTTTTCTTTTGTTGATCTTGCCCAAGGGGACATATCCAAGAAGATATTGCTAATACTGATGTCAAAGAGTTTACTGGCTATGTTAGTGATGGGCAACCTTTTGAGCTTGGTGTGTCAAACTTCGCCAAAAAACTGAGCATAACTCGGGTAGTGTGTCACTTTGAGGAGAAAACATTATTTCACTATATTTATAGTTTAAATAACATAAATGTATAATTGTTATATATAATTGTATTTAATAAACCAAAAACTAAATATTTAACTTACCTGCTTAGTGGCTTCTTTGTTCATCCGTCAGTCAGTTTCTTTTGTTGGTCTTGATATTATTTAGCTTGTGTGGGGTGCTGTGAACTAAGATAAGTGAGGGGGAGGGGGAATTCTTTAACTAACCTGCCTATTAGTGACCTTTTTGTTGCTGAATTTCATTGGCTAAATCTTCAATTGAAGGTTGGTATTTTGTACAGTTCATCTGTCAATCTGTTTCTTTTGTTGGTTTTGATATTATTTAATACTGAGAATAAGGGAAAAATTGTGAGTAAAGCCATTGCTATATCTTTCAGGGTGCTAAAAGTGTCTGGTAGTCGGTTCCAGGCACTCCAAATTTCCTGTTCGTAGTGGCACTCCTCTCGATTCTCCAAGCGGCACCTTTCCAGATTCTCAAGCTTTGACCTCAAGTCAACAAACACCTGAGCCCAGATACTGTCTTGAAATTCTGCAAGTTGCATCTCCAAATCATCAATTTGCATCCATTGGAAACCATTTAATTCCAAACTACTGTAGACTACTACATCAGGATACTTAATTATTTTCATGGTCTGTTCTAGACTTCTAAATTGACTAAATCTATCACTAAACTGGTCAAGTAACGAGTCTAAAACATGCTGATACTTCATATGCAAGAGTTCCATTTCATTTGGTACAGCTGCACTGGCCTTCTCAAAATACTTTGTTACTCGAGGAAAATACTTATAAGTTTTAGTTTCTACACCTCGCTTGAAAATTTTAACTTTACTTTCAAAAGCTTTTATGTATCCAAACATAACGTCAGTACTTTTGCCAAAACCTTATAACTTTAAGTTCAGTTCATTAATATGAACAGAGAGATCTGTAAAAAACATCAGGGTATTGACCCACTTATCATCAGTAAGCTGAGGAAAGTTTCCCAGATCCTTATTGTCAAGAAATACCTTAATTTCTTCAAAGCACTCCACAAAGCGCTCAAGAACTTTGCCTCAGCTCAGCCATCTTACATTATTGTACATCAGCAGTCCACTGTAGGTGGAATCAACCTCCAGTAAAAGTGCCAAAAATTCTCGCTTGTGAAGGGGGCAAGCAGCTATTAAATTAACTATTTTTGTAACAACTGACATTAAGTCGTTTAAGTCAGTGAATCCTGCCTTGGCACATAAAGCCTCCTGATGGATAATACAATGAAAAGGCACAATCAGATGTCCAATAGCTTCTGTAAACAATTTGACAAATCCGACTTTTTTCCCCACCATATTTGGTGCCCCATCTGTCGTCACTGACACAACTTTAGAGATATCAATGCTTAGGTCACGAAATGTTTGTATAACAACCTTACATATTTCGCTTCCTGATTTACTTGTTGACACTGATACTAACTTTATCAACTCTTCTCTCATTGTGAGACCATCAGAATATCAACCAATAATGGCCAACTGAGCATGTGATGTGACATCACTAGTTTCATCAAGTGAGATCGAAAAATATTTACACTTCCTTATGTCTCTCTTTAATTGATGTATGTTTGTGTTCAGTCTCATTATTCGGTCTTTTATGATATTTCTACTGAGTGGTAACTCAGATATTCTCTTAATAATTGCATCTTTATTCTGCATATCGTGAAATAGAACTGGTGCACATCTTAGGAGAGTTTCTTTAATAAATTCTCCCTCACTGAGCGCTTTTCCATGCTGAGCTATAGAGTGAGCAATGCTCAAACTTGCAGATGTTAAATTTGTAGAGCCTTTCATAAATTTAAGGATGGAATTAGATTGGCTCTTATAAGAGTGTAGCTGCCTGGAAATGTATTCCTTCCTTTCATCCTCACTTTTTTCCAAGAGCTGGGAATGATTAGTTTCAAAATGTCTATTCATATTTCATGTTCTGCCTACTACCGTTTCAGTACATAGAATGCAAAATGATCTGCCATTTTTTTCTATAAAGCTATACATCTCGGTCCATGTCTCTTGAAAGGGTCAGCCACTGCTACTACCACTTCCTTTACTTAACCTTAGTTTTTTATTTTTTGGGTTCTCCATCAGGGGGGCAGTGACAGAAGATAGAATTATAGATAGCTTGTTAGGCCTGCAGGCAATTAGGGGTTAACTAGCCTAACTAACCACAAAATGGTGCATATAACTGTCTTTTAGGAAAGGGCAGGGTTAATAAGCAGAAATAGGGGTTAATAAGGATGCACAACAGTAATAGTGGTGAAATGGAGTGTGCACTACGGAGCAAGATGGTGTTCCTTATGTGAATTAAAAAGGCTGCCTCTATTTCTAATGGCGGGAAACGGCACCCATAGCATGCCACGAACCCTCGCCTCTCCCAGCCTCCCCCTCACTTATCTCAGTAATGATGGATTAGAAATCCATGACACCCCAGAACAGTAGATAAAGGTTGCTGTGGCTAACTGTTATTTGGTTACTGGTAATGGCAGGGCCCCCAGAGATGCGTCCCCCCTGCTGCGTTCCGCTGCTCCCTGCTCTGCAGGCGGAAGTGAGGGCAAAGATCCCGGCTTAACCGGAAGTCCCAGAACTAGACGCTCTATGCCGGACTTCTGTTGTTTTGGCCTACACACCTCCGGCACAGAGTGTCTAACTCCAAGAATCTAGTCGCAAATGTTTCATCCTCAGGAGCAGCAAATGTTTCATCCTCGGCATGCGGCCGCCTTAGCGGCCGCGTGTCATCAGAAATGGCTACGCGTGTCAGTGCTGACATGCGTGTCATAGGTTCGCCATCACTGGGCTATGTTTTCTTCTAGGAGTTTTATGGCTTCAGATTTGCATTTAAGTCCTTAATCCATTTTGAGTTTATTTTTGTATAAGGTATAAGAAAGTGGTCCCATTTCATTGTTTTTGCATGTATCTGTCCAGTTTTCCCAGCATCACTTATTGGAGAGACTGTCTTTAACCTGTTGTATATTCTTGCCTTTTTTGTTGTAGATTAATTGACCACATAAGTAAGAATTTATTTCTGGGTTCTTATTCTATTTCATTGATCTATGTGTCTGTTTTTGTTGAGAACTGTGACATTTAGAATCATAGAATCATGAGGTTAAAAGTCTCTCCAAGGCTTTGTTCTAAGAGGACTCTATCTAAAACAATGATTTCCAATTTTTTTTTTTTACTTCATGGATCTATAAAATAGATACTTGTGCACACATTCTCTCCCCTCCCCCCTCTCTCTTTCTCACTCACTGGAGAGATATCACTTAATAAAGCACATTGTTTTCCAAGAATAAAACAGATAAGAATGCTACCTTGGCCAGTGAAATTACTGGTTTGAAGTGTGGTTGGGGAATTCATTAATCTGGAGTGGTGGGTTAGATTCTGATTTGGGTTGAAGTTACTTTGGGATAGAATGAACTCCCAAATGATAGCATTATCAGATCAGTTGGAAGCACATTCAGGGAAATACTGGTTGAAATACAGTTTACCTTGCTTCTTAGTAAAGATTTTAATGTTTGCTGTGTCAACCTGAGATGCCTTTACTTATCTAGATTTTCTGTGCTTCCCATCTTTATATGAGATTGTAAACTCTGAGGTCACAGATCTTGTTTGTGTTGAACAAATGTTATAATGCTTTTTCTTTTTTAAATGTGGTTTAAAAATGACAAAACTTCCATTTTAATCATTTTTAGTGTACAATTCAGTAGTAAGTATATGCACATTGTTGTGAAACACATTTCCCGTATTTTTTTATCTTGCAAACTTAAAACTCTATACCCATGCAACAACAGCTTTCCTTTTCCTCCTCTAACCAGCCCCTAGTAACCACCATTGTACTTTTTGTTTCTATGAATTTTGACTACTTTAGATACTTCATATAAGTGGAATACAGTATTTGTCTTTTTTTGTGACTGGCTTGTTTCACTTAGCATAATGTCCTCAAGGTTCATCCATGTTATAGAATGTGTAAGAATTACTTTTTTTTTAGGCTGAATAATCCATTGTATATATATACCACAATTTATTAATCCATCCATGGACATTTCTCTAATGATTAGTGATTTTGAGCATCTTTTTATATACTTGCTGGCTATTCATATATCATCTTTGCTGAAATGTCTATGTTATGTGCATATATGCATAAGCCATGGACGACAAGACAGTAGCTGAGTGGAGGGGGTCTATGGTGGGAGGAGAAGGGGACATCTGTAATACTTTCAACAATAAAGATACTTTTTTTTTTGCCCTAACTGGTTTGGCTCAGTGGATAGAGTGTTGGCCAGTGGACTGAAAGGTCCCAGGTTCGATTCCGGTCAAGGGCATGTATCTGGGTTGCGGGCATATCCTCAGTAGGAGGTGTGCAGGAGGCAGCTGATCAATGTTTCTCTCTCATCAATGTTTCTAACTCTCTATCCCTCTCCCTTCCTCTCTGTAAAAAATCAATAAAGTATATTTTTAAAAAAATAAAAAATAAAGATACATTTTTTTAAAAAAAGCTTTGCCCATTTTAAATTGGATTATTTACTTTTTGTTATTGCGTTGTAATAGTTCTTTATATGTTCTGGGTATTAACCCTTTATCAGAGATGATTTGCAAATATCTTTTCACATTCTGTAGATTGTCTTTTTACTGTTGATTATGTCCTTTGATGTACAAAAACTTTTAAGTTTAATGTAGTCTTATTTGTCTGTTTTTACTTTTGTTACCTGTGCTTTTAGTGTCATGTCCAATGTCATGAAGCTTTTTCCCTATGTTTTCTTCTAGGAGTTGCATAGCTTTATATCTTTTGTTGAGGTCTTTAATCCAGTTAACTTTTCTATGTGGTTTAAGATACGGGTCCAACTGCATTTCTTTGCATGTGGATATCCAGTTTGATATCCACATATAATTCGTTGAAGAGACTGTCCTTTTTCCATTGGGTGGTCTTGACACTCTTGTCAAAACAAAGTTTTATTTCTAGGTTCTCTGTTCTATTCCACTGGTTGATTTGTCTGTCTTTATGCTAGTACCACACTGTTTTGATTACCTTAGCTTTCTAATAGATTTTGAAATCAGAAAGTATGAGTCTTCCAAATGTGTTTTTCTTTTTCAAGAGAGTGGAAGGGAGGGGAAGTGACACAGAGAAAGAAACATTGATGTGAGAGAAACACATTGATTGGTTGTCTCTCACATGAGCCCCAACCAGGGGCTGGGGATCAAGCCTACAACTGAGGTACATGCCCTTGACTGGAATCAAATCCAGGACCATTCAGTCCGCGGGCTGCACTCTAAACTGAGCCAAACCAGCTAGGGCATACTCTCTCTCCTCTTAATTCCCTCCTACCTATTTAATCTATATCATTGCATAAACTTTTTCTTTGCTCACCCTTTATTAGCTTCTCTGGTTCTTAAAACAATAGTTGTCTATACATTTCAATGCCTTCCATTTTCCACACTTGAGTAACCTATCAAAACCAAATTGCAATCAAGTTGGCTGTTATTATTGCATTTCAGAATCTTGTAATGGAGGTGCTAATGGCATGACATTTCTTAGAGCTGGCTAAAACCTCCCCTGCATGCTAAATGTGTATTTGTCATCCTTCCATCTACTCATCTACCCATTTTAAAGACATTATTAAGCCTTTGCTACTTGGGGAAGTACCAAATAAGTATAAGACATAGCAACCCATAAAGCTGTGCTCTCTAACCTAAGGAGTGTCCTTTTGATGGTGGGTGAAGACTCGGATTGAAGACTGTACTGGTGGTTTCATTTCAGAATGGTGCCATCTTCCCAAGAATCACCACCACTTCTTTTTCCCTTGCCAACATTTCCCCATCACTACTGTTACATTACTTTTCTCCTTCCTATCTCTTGGATATAGTCAAGTATTACAGAAGTTGAAGATAGGGTTAGGCAGTACTACATTTGAATCTTGGCTCAGCTATTTTCTAGCTGTGTGTTCTTGAGAAAGTTATTTAACACTGCTGAACCTCAGGATCCTCATATATTCAGTGAGAATAATAGTACCTGGCTGTTTTAGGACTAGAGAAGTTGTGAAAAATACTTGCTATTTTGTGTACCTTACTAAATACTACTGCTGTAATTATGTACGAGAAGCCCGGTGCACAAAATTCGTGCATGGGTAGGGTCTCTAGGCCTGGCCGGTAATCAGGGCTGATCTGTGGGGCGACTGGCAGGACAATCGGGGACCCCCGCTGGCACCTGCCTTGGCTGGCCTGGGGCCTGTGGGCTGGGGGCAGCTCCTGCATTGAGCATCTGCCCCCTGGTGGTCAGTGTGTGCCATAGCAACTGGTCATTCCACCGGTCATTCTGCCGTTCGGTCGATTTGCATATTAGGCTTTTATTATATAGGATAGCCATTGTTTACATTTCTCAATAGCATGGGAGCTTTCTTAGACAGTATTCGCTGTTATAGAGTGAAGTAAAGTATGAAAATCATATGAATGAAGTGGATAGTTCTAAACTTGAGAATCATGGGGTCAGACATCTCAAGAACATGGAAAACCTAAGAATGTGCCATACTACAGAGGAGCTCATGAAAACTTATGATGGAACAAATTCTGTTAGTTGCCCACTTTGATTTCTTCCTAGTGATGGGCATGCATGTTTTAACATATTTAAAAATATATATTTTTATTGATTTCAGAGAGGAAGGGAGAGAGGAAGAGAGATAGAAACAATGATGAGAAAGAATCATTGATCGGCTGCCTCTTGCATGCCCCCTACTGGGATCGAGCCCGAAACCCAGGCATGTGCGCTTGACCTGAATCAAACCCTTGACCCTTCAGTCCACAGGCCAACACTCTATCCACTGAGCCAAACCAGCTAGGGTCGTTTTAATGTCTTTAGCTATTGAAATATGTGAGCATTTGACTTTAAAGCCCTGTTTGTCAATATGCCTGAGCACCTGCTAACATAATCAACACATTTTTCTAATTCTGTGATCATTTTAGCATTATTGGCAGTGTTTTATCAAAGGGGCAGAATTCTACAACAGTTATTTACTTATTTATTTATTTAATCCTCATCCGAGGATATGTTTTTTATTGATTTTAGGGAGGGAGAGAGAGAGAGAGAGAGAGAGAGAGAGAGAGAGAGAAACATCGATGTGAGAAAAACATCAGTTGCCTCTACTGGGGATTAAACCACAACCTGGGTAGTGCCATGACCGGGAATTGAATCCACGACCCTTCAGTGCATGAGATGACACTCCAACTAACTGAGCTACAACAGCCAGGGCTACAACAGCTTTTTAGGAGACAGCTAAGTTAGTTTTGAAATCAGACACTAATTGCCCCGGGTAGGTTATTAATAAACTAGAGGCCCGATGCACGAAATTTGTACAAGAGGCCTTCACAGCCGCGGTGGCTGCCTAGGTTCCTCCCTCGCTGCCGTGGTGACTGCAGCCCCCGGCTTCGTCAGGAAGGATGTCTGGTCTAATTAGCATATTATGCTTTTATTGTTGTAGACTACAGGCTCAGCACATGAAATTCGTGCGCGGGTACGGTCTCTAGGTCTGGCCTGTGATCAGGGCCATCTTCCCCAGCTGCCTGCAGCCGGCCCTACCCCCCACTGCCACCCACCCTGTTCGCCACCGGGTGATCAGTGCTTGACAGCTGGGGAAAGGGACAAAGAGGTGGCCAGTGCGCCTCATAGTGACTGGTCCAGTGGTCATTCTGCCGTTAGGGTCAATTTGTATATTATTCTCTTATTATATATGATTATATAGGATAGAGGCCTGGTGCACAGGTGGGGGCCAGCTGACCTGCCCTGAAGGGGACCCCCTCTTGGGGGTGGGGTCCCCCCTGGGGGGCAGAGCCAGCCTGGGTGAGGGGCTGCAGGGGGTTTGTAGTCTGGCCACACCCCCATCAAGGTGGGGGTCCCCGCTGGAGGGCGGGGCCGGCCTGGGCGAGGGGCTGCAGGCAGTTTGCAGGCTGACCACACCCCTGATCAGGGTGGGGAGTCCCCATTGGGGGTGGGGCTGGCCTGGGTGAGGGGGCCGTGGGCCGTTTGCAGGCCGGCCACGCCCCCAATCAGGGTGGGGGTCCCTGCTGGAGGGCAGGGCTGGCCTTGGTGAGGGGCAGGGAGCGGTTTGCAGGCCGGCCACGCCCCCAGCTTTGTCAGGAAGGATGTCCAGAATGACATCTGGTCTATCCAGTCTAATTAGCATATTACCCTTTTATTAGTATAGATGGGTTTTTTCCAAACGAACTGTCAGCCTACTCTTTGTCACTTGGCTCCTTTTGGGATATAGAAGTCTTGCTATTGTTTCTTACATTTCCCCCATACCCATCATCATACCTAATAAAATGGTAATATGCAAATTACCATCACTCCGCTACGCCCACGATTGGGCCGACTGGAGGTGCGGGGGGCGGGACTCAGGGTGGCCGATTGGCTGGCGGTAGGAGCAGGAGGCGGGGACTCGTGAGTCCCCGACCCCCGCTCCTCCCTCCGGCTTAAATGGCCGGCGCTGCTTAGGCCAGCGCTGCGGAAGACGCTGGTGGCGGAACTCGGGGTGGCCGATTGCGTGGCTGCTGGCACCAGTTTTCCGCCAGCAGCAGTTTTCCTCTGGCCACCCGCCCGATCGGAGCGCCTCCCGATCGGAGTTCCTCTCGGGGTGGCCGATCATGCTGGCGGGTGGCCAGAGGAAAACTGCTGCTGGCGGATAACTGGTGCCGGCAGCCAGGTGAAGGAAAAGTCTATTGCACGAAACTTCGTGCAACGGGCTCCTAGTAGTATGATAATCTTGTTCACTTCTGTCTTATTTGAGCCCAGATTCTCACCCATGATGAATGGCAGGTATGAGGAAAATATCTCTCATACCAATGAGAACTAGTAAGAGAGAAGTCTCAGTAGGTTCCGCATGTGGAATTTTTGCAATTGTTTTTGAATTTCAAACAAGTCACTTTCCAAAATCTTATATTGTTAGAGTATGGGAGAACCTCTGAAACAGTGTTGCATGTCAGTGCTTAAACATTTTATCACCTGTTATAATTCTTAAATTATTATTACCATTTGTTGTTGTTGTTGTTGTTGTTGTTAATCCTCACCCAAGGATATTTTTTCCATTGATATTTATGTTTTTTAGAGAGAGTGGAAGGTAGGAAGGGGAGAGAGAGAGAGAGAGAGATTGATGTGAGAGATTCACACATTGGTTGCCTCGTGCACGTGCCCGGACCAGGGCCGGGGATTGAACCTGCAACCCAAGTATGTGCCCTTGACCAGGAATCAAACCCGCAACTCTCAGTGCAGTCTGATGCTCTAACCATTGAGAACACCAGCCAGTGCTCTTAAATTATTCATCATTTATTTCAACTATGAGAATCAATGAGGAAGCATTTTATATTCAATAACAAACAACAAAAATTTACTTCCCGAAACATAAGTCTAAATTTTTCATAAACTAGAATTCAAGTAAAAGGCAATTTCCCTCCCTCCACCTCTCTCCCTCCCCCCCCCGCAAAAAAAGGGGGCAGAAAAGGTAGCTGCAAGTAACATAGGATCTTTAGTCACAAAAGGATAAAATACATATTTAATTATATTTATTCTAGTATTTTAGGACATCAAAGTAGTTGATACTTTTCTTCAAAAGTTTTTAATTCAATGCAATACCAATCAAAATTTCAAAAGGATTTATTTTTACAATTTTACAAGTTCATCCTCAATTTCATACAATAAAGAGACAAAAATGACCAAGACTAATTTGAAGTGTAGGTTGGCCAGATTTGTAGAATTTGTCTCTATAGTAATCAGAACAGTATAATCCAGGCTATTTAAATAGACCAACTAAACAGAATAGGGGGGAAAATCCAGATATATTGATAACCTAATTGTAAAACTTTTAAACTTTTAGAAGAAACTATAAAAGACTATCTCTATTACCTTGAGGAAAGAAAGGATTTCATAAAATATAAAATAAATAAATTACATCATATGATTATATTAACTACATCTTATCCATGACAAAATATACCTTACACCAAAGACAAGCCATAGACTGAGAGAGGATATTTATGACACATCTAACCGGCAAAGTCATTGAATCAGAATATATAAAGAACTCTAATCATTTAATAAGGAAAAGACAACCCAGTACAAAATAGGCAAAGGTTCGTTGATCTCTTGGAATATGTAATGGCCTATTATTTTATTTCTGCCAATATTAGATATATTTCTATTGAGAGCATCTTTAAAGCACTTTAGTTCATATTGATTCTGGTAAATTCTCATTTGAGTGGTAGGTATAGAGAAAACAAAGATGACCAATAGATGTATGAAGAGATGTTCAGCCTTAGTCTAATAATCAAGAAGATGAAAACAAGATCTTACAGCTCAGCCATGTACCAGCAATGTGACCTTGGATAAGTTTCTTTACATCTCTGAGCTTCTTTTTCTGTTTTAAATGGGGTTAAAAAGTACTACTTCATCAAGTTGTCATGAAAGATAAGTGATAATATGTTTTAGAACAGCACCTGGATGTAGTAAGTGTTCAATAAATAATGGTTGACTTAATTATCTAGAATGCAAGTTCATTATAAAAATACTGAAAAATCTAGCCTCAGCCAAATTTTGTCCATCTGTATTCTACTTGGAGAGATCCTAAGTAGAGCGCTACCCCTGAAATTGCCAGCTAGTTCGCTTTTTACTTCAAGCCCTCTCAGGTGGCATTAGCTTGAAGTCATAACCAGGGTACTACGCCTTATCTCTAAAGGTTCAGAATGTCAATTTTGTGAGAACAAAATATGGTGACCAATTTTTTAGGGACTGACTTATATCGTCAAAATATTCAGAATGAAGCTTCATTTCCAGTGAAAAATATAACCTTTAAGCGTATTCATACTTGAGTCTTTTGGTGGTTATTGCATTCTCTCCCTGAAGGCAAGCAACATGGAAAATGAATTTTGGTTTTCTGAGTAACGGATCAGTGCAAAGGGAGGCTGCTGACTGGTTTTAGTGACTAATGGTAGCATCAGACCCCTATATGATATCACCAGGCTCAAGTGGTTATATCTACGAATTGGGGGACCTGCTCCCTTCAGCGGTGTAGGAAGGGGACTACCTAATTATTGCTCTGAGGATGCCCCCCCTTACTGCTGGCTTTCAGTCGGTAGTCAGGCATACGCTGACAGTCCTCAGTGGTCATGCTCTCCTGGCTCTCTGAGGTTACACCTTGGCTACATTGATTGAGTTTAGGGGTCCTAGAATTCTGCAGTCACTCAGACTTCAGATTTTTGTTATTTTTAACAGATGGATCATTGCGTCCACTATATTTTTTTCTTTCAAACTGCAATCTCAGAAGATAAGCCTTATCTCCTATTTTAGAGACTTTTTATATCATTGGCATATACGAACATGAGGTGATGATTCCTTATTTCTTGAACCTGCTCAATGACAACAACGCCTTGATGGTTTTACCCCCTTTCCAAAGCAAATTAAGGTCCAGATTGTATCTGGAAAAATTCTGTAAGATATTTTCTTTACTGTCAGACTCATAAGCTGGCCTCTTAGAATTAGTAATGAATTCAGTGGTCCCTTAGAGGTCTGTTGGTTAGTCTCTTTGAATATGTAATGTATATTATTTTGCTTCTGCCAATATTGATATGATGTTTTTAATTGATAGTTTCTTCAAAGTGGTTTAGTTCTTATTTTGTGTGAGTGGTAGTTACAGTAATAGTGTATATACTTTGTTCAATTGGCTGTAGCTCAGTTAGGTGGTTTGATGGGGAATTTATTTGCCCTTGGCCATAAGCTGTTAGTGACATTAACTTACAAATAATAAACTGAAATTTACTGAGATGTCAGGGTCAGAGAGTACATGTTTATAAATGAAAGGTTTAACTTTAGAATAATTACTGTTCTAGTTATTCATATGTATTACTTAGTGAATTACATGTATAACTTGTTTCATTATGCCTCACTGATATTATAATTTGCTGAGTATGTGCAACATTCAGCACAGTTACTACAGGCAACGTGGGAGGGATGCTGGAAAAAATTAGGAAGTCACTGAGGCTTTTTTATATGTGTGCTCCTATTTTTTAATGGACCTCTCTTTTTTGTGTCCATTACCCCTTGACACTCAAGTCTTGCTTCTATGGTGTCTCAGGCAGATATTCATACTTTTCTCTGCCTCTAGTTTCTTCCTCGCCGCATGTACCTGTGCAGTATCCTGTCCTTCAGAGCTCTGCTTTCCACTTCCTGCTGCGGTAAATTCATCTGCACTGAGTTACTAGTGGTTTGGTTGATGGGCTTTGTGTGTTTACCATATAAGATTCTATATTAGTCCTGGCCAGTGTTCTCAGTGGTTAGAGCATCAGCTCACACACTGGAGGGTCTCAGATTTTATTCCTGGTAAAGGGCACATATCTGGGTTATAGGTTCAATCCCTGGCCCTGGTCGGGGCACATGTGGGAGGCAACCAATCTATGTGTCTCTCTCACGTTGATGTTTTTCTCTCTCCACCCTCCTCCCTTCCACTCTCTCTAAAACTCAAAAGAAAAAAATATCCTCGGGTGAGGATTAGCCAAGAAAACAATTCTGTATTTGCCTTTAGTGGGGAATTCAGTGCCTTAATCCAAATGGTGGGACTGACTGGCAAGCCAGGAGGGTTGATATCATTAAAATAGCAGAGGTGTCTGGGATTTATGGGATTTGAACTACATGAAGTTCATTGCCTGGATGTGCACTGGCCCTTTTGTGCCTGCTCACTATAGTTGAGTTCCCAGAAGTACTTCTGCTTTATTCTTATAGGAGAGATGAGGGTTCATGCACAGTTCACGTCTTTGCAATGCTTTCTATGCCTTATTGAAAGAAGGCCTCTTTTATGTTTTTGCCATGCAGCACATTCTGTTGGACCTGTAAGTATTCAATGGGCATCCCCCCACTGGAGGGTGAGCTGACTCTGCTTCCTTAATTCAGCTGATTTTATGGTTTGCTTTTAACATCTTAATTGGACTTTTACTATCCTTGCACTGTGTTTATAGAAAAAAATACTAGAAAAACCCTTTAATTTGCTTTGGAAAGATAATGATTTTTCTCATTTTTAATATAAAAGAATCCTCTAATTTCTTGTTTACTATTATTTTATCATGAATGTTTTATTAAGTGAAACTATATAGATAAAATCAAGACCATATAGTCACTGTAAGCTGCTCAATTAGCCAGCCTGACATTAGGCCCTTTGGAAGAAAAATAACTGTTTTCAGGGATGGATGACAAGGTGGCCAAGTTAGCCAATACTTTGGTAAAGTTGGTCATTTCAGAGTGCAGTTACACAGCCATCTCATTTGGGCCTCCCTCAGAACAACTCTTTGAAGTAGGTATTATTGCTCCCCAATTTTATAGACTGAGAAACTG
Source organism: Eptesicus fuscus (assembly GCF_027574615.1). Lineage (NCBI taxonomy): Eukaryota > Metazoa > Chordata > Mammalia > Chiroptera > Vespertilionidae > Eptesicus > Eptesicus fuscus. The sequence goes on along the minus strand of NC_072482.1, from coordinate 11,664,681 downwards.
AGGCATATAATGTATCTTTTATACTTGGAATGATATCAAGGAGGGGTCCTTCACATTCAGCTGATTGCCTTCCCCATCCTCCAAGATATACACTGTCACACTCATCCTCCATCAGAGAGATTGGTTGGGTGTTGAGAGAGAGATTTTGCTGAAATTGGAATAATGTTAGGAATTGTTCCATGAAGGAAGCTAAGATCCCTTGAGAGTTGGGAAAAGAAAGAGTCGGCCCACAGAATTCACTTCTATGGACAGTTTTCAGTAGTGGCCCTTGGGGAAGTAGAATAGAAACTATTATCTTGGTACTTTGGCTGATAATAAATTTCAGATGATTGACACTTGACTGACTGAGGCTCTGCTATATTGCCCCTCTGCAATAAGCCAAAGAGGTCTGCACTTTGTCGGTCATAAGCTTATGAAAAAGGTGTTAGGGGGGGTTCCTTTTCCAATGATTAGTGCTTGTAGAATATAATTCCTTAGGTTCTCCCTAAATGGTAAATATCATCAGATTGCCTCTCTATATCTTATTTTCTACTGAAAACATAAAAAAACCATATATGCTGTGTTTATCTGCAGTCATCTTGCTGATGCCTGAATTTTCAGATTGTTGAAACAGTCTCCTTAGTGTTGTGATTTTTTAAAAATAGGTAACAGCCCTAGCCAGTTTGGCTCAGTGGATAGAGCGTCGACCTGCGGACTAAAGGGTCCCAGATTTGATTCTGGTCAAGGGCACATGCCCAGGTTGCGGGCTCGATCCCCAGTGGGGAGCGTGCAGGAGGCAGCCAATTAATGATTCTCTCTCATCATGGATGTTTTTTTTTTTTAATATATATATTTTATTGACTTTTTACAGAGAGGAAGGGAGAGGGATAGAGAGTTAGAAACATCGATGAGAGAGAAACATCGATCAGCTGCCTCCTGCACACTCCCCACTGGGTATGTACCCGCAACCAAGGTACATGCCCTTGACCGGAATCGAACCTGGGACCCTTGAGTCTATAGGCCGACGCTCTATCCACTGAGCCAAACCGGTTAGGGCTCATCATTGATGTTTCTATCTCTCTCTCCCTCTTCCTTCCTCTCTGAAATTAATAAAAATATATTTAAAAAATAAAAAATAGATAACATGATTTCTTCCTCCCGCCCCCAAAGGTACAAAGGTTGAATCTCCCTTTTGTCCATCTCCACCCTGTTTGCTACCACAGGACATGTGGTGTTACCAGTTTCTTGTTTATCCTCTTAGTTGCATGAGAAAGAGAGAGAGAGAGATTGTGTATGTGTAGTATTGTTAGTCATATGGCATAGTTTATACCCCATTCGGCCCCTTTGCTTTTTTCACATACTGTATTTTGAATTGTTTAACACATAGCCCTGCCTCTCTAAAAAACAAAACAGAAAACTACTGGTAGTTTCCGTTGCATGGCCAATTTATAATTTACTTAACCTGTTCTCTATTGAAGTGCCTCAGTGTCTCTTTGTAGCTTCCAGTTTTCTCCTTTTTTATGTATCTAACAAATACCCCTTTGTATTTGGTCCCTTTTTTTTTGGACATTTGTCTTCTTTGCTCTTGAAATAAAGTGCTCAAAAGTTGTGTCTCCATTCATGCAAAATACGATGGAAATCCATCCTCTCAGATGCACTTTGGTTTATTATTGGGGAGGACACAGGACTAAATATACTGCTATCATTTTAAGAAACAGGCCATCAGGAAAATGAGTTCCCATTCTTTAGCCACTGAAATAACCAACACTGCATCTAATCCTGACGATCCATTAGTGAATTCTAGTCAGATTTATTTTCTGTTCACAGAAATTGTTCCTTTTTCCTCACTGCAGGCAGTTCCTAACATATATATGTGTCTTCCATACAAATGGCCATGTGTGGAAAGCCCTCTGCTGCCATATGGGGAAAGTGGGAGGAGGGAGATTCCCAATTTCACTGCAGCTGGGAAAACAATTCTTGGCATTTCAAGTTGAAACTTTGAATTAATCTTCTCAGAGTAATACAGTTGGTAGTTGGCTTCCATAGTAGTAGCACTGGTGTTCTAGTACTGCACTATAGATACATGGGCTCAAAAGGCTTTTCAACTGGGCCAGGTGCTACTCATAATATTTCTGTAGGAAACATGTTCCAGAGTCTCAACTGGAAAGCAGCCTGTTGGTCGATGTTTGTGAGTATTATATTGGACATATTTGGCCAAATTTTCTTCACTAAACATCATGTGGACTGAGAGTAACCTTCATCTGACTGGGGTGAGAGAAACAAAAATATTTGGATTGTTTGAAGTATAATTTTTGTGCTACCATTTGTTGTGATCAGTTAGACTTAGAAAAGTATAGGATAAGCCCTGGCTGGGTGGCACAGTTGGTTGGAACATCGTCCCGTACACTAAAAGATTGTGGGTTCGATTTCCAATCTGGGCACATACCTAAACTGTAAGTATGAACCCCAGTCGGTTCACTTACGGAGGCAGCTGGTTGATGTTTCTCTCTCTCTCTCCCTCTCTCTCTCTCTCTCTCTTTTTCTCCCTCTCTCTTCCCTCCCTCCTCCCTCCCTTCCTCATTCCCTCTCCCCATTCCTCTTTCTCTAAAAATAAATAAACATACCCTTGAGTGAGGATTTTTAAAAATTAAATACAAAAAGTATAGGATGAGCTCTTTATCACCTGGATGATCAGAGTTAGTGAGGAAGAAGCAGAATGGTGAAAAAATTAGAGATTTTTCTTTCCCAATACAGGACAAAGTTTCAGAGAGAGAAATCATTATACTAAGCAAGAACCTTTCAACAGATTGACTAAATTGGCTTTGTGTCCCCAAAAGACAAAGACACTCAGAAGATTTTTGTGGGCAAAAATCTGGTGAAGTTATTGAAAGAAATTTTGGGAGGCTGCAAAGAAGTTGCCATCTGAGTCCAAAGGATATATTTGAGGCTCAGACCAAAAAGACTACTTTAGCAATCTCTGCGACTAACACTGTTGAGAAAAACTGCATTGCTTTGAATTTTTGGGTGTCTATGGGGAGTGGGGAAAGTGCATTTCAAAGTAAAGCTAGAAGTGATGGTGAATGATAGAGATGAAAGATGTCTTATAACTTGTCTGATTTGTGAATGGTTGGTTTCTTTTGCTATCAGAGAGTATATTGTTTGTTTGTTTTTTCATCTTAAAAAATTGTTTGGAACTTTATAAGCAAACTAGAGGCCTGGTGCACAAAATTTGTGTGTGTCAGGGGTCCTCAGACTGGCCTGCACCCTCTCCAATATGGGACCCCTTGGGGGATGTCCAACTGCCGGTTTAGGCCCGATCCCAATCAAGGGCACATGCCTGGGTTGCAGGCTCCATCCCCAGTAGGGGGCATGCAGGAGGCAGCCAATCAATGATTCTCTCTCATCATTGATGTTTCTAGCTCTCTCTCCTTCCTTCCTTCCTTTCTGAAATCAATAAAAAATATTTTTAAAAATAATAATAAAGTAAAATTATTTCAAAAAATCGATCAGTGGAATCAGGTATTGTCAGCCTTATCCATCCATTATAAAATTTCCTGTCAGCTTTTACCTTGTAGTCTAAGGAACTGCTGCCTAGATTTATTATTTCATTAAGGGTAGATTATTCACATGTGTATGTCTGTGTGCATATCTATCTATACTAATAAAAGGGTAATATGCTAATTAGAACAGGAGACCGGACATCTTCCTACCATCCAACTTCCTTCTGGACAAAGCCACGGTGGTAGGGGCCAAGGCAGAGGCGGTTAGGGGTGATCAGGCCAGCAGGGGAGGGCAGTTGGGGGCCATGAGGCCATCCAGGGAGGGCAGTTGGGGGCCATGAGGCCAGCAGGGGAGGGCAGTTGGGGGCCATGAGGCCGGCAGGGGAGGGCAGTTGGGGGCCATGAGGCCAGCAGGGGAGGGCAGTTGGGGCCATGAAGCTGGCAGGGGAGGGCATTTGGGGGCCATCAGGACGGCAGGGGAGCGGTTAGGCAGCAATCAAGCCGGTAGGCAGGCAAGTGGTTAGGAGCCAGTGGTCCTGGATTGTGAGAGGGATGTTCAACTGCCAGTTCGACAGGGATGGGGCCTAAACTGGCAGTTGGACATCCCCCGAAGGGTCCCGGATTGGAGAGGGTGCAGGCCAGGCTGAGGGACCCCGCCCCCTTGTGCACGAATTTCGTGCAGCCTAAGCCACTGTTATGACTGAACAAACAGGAACAGCCAGTTGACCAATAGCTATGACGCGCACTGACCACCAGGGGGCGGATGCTCAATGCAGAAGCTGCCCCCTGGTGGTCAGTGTGCTCCCACAGCCAACCTCCTATGACCCCTTCCCTCTACCCCCCTTCCCCCAGCCAGCCAACCTCCCATGGTCCCTCCCCCTGGCCAGCGGCCACTGATGGGCCTCGATCACCAGCCAGGCTGAGGGACCCCCCACCCATGCACAAATTCATGCACCAGGCCTCTAGTGTGTATATAATTTTTAACAGCTGTGTTTGGGTGTAATTTACATATAAATTACATATTTAAAGGGTGCAATTCAAGAATTTTTGACATATACACATACATATGCATACATACTTTGATGTATGTATACATACATGTCTACATTTTATATGACTGTCTCGCTGTTATAGAAAACAAAATGCGGGTGAGGCCACGTGCCCCTGGGTCTGGGAGAGGCCAAGCGTCCCTGGGTCCAGGTGAGACCATGCGTCCCTGGATCCGGATGAGGCCTCGTGCACCTAGGCCCGGGTGAACCCAAGTGGCCCTGGGTCTGGGAGAGGCCAAGCGTCCCTGGGTCCGGGTGAAGCCAGATCCTGGGTCCGGGTGAGGCCGTGCGCCCCTGGATCCATCTGGGTGAGGCTGGGTCCCAGGCCCGGGTGAGACCACGCGCCCCTTGGGTATGGGTGAGGCCACGTGCCCCTTAGTCCGGGTGACGCCGTGCCCCTGGGTTCGGCCGAGACCAAACCAGAGGGAGTCGGACCTCCATTACCACCATTTGTCCACCATCCAGAGCTGAGGGGTCAGTGCTGACATGTACACATAAGGAACTACTGGACATTGAAATTGGGTCTCAAAAGAACTGTTGGTCCAGGGGGAAGCTCACTACAGATTGATTCATTTGCCTGTCAGCATAACTATTATTGCTCGTCTCACATTCAGTTCTTATTAGTATATATCTAGTGACATATGATCTCGCTCATCTAGGGGAAATGATGAACAACATAGATTGAGGAACAAGAACAGAACCAGAAGCAAGGAGGCATCGATCGGACTATCGGGCCTCAGAGGGAGGATAGGGGAGGGGAGGGGGAGGGTGTGGGGAGGGGGAGAGTTCAACCAAAGGACCTGTATGCATGCATATAAGCCTATCCAACGGTTAAGTTCAACAGTGGATTGGGGGCATGCGTGGGGAGAGGGGTGGGATGGGAATGGGGGGATGAGGACAAATATGTGACACCTTAATCAATAAAGAAATTTAAAAAAAAAAAAGAAAAGAAAACAAAATGTTTTGGAGGCATACTACAGGGACAAACCATGTTCAGTAGTAGTGATAGAATTTTTCCATGTGGCAATGGAGTAGAAGAGGGAGCCTTTAGTTTGGACCTTTCTTTAACACGGGCTTGTCAGGGAGGTCCTGCTAAAACAACAGGTTGCAGCTAGTAGGCTCCTTTGGCCTGGAAGCAACATAAACTAATAAGCTCTGAAGCAGACTGTTTAATCCTTATACAGCCAACCCGTTGTCCTTCACTGTTGGCTGCCACTTCTCTGCATAGACTGAGCCACAGGTAACATTTTTAAGGGGAGGCACGGAGACAGGGAGAGCGAGAGAGTTCTTCCAGTTTTTTCAGAATTTCTCTGAATTTAATATGAGCACTCTTCTTTGGCCACCTTGCTCTAGTCTACTATCCTCGAGAAGGGGTTAAGTTTCAGGCATAGACTTCTCTGGCAAGAATATTAGGTTAGTGAATTAAAAAGTCTGATCCCTTGCCCTGGTCAGAGTGGCTCTGTTGGTTGAGCGTTGTCCCATGCACTGAAGGGTCGTAGGTTCGATTCTCAGTCAGGGCACATAATCAGGTTGTGGGTTTGGTCCCCTGTTGCAGCACATACAGGAGGCAACCAATTGATGTTTTCTCTCTCTCTCTCTCTCTCTCTCTCTCTCTCTCTCTCTCCCTCTCTCTCTCTAAAAAAAAGTCTGATTCCTTGAAGGCCAACTAGCTTAGCTTTGTTCTGAAGATGGTATCTTCTTAGCTCCTTATCAGTCATCTTTCATATCTTGATCACCAGGAGACCTGGATGAGACAGTGTATATAGCTCAGTGCATGAACATCACTGCTACCAAACAAAAAAGCACAAAACATGTTCAATAGCTTCATCTTGCAAATATCATTAATAGTAGGACACCATAATGCAGATATCAGAATCAAAAGATTCAACTGAGACTGAGTCTTTGCAATGAATGGAAATATATATTTTTTATTCAGAGGTATTTATATGACTCGGTGAATATACTAAAAATTATTTTGCTTTAAATGAGTAAATTTTATGGTATGTAAGCAATATCACAATAAAGTGGTTTTAAAGAAAAGTATTTGTGAGATTTAAAGTACATTATCTAATAAAAACGATACTTGACATTCTAGGAATAGATGAAATCACTGAGAAGAGAGCCGAGGACAGTACCTTAAGGAAAGCCTAAGTTTCAAGGAAGAGAGGCACGTATGGAAACAGAAGGTGTGATTACAGACATAGGAAGAAAACCAGAAGAGAACAGTAGCCTGAAATGCAGGGGTGAATGTGTTCAGTGTCTAGTGCCAAGTAGATGCGGACGGGGACTGAGAAAAGGCTAATCATGAACTTAGCTGTAAGGAAATTGCTAATGACCTTTTGAGAAAACAGTTTCCATGAATTGAAGGTGTTAAGGAGTGAGTTGTGAGGAACATGAAGCTGCACATTCTACTTGCCAGAAATAAGTAGGCAGACGGAGAGCTAGAGCGTCAAGGATAGTCTGCAGGCGTCCTCAAACTACGGCCCGCGGGCCACATGCGGGTGTTTTTGCCGTTTTGTTTTTTTACTTCAAAATAAGATATGTGCAGTGTGCATAGGAATTTGTTCATAGTTTTTTTTTTAAACTATAGTCCGGCCCTCCAACGGTCTGAGGGACAGTGAACTGGCCCCCCGTTTAAAAAGTTTGAGGACCCCTGGAGAGGCAGGGGGGGTCTGTCTGTGTCTCCGGACAGAAGAGGCTTGAGTGTACCCATACCTGGAGGGGAAGGAGGCAAACAAAAGAACAGAGACCGAAGGTATAGAGAGGCCCAGCTCTGGCTCTTGCATGGTTACCGAAGTTGGTTTCCATACAGAGCAAAGCATTTGTTAGAGAAGTTGGTATTGGGTACAGAGCAAAAGCATTGCTGGTTGTTCTGTTTGTCATTTCCCTGCTCTGCAGCAGGCATCCCCCCCGCTTCCCCAGGGTGTTGTGTGCAGCCCTGCTCCCTAGATGAGCTCTACTCTTTTTTCATTTAAGAAAGTGCCTTAATGCAAGTGAGAGACATTATCACAGGGCATAACCTTAAATTTGTTGCTTAGACAAACTCATTCTTGAACATCAGCACTTGATTATTGACGCCAAAGGAGTGACAGCACGGCTCTCCAGGCTCTGGCACACCCAGCACATCAGCATACCATCACCTGTGGCCAACAGCCGATGTTCAAGTGGCCATTCCAGTTCTCAGGTCAGAAAACTCAGCCTCTCCAGGGGTCTGTGAGCTGCCCTCTGACCTATAGATTATCTCTTATCCACACACCCACACCCACACCCAGGGAGAATGGTAATGAGGGAAGGGAAGTGCAGCAGCCTGGGAGGACACTGCACCCCATTCGCCATCCCCAACCCCACACTGCCCCTACTTTTTATTTTTTATTTTTTTAAAATATATTTTATTGATTTTTTACAGAGAGGAAGAGAGAGGGATAGACAGCCAGAAACATCGATGAGAGAGAAACATCGATCAGCTGTCTCCTGCACACCCCCCACTGGGGATGTGCCTGCAGCCAAGGTACATGCCCTTGACCGGAATCGAACCTGGGACCCTTGAGTCCGAAGACCGACGCTCTATCCACTGAGCCAAACCGGTTTCGGCCCTACTTTTTATTTTTTACTGGTAGCCCGTTTGCACGAAGATTCGTGCAATAGACCTTCATTCACCTGGCTGCCTGCACCAGTTTTCTGCCGGCACCGGGGACCCAGGCCTTGGCTATGGCCACCGCCTTCTGCCTTCTTTCAGGGTCGGGGCTTGGCCCCGGGCAGTGGCCTTGGGCTCGGCCGCACCCAACATCCCTGCTAAGGATCGCAGGGGCCGACCCCCAGTGGTTTCCTGCGATCCGTGCAGGCTCCCTGCCTTTCCCGGCCTTGGGCTCCGCCACACCCCAACATCCCTGCAACGGTTTCCTGGTGGGCGTGGCTTGGTTGGTGGGCATGGCTTGGGCGTAGCGAAGGTGCGGTCAATTTGCATATTTGTCTATTATAAAGTAAGATAAGTTTGTGTTTTTTTAATTTTAGCCATAATATAAAAATTCAAAAGGCTAGTTTCATTGTCCTTATAAGACAGCCTTTTAAAGCCCTACAGAGTATTCTAAAATGTAGCATTCTTCCCTTTAGGGTTATTAATTGCATCTTAATATGATTTCTATGTCATTTAAAAAAACTTTTTCTTAATTGTTTATTAATGTTACGTTATATTTTCTCATATCTCTTGGAAATAAATGTTGTCCAAAATAAAATTCATTTTTTAGCACTTGTTATTTGTAAAAATATATTCACTGTGTCTCCTCGAGTAGTCTTTGCAGTTTTTGTGGTATGCGTAATTTAGGGTACATTTAGTAAGTTGAAGGGTTAAAATATCCTGCGCTGTCGCATATGGCAGTGAGCAGAATCGCAGATGTTGATGATACCACATAATTAGTATTCTTTTATGTAAATGAAGGCTGTCAGCATGTTACCATAGTGTCTGCTCTCTCTGAAGCTGGAATTTATGCCACTTGGTCTCACCAAGACCAGGCAGGATTATTCCACTGTCCTTAGTTAAGAACTGAAAAGAAATTAATACAATGAGAGAGAAGATATGGACATCTCCTTAAAGTAGATAGATTCTCTTTATTTTTTTTCCTACTTTGGTTTTATTTCTCCCTCCAAAAATTTTATTTCTGGTGATGCAGAAATGCATTTAGGATGAGCTAAGAAATTTCCTATTTGAGAATAATTGGAATAGTTGAATTAAAAGATGTATCATATTTTCAAGCTATAGATTTTTGAATGATTATAGTGTTCAGTCATCTCATACAGAATTTTATTAATAATGTAAATCTAGAAGTTTCTCATCAGAACAGAAAGGAAGAATTGAAAAGATTTCATTATCTTCTTTTAATTTATTATCTTAGAGATAACCATAGTATGATACTTTTATTTTTTAAAATACATTTTATTGATTTTTTACAGAGAGGAAGGGAGAGGGATAGAGAGAAACATCGATGAGAGAGAAACATCAATCAGCTCTCTCCTGCACACCCCGCACTGGGGATGTGCCCACAACCACGGTACATGCCCTTGACCGGAATCAAACCTGGGACCTTTCAGTCCTCAGGCCGATGCTCTATCCACTGAGCCAAACCGGTTAGGGCTGATACTTTAAATGATCATAGTTCTTAGCTCCAGTTGATTCCAGTTTTTAAAATAAAACTGTGGTAATTAAGGGAGCAAAAATTCATATTTTATCAGGTTTACTTTCTCTATATGCAGACAGATCCAAGGTGTGCAAGACATTTATTTAAAGTTTCTGATCTACCTAATGACTGAGAACAGTTAAAAGCACATCATGTTCTTTCCCAGTTACACTGCAAGTTTATCTCCTTTGGGTTTTGGGTGCCTGTCACACTGGAAAAGGTGTACATTTCAGAAAAATGTGAAATAGAATTCCTTTATGCCTGTGGGTGTTAGGCCTTGTTCTTAAATAAAGTGGAACATATTGTCTTTCTTGGACTGAGTATACCTGAGATATTGTGTTCTGTTTATTCTTTATTTTGTGTGTTAAGGTGGCTTCTTTTTTGTGTGTCACTTTTGGGTGATTTCCATTTCATGATCAGATGTTTTCCTCTAGAGAAGCTAGTCTGCCCTACTGAAATCAGTGTGGTGAGGTGCAAAGTACCCTTGTGTTCTCCTGAACGGATTTACTCTGCCATATGGCAGGTTAGTAAGTCCCCACGACAGATTTGTAATGGGAAAAGGGCTGTGCAGGAAAGGATGTGCGTGATCAGCAGATTTATAGATCAGAAAATGAAATCAGAAGAAAGAGCTTCCAGAGTGCCCTTTTCATTTGATGGCTCTCCATGGAGAGAGTATGGAATGGTCTTTTTAGTGTTTTTCTACTTTGCCTTTTAGTTATTCCAGCATATTTTTTCTAACACAGGAGTTGATTTCATAAGGCCTCTGTGTTCTGGTGTTGTGTTGCTGTATTCCCATTCACAGAAGTATTCTCTATAGGATTTGAAGTTGTGCTGTGTTTCATGTGATTTCAGTGGCAATTAAATTCCTAAAGACACGTCAACCGTCCTATTGGCTAAAATGGGGACTTGCCAAGTTTTGAGTTACAAGAAGCTATTCAGCTATGATTCAGTGCGTAATGAATCTTTCACAGGAAAGAAAACAGAAAGGGAAGCTGAATGAGCTAAACATAGTATGTCCTGGTATATTTAAGTCTGTGCTATCTAATATTGCACTTATTAGCTACATGTGGCTTTTTAAATTTAAATTAATTAAAAGTAAATAAAGTTAAAAGTTCAATCCCTCAGTCTCACTAGCCACATTTCAAGTGCTCAGTTGGCTGATTAGTATAGTATTGAACAGTGCAAATAAAGAACATTTCCACCTTGCAACAAATTCTTTTGGGCAGTGCTGGTCTAACTGGAAGATTTTGAGAAAAACAATTCTTTGACTTCTATGAGGAGTTCTTCATTCCTATATAATTTACTAGATTTAGTGCAGCTGTTGTAAGGTTTTAATGTACAAATGAATAATCTGTAGACCCTGTTTAAAATGCAGATTTTAGACCCCTCCCCAGACTCTTGATTCATCAGATTTGGAGTCATGACCAGAAATCTGTACATATGAGTACCCTAGGGAATTCTGATGCTCATAGGTGGTTTAGGAACTTACATCGATTGGTTGCCTCCTGCACGCCCAGACCAGGGCCCCAGCAGGGGAGGAGCCTGCAACCAAAGTTGGGAATCCAACCGGGGACCCTTTGGTCCGCAGGCCGATGCTCCATCCATCCACTGAGACAAAACTACTAGAGCTGTCCCTTTCTTCATACAACCAGGATCTTGATTAGTATTCCCTCCAGGACATCATCATTTTAGAAATGGTTTAGAATACAAGTTTCTTTCCCTTGTTGACCAGTTGGGTGCAATGTGAAGTAAGGTAATGACTTTCCTAAGGAACACAAAATCAGCCTCACATAAAAATTAGTTGATACCCAAGAATTAAAACAGGCTTAGAAAATTTAAAGTTTCAAATGGGTGCTAGGCCCTTCCCCCCATATTTTATAATTCTTCGTTTTCAGGGGACTTAACTGTCTTTCTGTAATTCTCATTCCATACTAAATTTGCTTTACTTTTTTAAAAACTTACTTCCAAAGGAACCAATTTTGAATCGAAAACTAATAAGCATTGAGTTGAAAATGTCAGTTGCAAGCCTTTTTCTAGGAAAATATTTTGCTGAAAGCTTTTGTTTCTCTCTCTCTTTTGGGGGGCCCTGTTGTGCCAGGTTGAAAGAGTGGAGCCTTCTGTAAGACATGGATAGATGCAAACATGTAGGGCGGTTGCGGCTGGCCCAGGACCACTCCATCCTGAACCCTCAGAAGTGGTGCTGTAGGGAGTGCACCACCACTGAGTCCGTGTGGGCTTGTCTCAAGTGCTCGCACGTGGCCTGCGGTCGCTACATTGAGGACCACGCCCTTAAACACTTTGAAGAGACTGGACACCCACTAGCCATGGAGGTCCGGGATCTCTATGTGTTCTGTTACCTGTGCAAGGACTACGTGCTCAATGATAACCCAGAGGGGGACCTGAAGCTGCTGAGAAGCGCTCTCCTGGCGGTCAGGGGCCAGAAGCAGGACCTGCTGGGGAGGCGAGGTCGGACTCTGCGGTCCATGGCCTCGGGCGAGGACATGTCCCCGCCGCCGCGCACTCCTCAGGGACAGCCGCAGATGCTCACGGCTCTTTGGTACCGGCGCCAGCGCCTGCTGGCTAAGACGCTGCGGCTCTGGTTTGAGAAGAGTTCCCGCGGCCAGGCAAGATTGGAGGAGCAGCGGCGGGAGGAGGCCCTGGAGCGCAAGAAGGAGGCAGCGAGGCAGCGGAGGCTGGAGGTCAAGCGGCGGCTGCTGGAGGAGCTGGCCAGCGCCCCTCCGCGCAAGAGCGCACGCCTGCTGCTGCACGCACCCCGCGCCTCTGCCCAGCGCCCAGCCGCCCGGAGGCGCACACCCACCGGGGGCCGCCTCCCACGCCGGACACCAGCGGTGGCTCCGGGCGTCACTGGCCTGCGCAACCTGGGCAACACGTGCTACATGAACTCCATCCTGCAGGTGCTCAGCCACCTCCAAAAGTTCCGAGAGTGTTTCCTGAACCTCGACCCTTCCAAAACGGAACAACTCTTTAACAGAGCCACCAACAGGAAGGACCCACTCTTGGGCAGACTGGCCAGCAGCTCAGCCACTGAGCTGTCGCCCAGGAGCCACAGGGCTGAGTCTTGCGAGCAGGATGATCTCTTCTGGAATGGCAGCGCCTCCATCACCAAGAGCCTAGAACTCATCCAGAACAAGGAGCCCGGCTCAAAGCACATCTCCCTCTGCCATGAACTGCACACTCTTTTCCGAGTCATGTGGTCCGGGAAGTGGGCCCTGGTGTCACCCTTCGCTATGCTTCACTCCGTATGGAGTCTGATCCCTGCCTTCCGAGGCTACGACCAGCAGGACGCTCAGGAGTTTCTCTGTGAGCTGTTGCACAAAGTGCAGCAGGAACTCGAGTCGGAGGGCACAACGCGCCGGATCCTCATCCCCTTCTCCCAGAGGAAGCTCACCAAACAGGTCTTAAAGGTGGTGAACACCATATTCCACGGGCAGCTACTCAGTCAGGTAGGTGTGTGTCCATCCTAACCCCAACTCTACCCACCCATCACATTGGAGGGGAGCTTGTATGTTAGCACTTGGGCTTCCCATTAGTGCCTCCTGCAGGTTGTTGGGTTAATGGGGTAACTAACAATGGCTATAATTATTCCTAATGGAGGGTGGCCATCTTACCTTTCATTGTACTATACACTGTGATGGCCTTGTTGGTGAACTTCCCTCCAGTCTCTTTCTGGGCAGATTTTCAGTGTAACTTGCTATATCGCTTCATTTTCAATGAATGTCTTTACCCTTTAATGATGATATGGATAACGTAATATTCTCTTTATAATTAAGTACCCATGGTTGGCATGACATCTTTAATCAGTTTTAGGAAACTGAACCGTTTGCCTGTAACCCTGGTTCTATGATATTTTGAAAGAGTATGTATTCTTACTAACTTGACATTCTTTACACACATGGAAGGGGAGTAGCTAGGAGGATGCCAAAGGCCTAAACCAGCCTCCTTCCTGTTCCTCATTACCTTTCAATTACTGGGTCTTTAGCCATGTACAGACAGAAGCAGTGACTCATAGATAAGGCTTTGTGAGGATATGCAGAAAGAGAATTTTTATTGTGAGAATATGCAGAAAGAATTTTTAAAGTTAAAAAGGTGGGCAACTGAAGAGATTCAAGTAAAACCTCTATACTATGCTACTGAGGTATGTGTCTTGGCATTTAGGGTTTTAAAAGAATGATGTGTACGATGGGAAGAGAAAGTTTATTTAAGCTTTTAACATTTGAAAGGGGAGTACTTACGGGCATTTACTTTATCCCTTGAGGGTCAAAGAATCAGGACAAAGGTACATCTGGGGAGGTTATAAAGATGCATCTGAGGAGGTCTAATCACAAAGTACTTTGAGGCTCTGTAGTCACAGGGATCAGTGTAGGGGTGCTACAAGAGCCAGGGGCAAAGAGAGAGGCAAGTTAGGATTGCATGGAAGGAGCAAAGTCTGGAAGAGGAAGGAGTGTGAGGATAAGAAAAGCAGACAGGAATCCGCAAATTCTCCATCTCAGACCGATTCCCCGATAACTTGCAGTTTGTACCACAGCATTGAGTCTGGTAGAGCCTGCTTTGGGTGAGAAGAAAGGTGTAGGTAATAACCTCTGTGCCGGATGGCTTTCCAGTTCCAGCTAGCATCACACAGTTAGAAATATATACAGAAGTAACATGCTCTAACTCTCTTAAAGTTATATTTATTATTTAATATTACAAATAAAATATTTTTAAAGACTGTATACAGGCATCCTTGGGTTACGTAGGACTCGACGTACGTCGTTTCGTGGTTACATCGCCATCTCCTATTTATTTATTTAAAAAAAAAGTTCCATCATTTCGACGTATGTACATATGTGCTTTATGTTTATTATTATTTATTTACCACAAGTTAAGGCCAGGAATTGTTATCTTTCTTTTAAGTTTTTTTTTTTACTGTCTCACTTCATTACTGCTGTGTTATGTGCTCCACGTGAGTGACGTAGGTGCTTATGTAGGTGGGTTCTGACTTACAGCGAAAATTGCATTACATCGCGCTGTAGGAACGGGTCTCTGACATAACCCGAGGGCCTACTGTACTTAGTTTTGATCAAGTTATGTGTCTTGTATAAAGCAAGCAAAAATGTATGTGGGAAGAATGGAGTTATATAACCTGTAAGTCATTTTTTTCATTCTAGGTCACATGTATATCATGCAGTTACAAATCCAACACCATTGAGCCCTTTTGGGATCTGTCCCTGGAATTCCCTGAACGCTATCACTGCATAGAAAAGGGCTTTGTCCCTTTGAATCAGACAGAGTGCCTGCTCACTGAGATGCTGGCCAAGTTCACAGAGACAGAGGCCCTGGAAGGGAGAGTCTACGCTTGTGACCAGTGTAACAGTGAGTGCCGGGGTTGGAGGGGAGAGTGGGGGTGTGCGACTGCAATATCAGTTTAAGGTGCTTTTTTTGCCCCTTTTAGTCAAAAGTAACACTGATAATATTGAGTGGTTCTAAAGCATGTTTTAAAGATTTTTTTTCTTCCCATTTTACTGAAAATAGGCATATGGACATTATATATTTTTAAAAAAATCGTTCTGGCTGATATGGCTCAATTGGTTGGGCATGATCCTGTGCACCAAAAGGTTGCCAGTTCGATTTCCAGTCAGGGCACATGCCTGGGTTGCAGGCTTGATCCCCGGTAGGGTATGTGCAGAAGGCAGCTGATTGATGTATCACTCTCATATCGATGTTTCTCTCTCTCTCCCCCCCCTCCCTTCTCTCTCTAAAAATCAATAAAAATAATTTTAAACAAATCTAGGAGTGGTACCTCCTTTGACTTCTGCTGTTATTTTGGGAGGCATTTGAACATATGGATCCTGAAATGGGGACTCTAAGAATGTGAATACTTCATAGTACTGCAGAGGTCCTCATGAAATCCATGATTACTGAATCTGACAGGTCTTATTTAAGTTCAGGTGGCATAGCCTGTTGGAGGGCTGTGGCATCAGAAAAGTGTACCTTTGTATTGAATTTGTAGATTTAAAGTGTTAGGAGTGATGCTGCAGGTCTGCACAGTAAGATCAAGAAAGCAAATCGTAAGGTGCATTGCTCTCTGGAAGTACATTCTACACTTGTTTCTTTACATGCTTGAAAGGTTGGCATTTTGGAGGCCATCATAAAGGAAGTATTTATCATGGCATTAATTTAAAATGTTCAATGTTTTTTTTAATCCTCGCCCGAGGATATGTTTTATTTATTGATAGATAGATAGATAGATAGATAGATAGAGGGGAGGGAGGAAGGGAGGGAGAGAGAACCATCAATGTGAGAAACATTGATTGCCTCCTGTACGCTCCCGACCAAGGATCAAGCCTGCAACTATTTTGATGTATGGGACCATGCTCCAACCAGCGGAGCCACCCAGTCAGGGCTTGTGGCTTTAATTTAAAAGTGGAACTCACCTCGCCGGTTTGGCTTGGTGGATAGAGCGTTGGCCTGCGGACCAAAGGGTCCCAGGTTTGATTCCAGTCAAGGGCATGTACCTTGATTGCAGGCTCCTCTCCAGCCCGGGCCCTGTTCAGGGCTTGTGCACAAGGCAACCAATTGATGGGTTTCTCTCACATCGATGTTTCTCTCTGTCTTTCCCTCTCTCTTCGACTCTCCCTAAAAATCAATGGAAAAATATCCTCGGGTGAGGATTAACAACAACAACAAAAAAAGTGGAACCTTTTCCATGTGGTTACGTGGGCATCTTATGCAGGGCCCCTTCTGTCTTAACACACTAAAGCTCAATACTCTGTTAACTCAGCATGTACAGAGGAAATGCAGAGCAGATGTTTAGAAGATCAAGTTTGGGTTTTTTGGCATATAAGGATTTGGAAACTAAAATTAATGGATTGTGCAGAGATGTAGAAATCAACTTGCAGCCATATAATACAAGTTTTGTGAACAAAAACCTTAATATATTATTTGCATATTTTAAAATAGTAAATTGTGGGAAACCTGTTCTCTATGAAGAATTAGGACAAAAATCAAAAGTAATACTTGATGTTATTTTGCTATTTTAAAATAAAAATTGAAATGCTGTACTTGGTTAACTGTAGACTCACCTGACCTGTTCCCCGTTATATATAAAGGCAGTGACTTAAATTATCTTATTAGAGCAGTATCCGTTTTGTTTTTTAATAGTGATTCATAAGCCTTTTACTTGTAAGGAACAGCAAAAGGATGTTAACAGCTTTAATTTCATCATTTCGGACATGATAGCTAAGGCAAGAAATACTTTTATTTATTTTTGCAAGGAAGGGTTTTTTTCCCAGATGTTTCAGTTTACCAGGATTTCTCTAGGCAAGTTCAAATAATAGCAGGAAAGGAAAGCTATGGTAAAGGGATGAAATGAATTGATCTTTTGCTTGTGAATTTTCAAAACTATCAGCTTTCTACCTCTCTGTGTGGCCAGCTTAATCAAATGGAGACAGAACTGATCAATCTCAATTGAATTAGTAATTTCTTTTTCTTTGTGAATTTCATTTTAGGGAAACAAAGCCAGATTCTATATGGTCTTCATCTTACTTAGCTCACACACTCCCTCTGCTGACAGTGGCAGTCACTGCCAGCGTTCCCAGGCAGAGCTGCAATAATTTTTAAAATCTGCTGGTGAATGGGAATGTAAAATAAGGCCAGGCCCTGCTCTGAATTCTCTTTCTGTTCATGCCCCCACATATCATGACCGCCAACCCTACTAAATGCGATGGCACACTCATTCTGCAGCAGCCTATTAGAGAAGCAACAGAAAGCTCCATGATATACTGTCACAGAAAGCTCCATGATACGTCACCTGCTTGTGATTTGCTTCCTTTCACGAGTGGTCTAGAGAGGACTTGGAATCAGATCCCAAGTTCTTCAGACACTGAGACCATGATATCAACAGCTCAGAGACAATCAGCAAGCAGCACACGTGGACCACTTATTTTACATTCCCATCCATTCACCGATTAATTAATAGCAGAGCAGTCATCGGTAAATGGTTATAGAGAAGGCTTCCAAAGGACATTAAGAGAACTTTATTCCCATTGTTTATTTGCTAAAAAATGCATATCCTAAAATTAACTAAAAAATGCATATCCTAAAATTCAGTGGCTTTAGAAACAGAATTGAAATCTGAACACTGATTCTGCTTTGGACTGGGTGAATTTGTCCAGCATGTCCATCAGTGTGCTTTTATCCAAGAAACATGTTTCAGAAACTAAATACAGCATAGAAATTAAAACCAGAAAAGGTTATTTTCTAAATAATTTGCATACACCTCAAGCATAATCATGCTGGAGGAGGAAAATCTGTTTAAATACTTTGTCCTTTAGTAATACTGTATCCTTTTACCTTTTTTCTAAGCCTGAAATACATGCAGCATTCCCCGTTTTACAGGAGAGCAAACTGAGATTCAGAATTTGAATAACTTGCCCAACAGCATACAACTAGCTGTGAACAGGAAACAGAATTAGGCCTTTGTGATGAAAACAAAAAGCCTTTAAGTTTATATTATGGTACATCATAATTTAAGTTATAAGCACATATTTACTAGCAAAGGCATAGAACCCTAACATGTGCCTCTGTGCATATTATTGCAGTCATCTTGTATTATATTCCATTAATAAACCCATGACATCAGGAGTGTACCATCCTAAACCCATACCAATTTTGGAAATTGCTGATGGCAAACATTTGAAAGTAGAAGTAATCAGGATTAGGTTTAGTTGCTGGTAAGTCAGCTCAAATAACAATAACTTAAAACAGTAAGTAATTTTTTTTTCTTCTGTTATATAATAAAATCCAAAGAATCTTCAGGGGTTTGCATGGTTATTGGGGACCCAAGCTCCTCCCATCTTTCAGCTTTACTACCTTAGTTCAGAGCTTCATCCTCAAAATTACCTCATAGTCCAAGGGCAATTACAACAGTTGTAAACAGTGGGAAGGACAAAGGATGCACCTTACAACTCAGTCAGCCTTCTTTAAGCTGCCATCCCAAGAGTGCCACACAGTCATTCCTTTTATCTGGGCTAGAACTCCCATGGGCACAGCATGCAGACATGTGGGGCTGAGAAATTTAAATGTCCTACAGAATCCTACAGAGGGCCATAGAGCTGCCCCAAATAAAATTGAGGTTCAAATACTAAGAAATAAGAATGCATATTGAGTGGCAAGAAATTGTCTGCCACAGCTAGGAGAGAATGAAATTCCTCACAGTCTGTCTTATACCTTCCCAAACCATTTAGGCAAACGACGAAAATCCAATCCAAAACCCCTTGTTCTGAGTGAAGCTAGAAAGCAGTTAATGATCTACAGACTACCTCAGGTCCTCCGGCTACACCTTAAAAGATTCAGGTGAGCTTGCTCTCGGGCATCCCACGTGGCTGTGAACTGTAGGAACAGCTGCTTCAAAGGCAAATGGTGAGGGCAAATGTCTTTGCTGTTGGGAGGGGACGGAGGTTCCTTGGGGACCTTGTGCTTTCCGTGGAGATTAAATGAGTCATGCCAGTGAGACAAGATGTTGGGGCCCAGCAGGACTGGGTTGCTGCTCTCATGGCCCTTTTTAATTGGCTAGCCTGCACCAGGTGTCTGTGCTTGAAGGTTTTCTAGCCTCGCTTTGGCTTATATAGAGTCATCTTCAGAATAGAGTATGAGAGAATCTGTGAAAAGGGCAGGCAGTAAACTACAAAAGATTATTGCCTGAATTGCTAATTAGGGAACTGTAGTTTCAGAGTACCTCGTGGAACAGTCACCAGAAGTATATGTGGACATTAATTACTACCGTTCTATTAATGTGAAAACCAAAGCTGAAGGTTCAGTTTTCTCAGTTCCCAGTTCTACCTTCCTCTATCTATGATCACTTATGCCACCTTTTACTGATAAGAAGTTTATATCTATGTTCTAGGTGGTCTGGCCGTAATCATCGAGAGAAGATTGGGGTCCATGTCGTCTTTGACCAGGTATTAACCATGGAACCTTACTGCTGCAGGGACATGCTCTCCTCTCTTGACAAAGAGACCTTTGCCTATGATCTCTCCGCAGTGGTCATGCATCACGGGAAAGGGTTTGGCTCAGGACACTACACAGCCTATTGCTACAACACAGAGGGAGGTGCGTGCGCTTTACTCTGTAGGGTGGGGGACACGGAAAAGGGTGGTTTGTCCACATTTCATTGCTTTCCTTTTCATCTCTAGTGGGATATTACTTACATTTAAATCCAGTTGGAAGAATTATGGAAGTTTAATTAAAATTTTTGATAAATCACTAAATAACATCATGAGGTTATTCTGAAAATTAACAAGAACTGACACATGTAAAAGTGCTTATTAGCACGGTGCCTAGCACATTATGCTCAATGTTAGAGGTTATCAGTATTATTAATACTTCCGCTGCAGACCTGTTTCCTTTTTGGTTATGCAGAAATTATATGACCCATCTAGCCTCATGGAGGTATTGCATGAATCTCACTAGCCTCGGCTTATAATAAAGTTGAGGACATTTTCTGAGTATTCACTATATCTTTACTACATCCCTTACCATGGAAGGTGTGGGGGATCAAGGGCCCCTCTCAAGAAGTCCCGAGAGCAGAGCCTCCCATCTACTGCGCTGGGCAGGTGCGCTGCGAGGTCTTTTCAGCAGTGTACTGAACTTGAATCCCTCAGCCCTTGGGGCAGCCAGAGTGAGCCTATGAACAAAAAACTTTTTATTCCTTCTAAATGTTCCTTTATCACTCCTCTCTATTTACATGCCCCCTTTCATCCTCCTCCTTTTCCCGTCTTCGCCCTCAGTCTCCTGGCTGTCTTTGTGGAAGGCCCTAATGGGGAATGAAAAAGTCTGAATGAAATAAGGATAAAAATTCCAGTCGGGTGATATTGTAAGCAGTATTGTGGTGGGGTTTGGTGGGGTTAAAGCTAGTGGTTACAGGGAAGTCTCTTGGTTTCATTTACTTGTCTCCCCTGCACTCCACACCACCACCACCAGTAGTCAGGGGTTAGCTCTATTCACACTTTCTTCATCTCCTGGTTTTGCCTGCTGATTAGAAATATAAGTTGGGTAGTCATTTACGCTTTCTTTCCTTTGGTTTCCTAGGTTTTTGGGTCCACTGCAATGACTCAAAGCTGAATGTATGCAATGTCGAGGAAGTGTGCAAAACTCAAGCCTACATCCTTTTTTACACTCAAAGAACAGTTCAGGGCAATGCAAAACTCTCTGAAACCCATCTCCAAGCTCAGGTGCCGCCCAGCAACAATGAGGGCAGACCACGGACCTTCCCCTGAATGGGAGGCACATCACAGACTGGCTTGCTTTTAAACTCTTGGTGTCTGTACATCTTTCCTGATAGGAAATGAGGTTTACTGCAGGAACAGGTTACTGGGTTTGCCTTACTGGGTCTAGAGCAGAGGTACCAGGTGACTCATATGCTGTCATAAAATATGTAGTCACTTTGTTTTGAATTGATTTGGAAAGTCCCTCCTTTGATAAAACAAATCAAAAGTAGAAACTTGTATGAAGCTTCATCAGTTACTTCTGAATATAGAGTGATCTGGGTAGAGCAAAGAGGGAGTAAGCTGATCATATCCAGCCAGGAGAGCAGCCATGTTTTTCCATTATGTGATTCCCCTGCTAATCAGGGCCTCCTTGCAGCACCAGAAGAATCCTCCTGATGTAAGCAGCCGAGGACAAAGCACATGGTGGGGGGGCGGGGGCACTGGGCTAGCAGCTTTCCTGATGGGATTGGTTCTGAGGCAGCAGGTGAAGTCTAAGGAATTGTCCTACAAAGGAAGTAATCTTCAGGGGTTGAAAACTTGCAGACTTACTTAGGGGGGAGGAGAGGATAGTTAAAGAGTGGAATGAGATGCATGGAGCAAATTTCCCCATGCAAAATGGGAGGTTTTTCACTTGTCATACCTTCCCTGGGGCTTCTGAGACTGGCATGAACATTCCTTCATTCTAAAGGAGAGGTTCATATAGGGAAGCAGTAAACTGGCTCGTGACATGTTCTTTGTAGCCTAAGGACACTTCTGGCTACTCAGTTCGGTAGTGAATCCCTGGTTCAGGTCAAGGTCTAGGGTTTAGTTTAAATTGGTCTTTATTTAGGTCAGTGGTCTGAGGCTTTCTCAGAACTCAGTTGAGGGTGGGTGGGAATAGCCAGTGGCCCAGGGCTTATCTGAATGCCTGTCACCTGATCTCACTTGGTGCAGCATGTAGCTTTTCTTAGCTCACAGCTTCTTTCTTGCTCCTGGAGGGTTAGAACATTATTGTTCACCACAAGTTTTGGGAGCTTTTGCTTTCCAAGGGCTTAGGGAAGCTGTCCCCCATATGTCTGAACAGTTTACCGCTGGCGGCTCTGGCGTGTTTCCTCCCCAATCTGATCATCCCTACTGTTTCTTTACCCAGCCACAGAGTCCACCAGAGAAAGCAAGAGTGCCCTGTCCTCTACTCCAGTGCTAGCAAAATAGACCTTTCCACACGGGGTCAGTTTCTAAGTGGAATGAAGTGGCCCAGATGGAGACCTTCCTCCTCATCAGGCACCACTGAACTTCCCTTCTTAATCCTTCACTTAAGACTCGCCAGTACAAGTGAATGCAAACCGAAACTCTTGTTCTGGGGTTGCTGTAGGCTGCCTCAGCTTGTCATATGAATGCTCATCTTTTGACTGAGTATGTCATATAAACTTTTCAATTCAGGTAGAAGTAGAGTTGTCACTTGAAGGGAGTAGTTATGGAAGGGAGTTTGGGAAGGGATGGGGAGTTGAGAAAAGAGAGGGTAACAAATAAGGGTCGTAGCTTTAGTGCTATTGATGAGCCACATTCTGGAGCAGATCTGGAGCACTTGTTTTTTACCTCTTTTGAGATTAACTCTCCCCTAGGACCTGCCAGACAACACTGAAACATGGAGGAAAATCAGAAAGAAAATGGCTCACCCTGCTAAGAAAGGGAGAGTTCCTATATTTTAAATTACACTTGCTTTTTCCAACACTGTGAGGTTTCTGTAATATTTAGCTTTTATTTGGAAGCGATAGCGTATGGCATTTTTTATGCTATTTGGTTTATATTGTCTGCTACAGGCTTCTTTGTATAAGCTTGGCCTGGGCTCACCTTCTCCTGGACACTGTTTTAAAGTGTCACAGCTGCATACGCTGCCAGAGGCTCTGATGTGAAGCTATACTCTCCAGATCCACATTTTAAGTCGAAATGATTGGTGATGACTTTTTATGGCAACAGAAAAGCCCATTAACTAAAAACAATCGGGAGAGTAAAAAGAAAAGGAAAATATAAATTGTGCCTCATCTTTCCTTGAATGCTATATTTATTATTCTAGAAAAAGATAACTTACAAATGGAGAAGAATAGAGCATCTACTTCATCCCTCAGGCTGTCCAGGGGGAAATATTTGAGAAGAAAAAAAAAGAACATTTAATGGAAAATTAAAATATCTTCAAATTTAATTTTTAGAAATAGTTTTATACCAAATATTATAAGGCATATTAAGCAGATTAAAACTGTAAAATAAGGGCTTACCTTAGCTGAACACCCCTGTATCAAATTAACAAAATGTTCAAAATGAGTTGAATAGACACCCATATCAGAATCCTCACTGAGCTGCACATTCATGGAGGTGCCCCTGCAGTCACAGACTCCTCAGGTACCCAGAGGCAGCAACACTAGACGCTGTTGAGAAGTCAGTATTTATGAAGATTTTTATTAAAGAAAAGTTCCCTGCTACAGAAATCAACGGCTGTTGTGAGGGAATTGTCCCTTTGCCTTTAATTTATTTACATATTGGAAGTAGATGAATTTCTTAGTTGCATCTTACTTTACATTGAAACAATAAGAACCAGGTAGAAGTTGACTAAATGCTGCCAAATCAAACCCAACATTTCTTAACTGAACCGTCCGGACCTGCTTCTCTCCCAGATAAGTAGTTAGCATCCTGCTCCAAGAGCCCTGAGCAGTTGGCTGGTGTGTTTACTTCCTGTTGTAGCCAGCCAAGATGAATGCACCCTGGCCCTCAGAAAGGGTTTTTACCTCAGTCTAGCTTGACCTTCATACTTGTGGTTGCCTCGGAGATGAGCATTCGTACTAGCGTGAAAAAGATTAGGAATGCCCTCAACAGCTAGAAACTGAAGCTCTTATTAAATGGTGGGCAGAGCTCTTGCCAGCTTTGATCCAGCCCCTCTCAGACTGAGGGGGGCAGTGCCACACCATAAAGAATTTCCAGATGTCTCTTTAAATGTTATGAATAAAATTGGAAACTGTAGAAGTGTTAATGTGTCCTATGGACTCAATAGCAGAGTTTATTTTTGTTTTTAATGACAAGGCTTCTAGTAAGTGAGCGTCTTGAGTTCCCTTCTCTGGCTTACAGTTCTGTCCTATTGCAAGAACTAATGGGGTGGGGTGGCTGGCAGTGGGTCATGGCCCTAGCGGCCCCAGCATAAGCCTGAGAGAGGTCGACAGTAGTGCAGAAGGAAAACTTGGTCGGGTGTGGAGGGTGGGATGTGGGTGGGCAGGCAGGGAAGGTGAAATGGAGTTTGTTTTCTTACTGATAAAGCTTTGTGAACTAATTTTATATAATTCATAAAATTTGGTGCCTTGTACCCAATTATGGTTTGCATGGGATTGAAAAGATTAAGGGAAAGGAATCCTTCTTGTCAAGTGGCATATTGGTCTGTAGAGTGTAAAGGACATTTGGTATCAGACTTTTTAAAAGTGTTTCATGTCTCATGTGTGAAAGCAAATTGTTCTTACCAGCAAGATCTGAAATTTTACTGTAATGTCCAAAATAATTGTGATTATTCATGAAATGTCTGCTTTTCAAGGCAGACTGTGTATCCCATTCTTTTTCACCACCCCTTTTATGTTCAAAACATTAACTCAAGCCTGTTCAATCAGGCAGGAGGGCCGCCCTTCTAACCATACACTGTTCCCCATCCCGGTTATATCTTAGGAGCGGAAGGCCACTTTCCCCGCTGGTTGGGAGAGCACAAATGTTCAGAAAAGGCTTTTGTTTTCCTAATGCTGGGAACTTATGGTAGGAGTCAAACAAAAATGGGTCCCTTGAAATACTACCTTCATTAATTCTAAATTTCTTTTGCAGAAAATTTCAGAAAGCAGTGTAGAACACAGTCCCCTGTATGTGAACCTTTGGTTTAGATTGTAAGGCAAGCCAGTGCACTGTGTCATTTGCTAGAGAAGGCTCCAAGAACCTGCCACAGTCCCCTTTCCCAGCAGGTGCCGACTGGGATGGTGCTGAGTGGCTGTGGAAGGTGAGACCCCGTCTGCTCACCTTCGAGCTGTTTGCACAAGTCCTTTCCTCTGCCCTTAAGGTTTCCACTGAGCTCATGAGACTTCAAAGGATGTTTGAAAAGCTCACCACTCAAAGCACATTTAATAATTGGGTCTCTCCGCTTAACTACTGGCTTAATTAGGTGAGGAGGTTCTATCTTTGGAGTAAAACCTCCCACGGCCACTTAATTTTTTACCAGGTAACTATGTATCTCCCTGGTGGCTCACATTCTTTCAAGTCAGCACTACTGCTGACAGCGCCTTCCAAATACGACAGTTTAGTTTATATCTTTCACATTTAAGTTAACCATTCTCCTGGTCTAAGGCTTTGACTTTAACCACTGTACTCATTCAATCCACACATTGCCCTAACTACACCATAGCTACTATAGCATTGAGGTGAATAGTCATTTTTGTAGACTCTTTCCATACTTATTCTACTGGCAAGTTTCCATTTAAAATCTAAGTAGGTAGTGTAAGGAGATTTTCATAGTACTGTGTTATTAGCCAGGGCTGAAAACTGACAGGATGTAAAACTGATTTCCTTTGGGGAGAATGCTGTGTTAGAATGGTGAAATCAGCACTTTCATTCATAGAATGAATACTCACCACCATTTCTGAAATTGTAAATTTGGTAGCTTTGCTAGTCTCATCACTTTGAGGAATTAAGCCAGTTTAAATAAAACTTAACCTTACCAGCATATGGCTTTACAAACCAACCGACAGTGAACACTATTACTTGAAGCTAAAACATTAATTTTTAAAAATAAGTTTAATTACAATTGACATACAATATAAAACATTAAATTGAGTGAAATTTCAATACTTTTGAAAGCTACCATATCTTAATTTTACTGGGTTTTGATTTTTTAAAATATATTTTATTGATTTTTTTACAGAGAGGGAGAGGGAGAGAGAGTTAGAAACATCGATGAGAGAAACATCAATCAGCTGCCTCCTGCACACCCCCTACTGGGGACGTGTCCCCAACCAAGGTACATGCCCTTGACTGGAATCGAACCTGGGACCCTTGAGTTCATAGGCCAACGCTCTATCCACTGAGCCAAACCGGTTAGGGCGGGTTTTGATTTTTTTAAAAATTGATTTCAGAGAAAGGAAGGGAGAGGGAGAGATAGAAACATCAATGATGAGAGAGAATCATTGATCTGCTGCCTCCTGCATGCCCCCTACAATGGGGATTGAGCCCGAAAACTGGGCATGTGCCCTGACCGGGAATCAAACTGTGACCTCCTGCCTGACTCAACCACTGAGCCACACCAGCCTGGCTGGGTTTGGATTTTTAATTTTGAAAGCATTTATGAAATAAAACTGTTCACAATTATGAGATCTGTAGCAGACTTCAAGGATGTAAGTTTCACTGTTATAAAGAACAGGAGGTGTTCATACTGGTCTTAGCAGTGGCCTGACACAGGTGGAAAGGGGCTTAGACCTATGCTGTGGCATAAAAGTTTCCTTCCTGGTCACCATTTTGGGATTGACGGCTTCAAACTTAAGCCTTGCTCTCATATATGTGACCGTTCCTCATCTTAACACCTGGTAAGATACAAATCTATCAAATCCTTTGTGGTCCCACTGTGGCATAAAGGTTCATGGTTTCATGTTAAGCCAGCCACAGCCCTGAATTCACTGGCTCAAACTCCCTCCTTTTAACAAATGGGACCTATTAATACAAGGGAATAGTGCTTTTTAAAAGAAGATGTATTAAAAATCTAATTCTCAAACAGCTTTTTTTTAAAAAAAATATATTTTATAGATTTTTTTACAGAGAGGAAGGGAGAGGGATAGAGAGTTAGAAACATCAATGAGAGAGAAACACCGATCAGCTGCCTCCTGCACACCCCACACTGGGGATGTACCCGCAACGAAGGCACGTGCCCTTGGCCGGAATCGAACCTGGGACCCTTCAGTCCGCAGGCCGATGCTCTATCCACTGAGCCAAACTGGTTTCGGCTCAAACAGCTTTCTTAATGAGATTTATGCCAGCAGGGTCAAGAGGAATTATTTTGTCTTATTTACCTTTGGTGAACAGGTTGCTAGAGACAACATCTGTCAACCATAACTATTAGACTACTGTGGTACATTTACACTGACCCTCCTTTCCCATTCATGTCCCTTATCCCATACCGGTTCCATTAAGAGACTTGGCACAGAAAGCAGTATTTTTTTAAATGCCTAGTAGAGTAAATCAAGTAGGAAAAAAGTTGTCAAGGGGAACGTGTCACTATCTCCACATCTCTCCTGCAGGAGTCTTTCCAGGCCAGTTCATTACATATCCCATTTCCAAAGAACTCCAAACTCCTGGACAGCGACACTACCGAGTTCCAGTGTCATAAAACATCTATTTCCTTGTGAAGGAAGCAGTTTTCTCAAGTAGACATGCTCACTTCAGTGCCCATAGCTCAGGCTTACTTAACACCTAGCCTCCACCTGCCGATCACTGCCCTTTCTACCAATAAATCCCATTCTCTTACAGCAACAATGCCTCCCTGGTGCCTGGAAAACCCACCTGGAGCATTAACATGCTATGCAACACCGAAAAGATTCTTCCCCTAGTAACGCTCACAAATGGAAATTCCTCAGTAAGCTTCATGCTATGTTAACATCAATGAATAGTGGCTACAGTTTCCATTTCTTTTTTTCTTTTAATATGAAGCAATCCACCTCTGCCACAACCATGTTTGGGCTTGTTCCTATCTCATGTGTGAAATATAAATTATGTTTTTATGATTTTTGTAAATCAACTTTTTACACCTTGTTTTTGTAAGCTGAAGTTTCGTATTAAAAGAACAAAAATGGCTGTCTTTGTGTGCAGTCTTTATTTCAGATAATTGTTAAAATACCATCAGGTTATTCCTCAAGAAAGAGCAAAGATCACTCTCTACTGAAACTTAGGAATTATGTACAGAACTTTACAAAACAGAGGACAACACTTTAGCTGAAGCCTGACTGCTGACCAGAGAATGAATTCTGAGTACTCTTCGAAGGAAAGCAGGCAGGAAAGGGAAGGAAGCCATCTGTATCAAACCTCAGCTGCTATCAGGGAAAGTCTTGTGACCGTCACAGATCGGAGGCTCTGTGTTTGGAAGGTTCAAGTACATCTCGGATTCCATGTGTCTGCAATCAGACAACAGAACAGTAGGTGGCATGTAAAAGCACTGCAGGGAAATGGGTGACTCAAATTCCTTCTAACAGGGAAACATATGTAACTAGGAAGCTGCCGGAGGTTTTACATCAAGTCTCCTACATTTTGTGAACAGCTGATAAAATTATTGCTTCTCCCGGCCTCTAGGACTCTTATGACACACAAGACACTGGTTACCTGCTTACCTATTTGGCTACACCCCTGGCTGAGGTGCCATTAAGTCAATGTCACTCAAATTCCTGGCCAGCCAAACTCCTGCAGCGAAAAGTCCCAAATTGAGGATCAAGTTCCTGGAAAAAGAATGATTCTATTAACCTTGTGGTCATAGGCTTCCCACCGCCGCCACCCTGGAAAAACCTCCCAGAGGCAAAACACTTCTAGATTGCAGGGGCGGTGATCATTACACGGTAGCCTGTCCAAGACCCACACAGTTATTGAGACTTCGTGTCTGTCTAATAAGAGAAAGGTCAAATGCCAAGACCAGTAAAACGCTCATCTAGGGCCGAAAAGCCCGTTTGTGTGTGTGCGCCTCCTCCTCCCGGGTCCACCCACCCCCACCGCACCTCGGTCAGGGTAACTGAAAACATCGCTTTTGCTGCACCGAACTCTCCGAGTCGAGGCCCTCCGCAACCTCGGCCAGTCACGGAAAGGCCTAGAGGCTAGCAGTCTGACCACCCGGAGGCGCCAGCCCGGGCGGAGGGAAAGGCCGCAGGGTGTGTACTCGGGCGCGGAGGGGAGGGGCAGAGGGACCGGGCTTCGGGCTCGGTTACCTCCGGAAATCATTCCTATCGGTGGCGAAGCGGTAGACGCCCCGAAGCCAATCTCCCACATTGTCTGGAATTTCTGGAGCTTCATTTGCCGAGCCGCCCGCGTTCACACCGATCCCGCTGGAAGCCATAGCAGCACCTCCACGCTCCGCAAGGCCTGACCACGAACGCTGCCCGCGCACGGGGATGACGCCATTTCCGGCGCCGTACTTCCGCCGGCTACCGGCCAACGGAGGGCGCCGCGGCGGGAGCGAGTCCGACACCCTAGAGGTGGAACCCGGGGCTGAGCGCCCACGTGCTCTGCGAGGGGAGGAGCAGGCTCGGCCCTGCGCTTCCAGGGTCCTGCCCCCTCCCGCCCCCTCCCGGCCTCCGGCTCGCCCAGCCGTCACGTCACCCGCGGCCTCTGAGTGATCACTTCATTGGCTCAGGGGGATGCTGGGGATCCAGGTGCCCCAGCCTGTGGGGTCGCAGTAGGGGCTAGCTCAGCAGGGGCTGCGTAGCTTTGGGACATGGAGCTCCCCAAGACAGTCTCCATCAAAAGTCACAGAATGCGCGGGCTGAAGAGGAAGTACTCAGTTTGTCACCCCGCCGCCTCTCCCAGGCGTGTCCCTGATTGCGTTCAGTCTAGGATTTTTACGGGGAGAGGAGTCTCGGCCTCCGCCTTACAGATCACCCCTCCCCTCGACTCCCCCGCCCCGGGCCGCGCCACTAGCACGTGGTGCAATGCTTCCCGGAGGTGTCACTTCACCGCTTGGGGGCGTCTCGGGGTCTGGCAGGGCCGGGGAAGGCGCCGACCTAAAGTTCTGAGTCAGAGGACGAGGAGCAGGTGGGGCAGGGGACATCCTCCTGGGGATCAACGGACGTCTCCGGGGGCCCTGCTCTCGTCCTTTGGGTGCCTCAGCCTTGTCCCCAGCTCGGCACTCCTGCTCCCGCCTGGATCCCAGCCGCCGCCTCTGGGTTTCCGGACTGGAGCTGGCAGCCGCGGCGAAGACTGCTCCGGAGATGGTGGCAGAGGGTAGTGGAGCGCGGTCCCCTCCTTCAGCCCTGCCGAGCCCTGCCTCCCCTGCTCCGGCCGGGCCAGACAGGCCTTTCTCAGAGGCCGGCGTCTCACACCCCCAGACCCGGGCGGGGCGGCCCCCGCGTAGCTAGGCCCAGCCTCCCGCCCCGCCCCCGGGGGTGCGCCGGCCTCCGCGCGAGTCCTCTCCGGCTCCTCGCCCCTCCCCGCCTCCGCCCACCAGGGGGCGGCAGCATCCCCAGTCCCGGAGTGAGTCCCGCGCCGCAACCTCACCCGCGGCGCGGGATGGGCTCAGGAGGCCCTCGGAGTGCTCCGGCCAGGGATGCGTGGTGAGAGCTGCGGGCCCCGAAGCTCGGGTTTGGGGGTGCGGTTGGAGGACGGGGGCGCTGCTGGAGGGACGGGACGGCGTGGGACCGGGGCGAGGGCCCCAGCCCGGGAGAGCTCCCTCTGCCCAGCCCGAGCCGCTGCCCACTTCCCCTTTGATCTGCACCTTTCCTCCCTTGCCAAGGGACGGCCTTCCTTCCCGTGTCGCGGCCAGGCTCCAGCCGGCATCCGAATAGCGACTCTCAGAGCAGCTGGGGCAGCAAGGGCGCCCCCCGGCAGGGCATAGCGTCCTCCGCCCCAGGGCCCGGCGCAGTCCTGGCAGCAGAAGTGGTTCTCGTGCCAGCGCCATCCCTCCGCCTCGGTGCAGCGCCGGGAGAAGATCAGCGGGGAGAGGGAGTGGGGACCGGCTCATTCATTCATTCATTCATTCACTCATTCACTCATTCATTCATCCAGTAACCACGCCTTATAGCCAGTTAACGCTACAGCACGTCCGCAGACATTCTCATTTGATCTACTCAACCACTCTCCGACGCAGGGAGGGCTGATGGCTTAGCCAGGATCCCCAGCTAGCAGGTGGCACAGCCCGAAGTGGGGAAGTGGGACCCAGGGTTCCGTGCTCACATTATGCTAACTCAAGGGAGTTTCTTGCATGATAAGGCACAGCACCGGGCACCTAGAACACTGATGGGAACGTCTGTCCAAGAGTCCCTGCTCCAGAGAAGCTGTCAATCCCAGAAAATATGGGGGACACCGCAGTGAGGGAGGATGCAAAGGGTCCCACATGCCCAGAGCTCAGGTCGGAGCAAGGGAAACACAAAGATCCAGGCTGTGCCTCTCCGCCCCACGCCATTCCCTGATACGGGGAGAGATTCCCTACATCCTGCCACGTTGGGCCCTGAACAGACCTCCACTCAGAGCTGTCCCTGGCCACAGGCAGGGCAGCGTGGCCTCGGCGGCTCAGCACGATGACGGCCGCAGTAGAGGTGCCGTCGCGGTCGCAGTAGATGCGGTTCATCAGGGCCTGGCCACAGGCCTGGCAAGCACAGCCAGCCTGGTACCAGCAGCGGCTCCTGCCCTGGCTGCGGAACACTCCGTGTTCCCCTGGCCTCGGGCGCTCCCTGCACTGCCAGGCGGGGTGCTGGCTGGTCAGAGGCTGCACCACCCTCCGGCTCTTCCATCCCAACCCCACCTC
This sequence comes from Eptesicus fuscus, assembly GCF_027574615.1. Lineage (NCBI taxonomy): Eukaryota > Metazoa > Chordata > Mammalia > Chiroptera > Vespertilionidae > Eptesicus > Eptesicus fuscus. Next base: position 11,633,235 of record NC_072482.1, on the reverse strand, counting down.
CACTGCAGGCTCACCAAGCACCCCCAAACTTGGTTTCTCTTGAAGTTTGCCATACTGTCAATCCCCAAACCCTTTTCTCACCAGAGTCTCAGAAGCTAGCTCCTTCTGCAGAATTGAGAGGGCAAAGAGTGGAGGAAGGGGAATATTGGGGGAGGGGGGGTATACTACATACCTTTTCACAGGTGCATTCTTCGAGCTTGGGAGGCATCAGGCACGCCACCCCCTGTCCCAGGGCCTCCCGCCTCCGCTGGACACAGAAGAGCCGGAGCTCAGCCAGCTCCTCCTCCCCAAGGGCCAGGCAGTATCGCTCCTGCAGAAACAGGTTCCACTGTGACCAGGAGAGCCCCAGCAGGCAAGGTTGAAGCTTGAGTGGAGAAGGCTTAGCTGCTGGTGGGTCAAAGGAAGGTTGTAGAACCTCAGGGAGGTGCCAGTGGTAACAGCCTAGAAGGGCATTGAGATGGAAAGAGGACAGGGACAAAAGAGTGCCAGTAAACCCACCTCAGTCTTGCTCTCCCCTCCCCCAGGGACGGTCATCACTCAGCTCTGGCACAGCACTTAGCCCTGTCCCCACATATTTAGGTGCTTGCTCCCAATGAACCATAGATATAGCTCAGTATTACTTCCCATGGTGTTTGCCCTACTTAGTCCATATTCTCCTGTCTTGCCTACCCAGCTGATTATAAGCCTTTAGACCGGGCGCACATAGGGCCTCAATAAATACTTAACCATACTCCCTACATTTGTACATTCCATTATTTGTTTCAAAAGTCGTTCATGCCCATTTTCTCATTTGCCCTTCAACTAAGCATTGCGGCAGGCAGTTCGGCCATCATATAGATCATTGTACCATTATGTAGATGTGAAAACTCAGGCTGAGATTGGGGGGATGACTTCTCCCAATTAGTGGCATAGCTAGGCCTTAAATCCATGTTCCCTGACTTCTGGACCAAGGTTCTTCCACAGAATGTAAAAAGAGGGAAGCTGGGGAGAGGGAGACCCACATCGCTGTCCTGTGGAGGGAGCAGCTGCAGGAGCGTCCGGAGCCCAGGCCAGTTGGGGGCTCGGTTGGTGTCCAGGCCAAGGAGCCCCAGGCTCAGAACTTCAGGATCCTGAGGAGACACAGCAGCGGATGAGGAGTGGAGCTAGGTTTTCCCTCTTCCCTCCCCTTCTCATTGCCACCTCCTCTCCAATCTGGAGCAACAGTCAAGCACACACATACACACACCCCTTTTGGACAATCAACTTTAAGATCACCAGGACAGCTGATTGATGGAGGTTGGGGAGGCCTCACACCTCAAAACAGCTTCCCTTCATATGCTTAAAATCACCCCCTTCAGGTCTGCTTTAACAACACAGACCCCTTGGAGAGGTAATGTGTATTCATGTGAACACATTTAAAGTCAAACCCTCATGTCCTGGGTGGGGGAGGGAGGGCGGGGCGGTAGAAACGGATTCCTGCAAAGAGGAGAGGGTATTTCGCCTTTCTGGTGAGCCTTGGGCAGACTGGACCCTCCTTCCCCACCTCCATAGCCTTAACTCCCACCATTCCTTGTTGCGTACTTACCGGGCCCGTGGGCTTGCCTCCTCCCCACTCCCAGCACAGGCCCTACCTACTCCAACTGTGGGCTTCAGCTGGGTGACAGGACCAGGAAGCCCCTCTCAGCCTCTGCAGCCCATGGCTGTTCTCCTTCCCCAAGCTCCAGAAGTACAACCAGTGCCCCAAGATTTAGCACTTGTTTCTCTTTGCCCCGGTGTCTCTCGCAGCTTCTCGTCTGGTCTATGAGCTCCTCCAGGACACAGGGAAATCTCGTGTTTCTAGCCTCCTATCTATAGCAGCCATTTCTTTGGACAATTCTAAGCGCATCTCTTCAGCCCTCCTCTGGGCAAGCCCTGGAATGACCACAGCATCTCGGGGGTGGGAGGCGACTGCTGAAGTGGAAAAGGGATGGGCCCTGCCCGCAAGGACCCCTGGTCTAGTGGGTAAGGCAGAGACGAAGCCCAGCAGAAGGGGCTAGAGCTCTAGGCAGGTAGACACAGCACCACAGGGAAAAAAACAGCCAGCGCTAACTCTTCTGTTTACTCTGTGCCAGGGGCTATTCTAGCATTTTACATCCTTTACTCCACCCTCACAACAGTTGGATGAAGTAGTTTCTATTATCCCATTTTTAGGCTGAAACAAACAGGTTCATTACCTTGCCCACGTCACGTTGGAAGACTAAGGGGAGCTTTAGGAGGAGGTTTCCTTTGCGAGCTGAGATGGGTTCTGACTGGCAGCGGGGCACAGGAGGGCTGTCACCAAATCCCTGGCCTCTAGAAGAGGAGGTGAGAACAGGGTTTGGACTCTAAGAGTTATACTGCTTCCCAGCCCACAGCCCCCCTCTGCACCCCCTTTCAGAGGTCCTGTGCCACCCCTCCCAGTTTCCTGGCTCCGCACCCACCCGCTTCGTTCCCCGTCTGTCCCTCAGGTCAGGTTTCCTGTGGAAGGCAGCCAGGGTGGGCCATTCACACTCTGGGCCAGGAGCAGCCACTTTCCCTAACAGCTGTGCCCCTGCTCCAGGCAGCAAGAGGTGCTTGGGGGAGGGGGGCCCACAGGAAAAGGGGGTACATCTGGGGTCCCAGGGAGACTCTACCCTCTCTTCCAGGTTAGTTCTAGTTTGTATGAATTGTCCCACACAGACAATGCTCACAAGTCAGCTCTCCTCCCTCACCCTTCAATCCCCTTCAAAGGCAGCCTAACTCCACCTCCGCTCAGCACTGGACCCCACCTTTCTAACATGCTGATTCGTTGCAAAATTCCCCTCCCCCTGCCCCCTTAGACAAGGGACAAGGCTGAACCCCCTCTCTCACCTGCGCGCAGGTGCAACCAGGCTCATGGAGTTCGCCCTTCCCAACCCACCCCGCCCTAAAGGGCAGAGCCTGAACGGCCCTATAGTCTGGGGAGGTGAAGGGATGGGATGGTTTCCCGGACAGTGAGGGGGAGAAGAGGAGAAGTGTCCAGTCCCAACAAATACCCTCTGGATAGATCCCCCAAGTTTTTCCTCAGACCTCGCGGGGCCCACATTGGAGGCAGACAGCGTGGTGTGGTGCGCAGTCAGCTGGGGTTCCCAGTGTGGCTGCTGGGAGGTTAGCGAAGAGGCGGGATCCGCTGGGGACTCGCCCTCGCGGCGCCGGTGTCTGGGCCGTTCAGGACGTACCCGCCGTCGCGATCCCCTCACGGAGTCCCCACCCCAAGGCGCAGCGCCCGCCGCCTCCCGCCCGGGAGCCCGGCCCCCCCTCTCCCACGCCCTCCCAGGCTGGCCGAGCTGGACGGCGCGGGAAGGGGTCGGGGCTCAGGAAGGCCTTTGTGAGATCCGGGGTGGAAAGTGTGCAGGCTCCACTCCCCCGCGCCCACTACCCTGGGCTCCGCGCCGGCCTCGTGCCCCTGTGGGCGCCGAGCAGACACCGGGGAACCTCGTTTATGCCGGGTCCTCGGCCACTCGCCGAACAGAACGCCTTACCGAGCACGCAGATGCCCCCAAAACCTCCCTCAGGTTTTCTAGCCCCGCCCCTCTCTGTGTCCCCCCCCCCGCAGGGCCTCCCCTTCTCCCCAGTGGTCCCTCCGCCCCTTCCCCTTTCTCAGTCTCTTGCCAGAGTCCCTGGTACTGCCCTTCTCTCTGCCACCCCTTCAGACCCCTCCCCGATCTTTCGTGTTTCTCCTTCCACCCTGAGTCCCTTTCTGCTCGGGGTAGTGGAACCTCTGGTCCCACCTCCGTCCCCTCAGCCCCGCCCCCGCGCCAGGCTCCGCCCCATCTCTCCCGGGCCCCGCCCCCAGGAGCGCTCAGCCGCTGGCCTGGAGCGCCCTCTGGCGTGTGCGCATGCTCCCTGCTCCCGACTGCAAAGTCCTCCAAAGGGACCTTCTAGGCTGCGCGCCGGCCGCCCCGAGCGGGTCCGCCCGCCCGCAGCGTCTCGTTGGTGCCGCCGGTGACCTCCGACCCCGTGACCGCGGGGTGGGGCTGGGCAGGGAGATCTTAGCTCCGGGCGGGCGGCGGCTGCTGCAGCGGCACCCGGGAGCGGGGCCCGGCGCCGCCGGGGCCGCGGGGCGATGTGAGTCGGGGCGGGCGGGGCGGGGACGTGGCGGCTCCAGCGAGGCCGCACCGCGCTGCAGTCTCCGCTCCCGTCCGCGGCGGACCGGCGTATGGCGGAGCCCAGGGCTGGGGGCGGGGGTGCAGGGACGGCGCGCGGCCCGACCGCCCCCATTCCTTCCTGGAATCAGCTGGGGTTCCCAGTCTAGAAATCCCCCTGACAACCCCGCAACCTAAATTCTTCTCACTCCTCAGAACCACCCCACCCCCACCCGACACACCTTCGCACGTCCTGGTGCCCTCGGAACCCCTCATCCTGCGAATTTCCCGCACGCCCACATTCTCTCCTGGATGCCCCCACATGCTTCCGCCGCCCTGAGATTCCTCTGATCCGTCATACCCCTCCCCATTCTCCTTGCACCATATTCAACTCCAGAAAACTGCCCACGTCTCCCCAGTCCTCAAATGTATTTAGAGCCCTCATAACCCCCTCTTAACTCCGTGCCCAATGCAAACCTATCCCGGACCAGAACTCCCTTCTCCTGTCCCATCCAATGTAATGCCCCTCATTGGGCTGTCATCGTATGTATCTTAAAGAGAAGGGGACAGGAAAGGTGCAACAGCCTCCCCCATCTTGCACCCTATAGTTAGTTCTTGGTTTCACCCCCAGACTCCTTGTGATGGCTCAAGCCCCAATATTTTCCCCAGCCCCTGCCCCGGCTCTAGGCTGTGCACACCTCCCTCAGCCTGCTACCACTTTCCAAAGAAAAAAGCCAGACCAGGAGGGTGGGGTCTTTTCACCTGCAAAGTTCTCCAAGCATACCGAGTACAAGAGGCCCTGGGAAATGATCGTGTTTTTCCAGGAAGGAAGGTGGGATTTCAAGAGTCTCCAGGGTCCTGTCCTGTCAGCTTGTCTACTTGGGGCTCAGATCCCTGAAATTTTGGTTTATTGTTAGCATTTGTATTAACATTTTAGGCCTTTCAGAGCTTGGAGAACAGAAAAAAAAATCTATCAAGCTTTCAAATATGAGATGGTCATGAAAGAGGAGAATTTCAGTGATATTTGTCCTACATACTTACTTCTAGAGGTCATTTACGCCGGAAGCGCCACAGTTTACAAATATTTCCCTTTAAAACTAAAGCCTTGGGGTGGGAGTTGGGGTGGGTGGTGGTGGGACGGACTTGGCAGTCTCCTAGTAGCAGCAAAACGTCTAGAATATTAGTTTCCTGAATCTTAAGCCAGTGCTCTTTCCTGTACGTCATAGTGTCTTTTTGAGAAAGCTCTTTGTCAAGTTCTCGGCAAAGGTAAGGTGGTGGTTTTGGTGTTGGTCGTAACAGGATTCACGTGGAGTCTGGCGGCCACTTAAAAGGTCTCGGGCTGCCTCGGGCTTCAAACCCATTGATACGAGGAGAGTATCCTTCCCAGAGCTTATGGCGCTCAGGATTTGTGGTCCCTTTGCCCTTGATCTTGCTTTATCCATTGGTGTTTTGGTCACTGGGACCTGGAACAGATACCCAGGTGGGATGGACTGACAGCGAGTCAATCTCTTTAACGATTGCTGAGGATGAGTGTTTCCACTAACCGGTGGTCTCTGTCTCTTACGCTAGGTGAGCCCCAGGTGTGTCCCGGAGGGATCCAGGTGACTTCTCTGCAGACTGCTTGCCATGATGCCCCACCAGGAACAGGGGGAATAACGTGTGGGCCCTCTCCCATGCCCCTCCCAGAGTCAGTTTCCCGATGGCCTCGGTGAGGTGAGAGCTATATATAGGAGCCACTTTCCTAGAGTTTCCCAAATTGGGAGGAATGGAGGGTGCAGGTCAGGCTTGTTCAAAGCTTTATACATTCAGTGGGATATCTAACCTTACAGATGGATTTCTGGTATCAAGTTGCAACCCCTTGACTTCTGGTTGGAATCGGTCCATGTGTAGGTCACTCAGACCGGGTGGTAGGTATCCCCTCCAACTTTGCGCAGTCCTACGATGGTGACCTACAATCCGAGCGCCTTGTCTTGGAGGGATACGCCAAGATTGTGTCTCCCCTTTGACCAAAAGCAAATCCAGCATGTGTTTTTTTAATCAAGTTTATAAAAAGTGTGCTGTTTTAAATGTTCAATCCTCCTGGTGTATCTTTTGACCATAATGTAGCACCTCAAATGAAAAGAACATCAAAACGGTAAAGTTGAGACGGATGTTGGGATGATGGTAAGGGAGGAAAGAGGATTGGAATGATACGGGAAGAACGAGATGGAAAAGGAGAAAAGCATAGGCCAAAGTGTCTGGGACTCCCAAATTAATTTCTTTGCTGAATTTGGATGAGGCTCAAGGCCAGTACCCAACTCCTGATGCAAATCACTTCTGGGTTTCTGCTTGTTTCATGTTTTTTCTTGGTGCCCAGGCCCTCCCTTCACTGTCATTACATCGGCCTAAATCCTATATACTTCTCAAGGTCTAGATCAAATGATATGTGTGAGAAGCACCTTCCATCCCCCCATTAGCATTAATCTTTAACATATCCTAACTTGAGTTAATGTTTATCCAGTGTGTGTCTGGGCCTGGGTTGAGAGTGGGAATTTCTTGAGGGAGGGACTATGTCCTACAGTCCCTTGGGCAGAGGAGGTGGTCACAGTGAGATGGCTCTGCCCGAGTTCCCTAGAGCAGGGCTGTTAGGAGCTGACCTTGATGACTTTCCTATCCCTATGCTTTCCGTAGGGTGGGCTGGCTGCTCTGACACCATGGGGAGCTGCTGCAGCTGCCTGAACAGAGACAGCATCCCAGACAACCACCCCACCAAGTTCAAGGTACCCGCAGCCCCTCCCCTCCTGAGTGCCCACCAGGGCCTACTGGTCTTCGGCCCCGAGCGGTGGCGTTGCCTCGGCCTCCCTAGAGAAGGGGGAGTGACAGGCTGAGGCTGTGGGCTCGTTAGGACTTCCTGAGAGCAGGGCCGCTGAGGAAAAGGAGCCCAGGCCACTGTTGTGTGTTTGGCTCTTGGTGCCACCAAGAATGAAGAAATGCCGTAACACAGTCGTAGCAGAGGTGGTGTTTTTAGATTATTCGGTCCTGTCAGTATATCTTCGTAACATTACACGTAACTTTTTTGGACAAAACAACAAAAGCCTGTACTGGTGAGTTAATATGTATGAAGTATTGAAGACAGTGCTTAACACATGGCAATCACTATGTTAGTGTTGCTGAGAAGGCCAGGCCCAATGGACCTGTGCACCCCTGGTCCCTCCCACCTTTCAGGTAGTGGAGCCCCTCCTGTTGAAGCTTGGTTTCTCCTGCTCACCACCAGAGGGCGCCCTCAGCAAGGTCCTAGCGTTGGGGAGGTGGTGGAGGCAGTATGTATTTGTTCTGCCTTGGGCTTGACTCTCCCAGGGTCTTGAAATTTTGAACTTACAATCGAACACCTTCGTCCATTAACATCTGGTCCTTGGATACTAAGCCATGGACCATCTGGGGTCATCTAATCTTGGTCATCCAACCGTCTGACTATGGAGGTTAACTGACCACCCCTCCACTCACTGTGCAGATGACAAAACGAGGCCTAGAGAACTGTTGTGGGTCAGTGGCACTGAGTAATCATGTGGCTGGCACTCTGGAGAGGTTGTGGTGAGTCAGGTGAGCCCCTCGGTTCCCAGCTGTAGCCCTGCATCTTCAGCCTGCCGGTCTCCCAATGGCTCAGGGACCCAGACACCCCCTTGTTGGACTCACTCACTGACCCTCTGCCTCCTGCTCCCCAGGTGACGAATGTGGATGATGAGGGGGTGGAGCTGGGCTCCGGGGTGATGGAGCTGACCCAGAGCGAGCTGGTGCTTCACCTGCATCGGCGGGAGGCTGTCCGCTGGCCGTACCTTTGCCTGCGGCGCTATGGCTATGATTCCAACCTCTTCTCCTTTGAGAGTGGCCGCCGGTGTCAGACGGGCCAGGGTGAGTACCAGCCCCTGCCCCATGCTCACGAGGGCTTGTGCACCTGGGCCCGGTGCTAGGGCTGGAAGTCGCAGCTCAGACTCGGCAGGTATTGCCCAGCGAGGGGAAGGCTCATGGCCAGGAGCACCGGCATGTTAATACAGAGCTACATGGACTCCCAGGCCAGTGCTCTTTCACTTAGCTCTGGCAGGGACCCTTTGTGGGGAGGAGCTGTGCTCCGAGACCAGAGGCTGCTTGGGAAAAGCAGCTGATTCCTCCTCCCTCTGCTACTCCAGTTTCAAGGGTCCCTGAGTAGGAAGGAACTTTCTCCTGAGCCCCCCGCTCAGGTACCCTTGAGCCCGTGAGTAATGAAAAGCCAGGCAGGAAGCTCTGCCCTCCTCAGGGCTCTGGGGCTCGGTAATGATGGATTTGGGTAGGTGGGTCTCTTGGGTCCCGGTGTACAAAGTGACCCTCAAGCGGTTATCCCTCGTCACCTGTGAGCAATGGAGTGTGATCTATTCTTCCTTCTTCCCCTTCCTCCCTGTAGCCAGAGGTCAGGGTGTGGTGGGTTGTCCATGAGGTCAAGGCTGCAGCTCTCCGTGGCTCTTTGAAGCAGTGGTGTGGTCTGGGCTTCTCTTTCAGGGTTCAGATAGAAGCTCTCCAGGAGTCCTGCTGGGACCACGGTAAATGCAGTTTGGGTTGTGACTATGCAGAGGTGAAACGATCGAGCTCCTCTTATGGCTGCCAACAGACAGTGAGTCTCCGAGGTTGTACTGGCTGGGGGAGCCGCCTTCCCTCCGGCACCTGACCTTGGAGCTCATGAGGCAGAGGCATTAGCACTGACTGAGCAGCCAGCAGGGAAGAAGGTGGTGTGTAGTCCACACTTGGGATGCTGGAAGGGCTGCCCTAGGCCCCAGCACAGGGTTTTCCCCAAACTTCCGGCTTTCCAGGCCTTTTTTAGCCCTCGACATGGCTTGCCAGTATAGTATTTTTTCTCTTCCTCCATCCTTCCTGTCCCATTCCTGCAAACCTCAGATGTCCCATATCCCAGCCTAGCTTTATCTATCTTTGTTTGGATACACACACACCCCAAGTAGCCCCCCGTGAGTCCTGGGCCCCACTGTTACGTGAGTGCAGAATCCCAGACTGGCACAACCCGAGGGCGACTTCGGATCCCCTGAGTCACAGGTGCTCAGCCCCTCCTGCTGACCCCGGGACTTTGGGTTCCTGCATTCGAGTCTGAGAGGCCATGAGGCGGCTGCTTGGAGGAGCCACACGATCGCTGTGCTGTTTGTCCTTCAGCGAGTCAGCCATCCTTTCTGCACCAGAATTTAAGCTCCGTGAGGCCAGGGGCCTATACACAGTAGACGTTCTCTCTGGCCAGGATCTGGGCTACGTACCCAGTGAAGAAGCAGTGACAGGACAGACTCTCTACCCTCAAAGAGCTTTGGGCTGTTGGTCATGGGGCTGAGGGCTGGTACCCTGGGTGGAGCTCATTTTCTGGGGAGCCAGGGGTATAGGCAGAGGGAGATGGGGCAGCATGTGAGGGTGGTCACTGATCTGATACTACCCTTCTCAGTTTGATTTTTACTTCTCTTCCCTCACCTCTGTGCACATACATCCTTATGAAATGACTTAACCTCAGAGGAGTAGAGCTCAGGTGTTAGGTCTCAGGATGGTAACAGCTAGTGGGAGGGCAAGGGAAGGCACGCGAGCCCAGCTCCGCCCGTCTTAGAATGTGCTGGGGAGAGCGTTCCTGAGGAGGGGCTCTTCGCATCCCCGCAGCCTGGACTGGCACTGAGAGACGTTTCCTGAGCTTTGTGCAGCGGGTTAGCCTCTGTGGCCCTTCCCCGTTGGGCACAGGATCAGAGGAGCCTCATTTCTTCCTCTCCTGCTTCAGGGATATTTGCTTTCAAGTGCTCCCGGGCCGAGGAGATCTTCAACCTCCTTCAGGATCTGATGCAGTGCAACAGCATCAACGTGATGGAAGAGCCGGTCATCATCACCCGCAACAGCCACCCGGCCGAGCTCGACCTCCCGCGGGCCCCGCAGCCTCCCAACGGTGAGGAGACCCCGTCCTCGGCCCCCCAGCACACATGCACACACACGTGTGCACCCACATGCATGCACACACACGTACACACAGAAGCACAGGCCCAGGAAGCACCAGTGTGGGAGGCCCGAGTCAGACAGGTAGGTGGGGGATGGCTGGGGAGCCAGCCTTCCAGGACCAGTAGCCGACCACCATCAGAACCACTCGGGGATGGGTGAGGCCTGGCCTGGGCCAGTCAGGTGACTCCAACTGAGCCTGGGGAGTCCTGGAACTTTTATCGACGGATGGTCAGGGTGCAGACGTTGGGTTTCCATGGAAACAGCAGTCTGGAGCTTTTTTGCTTCCTTCCTTCCATCTACTGGGTCACCCCCATATACCTTTCCTGATGGATGGTGCAGGCATCTCTACCCATGACCCGTTTCTGGAGAGGTTCTCACAGCGGCTGCTGGTTCATTCACTGAGTCTGCACTGAGCACCTGCTCTGTGTGCTGCCTCCATGGCTGGCGGGTGGGGGCAGGAAAATGGAAACAGTCCTGCTTTCCAGGAGCTGCCCTTGAGCTCTTTGGCAGAGCTAGAACGAGGCAAAGGGACAGTCCAGTGATGACCAGTGTTTTAGGGAAGGATGTGAGCGGGAAGTTATGGCATTCAAGCTGAGCTTTGAGGGAAAAGATGTGAAGAACAGGGAGGTAAAAGGTCATGGGGACTGCAGGTTCATGTGGCTGATTACTTTGGAGGTCTGGGGAGGAGTCCCAGGATGCCGCACACGCGGTTGCAGTGGTTTAAGGACCCTTCACCTGGGCTTGTCTTCTCTGTCCCCAGCTCTAGGCTACAGTGTCTCCAGCTTCTCCAATGGCTTCCCTGGATGCCCAGGAGAGGGCCCAAGATTCTCAGCACCCCGGCGCCCCTCCACAAGCAGCCTTCGACACCCCTCACTTGGAGAGGAGTCCACCCATGCCCTCATTGCCCCCGAGGAGCAGGTGAGCAAGCCGCTGACCCACCCCTCCCTCTTGGTCTGGGTGGGAACGGAGGTCGGGAAATATGGCGCCTTCTCCCAGTAAGAATCGTGGCGGGAAGAAAATCTATAGGGTCCCTGACGGGTCCCAGAAGGGAGGCAGCTGCCCTGGGAGGTTTGGAGGACAAGGAAGAGGAGAAAACTCTAGCTCTTTCCCCCCTGCATCTCGTCTCTCACCCTCCTGTCCCTTCTGCTCTCCCTCCTCCCTGCCCTTGGACCTCCCTGCCTCATTTGGACTCCTTCCCCCAGTCCCACACTTACGTCAACACGCCGGCCAGCGAGGATGACCACCGCCGGAGCCGGCACTGCCTGCAGCCGCTGCCCGAGGGGCGGGCCCCCTTCCCCCCACGGGCCCCGGGCCCTGACCAGCGGGACCCGCAGGTGTTCTGGCAGCCGGGCCAGGTGAAGTTCGTGTTGGGCCCCACTCCTGCTCGGCAGCGGCACACGACGAAGTGCCAGGGTGTCTGCCCCAGCCTTCGTGACCCCCCTCACCACAACAACAACGAGGGCCCTTCCGAGTGCCCGGCCCAGCCCAAGTGCACCTACGAGAATGTCAGCGGGGGGCTGAGGCCAGGGGCCAGCTGGAGACTGAGCCCCGAGGAGCCAGGCTGGAATGGCCTTGCCCACCGCCGGGCTGCCCTGCTGCACTATGAGAACCTGCCCTCCCTGCCCCCCGTGTGGGAGAGCCGTGCCCAGCAACTGGGGGAGGAGGCCGGGGATGACGGGGACTCCAGGGACGGGCTCACACCCTCCTCCAATGGCTTCCCTGACGGCGAGGAGGACGAGACCCCCCTGCAGAAGCCCACCAGCACCCGTGCCGCCCTCCGCAGCCACAGCAGCTTCCCTGTGCCACTGACGCGCTGCCGAGGCTCCCCAAGGGTCTTCAACTTCGATTTCCGCCGGCCGGGCCCCGAGCCCCCGCGGCAGCTCAACTACATCCAGGTGGAGCTGAAGGGCTGGGGTGGAGACCACCCCAAGGGGCCCCAGAACCCCACGGCCCCCCAGACCCCCGTGCCCACCACCCACCCTGCCCGCAGCTCAGACTCCTACGCCGTGATTGACCTCAAAAAGACCGTGGCCATGTCCAACCTGCAGAGGGCTCTGCCCCGGGACGATGGCACCGCCCGGAAGACCCGGCACAACAGCACTGACCTGCCTCTGTAGGGACTCCGCCGCCGCGGGCCAGCTCCGCCCACGCTCCTGTCCTCCGAACCCACACACCGGAGTTCAGGGGTGCTTTGCAGAAGGGCACAGAGGTGAGGCCAGATGCTTCCCTGCGCTGGCCGGAGTCCCCAGAGATACCAGCCACTGAGTGGCCTGGTCTCCCAGCGGGAGAGGAGGGTGACCAGGTGAGGAGGGAGCCACGCTGTAAACTGTGAAGGGTCCTGTGACTGCATTTAGCGCCCTCCCGTTACGTCCATTCGTCTTGTCTGTCATCTGTGTATTTTTTTGGTTGAAATTTTGAAACATTTTGTACCTGTTGATTTTATTTATCAGTTTATTTTTCTATTGTTTCAAATGTAATTTAACATATTTATTATTAATATAATTATTTTTAAATTCTGGCTTGGTGAACGATGTCAGATTCTGAGGGCGTCTTTTCTGGCGTGGTTCGGGGGCAGGAGAGGAGGCCTGAGAGGCGGGGCTTCACGCAGGCCCGTTCGGGTGGTGGCGGTTTCTGTGACAAGTCTCTGACCATTCCCTTTCTCTTCCAAGAAGCCTCTCCCAGAACTTAGGGTTGCCGACGATGGGTGCTCCGTCTAAGTGCCGGCACTGGGGTCCTTGAGGCAAGAAGGGGGCTTGTAGGGAACACTGCCTCCGGGAGATAAAGCCTGGCCCTCAGGTGCGCAGTGGCTGGTGGAGGAGGGGAGGGCTCTACCACATTCTCCTTCTGGAACCCTCACTGATCTGCCGTCTGCTCCCCGGTCGGGGCAGTAGGTACCGTTCTCCTTGAACACCTGGGCCCGAAGGTGGACCGTGGGTCCTCTTCCGGCGCCCCAGCATGGCTGGGCCAAGGCTGCAACCTGACTGAGCCCAGGAATAGCAAAAGGGGAAAGCACAGTGTGATGTGTAACTAAACAACCTGGCTCGCAAAGGGTCGCTCTCCCAGAGAACTGTCCCCCAGGAATGGACTCCCTGGGACGCCTCTGCCCTCCCACAGGGTGGGCCCTGGCAGAGCCGGCCTGTGAACACGTGCCTGGAAGCCCAGGGTCTGCGCAGGCTGCACACGCCACCCACCCGGTGCTGCTGCTGCGGGAGCTCCTTCCGGTCCGAGGCTGCCTCTCTCCTCCTCCTCCTCTCGCTGGCCTCCCTGTGTCCCAGACTCCATTTCTATCCCAAGCCCCTGATGGTTCATCTGAAGGAAACCCAGGGTCTAATAAGCCGCTAGGGTCCAGGTGAGGAGTGGGAGCGAGGTTTGTGCAAGACTTGGGGACCAGCCTTCTCATCTCTGGTCACTGTGGCCCCTCTGACCTACAGAGGCCTGTCCTCACCAAGGAGACAGGCGAGGCCCATGGATTCCCTCCCCTCCTCCTGCCCCAGACACCACAGCCCCGGCCTCAATTCTAAGAGCTCCTGTTCCTCTGGACGGGCATTGAGCTAATGAGCTTTGAGACCACCCCCCTGACTCTGGGTGTCCTGTGAAATGACTGAAGAGAACTGACCATGACAGGATGTGAAGAGGCCCTTCAGCTGGGGCCCAGTAGGGGCCCAGGGTGCAGCTGCTGCACCCCCAGAGCTGGCACCAAACCCTCCTCTACATCCTTTTGATCTCTGGACGAGAGGGTCGCCGCTGCAGGCTGCATTCGTTGCCCACTTCCCACAGTGCATAGGGGCATGCCGTCCTCTCTGCAGCTCAGCCAGGCGCTCAGCCCTGCTTTCTCCAGGTCCTCCCACACTACCCCTGCTCCTCAGCCTCCACAGCTGGGAGTGCTGGTCTCCCCAAACTGGAGAGCCAAGATGGGGGACAGTATGGCCGAGCCAGTGACTCGGTTTGCTCAGGCTCCCGACATGGACACTGGTGGGGGAGCCAGAGGCTGGGCTCTGGCTCTGACCTGGCTCTTATCTCTGCTCTCTTGAGCATTTGCTTACCTCATATGGGCCTTGGCTTTTGCACTTGGCAAGCATGGAGCTGGTGGTGAGACGTGGCCAGTGAGACGATGAACACGACACCACTTTGGAAAGCAGACGGATGGGGCGAGCTGTTAACCACCCAGCTGTTCCCGAGGGAAAACAGCTGGAAGTCCCAGCGCCTGGCTCCCCGGACCTCAGCCTTGTGGCTGCTCCTCTGCTGAGCAGAGCGAGAAAGGGACTCATTCTCTGGGGCGGCCAGATCCTGGCCAGACCCCTGAAGATCCCCCGGAGCAAATCAGAATTGCTTTATTGCACATATTTGTGGGGCAGGAAGGGGGTGTCCAGACACGTGTCCCAGGAATTGCTCCCCCTCCCCCCAGGGTGGCCGCCCACCTTCCCTGTCCCCTCCGCAGATCCCCGCCTCCGACCCACGAGGCCTGCTGCAGGAATTTTCCTCTGGTGGGTGGGTGCGTGGTTTCCTGGTAGGAAGGGGCGGTGGGAGCCAGGCCCAGGAGGGTGACCACTGTGTCTGAGCCTGCCCGGCTGACGTCAGGGCGTGGTGCGCAGATGGAATCCGTTTGTCCAAAGATCATCGCTCACATCGGTGGCTGTTTGCTGAGTGCTCAGTTCTCTTCTTTAGAAACAGGCCTCCCCACTCCCCGGGCTGCCCTCAGGAAAGGAGAGGAGCGGCGTCCTGTCCAGGAGTGACATTTCAGGTTAGACGGGAGGGCCCTTTCCAGCCCCCCCTGGGTAATGATAGCACTTTAAAAGGATATAAACACAGTCAGCTTTACCATTTATCTCGGGCTCACGGGGCTGGATTGTTATCAGCGCTGTGCAGAGGAGGAAGCAGGCCAGGAGGTGAAGTGACTCGCCTCGGGCCACGCAGTTAATTAGTGGCTGGGGCTGGGGCTGCGTGCCAGTCAGCCTCTTGCTGCCGCCGCTCCCAGCCGGGCCTGAGAGGCTGTTTCCCTCGGGTGGGCTGCGGGGATGGCGTGTTGGGTGCTGCCCACTGCAGGACTGAGCTGCAGGGCCACACTCCCACATTCCTGAGGGCGCCCACTGAGCAAACTCCCAGCCTGGGCCTTGCCTGGGCAGCACCAGGGGAAGCTGATGCCCCCTGGGGCCTAACCAACACCTAGCCCTCCCCCACCCCGCCCCCAGCTCTCCTGATGCCTTTCGTTCTGTAGATGGGTGCGCTCACCGGCCCCTGTGGCCTCTCCTGCCAGCGTCTCAGCCTCACAGGAGGCTCCCTCAGGCCGGGACCTCCCTGAGCTCGGGGCTGCTCTCTGACCAATACCTTAAAGGGGAGTCCTACTCACAGGTGGAGGGGGTTACGATGAAAGACCCCTGGTCCTCCGGAAAGGCTTGAGGAAGGCTGACAGGGAGGGAGCGCTGAGGCAGGGGTGAGGGGCCTGTGTGGGCCGCTCAGGGCTCTGTAACTACAGAATCAGAGTCCAGGATAGAATCTCGCAGGTCAGCCGAGCCAGGTCCCACCCAGGGATCCCTTCAACAGGATTCCTAGAGATGTTTGTTAGGTCTCTGCTCGCACACTTCCTAGGACGGGAGGCTCACTATTTCACAAGTCCTCTCTCCATCCGGGTCCCCTGATGTCCTGAACTGCCTCTCGTTGGGTCTTAAATCTGCCCTTGGATCTACACACAGCCCAGGGGGCTGCACCTTGCAACCTGGCATCCCACCCACTAGCAACTTGACCTCCCTGTGCTTCCGTTTCCTCATCTGTGACCTTGGGGTGTTAACAGCTCCTCCTCACGAAACTTAGTGCGGATCAGAAGGTCGGCCGCGGGACCCATGGCAGCGGGCCGGGCCCATAGTAGGTGCTCAGCAAAGGGCAGGTATTTTCACCGGCACACGGTTCTTTCCATCAGAACCGGAAAGCTGTCCGCCCCTCTGTGCTCTCGTCGGACTAAGTGTCGTGAGCCTCACCGTCCTTCGGCCCCACATCTTCCTGTTGCGGACATGCTTCTGCTCGTGCTGCCTGAGTCAGCATTCAACGCCTTGGCCCTTCTGGCTCCTGGGACTTTAGAGCTGGCCTGAAGCTACCAGGCCTCTCCATGTCAACACTTGCAGTCCTTGGCTCCTTAAATCAGAGCTGTCCATTCGTGCAGGTGACGTTTCTTGTTAGTCTGGGTCTGTCCTGCCATTTAGGCACCAGCTCTGGCGGGGAAGGTGGAGGAGAGCGGAGATGGGGGCTGGCAGCGGCAAGGAGAAGGGTCTGGAAGGAGGCTCCCGTGGGCGGTGTGGGGCATGAGGGTTTGCTGGGCCCTCGGCTTAGCTCTTCTGGGAGCTTCTCCCTGCCTCTTGCCTTGCTCACCAGGCGGACCCTTCTCTCGGGGTCCCACTTGCCCCGGGGTTTGGCCATTCCTGCCTGTGGCCCCAGGGAGGCCCGTGGAGAGGGGCTGGCGAGGTCAGCACGAGAGCATCGCCCGTGCTCCAGGTGCAGGCTGTCATTATGCTCATTCCGAAGGGACTATTAATATCACGGCCGAGTTCATGTGCAGTGCAGGGATGGGGGAACCTTCACCCCACCAGGTGCCTGCTGATGGACGGG
Source organism: Eptesicus fuscus (assembly GCF_027574615.1). Taxonomy (NCBI): domain Eukaryota; kingdom Metazoa; phylum Chordata; class Mammalia; order Chiroptera; family Vespertilionidae; genus Eptesicus; species Eptesicus fuscus. The sequence goes on along the minus strand of NC_072482.1, from coordinate 11,616,559 downwards.
GAGTCCGCAGCCGTCTCTTCTCCCTCTGGCCTGCCCCGTTAGCTGGAAGAGGGTCCCTCCCTGCCACCTCCCTCCACCTGTCCCCCTTTAGTCTCACCCCATTTCCCTTTGGGTGACAGGGTACCAGAAAGAGTGTGGCCAGGACAAGATGTGGGGGCGAGGAGATGGGACACTGGGGACCCTGGTTCTCTGGGGAAAGGGATGTAAGTGTAATGAGACCACTCCTCTTGATTGGGTGCTGCCTGGGCTGGGGAGAGCGAGGCAGCTGTGTCCGAGGAGGGCTTGAGCGGAGATGGGAGAGGGGGTGGAGGGCATGGGGCAGCAGGCTGAGCGGGGTGGGAAGAATTCCGGGTGTTATTTGAAGCTTCTTGCCTCACTGGCCCGGGGCTGGTTCTGGCCTCTTTCCTTATTGAGCTCCTTTCGTTCTGGAATGAAAGGACCTGAGGGATATATCAATGTACGCAGTGAGTACCTCTATGATGCACAGCCATACAAGTATAGGGGCCTTGATTTCCCAAGCAAACGCCAGACACAGCGGGTCCAGGATTCAAACCCTGGGTCGTGTGGGCTGAGTCCTGACGAAGCCCTGGCTCCCCAAAGCTCACAGCCTCGTTGGAGAAGGGAGGCTCCCACGGGACAGGATTGTGGAACACATGCCTCTCCCATCTGATAGCTGTGTGACCTCAGGCAGACCACTCAGCCTCTCTGAACCTGCTTCCTCGCCTGTTAAGGGAAATAAGAAAAGGCAATAAAGTGCTGAGTGGGTGGTTGGCCCGGAGCCCAAGCTTGACTCTGTTCTGGTTGTCACAGCAACAGCGGCTGATGTGGAGAAACTGCTGAAGGAGGCGGACCGTGAAGGTTGGGGAGGATTTGGGGAAGGAATGGGAGTGTGGGCCCTAGCAATCAGCTTGGAGAACGGGGTTGGAAGGGGAAGGACGGGGCTGTTGGGGGGAGAGGAGCCAGCTGGTGGGGTGGCCGGGGAAGGTGGAGGTGGCCGCTTTCTTGGCTATGGAACAGCCGAGCTGTGTGCTTGTCCGTGGACCAGAGGGGCAGGCCGTGGGGCTCAGACAAGGTGCAAACATGTGCTCCTCCGCTCACTCGAGAAATGTTTAGCGAGTTCTTGTTCTGCGCCAGGCACTGCGGTGGGTGCGGGGGCACAGAGGCAAGCAGGACAGATCAGGCCCCTTTCCTCTGAACTTTCACTCGACGGAGGGTGGGATGATTAACCAGCAAATCAATTAAGTGAACAATTAAGTTCAGGGAAGAGAGAATTTGGGAGAAAACGCAGAAGGGGTAATGTGATGAGTGGCAGGGATGGCCACACCAGGAAAGACCTCCCTGGGAGGTGACATTGGAGCCGAGGTTTGAGTGCCCCGAAGGAAGGAAGTCCCAGAGGAAGGGCAAGGCAAGCACAAAGGCCCTGCAGGGTTAGGGAAAAGTGAAAGGGCCAAAGGAGGTCCATTGGAAAGGGGGGATCGAGGGAAGAGGGCACAGGGGGAGGATCGGAGCTACTGGAGGGTTCAGTGCAGAGGGGATCTGACTTGAGTTTTAATAGGATGACTCTGGGCTCTGTGTGGAGATGGGGTGTGGGGCAGGGAGGGTGTGGAAAGGCACAAGTGGGGACATCGGTTGGGAGGCAACTGCTGTAATCTCGGAGAGAAAGGATGGTGGCTTGGAGCTGGTTGGCAGCAGCGGAAAAGGAGAGATGGTAGATGTGGGGTGTATTCTGGAGGCCGAGCCAACAGGGCGTTGGTGATGGAGATGTGGGGGCAGGGTGTGGGAAAAGGGAAAGGAGGGATTAAGGGGGATTAAGGAGGGCTCTGAGGTTTGGGGCCTGCTCCTTACCCAGGCCTGGCAGGGAGACATGCCTTTAAAGAGGGGGAGAAAGGAACGTGGGGGAAGGGGGGCAGAATTGAGCAGGAGGCCCTGGGACACTGGGCCAGGGGCTGGAGAGCAGGTCCTCGGGCGCCCAGAGCTGAGGGCTCCACCACCCTCACCTTCCCGGGAACCGGGCCGGGCCAGGCCTGCAGAGGCCCCACCTTGCTACCTGAGCCTGTGACCTGGTGTCCGTTCTCTGCCAGACCTCCGGCCAGGGGTGATCTGGATGCTGAGCCTCCATCACGTGCCTGGGCTTTAGGAGGCGAGGCCAAGGTGAGAGGGGTGCTGATGTCCAGAGCAGGCCTGGGGGAGGTCAGCGCAGAGAGGGCGGGCCATGTGGGCAGAGAGCCCCGGGGGGCGAGCGATTGGAGCCCTGGGCCAGCGTGAGCAGCGACGACACCTTCTCCTGCAAAGGGACAAAGGTGAGACCCTCGGAAGTCCTCCTGGAGCCTTGGGAACTCACTCTCAGCTCCGGGAACGTGGGCGGGGTGGAGGGAGGGTGCCCAGACTCGGAAGGTGGGCCACACTCAGCCAGACCCATCCCGATACCCTCAGAATCTGGAGGAGGAGATGTGCAGCCAGGAGAGAACAGGGGTGGTCTGGGGTGTCAAGGCCTCTGGATCCCGCCTCTCCTCCATCGCCGTGGTGCGTGAGGAGTCCCTGAGGAGTTGGGTCCCCTTCCTCCTGACTTGGCTGCCCTGTAGCCAGCAGGTGGAGCCACGCCGTCCAGACCACAGGATGTGGGGAGAGCTGGGTGGCTGCCCACCCGGCTCCCTGGTCTCTGCCCCTCCCCTCCTCCAGGTGCACAGGGGGAAGCCGCCTTTCCAGACTCAGGCTAGATTGGCTGGCATCTGGCCTGAGACCATAGCCACACCCATCTGGGGCCCAATTAGTGGGCATGGGGGTGGGGGGAGGAGGGTCGGACCGGGCGCTTCCTGGGTCCATTGCGGTGTTTGGTTTGGGACTTTGGGAACAGGCCTGGTTCCAGCTCCTTATCTCCGCCTGGTGATTAGATTCTCTGGCTTCCATGTGCCCGAGCCGGGACATAGGCCCCTTTCTGCCACCCAAGCCCAACCCCAGCACTCCCCCTCCCCGACCACGGAGACCTGGTGTGTGCCAAGTCCAGCTCAGTCCAAACGCCGCCCCATGGCCTGTCCTACCTGCTCAGCCCCCGCTGCCCCCGCTGCCCGCTGCCCTCTCCCAGCCCCGCAGGTCTCAGGAGGACACTAGGCACAGGAGTCCTGGCGAGGCCCCTCATGACAGGCCGGGGGCTTCAAGGGGAGACGGGTCAAGAACAGGAGGGAGTTTCTGGACGTTCCCAAGTGGGCCACTCTTGTTGGAGGAGAAATTGAGGGAGGCTGTGCAGATCCCCAGGGAGACCCCGTGGACAGGGAGCCAGGACTGGGGAGTCGAATGCCTTGTGCCAAAGTCAGACCACCTGTCCTCATTCCTGCCTCGGACCTATAGTCACACACAGGCCGCTGTTCTCACCGCAGGCCGGGACCGCTCTGTCCCAGGGGACCTATAGTCACACACAGGCCGCTGTTCTCACCGCAGGCCGGGACCGCTCTGTCCCAGGGTCCTGGCTTCCACACCCCGACACCAGGCGGTGGGGGCCAGCAGGGCAGGAGGGAGCTGGGAGGGGGACTAAGGTTGGAGAGCGAGGGGCAGTGTGATGGAGATGAAGCTGGGGCTGCCTTGTGCAAGTCCTGAAGGCCAGGCTATGGGGTTTCAGCCATTTCCCGTGGCAACGGGGAGCCACTGAAGGTTTCTGAGTAAAAGCAGCAAGTGACCTGTGATGGAAGGGGAGGATGGACTGTGGGGCAGAGGCAGAGTCACTGCAGGGCAGGACTGCAATCTCCCCAGGGTTCTGGCTTCCACACCCCGACACCAGGCGGTGGGGGCCAGCAGGGCAGGAGGGAGCTGGGAGTCTAGCTTCCCTCCTGCTGAGGGAGCCAGCTTGGTCCCAGCCAGCTGACTTCTACCCAAGGGCGTTCTCCTCTCGGGAGCAGATCCTGGGTACCACCTGCGAAAGCACCCACTGGATGGGCTAAAGGGCCTGTCCACCCCTCGCCTCTGCAGCGGGCCACCACAGCCATGGGTGGCCTCACTCAGAGGAGCCTGACCCCAGAGCCCCCGGCAGCTTCTGTCTCACCAGGTGAGAGGCCCCCGCCCCTGGGAGCTTCCTTGCCGCTCTTCAAGTGGTCAACCCATTGCCGGGTGGGCTTGTGGAAAACCGCTCTGTGGGGGTACCAGCGGAGCAGGGGGGTGGCAGAGCGGGCAGGCCTGCTGGGTTGACTCAGAGAGTGGGCTCCAGAAATGGGGTCCAGTCTCCCCGCAGCTGCTCGTCCCGAGGCTGACTGTGTCCGGTCCACAGCAGACGAGATGACACCACCGTGGAGAAGTCACCTCTGGGGTAGGAACAGTCAGCCGTGCCCAGCTGAGGAGCCCTGTGGTTGGCTGCCCAGAGTTATTGGCAGGTCACCTTCCAGGGGCAGGTGGATTCAAGTCCCACCCCCCACCAAGGGAGGGGGCCTGGGGGCTCCCTTTGGGACAATACAGAACCTTTTCCAGCCCAGGGCAGACCCAGGGGCCACTCTTCCTGGAGGAGAAATTGAGGGAGGCTGTGCAGATCCACAGCGAGACCCCGTGAACAGGGAGCCAGGACTGCGGAGTCGAACGCCTTGGGCTAAAGTCAGACCACTCTGAGGAGGCAGGTGTTCTGTCTCCTTTCTTCTCTTCCTTCTTTTCAAAATGTGTCTGCAACACATTGCCAGTTATAAAATAGCCCGGGATGTAAGGTACAGCATAGGGTATATAGTCATAATGTTGTAATAACTATGTATGGAGTCAGGTGGGTGCAAGACTTACCGGGGGGATCACTTTGTAAGTGATATAAATGTGGAGGGTGACTGCTAACAAGGCTGGGGAAGGCATGGCACGACCTCTGACCTCTGATGACTCCCCCCTCAGGCCACTGACCAGGGCTGCCTGGCTGTGGTGGACGCAGGAATCTCCCTCATCACTGTCCCCCAGCAGATGTGTGGTGAGCTGACAGCTCGCTGGGGTCCCAGGGAGCAGCCGAGGAAAGGCAGGCTCCCCGACCCACCGCCGCCGGGAAGTCAAAGGACACTGACCTGAGTGGCTCCTTCCCAGTCCTGGCCCCTAAGGGTTTGCATGTCATCCTTGCCAGCCGCTTCCCTGCCGACGCACGGGGCTCTCCCTGCCCCCGCCCTGCCCCGTCCCGCAAAGGCTCCCTAGCAACAGCCCTTTCTCACATTTCCGCCCTGTGCTTGGACTCATCGTGGCGCCTTCCCTGGGGCATTCGTCTCGGGTGGGGATATATCTGCAGTGGAGGGGGGAAGGAGAAGGGAAGTTGAGGGATCAAGTAGGAAGGACTGGGGTGCAGGATGGATTGCTGGGCCTGGGACCGGCCACCTCCATCCCAGGAGCCCTGGAGGGAGCGGATTCTGACCGCCTGTCTCCATGTCCCTTATTATTTCTCCTGTCTGTCACCAGCTGTAGCAGTGGTCACATCCCTCCCACCATCATCTTCACCATCAATGGCACCAACTCCCCTGCTAGGCTTCCCCCTTCCCTGTAATTCTCCCCATCTCCCTCCCCTCCCCTTACTACCTGGGCGTGGGGGACAGCAGGCCGGTGGGAGGGGAGCCCATTTGCAGCCCTTAGCGTTCTGGAACATCAGATTTGCAAAGACCTTAAGGATGATCGTTTTATCAACCTCTTCCACAAAAATAACACCAGGAGCCGCCTTTATGCAGCGCTTTCTGAGACGCAGTACCTAATGGTGGAGTCCGCCGGCCTTGGGATCTTCGTTCTACAACTTCCGAGCTGGTGACCTTGGACAAGTCAGCATCTCTGAGCCTCTCGTGCCTGAGCCGTAAACTAGGGCCAATGCATGTTTACCCCATGAGGTCCTGGTGAGATTGAAGGCGCTGGTAGACGTAAGTGGTTAGAGCAGTGCCAGGCACACGCTGCGCACGCCACAGCGCTGGCTGCTATTCCTGGAGTCAGGTGCCGGGCCAAGGGCTCTGTGTGCACTTGCTCTTTGAGTCCCTGTGAACGCCCCGGGGGCACCACCACTGCCCCTACAGATGGCCTCTCAGCCCCTCCTTAAACCCAAGTCTTGTCCCATCCCACTGCCTGGGGTGAAGGGGTGCAAGCGGACGGTGGTCAGTGGTCCTCCTCAGGCTACTCACACCTCCAGATGTGGTGGCCCCTTCTCTCCCAGGCTTCAGCTCTGCTTCTAAGGAACAACACGCCTGAGCGGCTGCTATGCCTGCACAGTGCGGGGCACGCGGGCAGGAAGAGATGCCACCTGGCTCTCCCAACACCGTGCCGGATTGATTATGTGCAAAATGACAGCCGAGACTGCAATATTGTGTGTGTGCACGCGTGGGGCATGCTCACACGTGCTCCATGCCATCTAGTTCAGTGTTTTCCCATTGCAGCTCACAACTCATTAGAAATCAATTTAGTTGACTGGAGCTGCCGCTTTAGAAACAATGAAATAAAATGGCAAAATGAGGGTGCATCACATGTACTATGGACTAGACTTTTTACGGCGGGTTGAGACTTTGGTTTTAGTTACGTGATCGGTGTGTGTGTGCTATAATGTCATGGCGTCAAACACACTTCTAATGTGGTTTGCGGTCAGAAAAGCCTCGAGGCCTCAGCTCTGGTGTGTGGGCTCTGCTCCCTCCGCTGCCCCTCTCACTGCCCCACTCCCACCTCACCAGCCCCAGCACTTTGTCTCTCTTACCTCAGGCCCTTTCGGGTGCTATTTCCCCGCCAGAGGTGTTCTTCTCTCACCGTTTCACCTGCCTAACTCCGTGGTCGGCAAACTGCGGCCCGCGAGCCACATGCGGCTCTTTGGCCCCTTGAGTGTGGCTCTTCCACAAAATACCACGGCCTGAGCAAGTCTATTTTGAAGAAGTGGCGTTAGAAGAAGTTTAAGTTTAAAAAAATGTGGCTCTCAAAAGAAATTTCAATCGTTGTACTGTTGATATTTGGCTCTGTGGACTCATGAGTTTGCCGACCACTGGCCTAACTTGTTTTCATCATGCAGAATGCAGCTATGGCCGTTCCCCGCCCTCGGATGGGGAAATAGCCACAGACAGGCTAAGCGGTTTGCCCAGTGGCACACGGCTAGCCCGAGTGGGCTGAGATTGGAACCCAGGCTTCTCTGATTTCAGAGCTCAGGTTCTTTCCTTAACCCAGCGAGCCTGGCCGGCTGACAGCCTCCCCTCTTCCCCCCGAGGCCAGTGCAGTGACTGCCTCGTGGGGTTCCAGCCCAGGCACCTGCCCTCGGAGAATGGTGTTCCCTGTGGGTCCACCATCTCCCTGAGGTTCTCCCACTCCATGTGACAGGGGCCTCAACAAGGTGGCCTGCCACTGCTGTGTGGGCCGGCTGTGCCTGTCTCCCTCATCACGGGCATCCCTCTGGGTCTCACAGAAGTTGGGGAACCCTGCCTCTCAGGGCTGTGATGTGGGAGACCCCAAATAAAGCTGCTCTGTAGGCTCTGGCTTCGAGGAAGAAGGCAGGTGACTGGCGGGTCGGAAAGGGGGGTCAGGTCAGTTCGACTTTCATGTCCACTCAATATAGGTCAGTGGGACCCAAAATTGTCACTCAGATACCATCCTCATGATCTCAGCACTGTCTGCCTGTGGCCCCGGTTAGAACCCACTGATGGGGTGCGGGAGGGGGGGGGGTGCGGGAGAGGCCAGGCCGGGTTTCACCCCCAGCTCTCGGGCTGGTGCCAGGCGCCATTTCTGGAGACGTGGGAGGTCATTTCGAGAAGAAGTTGAGCCAAGAGTGTGGGCAGAGCCATGACATGAAGGCCCAGCTTGGCATGACAACTGACCGTGTGCTCACAGCTGTCCCGCCTGTCACACGGAGATGGCCGCCCTGGCAGCGCTGTGGCCGGTGCGGCTGGGAGTGCCTGGCCCGCTCCGTGGGGCCCGGTGCTGGTCAGGAGGAGGGGACGTGAACACCTAGAGACTCCGGGGCTGGCCCAGGCCCGGGGGAAGCAGCAGGCTCTGCCCGTCCTGGGACGGCCAGCCCAGGCGACGGCAAGTCTGCTGCTTCCTGAGCTTCTGGCTCAGGAGCCTGTCTCACCCTCAGTGGCTATGAAGCCAGGGCTGTGGTCTTAGATCTGCTAAAATGCAATAAATCATGGCCATGCAAAGAAGACATGTTCACCCGTTTCACCTAAAGTCCTCTCTAAGGTGGAGAAACGGTCATCGTGGTGAATGTGCCGGGCCCTATCTGCCGGGAACTCCCCGAGTGGGACTGGCTCCCTCTACTCTGAGGTCCTCTGACGCAGGTGTTCTGTCTCCTTTCTTCTCTTCCTTCTTTTTAACACGTGTCTGCAACACATTGCCAGTTATAAAATAGTCCCGGGATGTAAGGTCCAGCCTAGGGTATATAGTCATAATGTTGTAATAACTATGTATGGTGTCAGGTGGGTACAAGACTCACCAAGGGATCACTTTGTAAGTGATATAAATGTCTAATCGCTATGAAAAAAATTTTTTAATTAAAAAAATTAAATGTGACTTGATAAGACTTTTTAAAAAATCCTCACCCAAGGACATTTTAAAAAATTAATTTTAGAGAGAGAGGAAGGGAGAGGGAAACATTGATCGGCTGCCTCCTGCATGCACTCTGACCAGGAAATGAACCCCCAACCTTTGGGTACACGGACGACACTCCAACTAACTGACCCACACAGGCCAGGGTGACTTTGTGAAAGTTAAAGTGTAAGACACGTGTTGAAAGGTGCATGTGTTCTGAGTGTACAGCTCCCTGACTTCTCCCAGACCCATGTCACTAGGACTTGGGTCAGGGAACAACACTCACCAAAGGCCTTGCTCCTTTTCAGCCCTCCCCGACCGCACCAAAAGGAATCTGATCCTGCTACCTGCCAGCACTCTCACAATCAGGGCCTCGTGGGACGATTATAGCAACCCCGCAGGGTAGGTTATTATCCCCATTTACAGCCCGGGAAACTCAGGCGCAGGGAGGGTAAGTGAACTGTCGAGGCCAGAGGGTCCATAAGTGGTGGAGGTTGGCCTTCTAAAATCAACTGCATGTCACCCCCCACCACATTCTTCAATATGTACAAAGAGGGATGGCTGAAGAGTTAGAGGTAGGGTCCGTATGTCGTCGGAAGTAAATACACAAGGACATCTCTGAGATTACTTGCTCAGAAACATCCGTACTTCCTCTGGGGACTTCTGTCCACACTCTACAAAATGCTTCCTCAGGAAGCCACCAAGTTCTTACAGGGCCACAGTTGATTGGTCCAGGTGTGGGCGCCTGACCAATCAGAGAACTTTCGTGGGAATGTTGGTTTCATTCTTTCCTGGAAATGTATAACTCAGCTTCTATAGGTCAGATACATGGAGAAAGCCAACCTATAATGAGAGAGAGAGAGAGAGAGAGAGAGAGAGAGAGAGAGAGAGAGAGAGGAAAACAGAAATGAGAAGCAGAGAGAAGGTTCTAGTGGTGATTAGATCTCAGATTCCACTTGACCCCAAAGCTCTGCCCCACCCTTTCCCTTCCTGCAGCTGGACTGCAATGTGGCATGCCCCCCACCTATTCAATGGATCCCCCTTTCCACTTAGGCCAGATAAGCAAGTTATTGTCTTTGAGCAAAGGTATGTTAATCAATAGACCAGAGGAAAAACACCTGTCTGTTTATTTATTCATTTATACACACAGATCAGTTTCCAGCTGTTTGAAATACAGACAGACAAAGTGGAGTGCTCTGTAGAATGGGGAGGAGGTAGCCTATCGTGTGGGGTTGTGTAAGGGTTGCCTGAGTAAACAGATATCAAGCACCCTCCTGGCACACCTCCGATGATGGGTGGGATGTTTTGGCAGGGGAGGAAGAGTCCCTTTTAAAACCTTGAACCCAGCTCTTCCCTTCTGTAGAATTCTAATCAATACATGTAGAAGGAGTGATGGAACTAGAAAAGCACCATTAGGCAAACACCACCAAAATGACTGTGGCAGGAAAGATCCAGTAACAGATGTTAAAGTTAGTGGGGAAAAGAATGATAAGAAATGGGATACTTACATCGTCTCAGAGTGTCTCTCCAGAGGACACATTCATGATCAAGGGAAAGATAGCAACTGTGCAGCAGAGAAACCTGGTGGACCTCACTTAACCGAGTTCTTCAGGTCAAATCCTCAGGAGTAACACATCCATATCATGTACCTCCTGACATCACGCACTGAGCAGGCACAGCAGCTCTGTGGTTTCTACCCCAAAATGCATGCCCTCAATCTCATCATGAAAAAACATCAGAGAAACCTAAATTGAGGCATGCTCTCCCTCCTGGGGGCACGCCCTTGCCTTTCCCTTCCCCCTCTTCTTCCTCTAGAGGTGCACATCTCCTAAACTCTAAGGGACCCAGGAGACCTGCAGCCAGGGGAGCAGTGGGCAGCGGCAGCTCCTCCCGGCCTCACCCGCTGAACCTGGCCCCAAGGCTCCCTTTTCTCTGACTCCCCAGTGAGCTGACAGCAGCCTGCCTGACTCACTTCTTCCTGATAACATCTCTATTGACCCAAAGCAGCCCCGCCTAGTCTCTCTCCCGTTGCTTCTTCTATGCGAAGTCCTTCCTTGTTTCACTGTCTCCAGCTTTAATAAATGTACTCTCAAAATAAAAATAAAAATTTAAAATAAAATAAAAACTTAAATTGATGGACATTCTACAAAATAACTGACCAGTACTCTTCAGAAGTAGCAGAGTCGTAAAAGACAAAGGAAAACGAAGAAACTGTCACAGATTGGAGGAGACTAAGAAGACACGAAAACTGAAAGCAACAGGGGAACCTAAAATGGATCCTGAATCAGAAAAGGGACACAAGTGGGAAAACTAGTGAAATTCAAATAAGGTCTCTAGATCGGTTACTGGTATTAGATCAGGGTTAACTTCCTGGGGTTGGCCAATCGTTGCACTACGGTTATGATGTAAGATATTGACACGAGGGGATTCTGGATGAAAGGTATATGGGAACTCTCTGTACTGTGTCTGCAACTTTTCTGTAAGTCAACAATTATATCAAAATAAAAAAGGGGGGGGGGAAGCATTAATCCTTGAACTTGAAAAAAAAAATCAGGTCTACTATGTCCCAAATAGGTTTGGGGTAAGTATAAAACATGTACAAAATTTAAGGAAAAAGATAATAGCTGAAGCTGTAACTAAAATTCATGTAGACAGCTGCCCAAGCATAAGGTTTATGGAGTACCTGTCCCCAGAGCTGGGGTCTTCAGTTCTGTGAGTTTATGTCAGGGGTTAGAAAATAGAGAAACTCAGATCCTTGGCTCAGTCTTACACCTGCTGCAAGAGATCCCTCTGCCAATGTTCCTCAGAAGCTGTTCCTTTAGCTTCTGATGCAATGACTCTGATAATGAGGAACTAACTGTTCTCTTCCTTTGGATGATTTTTAGTTTGTGAGCCCAAGTAACTGATAGTATTGATAGTAATGAGAAATTGGAATGCACCCAAATGAACAGGGTTAAGTAACCCTAGCTGCCAGGATGATAGAGCACTGTATAGCCACTGCAAGTGATAAGAATGCGGCTTATCTTAATGCATGGAAATGTGTGTGTAGTAATCTTAAGTGACAAGAGCATTTACACACTGATTATAGCTATGTTAAAACCAAAGAGCTAGAAGATAATTCAGAATGGTACAAATACTTCCAGTTTCAAGTTGTCTTGATTTTTTTTTTAAAGTAGTGTATGTACAGAATTCTAAATAAAATTTTGAATCCAGAATTTAAAAGATAAATCTCCATTAAAGGTCTTGTGAATTGTCATTTCAAGATTGATTGAGGCCAGCTGATGTTGCTCAGTGGTTGAGCATCAACCTATGAACCAGGAGGTCATGGTTCGATTCCCGGTCAGGGTACATGCCCTGGGTTGTGGGCTCGATCCCCAGTAGGGGGCGTACAGGAGGCAGGTGACCAGTGATTCTCTCTCATCATTGATGTTTCTATATCTCTCGCCCTCTCCCTTCCTCTCTGAAATCAATACAAATGTATCCTCTATAATAAAAGCCTAATATGCTAAGTGTCTGGTCATCCGGTCGTCTTTTCAACCAATCAAAGCATAATATGCTAATGATATGCTAAGGCTGCTCAACCGCTTGCTATGACGTGCACTACCAGGGGGAAGATGCTCCAACTGGTAGGTTAGCTTGCTGCTGGGGTCCAGCCGATTGGGACTGAGCGAGATGGGCTGGACACACCCTGGAGCCCTCCTGCAATCCCTCCCTGGCTGATCAACCTCCTGCATGCCTCTCTGGCCCCAATCATGCACAAGTGGGGTCCCTCGGCCTGGCCTGTGCCCTCTCACAATCCAGGACCCCTCAGGGGATATTGGAGAGCCGGTTTTGGCCCAATCCTGCAGGCCAGGCCGAGGGACCCCACTGGTGCATGAATTCATGCACTGGGCCTCTAGTGTGTATGTGTGTGTGTGTGTGTGTGTGTGTGTGTGTGTGTGTGTGTGTAAGATTGATTGAAAATGCATGGAGCACTAGATTGGGAGGGATCCTAAGGCCATATCTCAGCGCTATGAGAAAGAGTGATATATTTGATTAAGTATGTCAGCCATGGGTGAAGGATTAGCAGTGGCAGCGTGCATGCTATGTAGTTGCCATCTCTTGACACATCCCCAGGAACCAGTGTCACTTTTGTAGACACTCTGAAAGAGGAATGAGCTGTTTAAGGAGCCGTGTGCTGGAAGAGACCTATTCTTTCAGTTACAAGTTGTAGAATTTGGGGCAAGTCACCGGGATAGAAGATGGTATGGAATAAATACTGTAAGGGAGAAGAAGCAATGTCCTCCACGGTCGGGCCAGTCTGAGAGTAGGTGGGCACAGTGGAGAAGTCCGTGACACTTGTAGTAGGTCTTAGAGGAGAAGCTCGCAGGTGGAGATGCTTGGGAAGGGCGGCCCAGATGGAGAGCACAGCATGGCTACAGGCATGGAGGTTGGAGAGTAACAGGCCTCCTCAGCAGGAAACAGGAGGTCACCATGAGTATCTGAGGGTCAGCAGAGCCAGATGAGAATGGAAGCAGAGGAAGGGGGCAGACGGAGCGTGCCATGGAGGCCAGGAGGATGAGTTTGGACTCAGTTAGCCACGCGAAGGCCTTTGATGAGTTTTGAGGCAGGTGGTGCTTAGAGGGAGATGAAACCAGAGGGTGACAAGAAAATGCCTCTTTTCTGGGAGACCATCACTATGAGAGGGTCCCAGGGCCTGGGTTTTAACACGATCCCTTTGGAGCGTGGGGTGGAAATCAGGCCCTGGGATAATGGGGTGCGGGAGATGTAACCAAGGCCCACCGGGAACTCCTTCATGGGCTCCACCTGCTGTTCAGGATTTCCTGAGCTCGGGGCCAGGCACCGGGAGGGAAGCTGCAGCCTCTGCCCTCTGGGAGCTTGCCGTCTCTGGCGAGAGGAAACACCCAGGAAACCACTGGAGACTGGTCGTAGCCGGTGTGAGAGCCAGTCCAAGCGAGCGCACAGCCAGCGTGCAGTGTTCAGGGGCCGAAAATGAACGTGAACAGGAACCAGTGCATCAGGCTTCCTGGGGCTCCTGTGCTTGGTAGGGGGTGACCTGGATGACTGCTAAGGTGTCCCCAGACTCTGCACATCCTGGATCCAGGAGCTGAGGCCTTGAAGGATGGGCAGAGTTTGGACACATTCAAAGGGGAAGGGAAGAAGTGGACTTTCTAGGTACTGGGGGCTGGGTGGTGGGGGTGGGGGGAGCAGGCCAGGGGCTGACAGGGTTTGAGATGAATCGGATGCTGAGGACACTGAGCTGTTAGATCAGGTTGGGGAGGCAGGGGCTGCAGACCGCAAAGCCCGGCAGCCAGGCAGGGGCGCTGGCCTGACTGATGCGTTAGGGGTGCTCAGAAGGGACTATATGGAGGAGTGGGGGGCTGATCTGGCCTTGAGACAGTCAGGCCAGACCTGGGCAGACCTCTAGTGTCTGCCTCCCTCCCCTCCCCCATCACAGGCGAGGGAGGCGCCAGGGCCCTGGCTGGGCAGTGGTGGTGGTGGCCAGAGTGGAAAATCCCCACTGGCTGGGTTAAAGTGGTGTTTGGCGGGCCTGGTTTTGGCCTTCCGCCTGGGGCTCGAGGGCCTAACAAATCTGTTTGCAGCCCTGAGTGTGGGGTACCAGGTGGCAGAGAGGGCACTGGCGTGGGAACTTTTTTTCCACTCACCCCAAAAAGTGGAAGCTCTCCTGTGCCAGGTTAGTGGGCGCAGGGCCAGCTCCAGGTCACCGCAGGCAATGAGAAGTGTAGCTGGGGAGCAGGTGGGACCTGGAGACGCGGGATGGAGGACAGCGGAGAGCAGGCTCGGGGGCGGGAGAAAGGGCCGACAAGGGCTTGGGAGGAGGGTAAGGAAGACACAGCATTTCGGGAGAAGTGAAAACGGGGCCGGAGTCGCCGTGGGGCTGGAGAAGAGAGAGCATGAAAGAAGGAAGCAAGAGCAGGCATGTGCCCTCTCGTGGGCCTGCCCCGGCCCCCTGGGGTTCCAGATAGTTCAAGCGGCACAACCAGAAGCCAGTTCAGCTTCCACGACGAGTGTGTCATGAGAACTTGCTGCGTTACGATGAGCGTTTCTCCGAATGCCCCATTTGACCTTGAAGCCACCAAAGCTGCCCCGCAAGAGCTCTGACTTCAGCCATTGGCCTCCCAGCCCACCGCCTGCATCAGTGCTAACGATGCCGCCATCCTTGCCACAGGCCCACTCTCCCCGCACTATCACCATCACCATCACCCCCCAGACACCCCAAACTGCAGCCCAGGGCTTGGGGGTGATGGGAAGCAGGGCTTGAGTGAGGCCTCCAAGCCTATCCCCTACAAACCAACGTTCTCAACAATTTGGGCCCTAAGGAGACATTCGGCCATGCCTGGGCACATGTTTGGTTGCAACCACAGGGGACTACTGCTGGCATCTAGTGGGTGGAGGCCAGGGATGCTGCTAAGCATCCTATCCCGCACAGGGCAGTGCCCACAACAAGGAATCATTTGTTCTAAAGGTCAGTAGTGCCGGGGACGAAAGGCACCGGTGGGTCCCGTGGCCGCCACTCTGGCTCTACCTGTCTCTGGCACCTCATGCAAAACGCTCACATCCTGCCTCTGCTTCCTGGACAAGGAGTAATCTTTGCCACTCCAACTCTTATCGCTCCTACCTCCCGGCCTCATACTTGTGTTAAAAAGTCAATAAGATGAAAAGTGCTTTGCCGCCACCCTCGCGAGGGAACAATTGGTACGCGGAGCGTGGGGTACCCGGGGACTGAGGTCATGTTTGCTCAGGGCAGGGGGCAGGGGCAGCTCTGGATCCGGGGGTATAAAGGGCGAAGGAGGGCTCAGGCCTTCACTTGACTGCAAGTGCCCGACTCGGAGTGGCTTTTGCTCTGCGGCCAGTTGGGAACCGGCACCATGAAGCGGATGGTGGCGGCCTTGCTCTGCCTCCAGCTCCTGGAGGCCGCAGTGGTCAAGTGAGTTTGGGGTCTGGCTGCGGGTGTAGGAGCCCGGGCGGGAGATGGACCCCTGCGAGGCGTGGCCTGGTCAGGGGACACCCCGGCTGCTTCGGCTCCAGAATCTCTGCCGGGGCAGGACAGGAGTCACAGGTGGGAGAAGGCACAGCCTCCGCCTTCAGGGACCGTCCAGTCGAAGGGAGAAAAGACGGGCCTGGCACAGAGGACAGGGCGACCACTGCCCGCGCAGCCCTGGAACGGCGCCGTGGCTCCTCTCGGAAAGGAACAGTGATCCGGAGAGGGAGACATTTGCTAAGTTTTCCTGAAGGCCCAGACTTACTTGGCAGGTGGCACGATCGTCTAAGCCAGTGGTCGGCAAACTCATTAGTCAACAGAGTCCAATATCAACAGTACAACGATTGAAATCTCTTTTGAGAGCCACATTTTTTAAACTTAAACTTCTTCTAACGCCACTTCTTCCAAATAGACTCGCCCAGGCCGTGGTATTTTGTGGAAGAGCCACACTCAAGGGGCCAAAGCGCCGCATGTGGCTCGCGAGCCGCAGTTTGCCGACCACGGGTCTAAGCGGAAACATCCGCAATGTGACCTCTCTGTGCTGAGGTGTCAGGAGAAAGGGAGGGCGGGCGGGGCCTCTGGGCGCCAGGGGGCTGGGCCAGCCGATTCCTTGGGTGAAGAGAGGCTCCTCTCAGAAGCTCCTGTAATGGGCAGGCTCCGCGGAGGTGGTTAGAGAGGCTGTCAGCAGAGGATTTCTGGAGAACGCAGGGTCCTGAGGGAGTGGGGACTGAGGCAGGAAAGAAACAAAAGAAGCAGGAATGCAGGTGGCCGGGGCGTGGGGGGACCCACAGATGCTCCCCAGGCAGGTCTGGGAGGATAACCGGGGTGACACGGGAAGAAACCCATGATTCCTGAGTCCCGACTCCAGAGCTGATCTGGCTCCTGAGCACCAGGCCCATTTCCCCAGTGTCCCCAGGCCAGACACCGAGCAGCAGGGCAGCGCCAGGACCCTGTCTTCTCAGTCCCAGCCTCGCGCGGGGCCCTGCACCCACAGCCTGTCACACGCAGCTGGTGCCAGGTGCCTGAGGGCTACAGGAGAGGACTCTCTTTGGGTGAAGTTTGCCATCTCGAAACCTTTTTAAAACGCACATATCCTGCAAAGGGTGATGCCTGAAGCCCACCCCCCGCCGCACTTCCTGGGAAGGAATTTGTGGGATAGTTCACAGCAGAGGGCCAGGGTGCGATGAGGACCCTTGAGATGGGGAGGGAGCATCCTGGGTGAAGGTCATTGTTTCCTGAATCTTGGAGCAAGTCCTGAGAAGAGTTTTGAAAGAAAGGGAAGGAGAGGGGAAGAAAGAGAGAAGCAGAGGGAGAGAGAGACAGAGAGAAACAGAGAAAGGGAAAACCACAGGCACATACAAGCGACAGACATGGGTGTGGAGTGGCAGGGAGACTCCATACACTCGGGTCTTTAGTTAGAGATGGAGGGCAGGTGAGCGAGGCTGGGGCAATCGATGGGAGGCGCTGCAGGAAAGAGGGAGACCTGCTGACATATAGACCTTCTGCAGAGTCCCCCTGAAGAAGTTCAAGTCCATCCGTGAAACCATGAAGGAGAAGGGCCTGCTAGAGGAGTTCCTGAGGACCCACAAGTACGACCCTGCTCAGAAGTACAAATTTGGTGACTTCAGTGTGGACTACGAGCCCATGGCCTACATGGATGTGAGTCCTGAGCCTCCCAGGGGTAGCCCTCTCCCTGCTGCCCAAGGCCAAAGCGAAGGCCCGGGCAGTGAGCTGCACCCTCCTCTCTGCCGCCCCCACCCCTGCTCCCTTCTCTCAGCCCCACCACCTGGACCTCATCCCCCCGGCAGAGAAGGGAGGGCCCTGCTGAGCTGGCCGCTGGGTCACAGAGACCGGCAGCCGCCCTGGGGCCCTGGCCAGCCTCGGGCTGAGGGTCTGAGTGTCCGGGCAAGTGTGGAGGGAAGGCTCAGGCCCTGCTTCTGGAGCGGGCTGCTGGGCAGGGACTGGTCCCTCCCTGCTCTGCCCACGGAGGGCGGGGCTGCTGGCCTCGGGGTCCCTCCAGAGCTAACAGGCTGCTCCCCCGCTCCCCCCTCCTCGCCCTAGGCTGCCTACTTTGGTGAGATCAGCATCGGGACCCCACCACAGAACTTCCTGGTCCTTTTTGATACCGGCTCCTCCAACCTGTGGGTGCCCTCTGTGTACTGCCAGAGCCAGGCCTGCAGTGAGTGCCGGGCTGGGCAGGGGAGGCGCTGACACCTCTGGGGGAGGGCAGTCTTCATAGGGATCGTGGGGGATCGCGGGGGAGCTTCCGTCCTGGGAGGACAGGGACTTGCCCAGGGCCACGCGGCATGCCCAGGCCGGAGGGAGGAAGCTGCTCCTGGAGCCCGCTGGCGCCTCTGCCTTCCTGCTCACCAGCGCCTCTTCCTTCATCTGTGAGCGCGCTCCCCACATCCCCCCCGCCGCCCCTCACCGCTCCACTCTTCACTAAGTCCTCACTGAGGGCCCCCAAGGCACACGGAGAACAAGTCCTGTACGATGTTGATGTTCACTTTCTTATGGCTGCCCTGGTCTGTGCCAAAGCCTTGGGGTTCGGTTCCTCATGCCTATAGCCTGGAGGGTCCCCCATTGGCCCCCCCCTACATGATCCCAGGCCCTGGTGCTGACCTGGTGAGGGTCGGGGAGAGCAGGGACGCCCTGGGGAGTCAGTCACTCCTGCATCTGATAAGTGCCAGCGACCTGCTGCTGGGGCCGGGGAGACCGCAGGGAGGTCACAGTCCCAGGGCCCCAGAGTCTCTAAGTCGGAGGGGTGCGGGCCAGGGCTGGCCAGCTCGCATGGCCTCCCAATGCCGGCACCGGGCTGGGCCACCCCTGACGTCTGAGGCTCCAGGATGGGAGCACAGGCCTGAGAGTCAGGGCAGCCCCCGCGTGCCAGCCGACTCCCCGCATCCTCCCGCCCCCTGCAGCTGGCCACAACCGCTTCAACCCCAGCCAGTCCTCCACCTACTCCACCAACGGGCAGGCCTTCTCCCTGCAGTACGGCAGCGGCAGCCTCACCGGCTTCTTCGGCTACGACACCATGACTGTGAGTGACGCTGCTGCCACCCCACCCCAGGCCTCGCTCAGCCTCACAGGCCCCAGGGGCTACCCAGGAGATTAGATGGAGACCCTGAAAAACATGGAAAACCTCCGTGTGCCCTGCTGTGCAGGACAGGAAATCAGCACAATAAGGGCTCATTCGTTCACTCCCTGAACCCCTCTAAGGGCCGTCCTGCGCAGGACACTGAGCACACCGTGGTGAATGGGGTGACCCAGTGCCGGGGGGGGGGGGGGGGGGGGGAGGAGGTAGGGAAGGCCACTCAGAAGAGATAGCCGCTCTTGCAAGACCTGCCGGGAAGGAAAGCAGAACAGGTGAAGGAGGGGTGAAGAAGAGCCTTGGGGGGGGTCTCTGGGGGGGAGGGGGAGGTGGAGTGACACTTGTCACCTCCCATCCTCTGTGCCCTCCCCCCGCAGGTCCAGAACATCCAGGTCCCCAACCAGGAGTTCGGCCTGAGTGAGAACGAGCCGGGCACCAATTTCGTCTATGCGCAGTTTGACGGCATCATGGGCATGGCCTACCCTGCCCTGTCCGAGGGGGGCGCCACCACCGCCCTGCAGGGCATGCTGCAGGAGGGCGCCCTCACCAGCCCCGTCTTCAGCTTCTACCTCAGCAAGTGAGGAGCCCCTCCCCCCTCCTTCCGCCTGGACAACGGGGGCTCCCTCCTTTGGGATTTGGAGGCCACCCAGCAGGCCCTGGCCCCGGCACATCTGTCCCAAGGGCTTCCCTCCTGGGCTCTGACTCCTCCCCCACACCCCACTGCTCCCACCGGCCTCCCTCGCCTCGGTCCCCAGCCCGCTCCTCCGCTTGGCGTTCCTCAGCCGGGCGGCCTCTCTCGCTTCTGTGGGAGTTTTGCTTTGAGGGTTGCTGCTGATTCTCGATGGCTCGTGGGTTTACCTGCTGCCCGGAGCCCCAGGTAGCTCACTGCCTTCTGACCGAATGTTTACCCCCCGGGCGCCTCTCTTGTACAGTAACCTGTGCTTCACCTCCTTCGATCTGTTGCTCTAGCCAGGCCGTGGGGCGGCAGCCAGGTTCCGGTTCCGCTCCAGGTCCACCCCTAGCTCCTAACAAGCCGCCACCCTCACCACCAGCACCAGCAAACGCGACCATTGGTGTGGAGGGCCGGGCAGCCGGCGGGAGAGCGGGTTCGTGGCTTGGAACAGACTTTCCTGCTTTCCTCTCCGAAGGAGCCCCCCACCCTGTAGACAGGGTAGTTGGGGCGTAATCACTGGGATCTGGTACTAATGTTGCCCCTTTATTCTCTACTTCTGTTCACTATCACTCTGAGCTCAGCCTTCAGGAGCTTCCCCGAGTTCCCCTCCAGTTCAGCCACCAGGGCAGGCCTCTCCAGCAAACACAGCCGCCCTCCCCTCCCTCCCCTCCCTCCGCCCCTGCTCTCCCTCCCTCCAATCCCAGAGAAAATGGCAAGCCAAGCGGGGGCCTGGGTCAGGCCCCACCTGCATCAGGAAGTGGGAGGGAGAGGAAAACGGAGGGGTGGGGTGGGGGGTTGTGGGGGGCACACACCAGCCGCTTCCCTAGGGCAGGATCATCCAGGAGCCTGAGGCACTGGAAATTCTGAGGGGCCCAGCCTGGGAGCCCCCATTGGAGGGGAGATGCGCCCTGCCCCCAGGGAGCCCCAGCCTGGATGGAGGCAGGACGCTCTGGGGGTGACTGACGGCTAACAAGAAAGTCCTTTCCCACAGCCGCTCCCTGACTCACCTTCCCCTCTGCCTCCTGCAGCCAGCAGGGCTCCCAGGGCGGAGCAGTCATCTTCGGGGGTGTGGACAGCAGCCTGTACCAGGGGCAGATCTACTGGGCCCCCGTCACCCAGGAGCTCTACTGGCAGATTGGCATGGAGGAGTGAGTGTGTGGCGGCTCTGGGGGTGGGGGTGCTTCTTTGGAGCCGGCTTCCAGGCACTTCATCACACACACACACACAGGTGGGGGTGGGGGATGGGGACAGGGGACCCCCAACCCCCTTCAGGCCTGCCCCCACAAAGCCACAGCTGCCCTCCGCTGGAGTTTCGAGGCCCAGCTCGGCCTGGAGAAGAGGGTGGGATGGGGACAACATAGGATAGGCAGGGGCAGGATTTGGAACCCCAACTATTCCAGACCCTGTCGTCCAACCCTCTGGGCTTACAGATTAGAAACTGGGGTGTGTGGTGGTTGGAGGGGAGCTCATTTGCTTAAAGTACCTATAACAAACCTGCAGCCCTGGCTGTCAATGTTTCTAGAACCTTCCTTGGAACTTTTAAGAAGAGCCTCCATGGCCATTTAGGTGGCCCTTAAGTAGACTGGTGTGGTGGGAGGCTGGATGGACCTTCCTGGTCGCACCTGGCGTGGGTGGCTGTGGCTGTGAGTCCCTCAGAGGTGGGGAGAGCTCACCCCCTAGCTGCCCTGAGCTGGGGGTGCTACGGCCGCTCATCTCCTCGCCATTCAGGTTCCTCATTGACGGCCAGGCCTCCGGCTGGTGCTCCCAGGGCTGCCAGGCCATCGTGGACACGGGCACTTCTCTGCTCACCGTGCCCCAGCAGTACATGAGCGCCCTGCTGCAGGCCACGGGGGCCCAGGAGGACCAGTACGGACAGGTGTGTCTGGGGAGGCGTGCCTTCCGTGGGTGAGGCCCGTGGGAGACAGTTATGGTTGCTCCTGGGATCTAGGAATAGCCTGATTCTTGGCCTCCATACTTTGGGCTTCTCAAGGCACTGAGGTGGGGAGCCCCGGGGTGACCGGGGCAGGGCCTGGAGCTTGCTTCAGGGGGCAGGCGCTTTGCTGAGGGGCTGTGAGGAGGCTCCTACTAGGCAGCATTTCTTCGGAGCTTCAGCTCCTCAGAGGAAACAGGCTGAACACTTGCCAGACTTTGAAGTGAGAGGGAAGTCACTGGAGGAGGGTCCAAGCTGGTGAGAGACAAGGGGTAACTTTTAAAAAAGTATTGTTTATTGATTTCAGAGAGGAAGGGAGAGAGAGAGAGAGAGAGAGAGAGAGAGAGAGAGAGAGAGAGAAACATCAATGATGAGAGAGAATCATTGATCGGCTGCCTCCTGCACGCCCCATACTGGGAATCGAGCCCGCAACCTTGGCATGTGCCCTTGACTGGAATCGAACCTGGGACCCTTCAGTCCCCAGGCTAACGCTCTATCCAGTGAGCCAACCCAGCTGGGGTGAGGAATAACTTTTTAATCCACATGTCCCTCACCTCCCTAGGGCCAGGCCCCCTGCTCCCCCTTTCTCCAGAGCCCAGCAAAGCGTTTGTCTAAGTAATTCCTTCCCATTACCTTTGGGGGACGACTCTTTCCACAGGTCTGTGTGTTTCCAAAGACAGTTGCAGAGATGGGGCACAGATTCAATGTGTCATGAGGCGAAATTCAGGCAAAAGCCATGTTTTTGGGGTGGGAGAGATGCCCGGGTCTTCCCAAATCCCACCCCCTGTGCGGGAGTCCACATGAGTAATGCCAGCAGGACTCCCCCTTAGTGTCGCCACCTCCGGTCCAAAAGCAGGCTGGGGACTCAGGCCTGGGAGCCGAGGGGCTGCGGCGGCGGGTTGGTAGGCATCTCAGGCGGGAGATGAGCCAGCCGGGCCCTGCTCCTCTCTCTGCAGTTTGTTGTGAGCTGTAACAGCATCCAGAACCTGCCCACCTTTACCTTCATCATCAACGGGGTGCAGTTCCCTCTGCCGCCCTCCTCCTACATCCTCAACGTAAGTGCTGGTCCCCGCCAGCTGAGCCAGCAGGCCATGATGGGGTGGGAGGAAGGCGTGGGGAGCCAGGCACGCTGGGTCTCCTGACCCTGCGCCACTTCCCGTAGAATCAGTTTCCCCACTCACTGATCCCAAACCCCCTTCTCTGGAACAAGGCTGTGAATAGTAATAAGAGTATTAACTATTATTATTAATTAGTGGGGAGAGGCCCTGGGCCCTTCGTTGCGTATCTACCAGGGCCAGCCACTGTGGGAAGCACTTTGTCTACACTATTCTACTTAATTGACACGACGTTCAGTGAGGGAGAGACTAATTTTTATTTTACAAGTGAACACTTGAAGGTTCAGAGAGGTTAGGTAACTCACTCAAGGCTACACAGCTAGTCAGGGTGAAACTAAGGTTTGGGTCCAAGTTGGTCTGCCTCGAACGCTTGACCATCAGGACGACCTGGGAGCAGGAGGTGGGTGGGTGGGGGGGCACGAGGAGAGGAGTCCCTGTGGAGGATCCCTGCAGCCCGAATTCGCCCATTCCAGAAATTCCTCCCACCGGCCTCTGCTCTGGCAGCTCAGTTGGCCTGAGCCCTCAAGCTCATTTCTGCGTTTGCGCCCGGGCCCCGGGCTCAGGGCTGAGCGTGCCTGCCCACGTGTGAGTGAAAGGAGTGAGTGCTGTGCTTTGTCTTGTGCAGAACAACGGCTACTGCACCGTGGGGGTCGAGCCCACCTACCTGCCCTCCCAGAACGGCCAGCCTCTGTGGATCCTCGGCGACGTCTTCCTCAGGTCCTACTACTCCGTCTACGACATAGGCAACAACAGGGTGGGGTTCGCCACTGCCGCCTAGACTCGGTGCCCGGACGCCTGGGCTCCCCTCTTCCTCTCAGCCCCCCACCTTGCAGGGGCTCCTCTCTGTGCTTCTCTGGATTCAGCCTTCCCTTTCTGGACTCTGGACTTTTTCTCATAATAAATAGTTCTTCTTCATGTTGGTCGGCCTGTTGTTTTTTCAGAGGGTAGCTGTGACCTGTAAGGAGTGGGGAGCGAGAGTCAGGGGCGAATTTGCTTCTGCTGACCCATGTTGTCCCCCAGTTGCTTCCAGGTTTCTGGATGGGTCCCTGAGATGCTAAGAGAAATGAGGCACAAGGTAGGGCTCGGGGGTGGGCCCTGCACCCTTCAGAGCTTCTCTCTGGAGAGGAAAGACAATGGCAGTGGTATCAAGGCAGGGCATTCCTTGGTGAAGGGAAAAGGGGCCCTATTCTGACAACCCAAAATGCTCTGCTGACCTAACTAACCAAATAACCACCAGAATTACTAACCCTCTATGTCCACAGGCATGTCCACTAGCAGTGCGGCCAGGGGGTCCGACAAATCTAAATCCATTTCCTTATCTGGGATCAAGTGTGCGCTGGGAGCTTCCTGAGGCATGCCAGATGCCTAGGATGCCTACGTGCACTTGTAACAGTCATGGGTCCTCTAGGGAGGAGGCTAATGCCACCAGAACCTATTTCCAGAAGCGCTTCTGAAGGTCTGAGCTGAGTTAAGCTGAAAATATTTTCACCCAGGACCTGTATTTGGAGAAGGGCTGGCCCTCAACCATGCACAAGAGGGAGAGCTGCTTCAATCCCATGGACTCTAACCAACTTGTCCCTCTAGATTCATTCCTATCCTCCCTAGGAACCACCTAGCAAGACCCAGAGGCAGGAGGTGGAGGAGAGAAAGGGGGAGGGGTGGCGGAGGGGGAAGGAGAGGGGAAAGCAGAGAATGATGGCTCAGCACCTGTAACTTCCAACAGGGAAAGGTGACATGAAAGATCAGAACATTTCTGAGTTTGATAGTGGTAGGGGTACCAGAAAGCTGAACTGATGAGACCTAGGTTGGGAGGGGCAGGCTATAAATGCAAAACTGATAATGGGAGGGAAGGTGGGCTCCATTCCACCGTCACACTTCTTTCATCCTGTCCTTCACAAGGCTGACCCCAGCCTTGCCACTTATGTCCAGAAGCAGGTGTAAAAGCGCGAATCAGGTGGCAAACTCAGGCTGCCACCGAAGCGTTCCTATGGCAACAGCACGCCGCCTGGAACCCTACATCTTTCCTAGACTCTTGAGAAAGACAGCCTGCTCTGTGCCTTTCCGTGGGGTGAGACAGGCCACAGGGTGTACAGTAGTGCGCTCCGGTTCGGGACATCACTGACTGAGCAGAGAAAGAAAACTTGCAAAAGGGGCAGAAACTAAGTGGATAAAAGGTTCCAGGTTAAACGCCAAGTCCCTGTCTACAGCCTTGGGTCCAAAGAGCGGACTACAAACCCCGGCGTGCCTAGTTGAGCCGCAACGAAGACTACGTTTCCCAGCGGGCGCCGCGGTGGGCCAGCGGGGGGCGGAGCGGGGCGGGGCGGGGCCGCGGGGGCGGGTGCTGCCCTCTGCCGGGCGCCGAGGGAAGTGGGTGCGGAGTGACAGCGGGAGCTGGGGCACCGGGCGCGGGGCTCGGTGACAGCGGAGGCGGCGGCCGCGGGCTAGACGTAGGGAGCGGCGGCGGCGCCGACGAAAGCGGGAAGGGAGGACGGGGCGGGCTTCCCTGGTGGCCCCGAGCCGGAGGAACTCGGGAGGGGGCGGCAGGCGTAGCTTGCGGACCGGACACCTGAACTTGGGACAAGTTGCCGGAGCCCGGGAAGCGGGCGGCGGACGGATTGACCTTCAGAGCTAGGTGAGCGGGGCCGTGGGCCAGGGGTGCGCGGAGGGTCCGGAACCCCCGGCCCAGAACCCCCACCCCCATCGGTGGGTCCGGGGACAGGTGGGTGGGTGGGGGTGCGGGCTGGAACGGGGAGCGAGACCGTGTGCGCCGCGCCGCCGCCGGCCCCGCTGTCCGTCCAGCCCCGGACGCCCGGCACATGGCCCGAGCGGCACTGCCGCCGATCCCGAGAACCCGCGCGGCCCCTCCCTTCGGGCCCGGGCCGGGGGCGGCTTCTCGGCGACCTTATGTAACCAGGCGGGAGGGGCCGGGGCGGGCACGGGCCTTCGCAGCCCGGGATCTGGGAGCCTGAAGGGGCGGGAGGCGTGGGAGTGAACTTGCAAGAAGTTTGAGGGACGTGTAGGCCCTGCGCCCGCTTCTTCTTCCCCGGACGCGGTGGGGGCGGGTGGTGCGGGGGAGGGCGCCGGAGGTAGGGGAGGTGTGCGGGGGCCGAGTCCGGCCCGGCCAGGCCCGGCCGGGATGGTCTGGGGGAGTGGGAGGGCCAAGCGGCGCCCCGCCCCGGGGCTGGGTTGTCTAGGGTGTGGGGCGGGGGGGGGGGGGAGGAGGCGGGTGGAAGTACCATCCCTCCCTCCCTTTCTGTCCCTTCCTCCCGCTCCGTCTCTTGAAGAAGCCGCCCCGGCTCGAGTCCCCCGGCATCCCTGAGCGCAGTCTTTTTCTCCCCCTTGCATGATTCCACGACCTCAGGGAACCCCAACCCCAGAGCTTATCCTCAGCGCACCCTCCTTTCTGTTTTCCCGGGAGCTCCCAACCATCTGCCCGTGCCCGGAGTACCGCCCCCACCCCCCTCCGTCTCGGTCCCGAATCCCGGAAAACACTCCCCCTTCCCCGTATTCCCGGTGTCCGCGCCACCCCACCCCAGGCTGTCCCGCCCCCCAGGTCAGCGCTCACTGCCCGCCCCACCCCCCTGATTCCGGACCGCTCCTCGGCCTGGTGCGTGCGCTCGCCTCCAGGAAGGGAGCGGGCTGGGGCCAGCGCGGTCCCGCCCCTCGGCCCCCTCCCCGCCCGGTTCTGGCTTCACGCACGGCTGCCCCGAGCTGCTTCGGGTTGCGAGAGCAGGTTCGCGCCGCAGCCGCCCGGCGCACCCCAGCCTCGCGCCCAGGGGGAGGGCGGGCGCCCGCGCTGCCCAGGGCTCCCCTTCCGGCTCCCTGCCAGCCCCTCTTCCCCAACCACTCCGCCCTGGTCTTCTCCCCGGTCCGTTCTGCGGGCGGTTCTGTGCGGCAGTATCTGGACTAAACTCGGGCGCAGCGCTTTGGCTTCGCGTTCGTTCGCGCGGGAAGCGTGGTTAGTTACCGCCCAGCCTCCACGCCCCCCGTCCTCAGTGAGGGGGTGCTCAGTGGAGCCGGGAGGAGGTCCAGGTTGGTGCAGCCCCCCGTGGCATCTCTGGGATGTGGACTCAGGCCCTGGCACTTGCCCTGGTCAAGATTCCACCTGGTTTCCTAGCGCGGCCAGGCCTGTGCGCAGATCCAGATCCGGAGGCAGCTCCTGGCTCCTCGGCCTGTTCCCTCGAGGCCTTTTCTGTGGCCCTGGGAGCCGGCTCCTCGCCTGCCCTCAGGGAGATCACAGTCTGAGGAAGAGACTGCAGCGATCATTAAAGGCCTCTGCAGAGGCACTGGAAGGGGAAGGGCCTGGTAGTCTGCTGGTATGCTAGTATGTGCCTCAGTTTCCCCAGCTGTGGGAAAAACAGCACTGACTTGGCCGCTCTCTCTCTGCCTGCCTCCTGGCTGCTGGGACGGGGGCGGAGCCAGAGTGCAAATGAAGGCTGTTTGAAGTGACTGTTCTTGCGGAGGGAGCCGAAGTTGCTGACAGTGTGCGAGGCCTGTTGCAGCGGCAGCTCTCTCTTGTCCTAGCTCAGGGAGGTGCAGCCAAATGGGGACCCAGGTCTCCTGGTTCTGGGTCCCATAAAACGGGTGCAGGGTTTGGGGCAGGGGACATCTCCTCAGGTGAGCACTGAATCCGGAGAGAGCCAGCTGGCTTCTGAGGGCTGATGGCCGGTGACAGTCAGAGGTGGGCAGGGGCTGGGCCAGGGCAGGCAGGAGCCCCTGTGGCTCCTGGAATAGTGCAGATACCCAGTGCCCATCCCCATTGCCAGTCCGGACCCCCTTTCAGTCTCTGCTGGAAAGTAGGTAGGAGGGGCCTCCACCCCTCGGCTGGCTGCCCTTGGAGGGTCCGGCTTCTGGCCCTGACCCCTCCTGGAGCTCTGTTTATGGCTGTAATTGTATCATTAGCCAGAGTTTATAGAGTTACTTAGCACCTGCCCCCACAGGGCGTGGCCCAGCTGCCCCTGGCTTCTGTCTCTTCCTTTTCAAAGTCAACTTGGTTTCTGCTGGCAGCAGGGGTTTCCCCAACCACAGCGGCGGGAAAGCCAGGTTGGGCCTTTGTCCTGTGGATGGAGGGAGTCAGCACCTGGGGCCCGGCCTGGGGCTGCCCTGCAGATGACCGTGGAAATTGTGCTGAGAAGTGTCCCTATCCCAGGATGCAGTGTTAATGTGTGTAATGTGTGTGTCCTCACCTGAAAAGAGATAAAAATGCACGCACCTCATGGGCTGTTGTGAGCATTCAAGAGGAGCTGTGCCTGGTACATGGTGGGTCCGTGCTGTTGCTCTGGGTGCCGTATGCAGTGTAATTGATGGGAGTTTGTGTGTGATTATGAAGTGCAGCTAAGTATGTATGTTTAGATGAATTGTGCACATGCATGTCTGCGAGACTAATAGTAACACAATATTATATTAATAGAATCTTCATCCATTCTCTTTATGCTATAATAGGACAATATGATAATAAAACTTAGTTGTAAACATTAGTTGCCAACATTTATTGTGTATTTATTCTTTAGAATGAAGCAGGAATTATGATTTTCATTATACTGACTCAGAAAAGCTAGGTAAGTTGCCTGAAGTTACACAGCCTAGAAGTCGTAGGGATTCTAACCAAGGCCCAAATGACTCCAGAACCCGGGTTACCAATCCCTGAAGACCACTTCCGGGTTTCCTGGAGTTCTCTCTTAAGAGGTGGGGGTGTGGTGGTCTGGAACCTTCTTTTTCCCATCCGGGTTTCCTGCTCTGAGCGTGAGCGGGAACTTGATGAGGGCCCTGCCCCAGGACCACACCTGTCCCTTGGCCGCTTCTCCAGGCTGCTGTCACAGGTGATCAAAGGACCCCTGCCGAGAACTTTCTTGACTCGGCTGAGTTCACTCAAGGCTTCCTGGGTCTCCTTGGAAACCACAGACGTAGGAGACGGCACTGGACAGTGAAGCCTGAGCTCAGGGGGCACTTGCTTAATCAGATAGGAGACAAGGCTGTGGGGACTGTTGGGTGAGAATGAGACAGCAGCGAAAGTCGTGAGAGCACGGGAGACCGACCTGCCTCCGACACGCTGTGTGGCTGGGGCAGGCCCCTGCTCCGCCCAGTCTCGGTTTCCATATCTGTGAACCTAAACCATCTGTGGGATCCCCTGTAATGCGAACCTCCTACAGGTCCCTGGCAGAGGCACCAGAACAGGAGAGGCACTGCTGAAAGAGGGATGAGGGGGACTGCGGCGTCCGCTAGCCAGGGGCCGGCCTGGTGGAGTGAGCAGCCAGCTTTCCTTGGGACATAGCCATAGCGCCCAGGTAATGAGCACGGGGCGAAGGGTAACCTAGGCGGGGGGTCGGTGAGAGCACCGGCTCGGGCCAGGCTTCCTGGCTTGGAATCCCAGTTCTGCCACTTCCTAGCTGTGTGGCGCTGGGCAAGCTGCTTAACCCCACTGTGCTTCCATTTCCTCACCTAAAAGTGAGGGTTACAGTAGCTCCTACCCAATAGTGCTGTAGTGAGGGCTATGTTCATGCTCGCTGCATGCACAGCAGTCAGAAGAGTGCCATGCTCAAAACATGTTAGCTATGATCGCCCTGGCCGGTATGCTAAGTGGTTAGAGCGTTGGCCCTTGGACTGAAGGGTCGCAGGTTTGGTTCCTGGTCAAGGGCACGTACTTGGGTTGCAGGATTGATCCCCAGCCCAGGTTGGGGCATGTGTGGGAGACAACTGATGGATGTGTTTCTCTCACGTCGATGTTTCTCTCCTCCCTTCCCTTCCTCTCTTCCACTCTCTCTAAAAATTAATGGGGAAAAATATCCTCAGTTGGGGATTAACAGCAACAACAACAAAATGTTAGTTATTATCATTATCTCTTATAACTTCTTTCTTTCTTTTTCATTTTCAAGTGAGGAAAGAGAGGCATAGAGAGCTCTAGGGAAGAATCAAGGACCCATGGGTGGCAAACAGTCCCCTGTGTGTTTAACATCTGCAAATGAAATGCCTGACACTGCTTTGCAGACCCCGTGGCCACAGCCTCCACTACCCCCTGTAGCACCACACCCTACCTGGTCTCCCATTGACCAGGATAGCACAGGGGACTTGGCAATGCCTGCAACATCTCCACCATCCCTGCCCTGCCTGCCCCTTCTCCTCTGCACCAGAGACACAGGTCCCCTTGGCTGCAGTGCCACGGGCGGCGGAGCTACAATTCCAGCGATAGAGTAGGGTCTGGGGCTTACCGTGCCCATAGCAAGCGCTCTGCTGTGGGTGGCGAGGCAGTGGGTGAGAGCAGAGGGGAGGAGGCAAGAGGCAGAGTCATTACCATTCTTTTCCTCTGGCTCTTCAGGGTGGGCATAAGGAGAAGGAGAAATGGGTCTGGCCGTCCCACCCCTGTCCAGCTTCCTCCAGGGCAGGCCCACTTGTTGGCTCTGATCCACACAGCAGAGATCCCGGAGTAAAATGCGATGCCATGGGGACTAATCCAGGAATCCCAACAGACTCTCCAGAAACCCATGGTTCCTTCACCCAATCCCTGTTCATGCCAGTTCCCTCTCCTGGCACCCTGTCTCCTGCTCCCTCCCTATCTAAATCCTGTCCATCAAGGCACACCTTCCCAGGAGACCCAGGGGACTGTGCTATCTGACTTCGGCCCTGGCTGGATATTAGGATTGCCTGGGAGCTCTTAGAAAATACCATTGCTGCCCTAGCTGGTTTGGCTCAGTGGGTAGAGCGTCAGCCTGCAGCCTGAAGGGTCCCGAGTTCAATTCCAGTCAAGCGCACATGCCCGGGTTGTGGCCTCCATCCCCAGTAAGGGGTGTGCAGAAGGCAGCCAATCAATGATTCTCTCTCATCGTTGATGTTTCGCTCTCTCTCCCTCTCCCTTCCTCTCTGAAATCAATAAAATATATATTTAAAAAAATACCATTGCTTTCGAGTCTTGGGGGAAGCATGAATGTTTTTTTTTTTTTTTTTAAATCCCCCAAATGATTCTGATGCCCTTTCTCTAAGACAGTGGTTCTCACATTTGAGTGGGCATCAGAACCACCTGGAGGAATTGTTAGAACACAGCTTGCTGGGCCCCACACCAGGGTTTCTGATGAGCAGGTCTGGATTTCATAGGTCTGGGGTTTGCATTTCTGACAAGTTCTCAGGGGGTGCTGATGTGACTGGTCCCCAGACCACATTTCAGAACCTATGGCTTTGCAGCTACCCAGGCAAGAGCTGTCTCCTGGGCCTCTGATTGCTTTGGGCCTCTTAGGCCCGTCTCCTTTTTGATGCCAGGTCCCCAGGGGCAGGGACCACTCTGGATTTCCTCGTGGACCCCCGAGTCCTCGGCATAGTCGGACCTCCCTTCCCCAGCCTGGCTCTGTGCCCCTGCCTCCTGTTGCACTGACCACTGGCCAGCCTTGTGGTCTTGGCAACCTCCTCTGGGACAGGAGCTCAGGAAATGCTTGCTGTTTGGTCAGGCGGGATGAGGTGGACAACGAAGGATGCATTAGTCCTGAGGGGGCTCCCCGGGTCCTCTCAGAACCTGGGACGGCTCTGAAGCTCCTGCAGAAGTGCCTGGAGCCAGAGCAGCGTTACTGGACTGGGGGGGGGGGGTGTCCGAGCCCCCACTTTGTTGAGGCTGTAGAAAGACCCACCACGTTATTTCACTTTCCTACCCCGTGGAGGGCAAGTATTGGACCACTGACTTGTATGCCTTGTTAATAATAAAAATGCTAAAACGCACAAAAAACAGCTGCTTCCTTCTCCTTTCCTCACCCGGACTGGAGATGTTGGGAGGGCGGGGCATGGGGGGGGGCGGTCAGTGCTTGAGGTAGGGTGTCTCCATCACCTTCTAGGGGGTCCCGGGCCTCTAGGACAACAGATAGCCGGGTGGTTCAGGCCCGCCCTGGACCGGTGGGGTTGAGTCTTCCTTAGAAGCTGGGGAGCTGGGACAGCCTGGTGGGGAGAAGAGGTGGTGGCCCGCCTTTCAGCCCCGCAGGGCGAGGCAGGATGAGCTTGGCGTGCGCACAGGATCTGGCTGTTCTGTTCAGTGAGTAGCCCCAGTGCCAGAAGAGAGCGAGGCGCGTAGTGCATGCTCAGTAGTCTTTGTGGGGGGAGGGGAGGGAGCGTGCTCTGAGCCCCCACCGTGTGCCCAGAAGCGAGGACACTCTAGAGGCTGTACCCCTGGCCTCTGCCCTGCGAGCGGGCTGGGTACCAGCTTCACCGTCCAGACTCGGGCTGCACAGCTCGACCAGGAGCACCTCCCTGCCTCCCTGCCTCCCTGCTGTGATCCGGGTCCAGCCTGGCTCTGGTGGGGCTCAGGCTGTCTCTCCCCGTAGAGGGTGTGCTGCCCCCCGTCCCCCCCCACCCCCCAGTTCTACCAGTGGGGCAGTGGGGTGGAGCTCGGTTTGTTTTCTCCTGTTTGCCAAGGGAAGTCACAGCCTGTCCTCTGCCGTGTTTATAACTGGTTTGGGAAAACACCTGCCTCAGCCCCCCACAGTCCCGGAGGAGTGCCAAGTGACACCCTATACTGTCCACCCGCTGCTGCGTCGTGTCCCCATCCTGGCTCCAGCCAGGTGCGCTCTCAGCTGCCCCTGCCAGTGTGGCACTGGCTGGCTTTGCTGCGGGCGGATGGGGCTGCGGGGCCAGGGGCCTTAGAGGCCGGCTAGTGCTGCCCTCGCGTTGTCTAGAGGAGACGGAGGCCCAGGGAGCGTGGGCACCACGCCAGCACCCCACGGCCCGGGTCACCTTTGGGGTCAGCAGGCATGAACCGAGCACTTCCTGGGCTGGCCCAGCAGGTGATGGGAACAAGGGCATGGCTCCTCCTCAAAGCAGACAGCTAGCGGGAATGTCAGTAGCCAGGGAGGACAGACGGGCAGAGAGATGTGAGGGAGGACGGAATGACGTCCTAAGTCACGGTAAACGTGTCCACACCCGACCCTTCACTCTCAAGAGCATTCTTCCTGGTCTGGGGAGCTTTTACTAAAGGGTTGTGCCCGCACAGTGACCTTGGCTCAGCCCTTCCTACCCTCTGGGCAGCTCTGCCTCCCCCGGGTCCCCTCACCTGGGTCCCTCTGCAGGCCCGGTGCTCCCTCCTGGAGAGACCCTCTTCCAGGACGGCTAGAGGCAGCTGAGGAGGAGGGGAGGACGGCCGCAGGGAGGCCCCTGAGCCACCCCCCTGCCACTTGGAAGCCCTGGGCCCAGCAGCTCAGGCCCCTTGGGAGCTCCAGACTTGGGCCTGGACCCAGGGGCACTGCACCTACGTGTTCCCCACCTCAGCGCCTCCTCGCCTTTCCTCCCCCAGCCCCTCTGACCTCCATCTAGTTCCACCGCATCTGGACCATGGGTCTTTCCTGCTCTCTGCCCCCCTCTCTCCATATTCTTCACTTCTTTTTCCTGCCCCCCTCCCTTTGGTGTGTTCAGAGGGTGTCTGAGGCTCACCCTGCTCCCTCAGTGCCTGCCCACGGGAGCCCCTGAGGGGCTGGAGAAATGGCCCAAGGCAGGGTAAGAGGTGGGGTGCCCAGCCTGATGCAGCTCCCTGCCCTTGGGCAGCTAGGGGCGTGTGGTGGCTGGGACGCCCTGGGGAGGGTGGGAGGTGAAAGGGGTTGGCGTGCCCAGCACCTAGGGCTTAGGGGCAGCCAGGAGCTTGGGCCCGCGGGGGAGCCCCACACAGACTGCCCTGTGTGTCACTGCGTCCTCCAGACCTGTGACTGACTGCAGGTTCTCATCTAGTGCGCTTGGCCTAATTACAGTGGTTTTCAAAGCCAGGTGTGAGGAGAAAATGTAACTTCTATTTCTATCTTATTCCTTTCTCCCCCTTTTTATTGTGAAATATATCACACTTGGTGAAAAAAGCTTTAATATATGCTATCCTATATAATAAAGAGATAATACGCAAATTGACCATCACACCCTTGCACAAGATGGCCACCCCATGTGGTCACAAGATGGCTGCCACAAGATGGCCAGCAGGGGAAGACAGTTGTGGGCAATCAGGCCAGCAAGGAGGGCAGTTGGGGGTGACCAGGCCAGCAGGGGAGGGCAGTTGGGGGCGACCAGGCCAGCAAGGGAGCAGTAAGGTGTCAATCAGGCTGGCAGGGGAGTGGTTAGGGGGTGATCAGGATGGCAGGCAGAAGTGCTTAGGGGCAATCAGGCAGGCAGGCAGGCAGGCAGGCGAGCAGTTGGGAGCCAGCAGTCCTGGATTGTGGGATTGGGCCTAAACTGGCAGTCGGACATCCCCTGAGGGGTCCCAGATTGGAGAGGGTACAGGCTGGGCTGAAGGACACCCCCCTTCCCAGTGCATGAATTTTGTGCACCGGGCCTCTAGTATAGAATAATTATAAAGTGAACATCCAGGTAACCACCACCAGTTTGTGTGCCCACCTTGGTCATAACCTCCACCCCCCTAGGAGGTTACCATTATCCCGACCTCCCTAATAATCACTTCCTTGCTTCTCTTTATCACCTTACCACTTAGGTCTGTACCCTTTAGCAACAGTTTAGTTTTGCCTGATTTTGAATTTAAAGCAGCTGGAACAACACTGAACATGTTCTTTGATGTCATGTTTTTCAACTCAGCCGTCCATTTGTGAGGTTCACCCATGTTGTGTGTAGCTATGGAGCGTTCATTTTCATTGCTGTCTAGTATTCCACCGGAGGAACTTGCCACCATGCTTATGTCCATCTACTCCTGGTGGGCATCTGGGTTGCTTTCCTTTGTTGGCTACTATACTGTCAGAGCACTTTTATGTGCTTCCTAGTGTATTGGTGCCTGCATGTCCCCCGAGTACAGATAAGCCAGAGTGAAATTCTTAGTGGCGGTGCACCCTGCCGCTTCAGTAGATATTGTGTGAAGGGACTGCGCACACTGCTCAAGGGTTTCTGTGGCTCTGTATCCATGCCAACAGTTGCTACTGGCAGACTATTTAATGTCTGTCATGCTGGTGAGTGTGTAACAGCGCCTTAACATGGGTGTAACTTACATTTCCCTTTTCTTCCTTTTTAACGAAATATGGTATTATTGATTTTTGAGAGGAAGGGAGAGAGAGAAACATCAAAGTGAGCGAGAAACATTGATTGGCTGCCTCCTGCAGGCACCCGACCAGGGATTGAGCCTACAACCTGGGCATGTGCCCTGATCGGGAATGGAACCAGCGACATTTTGGTGCAGGTGACAACACTCAACCACCTGAGCCACACCGGCCAGGGCTCCCTGCTCTTCTTTCTTATAGAACCATTTTTGTGTGTGTTTGCTGACATACATGATATATTCATGCATTGGTATTTATAAGCAAGTTTTAAGGAAAGAAGCATACAGTATATTGGTGCTGCTCCAACATTTTTGCTCAGAGGACTATGGATCACAATAGTCTAAAGACAACTATAATATTGCATGCCAGGGAGGGGGCTGATTTCTAAGTTAAGGGTGGGAGGGTGGTCTTGGGAGGAGACCCCCAAGTGGCAGTGCCTGCCAACGGGGCAGCCTCTGGCCAGAGGGTGCTGAGTCCACCGCGCACCCAGCAGCACTTCCGGCCCTCCCGCCGGTGCACCCGGCGGAGGAGGAGGCAGGCTCTGTCCCAGCAGCTATCCTTCAATCTCGAATTGGCAGGTGCTTGTCTTTCGGGGCCTGCCTTCTCGGGCAGGAGTTCTCCACCGAGGGAGACTGCCTCCCAGGGGACATTTAGCAATCTCTGTTGACATTTTTGGTTGTCATGACTCAAGAGAAAGCTACTGGCATCCAGTGAGAGGCCAGGGATGCCGCTCAATGTCCTAAAATGCTCAGGACAGCCCCCCAACAAAGAATTATCTGGCCCGGCCAAGATGGCTCAGTGGTTGAGTGTTGACCTATGAACCAGGAGGTCAGAGTTCAATTCCTGGTCAGGGCACATGCCCGGGTTGCTGGCTCGATCCCCAGTGTGGGGCGTGTAGGAGGCAGCTGATTAATGATTCTCTCTCATCATTGATGTTTCTCTCTCTCTCTCCCTCTCCCTTCCTCTCTGAAATCAATAAAAATATATTAAAAAAAAAAAAAAAAGAATTATCTGGTCCTAAGTGTCAGTTGTGTGGAGATTGAGAAACTCGCATCTGGGAACAGAGCCAGGAAACAGATTTGTCATGAACTCACTGCTCGGCCTCAGGGAAGTCACTAAATGCTTTGAGCCTCCGTCTCCGCATCTGGGAATAAGAGTGGCAAGGGTTGCTGCCCTCTGGCCTTCGTGGGGCTGTTGGCAGGGTTGAGGAGAGGGTGGCTGTGCGGGCATTTGGGGAAGCATCCCTGCGAAGGGGCCTGCAGCCCTTGTTTCCAGGGGCAGGGCTCTCCAGCCCGGCCCGCGCCCTTGACTGCTCCACGTCCACTGGGCTGGAGGCGTCAGGTGACCGCAGTGAGCCTCCGTCCTGGTTCCTGCTACTCCGGGCCTCAGAGGGCTGTGGAGGAGCTGCCCCGAGGCCCCAGCCTTTTGATGAGGGCTGCAGAAATAAGGGGCTCTCTGGGGAGCCCTGGGGCCCAGGCAAAACCACTTCTGACTTTGTCCTGGGCTGGGTGGGAGTCCAAGGCTGAGTGGGTGATAAAGATAAGAGGTGCTCATCATCCTCCTTATCTGAGGCCCCACTGCACGTCAGTGAGGGGTGGCAGCGCACCTGGGCGGGATCCTCCTCACCCTCCCGTGCCCTTCAAGAATTTGCTATCCCAGGGCGGGGTCCAGGGTTGGGTCAAAGCTTGGGTCTCTCTGACCTCCCGTCCTGGGGTTCACCTCACCTCAGTGGCCTCTCCTGCCTTCTCCGGGGCCGGGGCCTGCCCAGTCTCCCCGCTACTACGCCATCCCTTCCTGAAACATCCTCTCACAAACGGGCCTAGAAACCCAGCCAGCCTGAGGGGCAGATGACTGATAACAGCTCAGTGACTGGCAGCCCTGACCAGGAATCGAACCATGACCCTTTGGTGCACAGGACAATGCTCCAACCCACTGAGCCGCCCTGGCCAGGGGTATGTCTCCCCATCTTGGTCCAGGGGCAGTGTGGCCTGGGGCCTGGGAGTCCTGTGTGGGTGGGAGTGGCTGTCACGGGCGCAGGCTGGGAGGAGGCAGGGGCACTGCCCATGCCTGGAGACCCGGGTGGGTGAGATTGGAGCCGGGAGTCCCTGTGCGTTGGGTAGACTTGTGGGTGAGAGAGGCCTTCCGGGAGGGCGCTGTGAGTAATCCTTGGCCACATTTGCAGCTCCCAGGGGATTGTGCAACTTCCTCTGAGACTGAGGTGCAGGGGGCTGGGTGAGAAACAGCGCCGGGGGAAATGAGGAAACGGGGCTGGCACCAGAGCAGGGCCGGGGCCCTGGGCTCGGGCTCCCCGAGGAGCTGAGCGGTCCAGGGGGCCTCCTTCCAGGGGCCACCCTCTCCCAGGTATGAGGGTGCACGGGTGTTTGTGTGTTGTGTCTTTGGGGAGGTGGGTGAGTGGGGGTGAGGCTCACAGGCTGTGCTGCTATGGGGATACAGGACTAGGGAAGCAGGTGGCCCATGGCAGGGGCCCCTGCCCAGGTTCAGGGGAGAGAAGACAGGGCTTCCCTGAGCCCGGGATGGTGGGAACCAAGTGAAATCAGGAGTCAGAGCTGCTGGCTGCCCGCCCCACCTCTGAGCAGCCGGGCGACCCGGGGTGGATCGGTGTTGTGGTCTGTGAGGCTAGGAGGGCTGGGAGAGGTCCTGAGGACACCAGCTGTCAGGCTGGAGAGCAGTTTGAGCTCTCCCTGTCTCCCCTCCTCTTTCCCAGGCTTGTTTTGGGGCTCTGAGGAGGAAGTGGGCATGATGTGCTTAGTGCGATGCTGGCCAGGCCACAGGAAATACCAGCTTACACCAGGTTGGGAGCAGGGGCTGGGAGCACCTGGCCGGGGCGGGCAGTGCCAGCCTGCCTGGGTTCCAGTCCTGGTCCTGCCACTCAGCAGCTACATGATCCTGGAGAGTTACTTAGCTTCTCCGAGCCTCCGTTTCCTCTTCTGTAAAACAGAGATGACAATGACAGCGCCCACCATGTGGGTTCATTGTGAGGATTCACAGAGTGAACTCATGCTGTGAGCAGTGCTGGCTCCAGGGAGGAAGCGCCCTGCACAGGTTAACATTTTACTGGTACGTGAGCATGTTTGTGTGCAAACAGCAAAAAGCCCGCCCAGGGTTCATGGCGATGACTTATTTATTTATTTTATTTTTCTCTTACAGTTTACATTCAGTATTATTTTTATTGGTTTCAGGTGTACAGCGTAATGATTAGACAATCACATCTTTACAGAGCGGTCCCCCCAATATTTCC
Source organism: Eptesicus fuscus (assembly GCF_027574615.1). Lineage (NCBI taxonomy): Eukaryota > Metazoa > Chordata > Mammalia > Chiroptera > Vespertilionidae > Eptesicus > Eptesicus fuscus. Next base: position 11,579,029 of record NC_072482.1, on the reverse strand, counting down.
AGTACCCACCTGGCACATAGGTAGCTATGACAATGCAGTTGGCCGTATTCCCTACGCTGTCCTTTAGAGTACATCCTGTGATGTTCTGTGACTACCAATTGGCACTTCTACATTCCTTAACCTTTCCCACCAGTCCTCCAACCACTCTCCCCTCTGACAACCTTCCGTCCGTTCTCTATAGCTGAGTTTGTTTCTGTTTTGTTTGTTCCTTTATTTTGTTCATTCGATCCCACATATAAGTGAAATCAGTGGCATTTGTTTTCCCCTGACTGGCTGTTTCACTTAGCTCATACCCTCAGGTGCATCCATGCTGTCACCAATGGTAAGGTTTCATTCCTTTTGACAGCGGTGTGATATTCCACTGTGTATGTGCACCCACTGGCCTATGGATGGGCACGGGGCTGCTTCCCTCTCTTGGCCATTGTGAATAATGCGCACGGTGATTATTTTGACGGTGGAATTTGGGTTAGAACTGGGGTTGATAAGAGCTCACGTTTCCCAGGCCATACTCCGCGTCAGGTGTGTGCCAAATGCTTGGCTTGTACCAGCCCCTCCCTCACGTCACCCTGGAAGGCGGGCTGTTATCATCCCCACGCCATAGAGGAGGACGTGAGACCACAAAGGGGTTGAGTGACTTGCTCCAGGGCAGTGATATCAATGAGAAGGAGCAACAGGATGGTCCTTAGCCCTTAGGGGGACCCCTGCCCGCATCCCAGCTCCTTCTCTGTGTTCAGCTGGAGGTGGGTGTGGAGGAGGAGCAGAGTCTGCTGTGAGGGTGTGAGGGCTGGCCTCACGGCCCATGGGCGCTGGTCCATCTCCAATCAAGTCATCAACTGACACAGAGACTGAAGGTGCTATAGGGCAGGGGTGGGGAACGGCCAGCCCTGGGCTGTAGAAGGCCCGCAAAATCATTTGGTCTGACCTTGCCAAGGCTTTAGGGGTGAGTTAATTTTTGACCGAATACAGCAGGCTAGTTTTTAAGCTGATCATTTTGTATGGCTCTCGAGTGATTTTATGAATATCCAAATGGCCCTTGGAAGAAAAAGGCTCTCCACCCCTGCTCTAGGAATGGCTTTTGCGAGTTGGAGCGGACTTCCTTGGGGCAAGCTTCCTGCCAGTGTGTGGACTGGAGAGAGGGCTGGAGACCAGCGGGCGGGCAGTGTGGCGCTGGGGGATGAATGTGGTTCCAGATTCAGCCAGACCTGGCTTTGAATTCTGCCTGAGCCGTTTACTGTGTGACCTTGGGCCTCAGTTTCCTCACATGTAAAATAGGGGGTATAGCTGCACTCCCTCCTCCAGTCACCGTGGAGATGAAATGAGACAGCACAGCGCGATGCTTAGCGCAGGTCTGGCCTGGAGTGCATGTCCCGCAGCTGGATGTCTCTATCAGGCACCTGTTGTAGCGGGTCAGGTGCCTGGTGGCAAGTTTGGGCCACACAGATATCCCTGGAGAGTCGTTATTTAAACTGTGGATCGGGGCTACTAATTGGACCGTAATCTGGTCTCAAAGAACGTTATTTTTAATGAAAAAGAATAGAAAACATCCAAGTGTATTGCACAGTATTGCTAAGGGTTTTGTGTAACATTTTTGTTTCATGTTTCATGTGTATGCATGCTGTGTGCGTGTGTGCGTGTGTGTGTGTGTAGGGGGGTGAAATAAAAAGATTTTCCTGTGAGTCATGATCAAAATATTTGGGGCCAGTGCCTTAGAGATTATCTCCCTCCTGTGCAGGACTCAGCGCCACATGCCATGGGCCGGGCTGGGGAGGCCGGCCCAGTTCTGGGCAAGGTGTGTGTAGGTGAGCGGGCCCTGCGGGGGTCAGCAGAGGCAGAGGGTGAGGTGGTTGGGGGAGGGGCTTTCTGGGTGATGACATGCATTAGGTGGGGACAGTGACAGGAGACATTGCCTGGGGTGAACGGTTGGCTTGGGTCAGGAGCTAGAGAGCCACCTGGGGAGGCAGGGCTCCCTGTCAGTGGCGGGCTGAGGGCCAGGCTTGGCCAGAGGTGCCCATGCTAGCTAGAACAGAGGGGTGGGCAGGGGCCATCTCAGGGTACTGGGCAAGGGCTATGCCCATCTCCTCTGGCTGGGGTGGAGTGGGGAGGAGGAGGACTCAGGATTACTAAAGTCCGCCCCCCCCGCCAATACTTGCAGGATCCTCAGTGACTGGGTGAGACCCTGGGCCCACTACATAACCATTTCCTCCCCTCGCCTTGGCCCCAGGAGTATCTTGAACTGTCTCCTTCCCTCTGCTGCCCCAGCTGGCTCTGGTGGGTCTGGCCTGGGACCTGGCTCAGCCCTGAGCCCTGGTCCAGGAGACAGAAGCCTTCCTACTACTTAGATCCCCACCCAGGGCAAATCAAGGCCTCGGTTTCTTTATCTGTGGAGTGGGCTTACTGACCCCTGAGCAGCCGGCCTCGTGGGTGGTGCTACTTGTCTTGTGACCTCACACGGATGAGCTGGCTGAGGGAAGTGTGAAGCGCGCCGGCTGGGTTGCTGTCCTCTCTAAGGCGAGGAGGGCTGGGGAAGGTCATGAGGACATCAGCTGTCTGGCTGGAGAGCCCCCTGCCTCCCACCCCGTGACCTGGGGCCGTGGGGCAAGGGCAGGGAGAGGCCCGTGACCCAGGCTGAGCTGGGGATATCCCCAGCTCTGTGGGGAAAGTGGCCTGTTAGGGGCCTCAGAGGATGAGACCCAGGTTTGGCTTAGGTCTGGGAACCCCAGCTTTCTGCATCCCCACCTACATGGGGTATCTTAGGAGCCCCAGCGTGGAGGTCCATGTTGCCAGCTGGAGGGGCAGTGCCCTGGGGCTGATTGGCAGGGGCCAATTTCCAGGAAGCTGTGGGTGCTTCTAGCTTGAGGAGTCCAGAGCCCAGAGGCTCAGGCGTGAGTGTGGCGTTTACTGAAGGTCACACAATCGAGCACCTCCCTGTGCCTGGCCCTGGGACAAGCACCTTTGTGTATTTGCAAATGTAATCTTCACAGTAACCTAATGCACAGGCCTTTTTATTATCCCGTTTTATAGATGAGGAAACTGAGGCAGGGATGGCTATGTCTCTCCCCCATGGCTACCTAGCTAGTGAGTGGCAGAGCTGGGCCGAGGACACGAGTTCTGGGTTGGAGCTGCCAGGGTTGAAATCTGGGCTGTACCACTTGCTAGCCACGTGACCTTGGAAAAGTGACTGCGTCTTGCTGTTAGCTTATTGCTCTGTGACACGGGGCTGACAGCAGTGCCTTCCTCACAGGGCTGTTGGGAGCACTGCATGGGGCATAGGGGTAAAGTGCTGAGTGCATAATCAGGGCGCTTCACCACCTCTCCTACCTGCAGAGTCGCCTGCTGTGTGACCCGGGGCCAGTTTTCTGTTCTCTTGGGGTCCCAGTCTCCACAGGGTGCTGGCCCCTTCCTTGCCCCTCTCCATAGGATTGTCGCCAATCAGATGGGATCCAAACCCTGGGCGGGTCGCGAGGGAGGCCTTCCTAGTACAGAAGCGCTGGATCCCCGGGCCCCAGCAGCTGCCAGGCATTGTTTAGGGCTTGTAGCTCTCTGCAAGGTCCTTCTCCGAGCTTTCATGTCTCCTGTGGCCCCCACAGGCGTTTCAGTTGGTGACCCCAGACTGACTTTGGGGTTTCCCAAGAGGTGTTCTGTGGAAGGGTTTGGTGGTCAAGGAGGAATGGCAGAGTGTGAGTTAAAAAACACAAAAAGGGCCCTGCGCAGTGTGGCTCAGTTCGTTGGATGTTGTCCTGTGCACCAAAAAGGTTGCAGGCTCAATTCCTAGTCAGGGCACATGCCCAGGTTGCAGGCTCCCTCCCTGGTAGGGGGCTTGCAGGAGGCAGACAATCGATGTTTATGGATGTCTCTCTCTCTCTCTCTCTACCTCTTGCTCTCTCTTAAAAAAAAAAATCAATAAAACGTCTTTTTAAAAAACACCCAAAATGTGTTTCTCTGCTGTAGGACTTGTCAGAGCCTTTTATTTTTTTATTTAAAATAAAAAAATATTTTTATTGATTTCAGAGAGGAAGGAAGAGGGAGAGA